>NC_134576.1:21038875-21641375 GCF_050947875.1 Dermacentor variabilis
TGCTCTTGAGCATGTCAACACTTAAAGCACACGTGGCAAAGATGGAGTCATATAGCAGATGTTGAGGAATCTTGCTGAAACGAGAAAGCAGGCACTACTGCTTGTAATGAATTAAATCTGGAATTCCCCACAGAGTGAAAACTCTTGGTTATGATGTCACTTCCGAAAACGGGCAAGAAACCTGACACCATAGCCAACCTTCGATCAGTCTCACTCACATTGACAGTGTGCAAATTGACTGAAGGAATGTGCCTTGCGAGGCTGAACTACCATCCGTGAAAGACAAGACTATTTCTAACTATGCCAGATTGGTTTCTGGCCTAAGGTTGACATGTGCAACAGTAGTCTCTTTCTGCATCAAAGAATCGCCAACACCGGTCGCTTCGGAGGAAAGATATATGGGTTCTTAGTGACAGTCGAACCAAGAAGAATGTCGAGCACAGTCTGCAACGAGGAGGTACTGGTGGCCTTACGTGAAGCCTGCCCAGGCATTAGGGTTGCCAGTGTTGCCAAAGCCTCTTATGCAACCGAATGTTTGAAATATGAAGTTACAGTAAACAACCAAAGAACTTTTACCAACTGCACAGGTGGAAATGCAGGTAAAACCCGGACCAGCTGATTTGGTTGCAGGAGTGATTCGCTGATGAGCTTAGAAGGTGACTTAACAGTTGGTGATAAGGTATACCGAAATCTGCAGTATGTATATGTACTGTAAGACTGAAACAGATGAATTTTCTCCAAAGCAATATCAAAAGCTCATCTTCCTTTTCAGGATGCCACTCATGTGCTTTAGGCAAGTGTGGACAGAGTTATATAAAGCTGCATAGGCAAAATCATACAACTAGATACAGCTGTTAGCGTAATGTTTTTTCTGGGCTAAGTTCTTGCTCCTTGAACTCATTCGAGATCGTTAACTGTAGCACCAAAGTAGTGGACCTCTACCAGAACAAAGGCATGTTGTGTGCCCACCTCAGTTCTTGTGCTTATGCCAGTCTTCTTTTTTACAGCAATAGCTGCTATGCGCTAACTCCCTTGGTTGTTCTGATTTCTACTGGTGTTGTCATTGGAATTCCCAAATTTCTTGCTAGAATATTGCAAATAAAGTTCTCATTGTGCTGCGAGGATTCAAACATATGATCAAAAGATTGGCAGTCTACAATTCTATATTTCAGCCACTCTGCTGAAGGTACAGCAGTGGTGAATACTGATCCTGAAGAGCGCAATCAAGCAAACAGGTGCCATGATAGGCTAACACCTGTTCAATGTCAGAGTACTGCATATAGAGCTGGCGTCCACGCCTTCAAGTTCTGACACATCACCTTCCCACTTATGAAGGCAGTCCTATGTTAATTTTTCTTACATGTAATGACAGTGATTGGGTGCATCTGTTTCATTAATATTTTTCCAGTGCTTGACTTCTCAGATTTACTGGATGGGGCTGTTGGTGTCTCGTTTTCCTCAAGCGGAGCGCGAGACCTAGCAATAGGTAGCCCAAATATAGATTTGAGAA
The DNA here is from genome assembly GCF_050947875.1 of Dermacentor variabilis. Lineage (NCBI taxonomy): Eukaryota > Metazoa > Arthropoda > Arachnida > Ixodida > Ixodidae > Dermacentor > Dermacentor variabilis. The sequence continues at coordinate 21,040,386 of NC_134576.1, forward strand.
AACCAAAACAAATTCAGCAGTAAGGAGCTAAAGGGTTGTTTTCGTGGAGACCAGTGGCCAACTCCGGATATGAAAGAAGAGGAAGAAAAGTCGAGTCTTCCCACTTCAACAGTGAGAGGCACAACTCCCACAAATAAATACGACTCGTACTTATTTTACTTCTCTAAAGGAGATTACTGACTTCCATTGCCAAGTGTTCACTTCAACAAACACCGCACGAAGCAACCTTCCTGCGCATATTTCACCAGCTACTGCATCTTTGTTTTGCGTTATCAGTGAAACTGCAATTTTCTTTGTGCCACAACATGTCGAATTTTGTGTTTTGCAGTAGGATGTTAGCTATACTATTAGGGCACTTAAATACTCGTGAATAGAAGTAGAGAAAAAAAATAAGAGTAAGAAAGTAGCGGCTTTTTGTGCGTAGACTATACATACACATGGTGCTCTCATGGCCACTTCTTCCCTGTCTGCTAAACCATTCTAAACAAGAAAAGCTTATACACAATTGTTGTGCAAAGTCAGGCCACAACTAAACCGCAGGTATCCTTGGTAAGCAAAGTATATTTATTTGGCGACATTTCTTGGGCCCTGCTATTGGCCTTTCTTTCCTGTTCAGCTGTACAGGTTCATTAAGAAGTGAGACAGATTGGCAATGTTAATCATTGAAAGACTTAGTGAAACCTTTCTTGGGTTGTTTTTTCTGGGTTTCAGACTGTGCACATTGCATTTTCAGGAATGTTTTCCTTGTTTTTGCTTTTGTTTCAGTTAGTTTATGGGGAGGGCATGTAAACATCTTTCACGCCATGTCAAGTATGTGGTGCCATAGAGTGTTTTTGGATGGAGTGTTGCACTTTCATTCTGTACACTATAATGTCTGTTTTCTGTCTCCAAGGCCGTTTTACATTTGAGTGTGATTGAGCATTTTGCTATGTTTTCCCTCTATCACCCAAGCTTGAAAGTTTGCTGCACACTGCTGGTGGCATACTCACACGACATTTTTTTTTTCAATCACAGGAAGTTTGTCACCTATCCTGTGCGCTGGTTGTCCGACTTTCTGAATTACAAGATAATGCCTATTTTTGTTTTTTGTTGCATTTCAGATAAGGAATAGCTACCATAGTTGACATCATTTAACCATGTTGCACACAATATGGATATGTACTTGCATTGTATTGCCCCCATAAATATAATAAGTAGAAGTTAATCATTCACAAATAGCGCCTTTGCATGGTGGTGCAGTGATGGATTGTGGCTATAAAGCACCAGCGCTGCATGTAGCGCGGCTTGTGCAGAATATTGTTCAACTCTAAAAACACTGCTTTCAAACATCATTGTTCTTATCTGCATTTGTATAGCTCCAGTTCTTGTGAACAACACACATCTGGTGGGAGAGTACCTTGCACCTGCAGTTGGGGCCAATGAATATCCAAATTTCTGCCCATTTTCATGTTATTAGCATGCTAGTAAAGGAAGTCGTTTTTATAGTGACCTGTTTGCCCAGTGTAGAAGCTGCTGCGGAGTGTCGCAATCTTGTACACATCTTCAGCTTTGCAGGGGACACAGCACGTGACACATAATTTGTCACAGGCTGTGTCTTCGGGGCAAGTTGAGTTGACCCACTTGCAAAGGGAGAACCAAGCTTGTTGGATATGAAGTAAAACACCTGTACACTCAGTGCCCTTCTTCATATTGTGTGACATATGTGCTTATAGCGACCCTTTTTTATGGACTTCTTGTCCAGCAGCGGTTTTTTTGCTTTTGAAACACTCAAAATAGCTTTCAGCAAGCTGGAAAGGAATAACACTGAAAAACCAGCAGATGTTAATCATTGCACTTATCATGCAATGCTCTGTACAGTATGATGAGGGCATATATAAATGAGGGCGTTCCTGAAGGCCTTGTAGCACATGTCATGAGTTTGGAGCAACATGATGTATAGCACTTATTTGATTGCATGCTATATATAGGTTCCGCAGGTGTGGCTATTGCTGAAGTGCAGCGCAAGGTCAAGAAAACAGATATCTATAAGCAGCACCCTGGTAAAAGAGAGGCTGGGAAAACTAGTGGGAAGCCTGTTGAACATCTGGTCGACCCTGTTGCTGGCTTCATAAGGCAAAGTGTGTAACATGAGAACGAAGTCATCAACACATCAGAAGGTTTTTACATATATACGCTGTGTTAAAGTTCTCGGGCAGGTCTATGTCATAAAATGCCAACTCAATCCGCAGGCTGTGCACGACCAACTACATATGCCTTCTGTTCGGACATAGAACTGCTCATTGTAACTGACGAAAATGGAGCGGACAAAAAAAAAGCAGCTCCATTAATCTGGTTTCACTGGTATCAGCAGCGTTTTGTAAGTGTGCACCGCCATACTCGCCAATGATTTGTTGGGTGACATCAGCCAGGACCAGCTTGAGGCAAGGGGCAATAGAAGTCTTTACAAGCTAAAAATGCATGCATACATGGAGAGCACATTGCGTCCAAAAAGTTGGCACTTCACGGGGGCATTGGAGAGGGAACAGATTATTGACAGTGGGTAAATACAGTCTTCTCTGCTACCAAACACCCAACACTGTTGCCACGTAACGACCTCTGAAACAATCCCTCTCAAAGAGGAAATCATCTTTGTGCATCCATAAAGAGGGAAGACAGGCAAATCCCCTTCAGCAATGCTGCCACCTTCAAAAGGCCCACTTCGCACATCCTGAATGCTTCCTTCTTAGACTTTGCTGGGCGCAAGCATTCTACTGTCCAAAAGTTGCCATTAAGAGCACTGTTGGTATGGTGGCAATACAGTTCAGAAGCGATTGCAACAAACATTTCTTCGTAGCTGATCTGGAGGCTCACGGTGTTCATGGAGCGACACCATGAGACAAGCAAGGTGTCTGGATGCATGTGGGCCCTTGTTTGTTCATCACACTGTTCCCTTAGTAACAACCGTGAGACCTAAAAACCGACAAGCTTAAGTTCGGCACTCGCGTAAACTGTGGAGGATCCATAATAAAAGCACAAAAACAGAAAACTCCAGGGAAAGGGCAAAGCACCATTTAACACTTAGTATTGCTGCAGTCCACCCCTTTATATTTTTTTCTGGTCGTACTATATGTTTTTTACTATATATAGGCATGAACTTCTCCTGTGCACATCTTACTGCAGAGCATAGATGATGTTCCCAAGCTCAATCAGTGTCTAATTTTTATATACACTATGTGCTGGCTCAAAGACGCTCGAAATACTTTAATGGAAGCTTCTTGTAGAAAAGGTGCCTGGAAGAAAAAGAAATACTGTGCTTCAACTGCCTTGGCAACATCTTGTCCCCTTAATAAAAATTGTGCTTCGATATCAACTTCAGCCCCACAGGTTAGATTAAAGTACCAGTGCACTTATTAACAACAAATCAATTCTCAAAGAGTATGTTAAGTCCAGCCAAAACATGGGCAGGAATCCGCATAGTGCTCCTGCATTGAAGGTGAATAATGCGTTCCATAATGGTGAATGTGTTTTAGTAAGCTTCCCTGCAATATGAATTTCTAATGTACAAAGAATTGCCAATGAAGCTTACCACGAGCACAGATGCACTTGCAAATTATATCACAATTGAAATAATGAGCAGAGTGTAAACCTAAGTGCACTTCCACTCTTAGTATGTTTACTGCACGATGCTTATTTCCACCCCTGTATTGTGGTGTAGCAAGCCACTAAATAAACGTTGCATAATTGGGCTTTCTAAGATTACCTTTCTCGCAATACACCGATGTTTCATGGTTAAGCCTAAGTAGTGTACTGTGGTGAAGCATACTAAAAGTGAAAAGCGGCCAGTGTCACTGGACATAATCAGAGTTCTTTAATTATACACTCGCGCAGCCGCCGCTTCTCAGGTCGTCTAAGTGGAAATACTATGCTGGGTGATAGCGGCCCCCTCCCACTTTTAGTATGCTTCACCGCGTAACTCATATGTACTGCGGCAAAGAAGTAGTGAATAAACAAATGCTTTTACAACAGTACAGAAATAAACGCGCGCCATGCATCAGTCTACCACACGGAACAGCGTCGCAACAAAAGGTAGCTGATTGACACAGGCTGTGTAGTCCACTTATCAGCCGTAAAGGGTACTATGGGCAATTCAAAATTTCAGGCACACAGAAATATGTTTGTTTACGTTCTTGCGATCTTGCGTCCTTGCGTAATAAGACTTCCAGCAATTCTACAATAGAAAGTAATTTACAACACAGACACAAAGAACACAGGCATAAGCCTCGTTTTCTACTCGGTCGTCATGCAAATTACATATAGCACAGAAAAACGGGAGCATGCTGTGTGTTAGCAGCGTAAACTTCATACAAGGCAAGGAGCACACCACAATCCCGCGACAGCCGCTAATGAGACCAAAACGGGAGCACTTCTGTGAACGCGCCAATGGAGCACCTAAGCCACTTTGCTCCTCCACCATCCCCGCTGCAGGGTTGCACCATTCGTTTCAAGCACAGCACACCAAACACACATTCAGCGCTGAAAAGTGGGCGGTCGACGCAGTAGCATTTGCATGCCTTGTAGCGAGCAGCACGTCCCTCGATGTCCGTTAAGCAAAGTCGGACATGGCGACGCCACAACGCGGTTCGCAGAACTTCGCTGCCGAGGCGCTAGGCCACTTCGACATTTCAATTGTCACCACCGCCGGGTTCTCAAGGAAGCACGGGTCATACAATGCAGATTCTGTACTGCCAGAGCTCACCGAGGCCAAAGCCGCACAGCCGCACCACCACTGATCACGGCTTCCGCCAAGTAACAGAGAACGTACAACCAACACACAAGCAACGCAAGCACAATCACATGTGCAATGTTGAACAACGCGCGGTCCAGAGAACGACCACGCCGAAGACGAACACGCCACGGCGTCGCTCGGCGCCACTGTCGTGCCTTCTCAAAAATTCCTAAACAATCCTGTCCCTAGGCACATAGGATCAGGTCACGTGAGGGATTTTTGTACGACATTTAGACGCACGCTGCTTCGCGTACGTGTAGCTAAAGGCGTTTCAGATGCAGTGCGCGTATGGTACGTAGAGCTTTCACGTTTGGGTGCGTGAAGTCTCTGCGTACGTGTAACTAAAACTGTATTATGTTCATGTCTTATCGTTTTCCAAAAACGCCGCGGGTTAGAGTGCAACATGTTAGGGACGGTAGTAGAAACGAAATTACGTTTTGTGTGTGCTTTTAATGAATTATATCTTTTAGTGGCTTCGTTATATTTTTACCAGGCAGAAGGAGAACCTGAACATTTGGCTACACGAAATAATAATTTTTTTCTTATTGTTTAAGCGCTTTAAAGTAGTGTTGAACCAGGGGGAACGCGCTCTTTCATTTAGCGTGATAGTCGGAATGTGGACTTTTTAAGCGCAGCATTTCTGTTCTGAAAAAAAGTGCCCAGTTACTCTCGGTTGACCGCTGCTGATAAGAAAGAGCAAGTTCCTCATAAAAGACAAAGTTCACGATTAATAGTTGAATAATCGGCTTTATCATATAGCGTTAGTACTTTCTTTCATATTTTAATTTTGAGTATATTGCAAGGAAATGTGGCATGGGTGATGGTTTGATCGGTGAGACCACTGGTGTACGTAAGAGGAGGCATCTTATCAGGGTGTGACGTTAAGACGAGGTCTAGCATGTTTGATGAGTGTTGAGTTATTCACGTAGGTTTGGTAACCAGCTGCGATAGACCGAAGAGCAAGCAAACGTTTATAATTTCGCTAGTCACGTTTGCTTGTGTTAGACATGACGCAACGTTACTCCAATCTATAGTTGCAAAGTTGAAGTCCCCGAGTAACAATAGGGGAGTGCTAGGATAAGCCGTTGTTAGTTCAAACAATCCATCGTGAAAAAAGGAAAGAAAGGAGCTATCAGTGATGGGTGGGCGATAGCAGCAGCCGATGAGCGTGCGCAGTGAAGTGGCATGGCAGCACGTCGAAATCATTTCTAGAGGCGTTCTTATATTTGCAAACGAGCACTAACGCCACGGGTTCCATCGCACCTGTCTTTGCGGAAAATGTGAAACTCTTGTAGATCAGGAAGGATTTCGCAATAAAGTATTGTGGAATTTAACCATGTTTCCGTTGCTACTACAATATCACTGGACGACGGAATGAGGCTGCATAACGAATCCCGTTTAGGTATTAGACTGCGGATGTTAGCATAGAACAATGACAGACTGTGCTTAATACGGTGAGTCGGCCTCAGTGGCTTTTGCACTTGCTGCTATGATTGGCATTCGACAACCAACTGTTTAGCGTGATCGTAAACGTAGTTTTTCGGCCAGAGATGAGTTTGTCGTAATGGAGCTTGAACGAAGATTGTTGCGCTTTTCCAAATTCGATTAGACGTCTTCGGGCCAGACGAGTTTCCGGGGAGAAATATTCACTAATGTCATATTCGGTGCCCTTCAGCTTACCGCTGGAGAAAAGGATGGCTTCTTTATCTTTAAAGTGGGCGAATTTTACTATTATTTCCCCTCCTGAAATGTTCCAAGTCTGTGGACACGTTCTACATCACGAATTTGAATAGTTACGCCCAGGTTTTTGTGGCCGTGCTTAATTATCAATTCCACCCGCCGTGGTTGCTCAGTGGCTATGGTGTTAGGCTGCTGAGCACGAGGTCGCGGGATCGAATCCCGGCCACGGCGGCCGCATTTCGATGGGGGCGAAATGCGAAAACACTCGTGTACTTAGATTTAGGTGCACGTTAAAGAACCCCAGGTGGTCGAAATTTCCAGAGTCCCCCACTACGGCGTGCCTCATAATCAGAAAGTGATTTTGGCACGTAAAACCGCATAATTTAGTTGTTCCTCAGAAACACGCCACGACTCATTTCGCGCATCCATGAGCCCGTGAAAAAACCAGGTTACATCTTCGGGATCTGTTTTCCACCTCATTAATGCGGTCACACAGCACGGGTACATGAGTGATGCTTTCTATGTTATTTATTTGTGACTTTACATTCGAAAGAGACAACAAGTCGGATTCAATCTTGGACAACCATGTGCCGAGATTGCTGAAAGTTTTTTCATGATCAGCAAGGGTTGGCCTAATTGAATTTAGCTGCTCAAGCGTGGCCGACTACCCGATTTGCAACGCCTTCAGAACATCAAGCATATCAGCAAGAAGTACAGTTGGATCATTTCTAGGGCCAGGGTTAGTCTCAATATCTCCTGCCAGCAATAGCATGCGAGCACAGTCAACTACTATACAAAGAGAGCGCCGTGGGCTCGGAAGCACGAGTAATGTTCGGTAACCAGGACGTTTAGCGAAAAGGCAAGAGCAATTCGTTACCTGCGTAGCGAAACAGTGAAGTCGGTTAGGATGGCCCATCACTGACATGCCACCAAGCCCACTAAGCGTGGCCATGGCCAAGCGTGGCCATATGCAGAGGATTAGAGGAACCTCTGAAAGTAACGGCACTGCATTTGTGTGATTGCGGTGAGCCGCAGGACATTGTTGTGTGCTCTGAAGGCATTCAAAATAACGCTCAACCTAGTGGAAGAGTTAAATAAGATGAAAATGGAGCCCTGGTCGCCCACAATGCAAGAATAGGTACAAAGAATGAAGTCAAATCCATTTTTGGTTTCCCACTTGAGCTTTTCCAAGTCCACTAGTCTCCAAGATTGCTTTACACTTCTGATATGGCTTGTTCTATGTCCGTTGTGCACAAAATTTGTGCAGTGACAAAATTAATCGTGCAGTGAGGTGTGCCTCTCAGAATCACTTTATTACCCCAAGATTTGGGAGAAACCCCATACAATTCGGACCCTCGTAACCAGCAGCAACTGCTGCGGCGGGCCCGGGAGACTGCAAGAGCCGCAGTAGCCCTGGACTAAGGGCGCCTCCCGCACAAGCAGGAAGATACCTGGTTGTCATTTCATTTTTTAAAATAAATGTCTTTCCTCTTCCTCCTCCCACTCAGAAAGCTACACTAGGTAACTTAGTCGACTGAGTCTGGGGTTTTTGGGTACATAACCTATACGTACGTATAGTGAGAGTATACAATCTACGACCGTCAACCACGGTTTCCCCCTTCACCCTCCCCATCTGCCAATAACGTTGTCGTCAGTAGACGGCCGTCGCGTCAGGTGCCGTAAACTCCTGAAAGTGATCGTTCAAGAATGCTGCGCATGCCTTTGCAGCGTACACCCACGTCCACCATCACACGCGTTTTCTCGCACTTTTGCCCGGCTGTTTAAGCACCACCTTCTCTCAAACATACGTTCATCAAACCGGCAAGCATGGCGGAGATTTTCCGTGCCGCCTGTGTGGTTGTGATGCACAACTGGGGACAAAGCCGTTGGTTTCGAAAACACACAGAAACTTTTAGTGAAACTAGAAAGAGGCTCAAAATAAATAGAACGAAATAGAAAGCATGAAATAGACACGCTAACATATCACGGCAGTAAGAAACACACTTAGGGCTAGTATGACGCAAACTAGTGCGCGTGTCCGGGCTTGCCACGACGGCAGGGACGCATAACAGTCTCGACGTGAAGACGCGGCGACAAGTTGATGAAAGGAGTTGCGCTGGTCTCACCAAAGGTTGAGGTGTAGGATGGTTGACCGGGCGACCGGAGCGCGCCAGTTCAGGCTTGGAGATAGAAGGTAGGCGACTAGGCGGCACGAGTAGATGGCGGGGGCGTTCTGGCCGGGCAGCTGGGCGTTGAACTCGGGCCCGTAGCCCGACCACTCTCGTCCTGCCCACGGGCACAGAAGCTCGAACGCCGGCCTCGGGCAGCAGGCAGCACGACAGACGGGGGCGGCGTTCTGGCCGGGCAGCTGGGCGTAGAACTCGGGCCCGTAGCCCGACTGCTCTCGTCCTGCCCACGGGCACAGAAGCTCGCCGGCCTTGAGCAGCTGGCGGCGCGCTCGGGTCGACTGGCGACGCGCAGGAACGGGTTGGCAGGAGGCCCCGGTCGGGTGAAGTCCTGGTGGCTCGGGTCCGGAACCCGACGGCCCGTCTTGAACTCCCGGTCCGGTGGCCGACCTTCCCCTGGCGTGGCTTCCTGGAACTCTCCCCGCGTCTCTCCCTTCTGCCAGCGCGCCTCGCCTTTTCTTTCGCTCTGGCCGATAAGTCATTTTCCGATTGGCTGCCTGACGCCCAGTGGTCTTTCCTAATTGGTTGGCATTTTACTCTTGGTTTCTTTTCTTGCGCCGCACGTTCATGTGCCGGACACTCTTCGGCGCCGTCGTTTTCCTCCAGCACGGAATTCGCCTTGGCGCGCGCACTCCTTGTCGTCTGCTTCTGTCCGTTCCGACCTCCGCACCATGTCGCGCACCGCACGCACCACAGTGGTATCCTGTGTTGGCTTCTGGTTTCGGTTTTGGGTCGTTTACGTCGGGGCGCCACTCAGCGCCAAACGCTGTAAGTTGCTTGCTGCGTTTCCCCACTCCCCAAGATTTGTTGATGCAGACATCAAGTGGCTGCAAGTGGCCCGTCATGCCGCCCGGTATAATAGCGAGGTCCGTGTTCGCTTGGGCGAGCGCAGCCTTCGCGTTGTCGGTCAAGTGCCCACGGTAAGAGTCGACGACATAACCCACTTTTCCACCACCGCACCCGTCATCCACCCGTTTTCATTTGCCCGCACAATGACATTTCTTGGGAAAGTTTCTCGAGCAGGCAGTGTCTTCCTTTTAAATATCATATAAGGAGGCAGTTTATGTCCATCAGCTGTGCAGCACAGCATCACAGTCGCACGCTGCTTTTCGTAGCCCGCAGAGCGCACTTTCACCTTCTCGACACCCTTTTCATTCACGGTGTACACCACTGGCATATCAAAATACACAGCCGTCTGGTTGGCGTTGCCGATTTGCCCAAGGTTGTAGCCTGCCGCCTCTCTCTTTCGCAGCACGTAGCGCTGAAAAGCTATCAGCTTTTCTTCGAAATCGCTTGGCAGCTGCTGGGTGATTGAAGTGCGACGTCGGAGGCTGAAGCCGAAGCGCTTCATGAATTTTTGAAGCCAGCCACGGCTGGCTTTGAAATCCTTTGGCGTTATGCCTCGCTCCCCCGAAAGTTCCCTAGCTTTCGCTTGGAGTACTTCTGTTGTCACTGGGAGGGTAGTTGCTCTCTGCGTCCGAACAAAGTCGGCTAAAACTGTCTCCACTTCGTGGTGACGGCCTTTCTTTGGTCCGCTAAATGCCATCGTCGTTGCGGCGCACGCAAAAAGCTACTGTCGTTGTCCCCTCCAACGACGGACGTTTTTCTCGTCGACGCCGAAGTCCCGCCCAGCTTTAAGGTTCGATGATGCCTCTGCGGCTGTCATAACTTTTCACTTGAAAGCGGCACTGTAGTGGCCTCTCCTGCTTGGTGCCATCGCGATAACACCACGGCGCCCACCGATACGGCCGACACGACAGAGGTCAAAATGGTGACCTCGCTTCCCACGAAATAAAGAACCTCTTAAAAACCTCTTGAAACGGCTACAAGCGGCTATAGACGTCTTATTCTGTGATAAGACTGGAAATAGAATTTCTTCTAAACATAACCTCAGCACCTCGAATACGCTAGTATATATTATATCTGCGCTAAAACCCACTGCTGGTGTCACCAGAGTCTATTTTGGTAAACACATTCTGAACGTCTAACTCAAAAACTTTTTTAGATCTATTTGTCTCAAACTGCATAAAATGCCAAACGGCGTGTTAAAAGTGTAGTTACCGTCGTCGGCCAGCGTTAACGAATAAAAGACACCAGAGCCAGCGTTAACGAATAAAAGACACTAGAGACAAATCAAACTGGTAACAAGCAACATAACAAGTTGTCTTTAATGTTAAATAATTTCACACCAGAACTTCAACGATCAAGGGCGTGTTATTGTTTTCCTACGGGGCGCGCACACGACGCCTAGAAATCATTCTTTAATGCTGGCGCAGCAGGTACTGACAGCAGCAGGAGCGAAATGCCGGTGTCGCAATGACCACAGTGGTGTCACAGAGCTACCGCGCGGCGATCACTTTGGCGGCAGTCAAGTAGACACGCTCCAAATTTGTCAGGCATCTCATTCCGTGCAGGAAAAACTAGGAGGCAGGATGTTTGAAAAAAGGCCGCTGCCGCCCGCAGTGTCTCGGTCGTGGGTTCGTTATGCCAGTTGCACGTCATTCTAAGCCGTTCTATACATCCATACTGGATATTAACTGGAGTCATTTAAGCTGTGCTGATGCTGTTTGCCGTGTTGCATGAGTGCTTCGTGACATCGGCTGTACTGCGTGTTTTCGCCAACGGCTTACTACCACAATGGCGGGGTCTGCGTTCGCCGCCTTCGTTGTTCTCGGTGCGTCTTTGTACGTCGCACGTTCGGATAACACTTTTTCCGGTAAGTGAAATAATTTGCACTTTGTTTTTTATCAAAAATGTGAATATTTTTAGGTGTAACCCGCGACAATTCTTGATGGGCTCTTCTGCCCTGCGGGTTTTCGTCATCTTTACTTTCATACGAGGGTTCTGCTTGTTAGTCTTTGTGGTTAACGTAGCACGAATCAACCGAAGGGAGTGCATTTGATAAGGACGCGCTGGCGGTAATCCTGAACCAGATTGAACTCGCCCTGTTTTCTGTCCTTTTGTTCTTGTATGGGTTACAGCGTTGCGTGCGCGCGCGCGTGTCATTGACTATGCAGCTTGTAGCTTTCCCACTATAAAGCAAAACAAAAATATAACTGCAATGTTTACTTCGTCTATACAATTCTAAATGTAATGGGCTGCTGATATAAGAATTTCACTGGTGTTTTGTTGTAAATAAGCAGCAAAACTTTTAGCCTAGTAGGTGCTTCATCTGGGATTGCAATCATGACTGCTTGGCATTTAATAATGAATGACTGTGACTGGGTCACCTATTCGTAATTGCAAATCTCTCTCTCAACTGACTTGATGCTCTCTTATTTTGTTCTTTTCACTCTATAGAACGCTGGGCATTCTTCTTGAACCTTGGCACTAGCTGGATGACGGGACCTCATCATGATCAGTGTAAGCCAATGTACCGTACCCTCTCTGATCCTCCTAGTGCTTTGTGTATGGGTTAAAGCCAGGGAGCACTTCGTGGTAAAATAGCTAGTTGGTTTCTCACAAATGGCCATTTTTTTGCACTGGTCCCTTATAAGCTGCCACTATTGTAACAATTTCTCAGTTCCAGTGTAGATACACAGTTCTTCTATTAATTAGTTTCGCTAAGCCTTACAAAATTTAACTGTAGGTAGTCAGTGCTATGTAAGAACTCACAAGTTAACTCTGTTGTGTCGCCATCTACCAGTATTCCGTGCATGAGTAAAAATTTGCTACAGAGTGTGTGTGTGTGTGTGTGTGTGTGTGTGTGTGTGTGTGTGTGTGTGTGTGTGTGTGTGTGTGTGTGTGTGTGTGTGTGTGTGTGTGTGTGTGTGTGTGTGTGTGTATGTATGTATGTATGTATGTATGTATGTATGTATGTATGTGTGTATGTATGTATGTATGTATGTATGTATGTATGTATGTGTGATAATATATGGTACGCGGGAGTTGGAAGCATAAACACATGAAGACAGTGCGCCGTGCGGTGGCGAAGAGAGCCATCATCATCATCGACACCGATTTAGAGCGTCGGCAGTGGCGCCTCAAAAAGCGTGGCGCGAGTGTGTGGCTCGTGGCCCCGTGGCGTGAACAGTGCGCGAGGTTCGGCGTTCGACGGCAAAGAGCTTCCTCGCTAGGCGTCTGGCCCATAGGAGTTATCGCCGCTCGCGTCACTGCTCCACGCCCGAGTCAACGCTGTCGCCCGCTGGGAGGTTACCTCGCCCCGCTCTTCCGCTGGGCAACTGGTCCAGGAGGGCTGGCGGTCCTGAAGCGGGGCGATCGAGCGTTCGGGTGAGCGGCTACAGGGTTACCCCGCCAGCTGTGGACGCGACCCGGTGACTGCGGCCATGGGCTCCCGAGCGCATACCCCGCTGGAGAGAAACCGGGCACGCGGAAGCTCCCGTCTATCGACTGTTGCGCAGGGCCACCTGAGCCCCGCGAGGTGGTCCGACCCGGCTGTCTGACCCGGCTGTCCGACCCGGCCGTCCGACACGGCTGTCCGACCCCGCTGGCCGACATCGGTTCCACGAGGGCTCAGTCACGGCGACGCACGTTTCCGCCGGAACTGTAGGCCAATCATAATCCACCGATCCATAGATATAGTGCATGTCGTCTATGAGGCATTTTGGGGAACTGTCACGTGTGTGTGGCATATCTGTGTTGTGTGCGTCAGTACAAGTCTGATGTGTGTTTGTACTTCCGCGGGCTGCTTCTCCCTTTTTCTGGAGTGATGCGGCCCCAATAACATCACAGTATGTATGTATGTATGTATGTATGTATGTATGTATGTATGTATGTATGTATGTATGTATGTATGTATGTATGTATGTATGTATGTATGTATGTATGTATGTATGTATGTATGTATGTATGTATGTATGTATGTATGTATGTATGTATGTATGTATGTATGTATGCTTTATTTCCACAATAACTAAATGCAGCCTTGCAAGGGTAAAGTGGGGAAAGAAAGCTGCTCGCAGCAGCTTGACCAGCCCCAAATACCATTACACATTACACCTTGCTTCCTTAATGCACAAATGTATTCAAGCCAGTATGTGATTATTTCTGTATTCTAAATGTTTTCTGTATGATTTATTTTCTTTACAGGAATTTCCTGTACAGCATTAGCAAGCAGGCTAATTTAAAATTTATGTGTGTGCTGCAAAAGGTATGTTTTACAACAACAATTGATGAAACATGGTCCGAGGCTTCCATACAAGAACAAACTTCAATTTGGTTCTACCTGTGTCAGCACTTGGCTGGCGCTTGCCAAATGAACCACATCAGGTAGTTTGTGCAGACTGTCTTTTAGCCTTATTGTTAGGGGATCGCACATTGGTGTGTGGAGGCGCCTGTGTCTGAGATAGAGATTGGGCTGCAACATATGTGCATGTAGAACAGGCATAATGCTGAGGGTTCCAGCAGTTTGCAGAGGTGCCTTTAAAATGTCATAACTGTAACTTTACCTGTGCTGATTTTTTCATCTATTTCAATAATATCATTGGAGGTGTTATCAGAATTTAGCAATTCATTTCCCCTGGCACATTAGGCTGCCAAATTTGACCTTCCACTAGGTGGACAATTAATCAACATCGACCATTATTTGAATACATCTTTTTGTGTGCAGTGGCTTCTCAATTGCGAGTCAGCGTAGATGCGCAGAATTACCTGAGGCTGTAGATGCACTTATGAATTTGCTACCTATACAGATCACTTTGCACTTTCTTGTGCAGCAAGCAGGTTAACGCTTTCAAGACAGTGGGCAATGTTATCGTTTGATCTCATCATGAGATACTTCCAATTTTTATGACGTATCATCCATGGCGATGCGTCATTGGTGTGAGGTATTGCCCTAAGCCAATTAGGGTCAGATTAAAATATATCAACAAAAATGATTGATCCAGCCTAGAGATGTCGTTTTAGGACACTACTTTATGACCAGTCCTCCTTTGCCTGCTACCTGCTTACACTGTACTATGTCATGTTTAAGTGTGAAATAAAGGCAACAGCTAGACAGTGCAAAATGCCAAACTTGCTTTTGGTTTAACAATATAAAACAATAACTTTTTGATTAAGTTAGTACATCATTTACCCGAAGAGTCGATTACTGCTTTAACCTGATTATATTTTGCAGGAAGCTTCTCAGACTTTTTTCAAGTTCATAAGTGCCTATTTAGCCACAAAACCCCATATAATTATTTGAAGGCTGACTTTGTCTGTCCCTGCTGTGCAATTTAGTAACTATATCCTAGGAAATACACTAAACGAGAAGGAAGGGGGTTAACCGAGGGGCTCGATTTCTTTTATTAGTCATATTATAGGAAGCCAACAAACACTGACACCAAGGACAACATAGGGGAAATTACTTGTGCCTAATAAATGAAATAAAGAAACGAAGAAACCAATCGTTTCCTTATTTCATTTATTAAGCACAAGTAATTTCCCCTATGTTGTCCTTGGTGTCAGTGTTTGTTGGCTTCTTATAATAGGAAATATACTAGTAATTTTAAACATTATCACATAGATACCATAAGACGCCCGTAATTTAAGAGAACGAAGTGCTTATATTTATTTTTAATCCTCTTTAAACCTCTTACTTAGCACATATTGCCAATTGAAGTTCCAATTTGAGCATTCCTATTTCCTCCCTCGCATTCTTTTCCTCTCCTGTGCAGGTATTGCTTGCCTATGCCTACAAGAACCTTCACGCGTGGCATGTGACAGCAAGCTTTTCTGGGCAGCCAGTGCTCTCCTACGAAGGCTGGCCTGCTCTGGCAGCGGCGGCAATCATCTTCAAGATTCCTGCATGATCACCTTTGCTGCTATTTGTAACTCTTGCTAATTACACTTTCTGCATCTTCGCTAATTTATTGCGTAATAAATTATGACTATGTGACAGGGTGTGAAGTAGATGTCTTGCTGCATTTTCGCTTGCAATCATCTTTTATGCATGAAAAACTCATTGTACAGTGTATTAAAAAATAACAGCATATTGCGATTTATCCTTCAGCTCCGGTAACGAGCAAGGAATTCATTAATGGGTGGTACGCCAAAGAACTGGCCATTATTTTTGCGTGATGCTGTGCAAGCATGTGATGTTACCTTACAAGGGACATCCACGAAGTTAGTTACAATTTATTTTAAATGAGGCATGCACATCCGAAAAAAAATATTTATATTGCCAGTTAGAGTGGTCCACGGAATGTTTTTTTCAGATGTGAACTATCCTTAATTTCCTAACAAAACAATCCATTGCAGCACAGCGTTCTGTTTCGTATACTGGTGTCAGGCTATCCTGCCTCCTGTAGCTCAAAGCAGTATAATTTTTGCCTGAACTGATTTTGCATCAGTGACAAAATGTATTCCTGCTAGAAACTATTTCAATTCTGTGGAGACCCAGCAGGGCGAAGTTTTATCAATAATGACGTGTTTCATGGAGAGGTGTTCTTGTTTAGGTCAATGGGCGAACATTGGCATATCAGCATACAATAGAGATCGATTTATTATTTATTTATTGATACTGTCAGGCCATGACGGGTTATTACAGGAGTGGATGTAACATACATAAACAGAGAAGTGCATTAGTGCGATTGAACAATGCACTAAAAAGAAGAAAAAAGAAAATGAAGTAGCACTGCTGATACGAAACACTGACAATATAATTACAGAGCACATTTTGACTTATTATATCACAATATTAGTACAGAACATCAAAGTGCATCAGGGTACATAAGGCAATGTATTGCTTCCAAGAATGCATTAACTGATTTTGTTTGGACAATTGAATCAGACAAAGAGTTCCACTACTGAATTGCCCTGGGAAAAAAACTATACCTGAAGCAGTCATTGTGCACTGTGGAAGGAGGTACATACATACTGTGCTTGTACCGTGACGTTGCCTGTGTCTTTATTTGGAAGTACTTGTATCTTATTTTCACATTGTTATGAATTACTAAAAACAGGAATTTAAGCCTTGCATACTCCGTACGTTTTTGCAGAGGTGGGAGCTCTGCAAGTTTACATAATTTAGTTGGAGAGTGAAAACGGCGGTATTTATTAAATATTGTTTCATAATTTCCCATATCAGAATCCTTAATTGATTGATTAATTAATATATTTATGTATTTATTCATTTACTTATTCAGGTACATACATCGCCCGTTGAGGGAATTTTTGTAGGGAAAATACAGTTGCAAAACATACATCGTCATGCAGATGACGCTGTGTAAATAACAAACAACAAACAATAAAAATACAACGCACTCCAATACTGAGCAAGCTGATAACAAAAGAATCATGAAAGCAAGAAAGACGTAAATATTGTCATATGAACAAGCGTATACAAAAAATTCGAAAACGCACAGCAACACAGCACAAAAAATTAATTCAACAAAAGTTAATTCTACAAAAGGCGTGACAGACCGTTTTCAAAAGAAGATTGCGAGGCTAAGACAACTTCTTCGGGACGGAACTGGTTTGGGAAAAATGAGTTTTTAAAGACTTTTATACGGCATTGGTATTCTAGAACCTTTAAAGAATGATCTAAACGGGAGATTATATAGCTGGGAGCTTTCACGGATGAATCTTTAGACAAACCTGTTGCGCCTATAGAATATTGTAAAAAGCTTAAGTCTAAAGTATCTGCGTCTGTCTTGCAATAGAGGCGAGCCCAAATTTTTGCACATCTGAGAGCTGCTTTTGGTGGAATCATAGTTTGCAGACAGAAACCTTGCTGCTCGTTTTTGAATTCGTTCAAGTTCACTGATAAGTGTTTTTGTTTCAGGGCCCTAAGTCGCACAACCATATTCTAAGATAGGACCCACGTTTGTCAAGTAGAGTGTTTCCTTCAAATCAGCAGGTGCCTGCTTAAAATTGCATTTTAGAAAGTTTAACACACGACTAGCTTTGGCAGCGATATGGTTTACGTGGTCGTTCCAAGAAAGGTTGTTTGCGAGGATAACACCCAAGAACTTGTAATTCTTAACAAATGATAAGTTTCTGTCCCCTAAAAAGTACAGGGTAGGTAATGGATGCTTTTTATTTGTAAATTACAGAACTCTACATTTTGAAAATTTTAATGTCATGTTCCACGTTTTGCACCATGCCAAGACAGAGTCGAGGTCGCTTTGCAATTCATAAGAGTCGCTTATACATGTGACGTCACGGTAAATGCAACAATCGTCAGCATACAATCTGACCCGACTGGAAACCCGGTCAACTATATCACTGATAAATATTTTAAAAAAGAAGAGGGCCCGAAACTGATCCCTGGGGAACACCCGATAAGACTGCAATATAGGATGAACTCGCGCCTTCAAGAATGGCGCGTTGCTTTCTACCGACGAGGTACACTTCGAGCCATTTCAGCAGGGTGGGTGGAACTTTGAGGGCAGACAGTTTCAGTAATAACAAATTATGTGCGACAGAATCAAAAGCTTTTTGAAAATCCAAAAATATGCAGTCAACCTGGTTACCATTGTTCATTGAAAAAGCGATATCGTGAGCAAACTCTATCAGTTGCGTATCGCAAGAAAATCCCTTTCTGAAGCCATGTTGCATTGGACAGAAAAAGTTGTTATCCTGGAGGTACTTAAATAGATTAGTGTAAACGATGTGCTCTAGCGATTTGCATATGACACTTGTAAGGCAGACAGGCCGATAGTTTACAGTTTTATTTTGTCGCCACCTTTATATAGAGGAACTACGTTGGCGCTTTTCCAGTAATCGGGTAAGGCGCCTACATCCATTGATTTTTGAAGCAGTGTTACTAAGAAGGGAGCAACAGAAACTGCACAGTTCTTCAAGATGCAGTTCGGAATACGATCAGGACCGGGTGCCATGGACCGGGTGCCAATCTTGTTCCTCCAAAGCGGGTGCACTCTTTTCAGATGTTGCACATCCAGTGTTGCAAATGGGTCGCAAGCCCCAAAGATTGCGTTGGCCTGGCGGCCTGGGGCACAGCTGGAAGCATCCGAAGGTCCTGGCAAAGGATGAGTCGACGGCTAACAGAACAACTTGTTTATTCTAGCATCGCAAAAGAGCGGCCGGTCAGGTCGATCGAAGTGGAGAAACGGGAGCCCACGTTACTCGACTGAATAAATCGAAGCTTCTCCCTTGGCGTCCGGGGGCAGCTGCTTTTATACTCTCGGAGGCGAGGGCAAAAAGGAACGGCTCGCAAGAGGCGCACGTGACGGCGGCGCACGGACACGTTGTGGCAAGAAGTGACGTATCCGCCGGGCTGGCGCCGCTCAGACCTCCTCGCTTCACAGTTGGGGAGCTCGTCTCCCCGGCTGCCGTGCTTTGACAAGCGTGGGCACCAACATGCACAGACACACACACACACACACGCACACACACACACACACACAAACACACACACACCCACACACACACACACACACACACACACACACACACACACACACACACACACACACACACACATACACACGAAGACACGTGGCATTGAAACATGCCTGGACGCGCTCAGCAGGGCGTTGGGACAGCGCTGAACCGGCCAAAATGTCCGCCGCTGTGAACGAAGCCCCGGCGTCCGTTGCATCCGCGCCGGCTATACCGCACGTCGGAGGCAAAACGTAACAGACCGCCCCGCCGGGTCAGGGGACTGCAACCGCTGTCCGGAGGGATATCGCACGATGAGGCTCATAACCGAAGTCGGTCGTCCCTCGGCGTTTCTTGAGCGCAGCGCACAGAGAAGGCCTCGTTCTCACGTTCAGGTTCACACAGGACACTGCAAAGTGACTTCGGGAGGGTTGCCATTTTTTTCTCGTTCCCAGCAAGCGTTAGAACTACGCCGAACCTCAACCGCTCAGTCAGCAAGCACGACACAACCCTCACTAAGCCATGCCAGGCTCTTTCCCCTTTTATACTACTGCCTAGTTCCTTACAGTAGTCTAGCAGCACTCAGAACGCGTCCACAAATTGGAAAATTGCACTAGAAAGCAAGTCATGACTTTGAAACACTAAACAAAAGCAATATGTTAAAAATCCTGCCTCAGGAAGAAAAACATCAGTAACAAACAACTTTGAGGCTGATTCCCTACGTTAGGGGCCTCGACTTAAGCCATCGGCGTTACCGTTGAGACTCCCCTTTTTGTAACGCACCTCAAAGGAATATTGTTGCAAAGCGAGGCTCCAGCGCAGGAGGCGGCCATTTTTGGAAGAGATTGTCTGCAGCCATTGGAGAGGGCAGTGATCCGTCTCAATGATAAACCTCGAGCCGGCTAGGTAGCATGACAATTTCTGAACGGCCCACACGAGACACGCACACTCTTTCTCGGTGGCGCTGTACGCCTGCTCACGACTGGTCAGCTTATATACGACTAGCATAGAGGGCGGGGTGTTCCACTTCTCCATTTTCCCGTTGGCACAGTACAACGCCCATGCCTCGCTCACTAGCATCGCAGTGAACAACGAACCCTTTTGTGTCGTCTGGCGATCGTAGCACAAGTTGGCTTGTTAGGGCGATCTTTAGGGCGCTAAAAGCTCTTTCCCTTGTCTCGTCCCAGACGACTTGTTTGGGGCTCTGTTTTGCTTAGAGCATCCGTCAGGGGAGCCGCGATATCAGAGTACCTGGAGATGTACCTCTAATAGTAGCCGGCGACACCTAAGAACGACCGAATATCGGTCTTCGTACGCGGTTGCGAGAAGTCTCGCACAGCGGCCACCTTTATTTCAGAGGGGCGGCGATGACCCCGTCCAATCAGGTGACCGAGGTAGACAACTTCGGCCTGTGCTAAATGGCACTTGGGAGCCTTGACTGTCAAGCCCGCTTAGCGCAGGCGGGTTAGCACTGCCCGCAAGTTTGCCATATGCTCAGACCAGGATGCGGAGAATATCGCTACGTCGTCTAAATACGGTAAAGCGAATTCTTCCTGTCCCCACAACACTTTGTCCATGAGGCTTGAAAAGCAGTATGGCGCGTTCTTCAAACCAAAACTCAAAACTTTAGGACGGAATGCTCCCATTGGTGAAATGAACGCCGCATACCTACTAGCCTCTTCTGTAAGTGGAACCTGCCAATAACCCCTAATAAGATCTAGGGTGGAAATAAACTGAGCGCTACTAACTTTCTCAAGGCGCTCCTCGATGTTAGGGATCGGATAAATTTGATCCTTAGTGATGTAATTAAGCCTGCGGTAGTCGACGCAAGGATGAGGTTCCTTGCCCGGTACCTCAACTAAAATCAAAGGGGAGGTATAATCACTTTCACCCGCCTCAATAACACCGAGCTGTAGCATTTTCTTTACCTCAGCCTCCATAATATCGCGCTGGCGGGGTGGCACCCGGTACGCCTTGGATAGTACTGGCTCTGGGGAGGTAAGTTCTATTTCATGAGTAAGGATAGAAGTCCTACCAGGCCTCTCAGAGAACTGACCTTGAAACTCTTGTAAGAGCTGGTGCAGTTCGGTTTTCTGCTCAGGCGACAGCGGTGCTTTACTGATTAAGTCACTAATGACTTGATCGGTGTCTTCCCTGTTCGTCACTGAGCCTAGTCCCGGAAGCTCGACCGGAAGCTCTTCGGGAACGTTTACCATCATACACACCACTGCTTCCCGTTGTCTATAGGGTTTGAGCAGATTACAGTGGTAAACTTGCTGTGCTTTCCGTTTTCCTGGCAGACTCACCACGTAGTTAACGTCCGACAGTTTTTTAACAACCCGTGCTGGGCCCTCCCACTGCACGTCGAGTTTGTTTTTTAGCGATGTGCGCAATATCATTACCTCATCGCCCGCCTCAAAACGACGGGCCCTGGCTGTCCGATCATAATAAACCTTGGCCCTCTGCTGTGCCTTTGCCATTGCTTCACCTGACGACTCCTGTGCCCTTCTTAAGCGTTCGAGGAGCCTAAGCACGTACTCTACCACGACTGGGTCATCGCCCCTGCCTTCCCACGAGTCTCGAAGCATGCGAAGCGGAGACCGCAACGAGCGACCGTACACCAGCTCAGCTGGCGAAAACCCCGTAGCCGCATGCGGCGCGGTCCTTAATGAAAACATCACCCCAGGCAGACACAGCTCCCAGTCAGTGTGTTGTTCAAAACACAATGCTCTCAACACACGCTTCATGACGGAGTGGAGCTTCTCAACGGAATTCGACTGTGGGTGGTACACTGAGCTGTGTAACAGCTTTACGCCGCACCTTTCGAGGAAGGCTGTCGTCAAAGCGCTAGTAGACACTGTGCCCTGATCTGACTGGATTTCCGCAGGAAAACCAACTCGCGCAAATATGGACAGTAGTGCATTGACTATCTCAACTGGGCTCAGTTCTTTAAGCGGCACTGCTTCAGGGAACTTTGTCGCTGGGCAGATCACAGTCAAAATGTGTCTGTACCCCGTGGTTGTTACCGGCAGAGGTCCCACTGTATCAATAACGAGCAGTCTAAAAGGCTCCGTAATGATAGGTACCAACTTCAACGGCGCCCTCGATTTGTCCCCTGGTTTGCCCACCCGCTGACAGGTGTCACATGTCCTCACAAAGTGTTCTGCGTCACGAAAACACCCTGGCCAATAGTGTACTCTTGCAAGAGACGGTCCTTAGTCTTCTTAACTCCTAGGTGTCCGGACCACGAACCTCCATGCGACAAGCGCAACAGATCCTGACGGTAGCACTGAGGCACGATCAGCTGATCGAACTCCACTCCCCTGCGGTCTAGATACTTCCGGTACAGGACCCCACTTCTTTCCACAAAACGAGCATTTTTCTTGGCGATACCTTCCTTGACATTGCAGCGCATGTTTTCTAGGCTGCCATCCTTCTTTTGCTCGGCTATCAAAGCCGACCGGCTGACCTTTAGCAACCTATTAAGTCCATCTGACGTAGGCGCGATGAGCAAATCTGCAGATAGCTCTTCTAACTTTCCCGTGTCGGGCATTTCCTCTCCAGTATCTGGTGCCTTCAACGCTACAGGCTCAATTTTATTCAGTTCGGACGTGCTCTGAATATCAGCTTGCTGCGCCTCCGACCCTTTCTCATTGTTCGACAACGTCGACCCCGCAACTACCGCCTTTGCAGCGAGCTCCCGAACTCTCGATCTGGTTAAGGCCTGAACGCGAGCCTCACCAAACAAACGCCCCTTCTCGCGCAGGAGGTGATCGGACCTGTTCGAAAATAGGTACGGGTACTGGGGGGGGGGGGGCAGCATAGATAACACTGCGTCCTCCGTCTCAAGTGCTCCGAAAGGTCCTTCAATAAGCACTTTTGCTACGGGCAGACACACGCTATGAGCTTCCACGGCTTGCTTGATCCATGCGCACTCGCCCGTGAACAAATCGGGTTCTACGTAAGAGGGGTGAACTACATTCATTGTAGCTGCGGAATCACGAAGCACTCGGCACTCTTTCCCGTTGAAGAGGAGGTCTCGCATGTAAGGCTCGAGAAGCTTCATGTTCTCGTCAGTGCTGCATAATGACAAAAACACGACTTTTGTTTTTGTTTCTGGACACTGCGCCGAAAAGTGACCCGCCTTCTGGCACGTATAACACACGCGCGCTTGCCTCTTCTCGAACCGCTTTCTGCGTTCGGCTTCGGCTGCCGCCGTCTCCTTACGTTCGGTCGGACTGCTTTCACTCGCACCCGCACTATGTGTGTCCCCCCTTGCTCTCATGGGTGTGAACTTCGGCCTCTCAAACTTGGAGCCAAATTCACCCTTTTGACCGTCCTTAGCTCCGCGAGCCCGACGCGTCACAAACTCCTCGGCTAGCTCGGCGGCTTTAGCCACCGTCCTAACGTCTGGCCTATCCAAGACCCAGTATCGCACGTTCTCAGGTAACCGACTATAAAACTGTTCCAGCCCGAAAAACTGCAGAACTTTCTCGTGGTCACCAAACGCTTTCTCTTCTTTGAGCCAGTCCTGCATGTTTGACATAAGCCTGTAGGCAAGCTCTGTATATGACTCACTTCTGCCTTTCTCATTTTCCCGAAACTTCCGACGGAACGCCTCCGCTGACAGCCTGTACTTTTTTGGCAGACTCGATTTCACTTGGTCGAAATCCTCTGCCTCCTCTCTCTTCAAGCGAGCGACTACGTGGGCCGCCTCGCCGGGTAACAAAGTGAGCAAGCGCTGTGGCCACGTTTCCCGAGAGAACCCCTGCTTCTCGCACGTTCGCTCAAAGTTAAGCAGGAACAAACCAATGTCCTCTCCAAGCTTAAACGGCCGCATCAGGTCAGTCATTTTGAACGATATTCGTTCTCCTGCACCGTGTGCCCGACTTCCATTACGAGCGCGTTCCATTTCTACATCGAGACGCTTCATTTCCAAAGCGTATTGACGGTTGCGCTCCTCTTTCTCTTTTAGCTCTTTACGTTCGCGCTCCCCTTTTTCTTTCTCTTTTTGCTCTTTACGTTCGCGCTCCTGTCTTTCTCTTTTTGCCGTCTCCCTCTCCTCAATGGTCTCAAGGCATTCCTACAGCTCGTCATCCTCAGCTTCTAACTCAAGAATAGTCCTTAGCAGTTCTGGTTTTCTGAGTTTGTCTGAGACATCCAGACCCAACTCTCTTGCAAGCTCCAGCAATTCCGGTTTGCGCAACGACTTCAAATCCATGGCTGCTCTGAATGCTGCTTTCTCTACTGCCTACTATTGTCTTGCCGCAAACTAACCCGGCAGGAACGACAACCACAATTACCAGCTCTGTTTGTGACACTAACAAAAGCCTGGCAAAACTCAGAAGAAGAAAGTCCCGCACTCACCAAACCTCGCAGCCAAGAATTCAGCGCAGTCGTTCCGCTGCAGGCAACCAGTCGTCACACAGGGCTCGTTGCACTGCTCCCGGATGGTCGTTGTGCTGCTCAGCACACAGTCGACCGCATATCTTCGCTGCTGGCCTCCGTTGTCGCGATCCCACCGCTGCCACCAGTAGTTGCAAATGGGTCACAAGCCCCAAGGGTAGCGTTGGCCTGGTGGCCTGGGGCACAGTTGGAAGCATTCGAAGGTCCTGGCAAAGGATGAGTCGACTGCTAACAGAACAACTTGTTTATTCTAGCATCGCAAAAGAGCGGCCGGTCAGGTCGACCGAAGTGGAGAAACAGGAGCCCACGTTACTCCACTGAATAAATCGAAGCTTCTCCCTTGGCGTCCGGGGGCAGCTGCTTTTAAACTCTCGGAGGCGAGGGCAAGAAGGAACGGCTCTCAAGAGGTGCACGTGACGGCGGCGCACGGACACGTTGTGACAAGAAGTGACGTATCCGCCGGGCCGGCGCTCGTCAGACCTCCTCGCTTCACAGTTGGGGAGCTCCTCTCCCCGGCTGCCGCGCTTTGACAAGTGTGGGCGCCAACGTGCACACACACACACACACACACACACACACACACACACACACACACACACACACACACACACACACACACACACACACACACACACACACACACACACACACACACACACACACACACACACACACACACACACACACACACACACACACACACACACACACACACACACACACACACACACACACACACACACACACACACACACACACACACACACACACACACACACACACACACACACACACACACACACACACACACACACACACACACGAAGACACGTGGCATTATAGCATGCCTGGACGCGCTCAGCAGGAGGCGTTGGGACAGTGCTGAATTGGCCAAAATGTCCGCCGCTGTGAACGAAGTCCCGGCGTCCGTTGCATCCGCGCCGGCTATACCGCACGTCGGAGGCGAAACGTAACACCAGGTATTGTGTCACAGTGCGCTGAGCTAAGACACTCCTTCTCCCTATCCGCCTCTGTTACTTTTTTCCTACTATCCGTCTCTGCTATATGTAATTTGTTTAGTGTTTCATCAAGGTCATATCCAATTTGTGCTCGTAACAAATGGCTTGAGTTTTGGGTATCTTTTGTGTCTGTCTGGCGATCCTTCAAGGTAGATGATTGAAGTGCTAGTTAACTTGACAGCCCATTACAAGGCACTTGAGTAGATGAAGTGTTCAAGTGGCATGCGGCAGCATTTTCAGGTAATGGTTGAGATCACATATTTACACGGTTGCAAGAGATGACACTTTTTGTCGTGTCAGGCCAGCAACTTTGCTTGTGCTCCCCTGCTCCTGCTGGCTTTGTTGCGACCTTTCTTGGCAGGACTAGGAGGAGATGGCCTCTGCTGGCGAAGACTGCTCTTTCTGCAAGGGTCCACTGCAATATTTGCTTTCACGGGCGATTTCCCTTGATTGGGACTATGGCTAGCATCCCCTCTTGGATCTATAGAAGATAGGCAGGTGCGGCCTCTGCGTGGACGCTCGCAAGACACTTGGTGGCTGCCTTTCTCATATCCAGCTGGGCTGAGCACTACTGGTGCTGCAGCAGCCCCTTCACTACCCACTTGTTCTGGAACACTGCTGCAGGTCTGCTTCACGGCCAGACTGCGCTCTTTAAGTTGGATTGCATATGTTTGTTGTTGGGCTGCCAAGTACTGCCTGACAAAGCCATTCTCTCCGGTCAGTTCACCTTGGAGGTCAAGGTTGGGCACAAGATCTTCAGCTTTCACAGACTCCTCGTGAAGTTTCTCTATCTTAAGTTGCAGTTTCAGCCGCTCAACGAGTTCCTTCTTGCTCCCACTTTTCGGTAGTCCTCGTTTCTCAAGTGCAGATCTGAGGTTGACGACGCGTAGCAAATGTAGAGATTTGCTATCTAGTCCAGCTTCCGATTTATCCGATATCAGTTGGAAGTGCTGTCGCCGAGTTGCAGCAAGGAGAAAGGGACTGCTGCAGGTGCCAAAAGGAACCTTTGTCATGCGCAGTTTTTCAGTATTGGAAGACGCTTCTTAAAACCAGAAGTAACGAAACGCGTCTCGGTCGTGCTCAGCCAGGGACACTTGAAGAAAAGCTTTTTCAATGCCGGCGGAAATTCCAACCATGAAGCTGCGAAACTTCAGCAGTAAGTCGAGGAGGTTGTGGTTGAAATTCGGCCCTGTCCACAAGACATCGTTGAGTGAAAGGGAGTCCGAAGCACGAGAAGAGCCGTCGAATACCACCCGTACTTTAGTCGTAGTTCTGTCGCGTCACACTACTGCTCGGTATGGCATACAGTACATGATATATTCACTCGTACTGTCCGTTGTGAACTTTTCAGCGAAGTCTTTGTTACAGAATAACTCCTAATGGCAGTGTCATATTCCCTCTGAAACTCTGGCTCCCGATGTAGCGTTCTCTGCAAGGACTCCAGCCTCTTTAACGCGACATCCCGGTTATATTTAAGCTGGGAACAATTGTTGCGCCAAGGCAGTTCAACTTGATAGCGACCATTGTTTCTAATAGTTGATTCCACGAAGTTCTTCAAGACGTGTTCGTGATCTTTCGAAAGTCTCTCTTCGTTAGTCAGCCCCAGATGCTGGAAACATTGGCTTCCGTTAAGCATATGTTGAAGTTCCTTACGGTTTCCGGCTTGTAGAACTGAGGTGGACCTCTCGTATCTCCATGAAGTGTCCATCCTATGATAGTTTCGATGAGGGTCAAGGAGTCGTCCAGTGGATGAATTCTTCCGCTGACGAGCTACCAGTAATAGTCTGCACCTATAAGGACGCTTATTCCAGGCTTAGGCGAGAGCTGAACTGCGTTGACGTCAGCTAAACGTAATTTCTTGCTTTTCAACTTTGCAAGTGCATTTGTCTATGTCAGTGCTGACAAGTCATTGCATATTTCGGAAACTTCTATAGCCTTTACTTCATGTGAGTTGAAGTCGTACTGGCTATGCAGCGTGACTCGTACTCTCCGATAATATTTCCGCGGTGCTGAAACGTTTCCAAATCCCGAGATGGTGAGCGGCTATTCGGTTAACACAGTGGCTTTCAGCTTCCTAGACAATTCTTCCGTGATGAAGCTGCCCTGACTGCCACCATCAATCAACATTCTTACAAAGCATTTGCTTCCAGTGCCCAGAGCCCAAACTTGGGCGGTCAGCAGAACTGTGTACTTTAAAGAGCGTAGGTTAGGGCGTGTTGGTATTCCATAACTGAGGTTTTTTAGCGCTTCTGTCTTTCGTTCCTTTTCATACGCTAAAGAACCTCAGTTGTGTACTTTAGCGAGTCTGTTGACGAGCTGAAAACAGTTGTCTGCGTTTCTGTATTCTTCTGCTTCCATTTTGGGTCACACATCTTGGTGATATGTCGTCCCTTGCATTCCGCACAGCTTAGTCTCTTCCAGCTTCGGCATTCCTTAGCTTTGTGAAATTGTCTAGCGCACCAGAAACAGCATCCTTATTTGCGTAGTTTCTCTTTTTTCTCGTCCAATGTTAGTTCTGTTGGGCAGAAATCCACCGAGTGATCTTTGTGTCCGCATAATATACAACTCTCTGGAGTTAGTTCCACGGTTAAAATAGATGCACAACCTTGGAAATGCTCATTTAATTGTCGTTTTGCGGTCGAGGCTTGATCTTGCTTGTCAGAAGTCATCATTATAGTCTGTTCCCGGCTTCTTACTTTAAGGCTCAAGAAGCCTAGAAGAACAGACATTTCATTTAGCCTGTCACTAGCAACGGCTGTACGTATTTGTCGAAGACAAGATACGCTGATTACAACGGAGTACCATTTCTTCCGGAAGATATTGTATTATAGCAGTTTTCAGAAGCACTCCATATTTTTTTTCTGCGACGCCAAGGTTGTGCAGAGATCTCACGTGCGTCTGCACTTCTTCGTGCAACCTTTGAAGCCCTTCGAAATCTTCACAAGAACGAACTTTACGTAGGTTTAGAAGACGACGCATGTGGTCGTTAACAATCAGTGACTTCTGACCGAATCTTTCTTTGAGAAGTTCTATAGCTGTGCTATAGCTTTCGTTAGTTGTCGACAGGCCGCTGATGACACCTTCCGCTTTACCCATCAAGTAGCTCCGAAGATATTTCAATTTGTCTACGTCTGTGGTATATCGGTTCTGGTGAACAGTAAACTCAAATTGATCCCAAAATTCTGGCCATTTAATGGGGTCACCATGAAACTTCGGCACATCGAGCTTAGGTAGCTTAGCGTGTACTCGCACTTAATGAAAGTCATCGTGAGATGCGTGTTTAGTCGTTGTTTGCAGAGCGGATAAATTGCGTTCAGCGCGGGATTTAGCGAGCATGATAGATTCTTGATACTGTCAGACGCTTTGAAGCTCATCCTCAATGTTATCATCAGTAACATGCTCGTCTGCTTGGTTATCAAGGTCCGTAAGCATAGTTTCCTTTATCTTCATTAGGTTAAGATGGTCGGTTAGCTCACCAGATGGTGTTGGTTCCGTCTGCATAAGAGTTGTCATGTTGATGATCCTGGCGACCACCGCTCGAACGGTAGCCTGCTTCCGTCGTAGTCTTTCCATGTCGTCAAGTCTGGAATCGGAGGCCTCCTGATGAAGTGGATCGTTCTTCGATTCGGTCGCAGCGTCGTCGCGTTGATCGCGTCGGTCGGTCGTCCTTTTCAGGTAGCTCGCTTCATCGTCAGGGGTCTTCAACTGTTAGTGAGTAAGTAAGTAAGTAAGTAAGTAAGTAAGTAAGCAAGTATGTTTATTTTGACCATGACGTCATACATAATGATGCAGGGGGACCGAAGTAAAAGCTGTCTTTCAACAGCTTGACAGAGCAACGGCCCCCTTATTTGGCAGTAGCATACAAAGTGACATAAAGAGAAGATACACAAAAAGAAACACAGCTCACGGCTGTCACATTGCACTACAGAACAACATATAAACATATTAATAAAGGCTGCATCTGGTTGATAATTATTTTTTAAAAGAATTAAGCCACAGATCTGTAGATCTGATATCCTGGTCACGGCACCATATGTTGAAAACAAGGAAGCGGAGCCGAAGTAGAGAACGCCTTCTTTATTCGACGCTTGTAAAAAGAACTTTAAAAAATGCAGGCGTGCGCTTGTGCCCCCGCTCACTTCTAACTTCGTCTTCTTCACTTCTTTTTCGGAGCATAATATTTAACAAATATAAACCTAGAAGTGAGGCGCTGGAGCTTCTCTAGTTTTATACCGCTACTTTGGGTGTAGAAGTCCCATACTATTTTTGCGTACTCAATTATGGGTCTTCAAGGTTTTGTAAGCTAAAATTTTAATTTCAGGAGAGGCACAGTGCAGGTTACGTCTCAGCCCTCACAATGCTTTGTTAGCTTTTGCGCAAAGTTCATTTACGTGAAGGTTCCAACGCAAGTCGGGTGTAGATATAAGACCTACGTATTTATGTTGTTTAACTCGAGCAAATTCATGACCATTGATACTGTATGAGAAATTTAAAATATTCTTTTTTCTAGAGATGGTCATAAAAACGGAATACAAAACATCTTGTTTTATCTACAAAATAATATTGTCAGGCGGCCTTCAATTGATTGGTCTAAGTAAAAAGCACTAATCCACCGATGAGGCTGTACTACAATATTCCCATGGTTCATATATGGGAAAAACTTCCTGTGCACCACTCCATTCGACAATATAAACTTTTTTTCTGATGTTCGTGTCTCGTTTAAAATGAATTGTAACTGTGGGCAAACCTCGTGTTACTGTAACAGCTGCCACAAAAATTTGAGAGAATGTCTAATGGAAGTCTTCAGTTGTTCTTGTCAAGCTGTCCATTAGCCAACTTTTAGCGTAACGTTAGCAGGGCTTACCGAAGTACTTGTAGACGTCCATGGCTACAAAATGTCTCGATAAAAAAAGCTACTAGACTTTTGAATTAGCCGTTCAAGACATCTTTTAGACATCAAATAGTTGCTTCCGTGTTTTGTGGGTTGTGTACGGTTGGCTACTAGCACGGCTAGTAGCGGCTGCGATACTGACTTTTCTTGATAGCGCTACCTATGCACCATACTTCGCAGTTTCAACAAAAAACTGGCGCGTTTTTTTTTAATCCTCAAATCTAAGCCGACCCTAGTATTCGGAATATCATTATTTGAAAAAAAAAACTATCGGCCTAGATTCGAATAAATACGGTATTAGGAAGTTGAAAATATTTACATAGTCTATCGACATGGCCACGTCACCTCGTCGTCGCTGCTTCCGACGACACGTGGTTCGGCCCACCGATGCGTCGTAGACTCGACGTCGCTGCGTCAGACGTTCGGTCCACGGTTGGCCTGGTCAGGGGTTCAGGAGGGTGGAGTGACCAAAGGCGCTTGGATCGCCGGGTCAACTCTGCAAGCTGCGGATCGTGACCGCAAGTAATCCGGGAAGCGGCGCCGTCAGCCTGTAGCCGCGGCTTCCGGTGGTAGCTCCACTCAGCTCGAGGGTCGCGGCCGCGGCAGCTGAAGAACTGCTGCCACTGAGTTGCCACCGTCTCCGCGATCCACTCGTCCTGCTTGGCATCCAGACCCTTCTCACCGCCTTCGTCCCAGAGCGTAGCTGGGCCGCTCTCTTCGGCTACGTGTCCCTTCTCCCATTGGCCACGTAGCTGCGCGTGCACTTTTGCGCTTCTTCTGCTTTCATATTGTATTCTGTTTATTCGTGAGCTCTTATTTTCTATCTTATTTTTTTCTTTTTTTCTGCCATCGAATTTTCGTGCCTTCTTTTCTTCTTATCTTCTGCTTTTTCTTCTTTCTTCCTTTATTGACTCATGAGACTGGCTACTTCATCCTGTGGCAACTGCGCCTTCTTTGCCTGCCTGTGCTCTCAGGATGCTGTCTGTCGTTCGGCAATCGCTTCTCGTATCTCCCTGTTCCACCAGCTTTTCGGTTTCCTTTTTTCCTTTCCAACGAACATGTTGTTTCTCTTTCTGTATTTCTGCCGTTATTACACTTAGAAGCTCACTATATTCCCACTCTTTACTTGGCCATTTGCCAAGTTCTTCCTCGACTCTAGTGACTATATTTGTTATTGGTTCAGCATTCAAACTTGGAATCGAGCGCATACAGCGCCGCCTTCGGCCTCGTATTATGATTGGCTGCAATAATCGGGTGTTACTTTTCCAGAGGTAGCAAGTTTATATCTGTATTTCATGCGTCGCTCGCTCGTTTATTTGTCGAGTGCGCTCACATGACCCAAGTCATGCAATGCGGAGAAGCCACCACTAAGGCACTGATATAGAGGTTCGCACAGATAAAAAAATATGGCGATGACAGCGTGTCGTGCACTGCGTCGCCACAGCTTGGCAGCTTCTGCATGTGCACGAGTGCACGCACAAGTGCTTCTGAAATTGTAACCATCTTTTGTATGCAGTATTTGATAAATGCTTTTCTTTCTCATTCATCTTTGCTGACTGCCACACACGTGTTTTGTTAGGTGCCCTTACTGTACTGTCTACAGCAAGGTCTTCTAAGAAAAGCTACCACTGGCATATACAAAATTATTCTGTTCATTGTAAAGCAGCAATCTACCATTGTTCAATTATTTAAATGTGTTTATTTTGTAATCAGGTAATCCTCAAGTGTCCCAGATAAAGTGGGTTGAACATGCATCTGTTGCTGATGTTGCACTGGTTCTAGCTCTTGCAAGCATGGGTCATGCTTTTATTCATAGTTGCGGTTCTAATACAATATGGCAGACCTCTATATAAGTGCGCTCCTGCCAGGAGTGTAATAATACAGTAACTCTAATCCTAGACCAATTGCATACACTACCTTGTTTTCCATTTGCTTTGCGCACTCACAATGCAGTGTGACAACGATGCCTAGAACTGAGTGGAGGACGATGGCTTGCGTGTGATCTGTTCATGGAATATTGCATGAATTTCACCAATTAATTACTCTTCAGAGAGCACCATGTCAAGGCCAATGGAAGTGAACGACATACCCTCTGGTGCAAGAGTGGCGACAGTGGCGCATAATGTCTCCTCTAACAGCAAAAAACAGACCTGCAAATGAACCTCCCAAGTGTAAAGACAACATTGTTCTGCATGACATTCAAGCCAGTGAGTCTACATTCCACCCAACTGCATTAGACAAAGGCATATGGGCGTCCACCACGCCTACAAGAACGATAGAGGCTAGAAGAATACATGTTCTCTATACTGCCCAGAGCCAGGCAGGCCATGTCACAGTCTCTACATCTGACAGTCTCTCTGACAGTCTCTACAAGATGATTGCAGCCGAACACAAAGGCGCTGCCTTTGGTGCTTTGGAAGCCAAATGGTGCTGCTCACTTTACCGATGCCTAGGCATCATCGTATTGTGAAGTACTGCGGCTGGCTGACACCTGTGTCACCGTACGAACCCAGAATGTTGCCATGCTTTAAGTGCCGCAGGACTGGTTATAAAAAAGACATATGCATGCCCCCACCCATTTGAACAAAGTGGGGCACAGAACACGAACCTGAAGGCTGCCCCGCCGTCGTCGTCGTCGTCATCATCATCATCATCATCATCATCATAATCATCATCATCATCAGCCTGGTTACGCCCACTGCAGGGAAAAGGCCTCTCCCATACTTCTCCAACTACCCCGGTCATGTACTAATTGTGGCCATGTTGTCTTAATCTCATCCGCCCACCTAACTTTCTGCCGCCCTCTGCTACGCTTCCCTTCCCTTGTAATTCATTCCGTAACTCTTAATTACCATCGGTTATCTTCTCTCCTCATTACGTGTCCTGCCCATGCCCCCATTCTTTTTCTTGATTTCAACTAAGATATCATTAACTCGCGTGTGTTCCCTCACCCAATCAGCTCTTTTCTTATCCCTTAACGTTACACCTAACCTTTTTTCCATAGCTCGTTGCGTCGTCCTCAATTTAAGTAGAACCCTTTTCGTAAGCCTCCAGGCTTCTGCCCCGTACATGACAACTGGTAAGACACAGCAGTTATAAATTTTTCTCTTGAGGGATAATGACAACCTGCTGTTCATGATCTGAGAATGCCTGCCAAACGCACCCCAGCCCATTCTTATTCTTCTGATTATTTCAGTCTCATGATCCGGATCCGCTGTCACTACCTGTGCTAAGTAGATGTATTGCCTTACCACTTCCAGTGCCTCACTACCTATCGTGAACTGCTGTTCTCTTCCGAGACTGTTAAACATTATTTTAGTTTTCTGCAGATTAATTTTTATACCCACCCTTCGGCTTTGCCTCTCCAGGTAGTGAGCATGCATTGCAGTTGGTCCCCTGAATTACTAAGCAAGGCAATATCAACAGCGAATCGCGAGTTACTAAGGTCCTCTCCATTAGCTCTTATCCCCAATTCTTCCCAATCCAGGTCTCTGAATACCTCCTGTAAACACAGCATTGGAGAGATCGTATCTCCCGGCCTGACGTCTTTCTTTATTGCGATTTTGTTGCTTTCTTTATGGAGCACTACGGTGGCTGTGGAGCCGCTATAGATATCTTTCAGTATTTTTACATGCGGCTCGTCTACACCCTGATTCCGTAATGCCTCCATGACTGCTGAGGTTTCAACAGAATCAAACGCTTTCTCATAATCAATGAAATCTATATATAAGGGTTCGTTATATTCCGCACAACTCTCAATCACCTGATTAATCGTGTGAATATGGTCTATTCTTGAGTAGCCTTTACGGAATCCTGCCTGGTCCTTTGCTTTACAGAAGTCTAAGGTGTTCCTGATTCTATTTGCGATTACCTTAGTAAATACTTTGTAGGCAACGGACAGTAAGCTGATCGGTCTATAATTTTTCAAGTCTTTGGCGTCCCCTTTCTTATGGATTAGGATTATGTTAACGTTCTTCCAAGATTGCGGTACGCTCGAGGTCATGAGGCATTGCGTATAAAGGATGTCCAGTTTCTTTAGAACAATCTGCCCACCATCCTTCAACAAATCTGTTGTTACCTGATCCTCCCCAGCCTCCTTCCCCCTTTGCATAGCTCCCAAGGCTTTCTTTACTTCTTTCGGCGTTACTTGTGAGATTTCGAATTCCGTTGGACTTTTCTCTCTTCTATTATCGTCGTGGGTGCCACTGGGAATGTATAAATCTCTATAGAACTCTTCAGCTACTTGAACTATCTCATCCATATTAGTAATGATATTGCCGGCTTTGTCTCTTAACCCGTACATCCGATTCTTGCTAATTCCTAGTTTTTTTCTTTACTGTTTTTAGGCTTCCTCCGTTCCTGAGAGCATGTTCAATTCTATCCATATTATACTTCCTTACGTAAGCTGTCTTACGCTTGGTGATTAACTTCGAAAGTTCTGCCAGTTCTATTCTAGCTGTATGGTTAGATGCTTTTATACATTGGCGTTTCTTGATCAGATCTTTCGTCTCCAGCGATAGTTTGCTGGTATCCTACCTAACGGAGTTACCACCGACTTCCATTGCACACTCCTTAATAATGCCCACAAGATTGTCTTTCATTGCTTCAACACTAAGGTCCTCTTCCTGAGTTAAAGCTGAATACCTGTTCTGTAGCTTGATCTGGAATTCCTCTATTTTCCCTCTTACCGCTAACTCATTAATCGGCTTCTTATGTACCAGTTTCTTCTGTTCCCTCCTCAGGTCTAAGCTAATTCGAGTTCTTACCATCCTGTGGTCACTGCAGCGCACCTTGCCGAGCACGTCCACATCTTGTATGATGCCAGGGTTAGCGCAGAGTATGAAGTCTATTTCATTTCTAGTCTCGCCGTTCGGGCTCCTCCACGTCCACTTTCGGCTATCCTGCTTGTGGAAGAAGGTATTCATTATCCTCATATTATTCTGTTCCGCAAACTCTACTAATAACTCGCCCCTGTTATTCCTAGTGCCTATGCCATATTCCCCCACTGACTTATCTCCAGCCTGCTTCTTGCCTACCTTGGCATTGAAGTCACCCATCAGTATAGAGTATTTTGTTTTGACTTTACCCATCGCCGATTTCACGTCTTCATAAGAGCTTTCGACTTCCTGGTCATCATAACTGGATGTAGGGGCATAGACCTGTAGGACTTTCATTTTGTACCTCTTATTAAGTTTCACAACAAGACCTGCCACCCTCTCGTTAATGTTATAGAATTCCTGTATGTTACCAGCTATATTTTTATTAATCAGGAATCCGACTCCTAGTTCTCGTCTCTCCGCTAAGCACTGGTAGCACAGGACGTGCCTGCTTTTTAGCACTGTATATGCTTCTTTTGTCCTAACTTCACTGAGCCCTATTATATCCCACTTACTGCCCTATAATTCCTCCAATAGCACTGCTAGACTCGCCTCACTAGATAACGTTCCAACGTTGAACGTAGCCAGGTTCAGATTCCAATGGCGGCCTCTCCGGATCCAGATATTCTTAGCACCCTCTGCTGCGTCGCAGGTCTGACGGCCGTCGTGGTCAGTTGCTTCGCAGCTGCTGGGAACTGAGGGCCGGGGTTTGAATGTTGTGTTCATATAGGAGGTTGTGGCCAAGTACTGCACCAGGGTGGCCAGTCCTGCTCTGGTGAGGGAGTGCGTTACCGGTTCTAGTCACCGGGATCAGGGCACACTCCAGGGCTGTTTATGCGATTTTATCAACTCGCGGATTTTTCTTTTTTTATCCGGTGGAAAATTGCGCGGCACCGGGATTCGAACCCCGGACCTCTTGCACGCGAGGTGGGTGTTCTACCTCTATGCCACCGCTGCACGAGTTTTAGCACGGATCCAAAATACCCCGAAGAGGCTTGTCGCAAAAAAAAAACTGAAGAAGCACATGGAGCAGCGGCCGCGTAGCTGACCGCTGCAAAGTTGTATTCCAACTCCCACAAATACGAATACACCGGACAAGAGTCAAGTGACTTGCTGCACGATACACAGAGCAAGCCGCTAACACAAGCAGAAGACTTCTGTGACCTTTGCATTAAGAATGAAGGGCTATATGCAAGCAATGCCTGAATAATCAAAATGGAAACGTGGCCACCGCAGTACATTGAGACATCGCACTGAAATGATGAAGGAATCTGTCAAAGAACTGAGAGTGACTTTAGCATATGTACTACGTCAAATTGAGCAGCTGGACCAGGCAGAAAACTGCTCACTGCACGCCTCTTTGCACTTGAAGATGAGCAGCATAGGAAGAAGTGTGGACCTGTGACGCTTTGTGATGCTGAGGGGCGTGGCGTTGCACTACGCCATGGCTGGACCATGCCGGAGGCTTATGGCGAGCTTCTGTTACCGATTGCCTGGGGGCAAGGTGTTGGTCAACGCATACACGAATGAGGTTGGATGAATTTGAGTACAACCGGCTTACTACCAAGGAAGGTTACCGTCAATATTCACCCAGGTAAAAGGACCCACAGGATGAACAAGGACCATATTGAAATGGCCGGGGGTTTTTGGTATGCCCCTGTAATCCAACTACTTGGAGGCCTCGGTGTGGGACTGCATCCTTTTGAGAGCGTTCAATGACCGCGCTGTTAGGGCCGGGGTTTGGTTGCACAACCTTGTAAACCAGCTTACTGGAGGCCACAGCGCGGAAGTCAGTTCTTGTAAGTTGGTCCTGGGAGGTTCCGACAATTCATGGTCCAGAAGTGCCTGAACGATGCCGACGGTTGCGTGTCCGTGTAATCCAGCTTGGGTGCAGTCGCGGCCTCTGGACAAGAGCTCTCCCTACCTCCTAGGGGTGCGTCATGGGCAAGGTGCGAGTGGCTTCGGATGCTCGCACGGTCAAGAGGGGGAGCTGGGGCTGTAGCAGCAGGGGGAGAAGACCTAACCTAGCATGTGCTTTCCCCTGTCACCGCTTCCTACGGGTTAGGTGCCCATCAGAGGCAAACAGGGTAGAGAGTACTCCAAGCCTATTATCGCTTGGCAAGTCAATCAAAGGAAATTCCAAGAAAACCGCTGCTCAGTGGCAGCGGCACCAAGCGTGGTCGGGCCTAGAAGGTGCCAGGATACGTTGGCTGTTTGAACGCCGGTAGGCTGAACGGAATGGCTCCCTATTGGGCACATGGGCTCCCTGTGGATGCCCCGAGTGTTCATACACTAAAAGAGTGGTCCTGCGCACAGCCTGCTTCGGCAGGTGACATCTTGTTGGGTTAGCCCCTTTTTCTTCGAAAGACGTCGCATGTGTCTGCAGTTTCTAGAGGGGCCTGTAGTTGCTACTGGTCGGAATACAAATCAGCAAATCCAACATTGGTCCTTCATATCATCAGAAGGACGAGAAAGCACAAGAAAGCCAGAGGAGGTGATGAAAGCAGGCAGCACCTGCAGTCAGCCACCCCGAAACATAGCAGTTCTCTTACTAGGTCCCCATCCTGCAAGTGTGGTCCTTCAGTGCCCAAAAAAGTGAAACACAGCGAGAAGTCACAAGAGGCTGCACCAGTCAACAGCTACCATCCACTGAGGGCTGTGCTCCCTCGAGTCAAACTATACATAAGGAAATCACAACTAAAGCCGTATCAATTCTGTATGCGAAGCTTGAACAGGTCCTCGTAGAACCAGGCAAATTAGTTAAAACTTCAGTCAACAGAACATTACTAACATTCAGTAGCAATATCAGCAGCAATAACATATCATGGCAGTGTGCATGGACCAGCATGGCAATCTCCTCCAAATCATCATTCAATAATCATAGTCATCTTCACTCAAGAATCTTTTCCTGTCATTCTGAAAGACTGCGAAATCCACAACCCCAACAATACTCCATTGCTGCCTCCCTTAATCGTTCTACGTGGCCAGTATTCTAGACTGTATGCAGCAAAAGCTGCAGCTTGAGCGTTAGTGCGACCGAATTATGCCAGCTGTTTTGGCAAGAGGACCAACCCATCGTCCTGCTGCTCCAGGAAAACAGAGGCACAACACCAGACACACAAGGATACAAAGGCTAACTCCAAGTGGCTATAGAGCATCGGGCATGGTGAGAAAAGACACCAATTGGGCAGGCTCAAACAGCCATCTTTGTTTCCACAGATGCTCCGCACATATAGCTGAACATTATTCCATACTGAACCTCTTATCAGAAAGTTGTGGTGGTGTGCTGCAGGCTAAGGCAGTGAAAGGAAACCGCTTTAGCATTGGTCCACCTCTGCTCCTAAAGCAGGCGCTGCAAATGAGGCGACTTCACTTCCCAGGCGGCACGTCAGGTTGGGCCAACGTTGGAAACATATTGGCACTTCTTGGCCCAATGATGGCCTAAGATTAACAGCGTGGTTCCAATTATTGGCAGTGCCATTCTGATTACTGGCCCAATGATGGCCTAAGGTTAACAGCGTGGCGCGAATATTGCCTGTGCCATTCTGATAGAGATCCAACGTTGGCCCACATTACACAGTCAGTAAACAATATTGGCTGTGCCATTCTGATAGAGATCCAATGTTGGCCCACATTACACAGTCAGTAAACAATATTGGCCCTGCCGTGCAACAAGGCGGGAATTATTGGGCCGACTTTCGCATGGATTTGCCAATATGGGTTACTAGTTGGCTTTCTTTGGAGGACATTGGCCCGTAATAAGCCAATTTTCGCCTTGTCGGCTTTTAGTGCTCTACGACTTGCTGAGATTGAACAACGTGTTTTGAAAACTAACGCACTGATCACAGGCACACTGCGCAGGAACCAGAAATATGTTCTCCCATGTCCACTCCATGCATGGTACACCGCCATTTTTGCACTTCTCCTTTACCAAAATGCGTCCCCTAAAGAGAAAAGCCAGTATACCACGTAGCAAGCAGGGGCAGTCGCATAAATTTAGCCGCTGCTTTATTGATCGTGCATGGGAACACGAGCTTTCCGTAAGAAGCAACGGTATTGCGAATTTGCCTGCGCATTGTATATTTTGCATGTACGCTCTGCGGCTTTGGTGGGTCAGGATTCTGAGGAGAATCGAGAATTACAGTGCCTCAGAGCTGATGGAACCGTTTTATATTGCATCGAGATGGAGCGCATATGTATTAGTGAAACTTTTGTTTGTTTGTTTAGCATGCATGGCATGTTGCGGCGACATAATCATCATCATCATCATCATCACCCTGGTTACGCCCACTGCAGGGCAAAGGCCTCTCCCATACTTCTCCAACAACCCCGGTCATGTACTAATTGTGGCCATGCCGTCCCTGCAAACTTCTTAATCTCATCCGCCCACCTTACTTTCTGCCGCCCCCTGCTACGCTTCCCTTCTCTTGGGATCCAGTCCGTAACCCTTAATGACCATCGGTTATCTTCCCTCCTCAGTACATGTCCTGCCCATGCCCATTTCTTTTTCTTGATTTCAACTAAGATGTCATTAACTCGCGTTTGTTCCCTCACCCAATCTGCCCTTTTCTTATCCCTTAACGTTACACCTATCATTCTTCTTTCCATAGCTCGTTGTGTCGTCCTCAATTTCAGCAGAACCCTTTTCGTAAGCCTCCAGGTTTCTGCCCCGTAGGTGAGTACTGGTAAGACACAGCTATTATATACTTTTCTCTTGAGGGATAACGGCAACCTGCTGTTCATGATTTGGGAATGCCTGCCAAACGCACTCCAGCCCATTCTTATTCTTCTGATTATTTTCGTCTCATGATCCGGATCCGCCGTCACTACCTGCCCTAAGTAGATGTATTCCCTTACGACTTCCAGTGCCTCGCTGCCTATTGTAAATTGCTGTTCTCTCCCGAGACTGTTAAGCATTACTTTAGTTTTCTGCATATTAATTTTTAGACCCACTCTTCTGCTTTGCCTCTCCAGGTCAGTGAGCATGCATTGCAATTGGTCCCCTGAGTTACTAAGCAAGGCAATATCATCAGCGAATCGCAAGTTACTAAGGTATTCTCCATTAACTTTTATCCCCAATTCTTCCCAATCCAGGTCTCTGAATACCTCCTGTAAACACGCTGTGAATAGCATTGGAGATATCGTATCTCCCTGCCTGACGCCTTTCTTTATTGGGATTTTGTTGCTTGCTTTATGGAGGACTACGGTGGCTGTGGAGCCGCTATAGATATCTTCCAGTATTTTTACATATGGCTCATCTACACCCTGATTCCGTAATGCCTCCATGACTGCTGAGGTTTCAACTGAATCAAACGCTTTCTCGTAATCAATGAAAGCTATATAC
This sequence comes from Dermacentor variabilis, assembly GCF_050947875.1. Lineage (NCBI taxonomy): Eukaryota > Metazoa > Arthropoda > Arachnida > Ixodida > Ixodidae > Dermacentor > Dermacentor variabilis. The sequence goes on from NC_134576.1 coordinate 21,080,838, forward strand.
AACGGTTGCTTATATTCTGCACATTTCTCTATCACTTGATTGATAGTGTGAATATGGTCTATTGTTGAGTAGCCTTTACGGAATCCTGCCAGGTCCTTTGGTTGACAGAAGTCTAAGGTGTTCCTGATTCTATTTGCAATTACCTTAGTAAATACTTTGTAGGCAACGGACAGTAAGCTGATCGGTCTATAATTTTTCAAGTCTTTGGCGTCCCCTTTCTTATGGATTAGGATTATGTTAGCGTTCTTCCAAGACTCCGGTACGCTCGAGGTCATGAGGCATTGCGTATACAGGGTGGCCAGTTTCTCTAGAACAATCTGTCCACCATCCTTCAACAAATCTGCTGTTACCTGATCCTCCCCAGCTGCCTTCCCCCTTTGCATATCCCCTAAGGCTTTCTTTACTTCTTCCGGCGTTACCTTCGGGATTTCGAATTCCTCTAGGTTATTTTCTCTTCCATTATCGTCGTGGGTGCCACTGGTACTGTATAAATCTCTATAGAACTCCTCAGCCACTTGAACTATCTCATCCATATTAGTAATGATATTGCCGGCTTTGTCTCTTAACGCATACATCTGATTCTTGCCAATTCCTAGTTTCTTCTTCACTGTTTTCAGGCTTCCTCCGCTCCTGAGAGCATGTTCAATTCTATCCATATTATACTTCCTTATGTCAGCTGTCTTACGCTTGTTGATTAACTTCGAAAGTTCTGCCAGTTCTATTCTAGCTGTAGGGTTAGATGCTTTCATACATTGGCGTTTCTTGATCAGATCTTTCGTCTCCTGCGATAGTTTGCTGGTATCCTGCCTAACGGAGTTACCACCGACTTCCATTGCACACTCCTTAATGATGCCCACAAGATTGTCGTTCATTGCTTCAACACTAAGGTCCTCTTCCTGAGTTAAAGCCGAATACCTGTTCTGTAGCTTGATCTGGAATTCCTCTATTTTCCCTCTTACCGCTAACTCATTGATCGGCTTCTTATGTACCAGTTTCTTCCGTTCCCTCCTCAGGTCTAGGCTAATTCGAGTTCTTACCATCCTGTGGTCACTGCAGCGCACCTTGCCGAGCACGTCCACATCTTGTATGATGCCAGGGTTAGCGCAGAGTATGAAGCCTATTTCATTTCTAGTCTCGCCGTTCGGGCTCCTCCACGTCCACTTTCGGCTATCCCGCTTGCGGAAGAAGGTATTCATTATCCTCATATTATTCTGTTCCGCAAACTCTACTAATAACTCTCCCCTGCTATTCCTAGTGTCTATGCCATATTCCCCCACTGCCTTGTCTCCAGCCTGCTTCTTGCCTATCTTGGCATTAAAGTCGCCCATTAGTATAGTGTATTTAGTTTTCACTCTCCCCACCGCCGATTCCACGTCTTCATAGAAGCTTTCGACTTCCTGGTCATCATGACTGGATGTAGGGACGTAGGCCTGTACAATCTTCATTTTGTACCTCTTATTAAGTTTCACAACAAGACCTGCCACCCTCTCGTTAATGTTATAGAATTCCTGTATGTTACCAGCTATATTTTTATTAATCAGGAATCCGACTCCTAATTCTCGTCTCTCCGCTAAGCACTGGTAGCACAGGACGTGCCTGCTTTTTAGCACTGTATATATATATATGCTTCTTTTGGCCTCCTAACTTCACCGAGCCCTATTATATCCCATTTACTGCCCTCTAATTCCTCCAATAGCACTGCTAGACTCGCCTCACTAGATAAATTTCTAGCGTTAAACGTTGCCAGGCTCATATTCCAATGGCGGCCTGTCCGGAGCCAGGGATTCTTAGCACCCTCTGCTGCGTCGCAGGTCTGACCGCCGCCGTGGTCAGTTGCTTCGCAGCTGCTGGGGACTGAGGGCCGGGGTTTGATTGTTGTGTTCATAGGAGGTTGTGGCCAAGTACTGCACCAGGGTGGCCAATCCTGCTCTGGTGAGGGAGTGCGTTACCGGTTCTGGTCACCGGAATCAGGCCACACTCCAGGCCTGTTTGTGCAATTTTATCAACACACGGATTTTTTTTTTAATCCGGTGGAAAATTGCCGGCACCGGGATTCGAACCACGGACCTCTTGCACGCGAGGCGGGTGTTCTACCTCTACGCCACCGCTGCACCCTTCATCATCATGCTTAATCATCATGCTCCTATTCTAATATATTTGTTCGTTCGTGCATGTGTAAGCTCCTTGTATGAATGCCCCTGACAGAAAAAAAAATTTATTGCACGTTTTGGCATTTGCGTGTCAACAACCTCTTGTCTTTGCCTTTAGTAGGCACGGCGCATTCCGGATTGTTTTTTCGGCCTAGCTTTCCGTCCTTCAGCCCCCACTTGCCTCTCCCCCACGCACCCACGTGAGCCTGGTCAATGCTATCAGTCAAGCGTTCAGACAGCCATAAGCTGCTGTGTCGAATTGGGTGCTCTCGGAAGCATGGGGGAAAGCCGCGGGGTCACTATTGACCTCCTTGTCGCCCTCACCCCAAAACGCGGTCGGGCTAGGTTAGGGTGGCTAGAATTGGGAGGTGTGAAGACCGCGGCGCCGCCGCCATTGCCTAGGGAGGCCCCGCTACGCGTTCCTCCCACTGGGGTAAAATTTGGCGCTTCCGTCGGGGGCGTGGGTAGGGTGGCTAGCGCGGGAGCGCCGTGTGCTTATCAGTCTCGTAGGCCACGGTGCAGTGCAAAGTAATTCTCGTGGTCGGTATAGTGCAGCTGTATTTTAACGCGACAGCGTTAAGGAGCTCGTGTCACAGAAAAGCCGGTGTCGTCGGCGTCGGTGTCGGCGTCGGCGTCCGCGGCGTTGGCCGTGAGCGATAAATCCCGGCAGGCACTTCATGAATAAAAAACAACTTGCAAGATGGGCTGGGTGGGAATCGAACCAGGGTCTCCGGAGTGTGAGACGGAGACTCTACCACTCAGCCACGAGTTCCGTGCTTCAAAGCGGTGCAAAAGCGCCTCTAGTGAATGCGGTGTTGCCTTAGAAACGAGCCGTAGAAAGTTATACTGCGGTGTATATCGGTAATTATGAACATGTAACTTACAGAAGTTGCAGTTGCACGAGTAGGGAAGTGCGTTTCCGCTACATTTCTTTAGCGCTTTCTGCACACGCAGAGCCATCTTGCGGCAAACACAGAAGATCCCCTCCTCTCAATGTACGGTGCTGCCCCGACAGGTGGCGCGTCACGCGCGCATTGGGGTTGTGCGAGGACAGGTGCGAGGCGCGTCGCGTCCCGGACTCCCTCTCCCCTGACGACGTTTCTCCTTGCTCCCACACGGGTTGGAGAATCAAGCGTCCTTCCATTCTTTAGATCACTATCTCTCTATCTCTCTGCCCGTGCCGATCACGACGTTTGGCTGGCGTGCGTCGTTTCCCCGGGGCTCCGAGACACAGAGTTCTTTGGTTCGTTCCGCTTGCTCAGGCGCACGTTTCGTTGCCGCGCCGAACGCTCCGTTGCTCGACGCTCACCGCGTCCGATGCGGGGCGCCTCGTAAGTGATCGCTGCGCCGTAGCCCATTGTCTTACAGCCCTTGGCGGGTCGACAGGAACGCTGTCACGTTCCACTCTTGAAGGCGAAGCTTAAGCGTCCTCCAATTTTTTTTCGCGTTTCCTAAATTTCGATCGCTTCACAACACAGCGAATCTAAGTGGCACAGAATGGGATGACGTGAAGGTCAGAGTGCGTGAGTGCTTCAGGTCTTGGGGCAAGCTTCGAGAGCACGAGGAGCGTGGGGCGAACAAAATCGTCTCCGACGCGATCCTCCTGCTCTCGAGGCCACTGTCCGGCGGGCCTGGTGTTGCTTCGGCTCTGGCCTCACTCCAATAGGAACTTCGGATTCTCCTGCAGCGACGCTGGGACGGCTTGAGGGCCACAGCCTGAGCAGAGCTGTGGGAAATGGAAGCGTGGTGCAGCAGAAATGTCCTACGTAAGCATATTTCAAGGAAGAACACAACTCTCTTTCCCTAATAGATCCAAGTGATGGTAGCATAGTCGACTCACCAGATGGAGTTCTTGCACTGGCGAGGCAGTTTTACATGACCTTGTGTGCCTCTCTAGTTGCCTCTCCAGCTGTATTTCCGTTTGCTTCACCAGCTGAGCCACCACAACCGTGCGACTCAGCCATAGATGAGCACGAGCTATTTTCGGCCTTGAAGTCTATGAAGCGTAATCGCAGGCCAGGATCCGATGGTCTGACAGTCGAATTTTATGTTAAATTTTGGACACTGTTAGCGAAGCCGTTCATATCACTGGTGAACAGGCTACTCGGTGAAGGGACTTGGCGTCTCAACGAGAGGGGCTAATCACTCTACTTTGTAAGGACGAGTCGAGGAGCTCCGATCTGAGAGCATGGCATCCAATCACGCTTCTGAACTGCGATTATAAGCTCATAGCAAAGTGCCTGTGTACGCGACTCACAGCAGTGCTCAGCACTGTTTTGGGTCCATACCGGGCATGTATAGTGTCCGGGGGCGCTCTACTCAGCTTCACGGTTTAGCGGTGAGGGACCTTCTCCTGGAGGGAAATACCAGGAAACTTCCCGTATTCTTTGCTCCTTCGATCAGGAGAAGGCTTTCGGCATCATTAGCCATAGGTACCTTTTCCGTGTTCTGCAAGGGGCTGGTTTTAGTGTGGGTTTTCGGCAGATGGTCCAAGCTTTGTATTCTCGACCGACTTCTGCTGTTGTCATACGGGACCGCGTCTCGGGGGCTTCTGTATCCCTCAGCATGTCTATACATCGTCATTCAGACACTCGTGGACAGGTTCACTCGTGCATTTAGCACTACGCGACTGCACGCAAAAGTTGGGAAGAATTTTTGTTTTTAGCAGCCAATGTGCCACAGATTGGCTGCAGGAGGCATTGCGCTGATCTAACTGGATCGGTGTCTAGGTTTTATTGTATAACACGTATTCACTTTTTCCTCAAAAGCTTAAATCAGTGTGTCATCCACAACAAAGCCAAGAAGGTTAAGCCCTGCGTTTTGTAAGAATGTGATGTTAAGCAATAACTGTGTTATTTCCAATAAACATGTATTAAGTCGCAAGCGCTTTGTACTTTCTAGAATTTCTTCACCACAATGCTGATATATTGCATGAACTTCCTCCATTTAAAGTAATGTTGCAATCCCAAATATGTGACTTATGTGCGGGCGACACATTTAAGGTTATTCCAATGCACTCGGCTTGCGCGGCAATTCCTATGAACTATATTTTCGGTAAGGCATAAGCGCGCTAATCTCGGCAAGAGGTGGTCGCAAAAACCGTTGCTGTGTCGGCTGCGTAGTCGGTGCTCGCTGTTCCCATGTGGAATGAGAGCAGCGAAATATCATTAAGTTCTCTCAGCATCTACAATGTAGAGAAAAAAGTCTGGTCACATTTTAACGCATTCAAACGCAAAAACTAAGCGCTACCAAATGATTTTCCCGCTCGGAGGTATGCAGACGCCCCGAGAAACTACGGCGCCCTAAACGGCGCCCCGGCCGGCAGCGCCGTCACGTGGCAGGAACGCGTTTTGGGGCCAGCTTCCGGAGGCCGGTCTTCACACCTCCCCATTCTAGCCACCCTAGCTAGGTCCAGCGGGGGAAAGTGGTGTTTACGCCATATTCTTCGTTAACCCTTTCCTTTCACTCTTTCCTTCTATGCGTCGCTAGCACGCCGACTGGGTGCAACACCGCCTGAGTGCTTGCCGTCTTGTCCGTTCTTGCCAGCGCACTCCTCTCGTGAAAAATGCTCGCTTGCGGTCGTCATTCCTACTGAGAAGCCTACATCTTGAAATACGCAGCAATGTGGCCACGAATTTTTGTGAGTGTTAGAATTAATATAGGCGAAACAACAATTAGAAAAAAAGTCGGCGCTCGTGGCCACCGTCTTCGATGTGGGATGAACTCGGATACACAGAAGCATGGATCTTACAATGGTGAGTGCATTTGTTTTGCGCATGTTTTAAGTTTTATAAGGAGCAATATCACCCAAGCAATATCACGCGGGTATATATATTACTGAAACAGGCCTGGCTAATGTAGAGTGCCTGTAATTACATAGCTCTTTTTATTTGCGGCCTTTGAATAGTGCCCGGAGTAGAACCACGTGTAAATCTCTGTGAATTTCACCCAAATTCCAGGACTATGATTTTCTCAAGCCACGCGCGCGGCCTGATCCTGCAAGTGATACCGAGGAACCACGCTTCTTCTCACTGTTATAGGTCAAGCATCATTTCCAGCCGACAGTATTTCTTTCTTTTCGTATAATAAATGCCTCTTTTACTAGTGTTTCCTGACGGAACTTCTCGGTTTCCACATTAAAAATTTCGCACGAAGGCCGCATTGTGTCTACACAGTCTGAAACTAGGCTTTTTGCGCTGTAGCAGGTTTTGCTGCAATTTTTTTAATTATAAAGTGCTAGCTGACTAGGTGTGGGCTGTAAACAAGGCGGACGGATACTGCGCATTTTATGTCTGTTCTAAATATTACGTTACACCTTGTACAAGATATGCCATATATGTCGAAATATTAAGAAGTGTTACCTGACAAATCTCTTGCAAGAAAGTTTCTTGATTCACCCCTTCGAACTCTCTGCTCAGACTTATAATATTGTTGCAGTATGGCGATTTTTCAAATGAAAACGCTGCCACATACATTTGTCATACCAACATCTCTGATAATGTTTCTTTTTATTTTACAGTGCAAGCATTTCCTCCAAGTAATGGTGAAGTCGCTATGGGATATGGTAGCAATATCAACGAAACCACCGCGTTATCGTGGTCCTCGGGGACCTGATCAGCCCGCCGTCATCCAAGCACTGACCAACCTGCCTACCGACGTCAGCTCCCTGCCCTGAAACCCCTGGCCAGCCCACCGTCCTCGGCACCTTGCCCAATTCCTATCCTGAAGGCAGTGCCTGTAAATAAACTGTTTGAAGATAACCGAGCGTCACCCATCTAGGTCCACGGAAAATGCCTGTTTGTGAAAATTTATTCGCAAATAAACTATCATAAACGTCAATTTCAGTATTCTTTTTTTATTATTTGCAAGCATATATGACTTCTGCTTCTTGACATCTTTTTGTCAAGCTTTCCTAGCTACTATTGAGGAAGACGGTAAGGGGACAATTGCTACAAAAAATGCCGCTAGCAAAAGGTTTGCGGTAAGAATGTGTGCGTGCTCTAAAGCCAGCGTATCTAGAAGATTCGTCATGCAAAGGGCATTGGCTCAAAGCTGGCATTAATAATGGCAACGATATGGCTCAACACTGGTTTTACGCTGGCAGCACGATGGCTGCTGCATTGGCATAACATCGGCCCAATCTTGGCTTTAACGCTGGTCCTACGCTGGCAGCACAATCGCTGCTTTGGCATAACATTGGTCCAATCTTGGCTTTAACGCTGGGCCAGCATTGGATTGGGTTGCACTTTGCCAATATGCCAACATTGGTCCAACATTGGTACCAATTTCTGCCAGCATTGGGCCATGGTTGGACCAATGCTGGTGTGCTGCCTGGGTTGGCTTTGACATCTGCAAAATCGTTTTCCCCTGCACAGAATACTCACTCTAAGTGAGCTCAATGCACGTCACCCACATTGGGGATGCAAAGACATATGGCCAAGAGGATGCCGCCTTGACGAAGCAGACACCACAGACGTCAAATTTACAAATGATACCAACTATCCCAACTGCAAAATCCTCCACTAAAACCAGCATGGGCAACTGGGGCCTTCATCCAGGGTGTCAGTGCGACTCTGTCCCAAGAGGCAGCGACCATTATTTCATATAACACTTGATATGTAGCTTTTAGCCCAAAATAACCATCCAGTTCTGTTTCTTTTACTGGAAATAAAGATTGATCTGATGTAGGGGTGAAAATGTGCCACATTCACAAAATCAGGGTTTCATGCAGGCTGGGATCATTTCCGTGATGCACTTGCGTCTGCAGAATGTGAAGGTGTTGAACAATCGCTCGCAACACGCATCCTTTACAAACTGCAAAGAGAGGCATTTGAACTAGAGCTTACTGGGACAACATCCAGCCCTGACAGGTACTTGCTGTGACTTAGGGTGAGCAAGCCAAGCTGCATACCGCATACTTAAATTGTGCCTCCACGCAACAAACCCCGATCAATGTTCTGCACAAGACTGAGCAGGCAAAATGTCATGCTAAGAAACTTCCCAAAGACTAGTGCATGGACCGCTGCGCGTCATTTCAATGCATGGGTCTCAGTAAGCCGTGACACATTTTCGCCTATACCAGGTTGAACCAAATAGTGTAATATTATTGAAAACGCCCTGCTCAATCTTCAGTGCACATCTGAGAAATGTTTAGGAACAAGCTGCTGATGCTTATCCCGACCACCTCCCAGCGACTGACCGTCATCAGACTTGTACGCACCTTAATGACCACTTGCCAAGGAAGGAATGGAAAGCCTCTTTACAATGACAAAACCTGTCGTTGCTCTTGAGCATGTCAACACTTAAAGCACACGTGGCAAAGATGGAGTCATTTTGCAGATGTTGAGGAATCTTGCCGAAACGAGAAAGCAGGCACTACTGCTTGTAATGAATGAAATCTGGAATCCCCCACAGAGTGAAAACTCTTGGTTATGATGTCACTACCGAAAACGGGCAAGAAACCTGACACCATAGCCAACCTTCGATCAGTCTCACTCACATTGACAGTGTGCATATTGACTGAAGGAATGTGCCTTGCGAGGCTGAACCACCATCCGTGAAAGACAAGACTATTTCTATCTATGCCAGATTGGTTTGTGGCCTAAGGTTGACATGTGCAACAGTAGTTTCTTTCTGCATCAGAGCATCGCCAATACCAGCCGCTTTGGAGCAGAGATATATTGTTTCTTAGTTACAGTCGAACCAAGAAGGATGTTCAGCACAGTCTGCAACAAGATGGTACTGGTGGCCTTTTGTGAAGCCTGCCCAGGCATTAGGGTAGCCAGTGTCGTCAAAGCCTCTTATGCAAACGAACGTTTGAAATATGAAGTTACAGTAAACAGCCGAAGACTTTACCAACTGCACTGTTGGAAATGCAGGTAAAACCCGGACCAGCATGCTTGATTGCAGGAGTGGTTCGCTTATGAGGTAAGGTGCCAACAGTTGGTGATAATGTATACCAAATTCAAGTATGTGCAGTATGTATATATACTGTTAGGACGAAACAAAGGAATTTTCTCCAAAGCAATATCAAAAGCTCACTTTTTTAGGATGCCACTCATAAGTGGTACGGTAAGTGTGGACAGGGTTTATATAAAGCTGCATAGGCGAAATTATACAACTGGATAAGATACAGCTGTTAAGCGTAATATTCTTTCCGGGCTAAATTCTTGCTCGTTGAACTCATTTGAGATCATTAACTGTAGCACCAAAGTAGTGGATCACTACCAGAACAAAGGCATGTAGTGCGCCCGTCTCAATTCTTGTACTTGTGCCAGTCTTCTTTTTTGCAGCAATAGCTGCTATGGGCTCACTCCTCTGGTTGTTCTGATGTCTACTGGTGTTGTCATTGGAATTCCCAAATTTCTTGCTAGAATATTGCAAATAAAGAAAGTTCTCATTGTGCTGTGAGGATTCGTACTTGCGACTAAAAGATTGGCAGTCCACAATTCTATATTTCAGCCACTCTGCTGAAGGTACAGCCGTGGTGAATACTGATCCTGGAGAGCGCGATCTAGCCAACAGGTGCCATGATTGGCTAGCACATCCTCAGTGTCTGCGTACTGTATGTTGAGCTAGCGTCGACGCCTTCACCTTCCCACTTGTGAAGGCAGTCCCATGTTACATTTTCTTCATACAAGTAATGACAGTGATTGGGTGCATCTGCTTCATTAATTTTCTTCTAGTGCTTGGCGTCCCATATTTACTGGATGGACTTCTTGGTGCCTTGTTTTCCTCGAGCATAGCATGAGACCTAGCAATGGATAGCCCAAATATCGGTTTGAGAAAGCCAATAATTCAGCAGTAAGAAGCTAAAGGGTTGTTTTGGTAGAGACCAGTGGCTAAGTCCGTATGTGAAAGAGAAGGAAGAAAAGCGGAGTCTTTCTACTTCAGTACTGGGAGGCACAACTCCCACGAACAAATACGACTTGTACTTATTTTGCTTCTCTAAAGGAGATTACTGACTTGCATTGGCTAGTGTTCACTTCAATAAACATCACTTGAAGCAAGCTTACTACGCATATTTCACCGGCTATTACATCATTGTTTCACATTGTGAGTGAAACTGCAATTTTCTTTATGCCACAACTTGCCCAATTTTGTTTTGCAGGAGGATGTTAGCAGGGCTGTTAAGGCGCTTACTCATTAATAGTAGTAGAGAACAAAAAATAAAAGAAGGAAAGTAGTGGCTTGTTGTGCAGACTATGCATACACCTGGCGCTCTAATGGTCATTTTTCACTATCTGCTAAAACATTCTAAACAGCAAAAGCTTATAGACAATTATTGTGCAAGGTCAGACCACAACTAAACCAGAGGTATCCTTGGTAAGAAAGATATATTTATTTGGTGACATTTTCTGCGGTCCCGCTATTGGGCTTTCTTTCCTGTTCAACTGTGCACGTTGTAAGAGTTGGCAGCCGTTGTAGAAGCGAGAGACGATGTCATCGTCACGAGCTAGGCGAGCAGGATTTATTTAGATTATTTACATTTGAACAGGGGATACATTTGCACAGTCCAGCGTGACTCCCAAATGGAGCCCGCAAGACGAAGCATACAGCAATCGAGCACACAGCTCACGAGTACATTTCGAGCACGACAACGAGCACCAGCACACTGTAGCAGCGAACAACCGCTGCTTATAAGCACTCCATTCGACGTCATCGTTCGACGTCATAGTAGGCTACCCGCCTTTTGGAGGAGGAGGGCTCACACGTGCCGCACACGTTTCAGTGCTCTCTCGAGGGCGGACGACCTTTGCAGCGCAGTCGTCGTGGTATCCACTGTCCTGCGTCTCCATAGTCAGGTGGTCACGCTCGCCCCCAGCCGGCGCCTCGAAATTCCAGAGCTGCCTTTCTCCTGTTCTCCGAACGAGGCGCTTGGTGGATGAACGCCGCCGTAGTGAAGTTCTCCAAAGGAAGTTCAAGGTTGGTTAGCGCTGTCCTCACTGGTTCCCTGAAGGGCGCCCTCACCGCGGGTGGATCGACGCACCTGCAGCGGGCTGAAATAGCTGCAGGCCGATCCTAACAACGTTCATTAGGAAGTGACGAGACAGTTTGACAATTTTAATCATTGAAAGACTTAGCGAAACCTCTTTTGGGTAGCTTTTTCTTGGTCTCAGACTCTGCACATCGCATTTTAAGGAATGTTTTCCACGTTTTTGCTTTTGCTTCAGTTATTTTATGGGGAGGGAATGTAAACGTCTTTTACACCATGTCAAGTATGTGGTGTCATAATGTTCTTGGATGGAGTCTTGCGCTTTCATTCTGTACACTATAATGTCTGTTTTCCGTGTCAAAGGTCGTTTACATTTGAGTGTGATTGAGCATTTTGCCATGTTTTGCCTCTGTCACCCAAGCTTGAAAGTTTTCTGCACACTGCTGGTGGCATACTCACACGACATTTTTTTTCAATAAAAGGAAGTTTGTCACTTATCCTGTGCACTGGTCTGTCTTTTTGAATTACGATTTGTTGCCTATTTTCGCTCTTTTGTTGCATTTCAGATTAGGAATGGCTATCACATAGTTGACATCATTTAACCATATTGCACACAATATGGATGATATGTACTTGCATTATATGGCCTCCACAAATATAATAAATCGAAATTAATAATTCACGAATAGCGCCTTTGCATGGTGCCACAGCCATTAATTGTGGCTATAAGGCACCAGCGTTGCAGGTACCACTGCTTGTGCAGAACATTGTTCAAATCTAAAAACACTGCTTTCAAACATCATTATTCTTATCTGCAATTTGTATAGCTCCAGTTCCTGTGAGGAACACACACCTTGTGGAAGAGTGGCTTGCACCTGCAGTTGGGGCCAATGAATAGCGAAATTTCTGCCTGTTTTCATGTTACTAGCATGCTAGTAAAGGCGGTCGTTTCTATAGTGACCTGTTTGCTCACTGTAGAAGCCATTGCGGGTGTCAGGATCTCGTACACATCTGCAGCTTTGCAGGGGACACTGCATCTGGCACATAATTTGTCACATTACGTGTCTTCGGGGCAAGTTGAGTTGACTCACTTGCAAAGGAAGAACCAAGCTTGTTGGATATGAAGTAAACCGCCTGTACACTCAGTGCCCTTCTTCATGTTGTGTGACACATGTGGTTATAGCGACCCTTGTTTTATGCACTTCTTGTCCGGCAGCGGTTCTTTTGCTTTTGAAACACTCAGGATAGCTTTCAGCAAGCTGGACAGGAATAACACTGAAAAACCAGCAGATGTTAATCATTGCACTTATCATGCAATGCTCTGTACAGTATGATGAGGGCATATGTAAATGAGGGCGTTCCTGAAGGCCTTGTAGCACATGTCATGAGTTTGGAGCAACATGATGTATAGCACTTACTTGATTGCATGCTATATATAGGTTCAGCAAGGTGTGGCAATTGCTGAAGTGCAGCGCAAGGTCAAGAAAACAGATATCTATGAGCAGCACCCTGGTAAAAGAGAGGCTGGGAAAACTAGTGGGAAGCCTGTTGAACATCTGGTCGACCCTGTTGCTGGCTTCATAAGGCAAAGTGTGTAACATGAGAACGAAGTCATCAACACATCAGAAGGTTTTTACATATATACGCTGTGTTAAAGTTCTCGGGCAGGTCTCTGTCATAAAATGCCAACTCAATCCGCAGGCTGTGCACGACCAACTACATATGCCTTCTGTTCGGACATAGAACTGCTCATTGTAACTGACGAAAATGGAGCGGACAAAAAAAAAGCAGCTCCGTTAATCTGGTTTCACTGGTATCAGGACCAGATGATGTTGATGATGTTGAATAAAGAATTGAATATAAGGGAAATGGGCACAAAGCTGACATAAATAACTACCGGCCTATAACAGTGACATCAGGGGTTTACAGGGTGGTTATGCAGATTATAAAGGACAGACTGCAGGTATGGGTAGAAAACCAGGGGGTGCTTGGAGAGCTACAAAATGGGTGCCGGAAGCACAGGAAGCTAGAAGACAATCTGTTCTCACTGACACAGTGCATTGAAATAGCTGAAAAGGAACACAGACCCCTATGGCTGGCTTTTTTTGGATATCAAGGGAGCCTTTGACAATGTATTTCAAGAGGACTTGTGGGGCATTCTGGAAATTTTAGGAGTGCAAGATGGATTAACGAATTTCTTAAAAGATATCTATAAATGTAACCGGGTGATTTTACAATGGGAAAAGCAGGTTTCGGAGCCTGTAGTGATTCGGCGAGGGCTTAGGCAGGGGTGTCCATTGTCACCTCTGTTGTTTATGCTGTACCTACAAGGATTAGAGGCCAAAATACAGCAAAGCGGACTCATCATTTTTCCCTATCAACCTATCATTTTTCAAACGAGGAAAATTGATTGAACAGTCATTACCAGGACTGATGTATGCGGGTGATATTGTATTAATGGCTCACAATACAGAAGATCTGCTGGGATTGATGGACATATGTGGTACAGAAGGAGACAGATTAGGCTTGAAGTTTAGCAAAGGAAAATCAGCAGTCATGATTTTTAATGATAATATTTGCGGCGAGCATAGGATACAGGAGGCCACGCTTGAGATAGTCGATAAGTACAAGTTTCTTGGGGTGTGGATAAATAACGGAATTGAGTATGAGACATAGCACGAAAAATATGTAATGACTAAAGGCAACAGAAGTGCAGCAATTATGTAGAGTAGGGCACTGTGGAACTACAATAGGTACGAGGTAGTACGAGGGATATGGAAGGGGGTAATGGTTCCGGCCGTGAGTTTCGCCATCGCAGTTCTATGTATGAGAGCAGAGACCCGGGCACAGTTGGAAACTAGGCAACGGGGTGTGGGTAGGCTCGCTCTGGGAGCACATGACAAGACACCAAATCTTAAAGTGCAGGGGGATCTGGGATGGTCTTCTTTCGAGCGAAGAGAGGCTAGTCGCAAGATGGCATTTGAGGAGCGATTGAGAAAAATGGAGGAAATGCAGTGGGTTAGGAAGGTTTTCAGTTACGAGGAATGTTGACACAAGGTGGAGGAAGCGAACTAGAAAATTGTCAAGGAAATACTTGGGCTGCAGTGGGGGGACAGGTAAGGAATAATCTGTCAAAAAAAGGTTAAGGAGACAGAAAGGGGTATGTGCTAAACAGAGACGCAAACCAAATCAGCATTAGATGCATACAGGACGCTTAAGCAAGAAATAGCCAAAGAAAATATTTACGATAACTCTAAGGGAAGCTCATTGTTGTTTGAAGCCAGGACAGGTGCACTGCGGTCTAAAACGTACTGAGCCAGATACCTGGAGATAGACTTGTTGTGCGGGGTGTGTGGAGAGGAGGAGGAAACGGCTGAACACTTGATACTTTCTTGTAAACGACTTCACCTTGCAGTTGAATGTAACGGGGAACTATTCAAAGCTTTGGGTTTTAAGGACAGTAAAGGTAAAATAGACTTTGAACAGGTTGAAATAAGTAAACGGAGGCTATCTGATTGGTAGATAATATCAACGCAATAGTAAAGGAGTAAATACATGGATACGCATGCATATAGTACCTTTCAAGGCTAGGTGGCGCGCGCCGCAGCCCCTCGATTGCCGGGTGGGACGTTGAGTGTTTGTAGCCTCTAAATGGTAGCTTGGAGGTGGCAAGACTAATAGCTATTAGTGGTTCTACTGTGCGTGTTCTGGTAGGAAAGTGAGAGCATGGCCGCGTGTTTGAGCGCGTCCGAGAGCGTGTCATACCTTGGGTCTCCGCGGCATTCATTGCTTTTAGAACAGTGGTGAAAGTTGCTTTGCGACATTTTGAGGGTTTGGATCCTGTGCGTATCGGTTTTGCTAAATGGCACGTGCTCTGCATTATTATAGTATTATAGTATTTGCATCAGAAAAAGCCGCGCAATACATGTCAAGAAAGCCGGGAAAGCAGGCAGTGCGCGGAGGGTCCCTCAAGGCAGATGAGTGGACGGATGAGAATGGAGAGGGAATCGAGTCAACCGGCACACACTGTGATGTCGATACTAGGCTGCAGAAAATGGAGGCTTTCCAGCAAGAGCTTCTCAAACGGATGGATGAGCTCAAAAATGAGCTAAATAGGGAGCGTGATATGAACGGAAGGTTGTTGAAAAAAGACTTGAGGCAGCCGAGGAAAAGCTGAACAGGGCCGCCATTGTAAACGAGAATGTGCGTGACAATGGAACGCAATCCCCCGACGTGATAGGAGAGGGAGTGCTAGCAAAGTACGTGGAATGCGTGCAACGTGGTGAACGGTTAGCTGGAAAGTGCGGCACCTGTCTTGAGGCCGCCACGCGGAAAAAGCAGGAGCACAGGGGACAATGCCCCTTGTCGAGTCCGAATCACTCGGAAAAGGACAAAGGGAAGCAGGGAGAGGTAGGAGAGAGTGAAAGGGTGATTATTGCCGGCGACTCAAACCTGGCTAAGTGCTCAGAATCAATTATGGAGAGGGTAGAAGGCGATAAAAGAGGGGCGGCAGGGACATTTTCAAGGCGGACACTGGGTTCTGTCATGAAGCGAGCAAAAGAAAAGCTCGCGGAAAATGCCCAAGTGCACAACCTTGTCATAGTAGCAGGTGGGCTAAATGACGTCCTAAACAGGAAAGAGACAGGACTAGCCCAGCGCTTGGCGAAGGGGGTGGACGACTTGCGCGAGCTATCCCCTCAGGTGCACATCGTGGTGTGCACGGTTCCGGAGGTGCATGTATGTGACAGTCACGTACAAAGAGCCGTAATGGCTGCTAATGAGGCAATGTGGAAAACGAGCCGAGAGAGAGGCTTCGAGGTGGTCGAAGTAAACTGGGAAGTGAGAAGCTGTGGTGGTTTTAAACGAGACGGGATCCACTTCAATTACAGGATGGCACGAGAAGGGGGCTGGCGACTTGGTGGTCGTGCTGTTGCTTTTTTTAGGGGGCCCACGGGCGCTCAGGAGGCCAGAGTAGGTAGTAATGAAGAAGGTCCCCTAGGGGAACCTCAGAATTAAGAGCATCGCCGTCGATAACAGAAAAAGGAGGAAAGCAAGAAAGAGAGCTCGCCATGCAATAGACTACATAAATATGCAGGGCGGCAGAAGAAATGAGGAGTGGGCAGAGATCGAGGAGCAGTTGAATAGCGAACAAATAGGGGTGTATGCGGTTACAGAAACGCACCTTAGAGACTCGGAAGAGGCGCCAGTGATTGAGAATCATGTTTGGGAAGAGTGCAACAGAACTAAGTCGGAAATAAAGGGAGGGGAAGTCGGAATGCTCATCCATCAGGGAGCCAAATAGAAAAGAGTAAATTCACAATGTCAAACGCATCTTTGGTTATCAGGTACAATGAGTGGGAAAGAAACTTGGCTGGGAGCTACGTATTTGTGGACCGGAAAAAATTGCACAGAGAAGAATAAAGTGTTAGTGGAATGCATCAGCGCTGATATTAAGGGTTTCGGGAATGGTGCTGAGATTGCCTATAAAGTGAAATGAATGCCCACATGCAGGATTTAGATGGCTATGCCGACAACAACGGGAAGTCAATGCTAGACCTCTGCGAGCAACATAACCTCGTGATCGTGAATACAGGGCCTAAGTGTGAAGGACAGATCACGTGGGAAGTGGGAAACCGGCAATCGACCATTGATTACTGTCTGATGACAGAAGGAATTCATGATAAGTTGAGAGAAATGCTCATCGGTGAGGAAGGGTTTAGCAGCATAGGGAGTGACCATAAACGCATCATTTTGAAAATGGGATATGTAGTTGGGAAAGAGAGCAAGGAGAGCAAAATGGCCAGCCCGAATTTGAACGCTGAACAAATAGCAAATATAGTCACTAGAGTTGAAGAAGAACTTGGCAAGTGGCCAAGCAAGGAGCGGGAATATAGTGAGCTTCTTAGTGTAATAACGACAGAAATACGGAAAGAGAAACAACATGTTCGTTGGAAAGGAAAAAAGAAACCGAAAAGCTGGTGGAACAAGGAGATACGACAAGCGATCGCCGAACGACATCTCGAGAGCACAGGCAGGCAAAGAAGGCGCAGTTGCCACAGGATGAAGTAACCAGTAAATGGGAAATATACCGGGAGAAAAAAGTCTATGGTTCAAATACTGGTGCAAGCAAAATTAAAAGGTGAAAGTGAACGTTGGTTGTCAGAAATACGTGAGAAAAAGAAGGCCGCACCTAGAATATTTTGGAATCACATAAAATTATTAGGCAGGAAGTCAGCAACAATACAACAACATATCCTAGACGAAGATGAAAACAGGCTGGAAGGAGAAGCGGCAGTAAATTACATCCAAAAAGTAACAGCCAAATCTTTCCAAGGCAAGGATGAGGTTGTATTTGAAGAAAAAAGAGCATGAAAGAGACCCAAGTGGAAAAGGAGCTAGTGCTGACAAATTTAAACTGGAAGAAAGCGAAAGAGAAAATTCCTAAGCGCACAGTCACAGGGCTACACGATCGTTCCCATTAGGCTGATAAATGAACTAGGACCAAAAAGTAAGGAAGCTCTGGTGAAAGCAGTGGAAAAGATTTTAAAAGATAGACGAATTATAGGCAGTTGGCGACAAAGTAGAATGAATTTATTTATAAAGGCAAGGGGGAGAAAGATAGAAGTCACTCGTATAGACCGTTGACCATTACATCGGTAATATACAGGCTAGCAGTGCAGGCAATCACATTAAAGCTGCAAGCATGGAGAGAGAATAATGGCATTTTGGGATAACATCAGGATGGCTTTAGGTAGGCGTTTGGATAATAACTTATTTGCTCTTACTCACTGTATTGAACTATCAAATGTAAAAAGCTGACCGTTATATGTGGCCTTTTTGGACATTACAGGAGCCTATGACAACGTAGACCTCAACATTTTGTGGGATATTCTGGAAGGGAAAGGCTTAGGTGACGATTGCCTACAGCTTTTGAGAGACATTTACCTAGAAAATACAGTTTGCGTTGAATGGGAAGGGATGAGGAGCGAGGAGAAAGTTCATATCAACAAGGGACTGAGGCTGGGGTGCCTTTTATCCCCACTGCTGTTTATGATGTACAAGGTGAGGATGGAGAGGGCGCTAGAAGGAAGTAATTTCGGCTTTAATCTCTCATACAAACAGACCTGCGGGTACAGTAGTAGAGCAGCAACTCCCAGGTTTATTTTATGCGGACGACATTGTGTTGCTCGCTAACAAGCAAAGTGATTTGCAACGTCTGGCTAATATCTGTGGACAGGAAGGCAACAATTTAGGTTTGAAATTTAGTGTTAGAATATCTTATGGAATTTAATGTAAAAAATGAACAGACAGTGGTTATACAGGCCCAAGAAATACCTCGGCGAACAGAATATAAATACCTTGGTATATGGACAAACGAAGGCAATAGATATATGGAAACGCAGGAAAAAAACAATAACAGTGAAGAGGAAGAGAAATGGGGCAGCCATAATGAAGCACAGAGCTCTATAGGGCTCTTGCATTGCCCAGGGGGCGCTGCGAAAATGGTGCTAAAATGCGCCCTCTGTCCTGAACTGAGTAGTACCAAGCTCGGTCGTCTGCTTCGGAAAGAACGTTTACAATATGGGTCGGCCACTTTCGGCTTTGTTGTACCAAAGCTTGCAGCGAATATCAGGCGCCGAAGATTCTTTCAGGAGTGGCACCTGCGTAAAGGCAATAAATTATGCAAAGCCGAATACCTGTACGCCGTTCAAGAAATAAGCGGCGAATCTTTAGCGCGGTGTCAATGGCAAGTGAAGCAGCGAGTCGCGTACGAAGTTGAACTTCAGGTAAGGTTTGCACGCTGCTAAATTCAGGCGCACAAACGCGAGGAAAGGCTTGCTATAAATGAATTCACAGCAGCGATAAAGAGACATCATGTGTACGAACTGCTCGAGCGCACGACGGCAGCGGTCTTTCGACATGCCGTGAAACGGCGGGCCTCCTACAATCTTTGTCGACTGCATGCCGCTAGACAAGTAGTTATGCCCGCACTGTAGTAACGGCCATCTTTCCCTTTATCAACTGATAAATAACTGATGCAATGCATATGAGCTCGCAGTAACGTACACCCTTGCAATTTTTTAACAATACACGCGAGCGTCGACCGTATGGCCTGTCAGCGGCCTTGTAGTGGCGACTGACGGCAGGATTGGCAACTTTATGTGCGGTCGTGCAAGGCGAATTCTAGTTCGAATGTGTACTGTTACTCTATTCGCTTCAGGAGTGCCCCTCACCGCTGCAAGGCCAGTGACACGTCGTGCGGTCGACGCTCGCGTGCTATTGTTAAAAAATTGAAAGGGTGTACGTGCGAATCGCCCTCGTGCGCTGCTCGCTTGATGTAGCTTTTATTGACAACGCTCAAACATCGATGTGCTGCAATCAATACTACCTTCCTGCGGTGCCTCAACGTGCTGGCTTGCGATCAAGGATGAGCACATTTAACTCTCTAACCTGTGCTGCTCGTAGTGGGGTAGTGAATTGTCATGGAATCAGCCCGACCATTTCTGATCATTTGCACACACCTGGTCACTTCACCACTTCGCACCGGTCGAATAAATTGTCGCTGTGGCCGGGTCTCGAATCATGAATCACCAGCCATGCCTGCTCCTATGTCAGTCTGCCGTCGGAAGTGCAGGTGCAAAATACCGAAATTTAGAACGCAGATAATCAAGCAAGCTTCAAGACAGGCGATGCAGTCTGCATGGCGCGAAGTTTCGCTTGCCCAGCGCGACGAACTGCAGCTATCCAACGCGCCCGACGCTCCGCTTCGTGAGGCCTTGAAGGAAAACGGTAGAATCTGGTGTTGGGATTGTCAGGATTGGGGGCTCAATCCCATCGCTCGTAACCCGTTGTCAAGATTAGAGTCCGGCATGAATTCGAAGGTAGCTGGCCCATGCCGTCGTCCAACTAATCCACGCTGAGGACGTTGATGAAGGGAATGACTGCTTCTCATCGAGAACGAGAAATAATGGTTTATTTACAGTATTTACATGCAGTTCATCAGTCTAGCTTCGAGAGAAAGTACGTCAGTCTAACACGACTGCTTGGGAGAGTGTCTCAGTCCAACATGACTGCTTAAGAAAAGTGTGTGTCGAGCATCCGCACAACAGCGGCTTATAAACACTCGGTCCCCCCTTGATTCCAAGGGGACGGAAACTTTCGTCCACTCATTGTAAACACGCCGCCTCTCCCTGGGACGGCTTACACACACGCACGCACGCACGCACGCACGCGCGCACACACACACACAGGTGCACGGTCCGAAGCCGACGTCAGAGGGGCTTCGTAGAACTCGGAGCTGACCCGGTAGCGCGTCCGGGTAGCCATTGTCCTGCGTCTTGGTTGGCGCGTGGGAAGGTGTCCCTGACGAGGTTCCCGCGGCAACTCCCCCTCTCGCGGCCGACCCGCGGTTGGCGGTGTCGTGTTGCGGCACAAAGCCTGCTTCGTCGAACTCATTCAGTCCCAATCACGACGAGGCCGTTTAGTTACAATGGCGATGAGGTGACGCCGTGGCTAGAGGTTCGCGGCAGCGCTACAGGAAAAGATGACGCCCGTTGGCGCAACTGGCAGGCGAAACTTGCACGTCATCAGGCCGTTCTTAACAGCGCCTCCATGGCCCGGAAAATCTCGACTGTCCAGCGCTGTCAACCGCTGGGCAGGATGAGAACGGCTGGTGGCCAGGGGGTGATGCCTTGGTTCGCAGCGACCACTTGTGTAATGATGTCACCGCCCCAAAACATCCAACAAGGACAGGCAACTGGAAAACGAACCCCACAACACGGCTCTGCGCCGAAATGACCTACCTTGGCTCTCACTTTAGACACGCTAGGCTTCAAAGAAAACATAAGTGCAGAAACAAAAAATGTCGCATTTCGCTATGCCAATTTTTAAAGCAATTTCGTGCTGACAAATTCAGCAATCATGGAAGGAATCCTGCTAAATGAGAGGGGAACTTCTTGGCTTAACAAAATTAACAATATTAACCCTAAAATTTAGGCGCGACCCTCAAACGCAGAATTCAAATTAGCCTGCTCAAACCATCCGCATTGCTATGCAACTTTCCCTTCTTATATCTAACGGAGAAGTTGTACTCTTGGAGAGTGAGGCTCCATCGGAGCAAGTGGCCATTTTTGTGTGACATTTGATTGAGCCACGTCAGAGGAGTCGTCGGTCTCGAAGATGAACTTCGCTCCGTACAAGTAACACGACAACTTCTGGGTGGCCCAAACTAAACAAGCGCATTCCTTCTCTGAAGCGCTGTTTAGTTTACGGCTGGCACAGAGGATAGGATGCTCCTCGTTGTCGCCGCCGACCTGACTAAGTACCACGCCCATGCCTCTGTCGCTTGCGTCGCATTGAACTATGAATTCCTTTGTGTAGTCTGGCGCGCGAAGCACAGGACGAGAAACCAATAGCGTTTTCAAACTTTGGAAATCGTTCTTTGTCCTTATCCCAATGTATGCTACTTGGTGCTCCCTTTCGGAGGGCGTCCATTAATGGAGTTGCCATTTGCGAGTAATTCGGAATGTACCATTGATAGTACCCCACAAGTCCCAAAAATGAACGAATGTCTGTTTTCGTGCGTGGCTGAGAAAATTCTCCAATCGTAGCTATTTTCAGCTCAGCCGGCCGTCTCATGCCCTGGCCGACAACGTGGCCCAGATAAGTAACCCATGAACAACCAAATCTACACTTTTCCACTTTCATCGTTAAGCCGGCTTCCCTCAACCGCGAGAACACCTGTTTGAGGTGCAATTTAACTTCCTGTAGTCAACACACGGACGAGGGTCCTTGTTAGGGGTTTCTGCCAGTATTAGCGGGGACGTGTAGTCACTCTGAGCGGGCTCAATAACTCCCAACTCTAGCATGCGCTGTATCTCTGCCTCCATAATCTCTCTCTGTCTTGGAGACACCCTGTATGGCTTTGATCTTACTGGTTCGGTTGATCTCAGCTCTATTTCATGCGTTATTAGTTCGGTTCTACCCGGCCGATCGCTGAATCTGTCGAGATATTCCCCTAGCACCTCTTTTAGCTCATCTAGCTGCTCGGGTCTTAGAGCGTGCGAGCTTACCGAATGTTTTACTACTTCTTCTAGGCCGATTTCAGAGTTGGAAGTCGCCCAACCTTAAACGTGGTTCTAGTGCCATCCTGCTGTTTGATGCAGGGGCGTATCCAGGGGGGGGGGGGCTTATGGGGCTTCAGCCCCCCCCCCTCAAAAAAATTTTTTCGTGCTGTCCATGCACCGCTGACCAAAGCAACCCCGGGCGCCGGAAATCATTCTGGATTTTGTCTAGAATGTCTTCTTCAGGTTCGAAAAAACATTTCACCGCGAACATTGCGAACTCGGACGTGATTTTGCGACAACATCCATGCACCGGAAGTCACATAACGCAAGCAGCCCCATCCGAGCACAAAGTTTCGAGGGCGTTTTGATGGCGAACGGGCTCGGCGCGGCATTTCGCAGAGGCTCCGGAATATACGGAGCGAATGGATGTCAGTTCCGAAACTTTATGAGTATAAAGTTCTCATGAACTTTTGATGTGAAAGGTGCATTGTCATTTCCAAAGTTGTACTTTCGGTTTTCAATTGCTAAACTTTGTTGGTTTAATGCTGTTATAAAGATTTGACGCCAAAGGTGTATTGACTTTTATAAAGTGGTACACCGGAACATACAAGGCAAGCCAAATCAACGCACTATCAGACAAGTTGACAAAGCACGCAGCGAGGTTCGATGAAATGAAGCCTTGTGGTGGTTCATTTGTGCCGCCATCTCACATAGAAAAATATCAATGTTTGTTTTCAGCTACTCCAAAGCATCCATGTTTAGACAATAACGCCAGCAAAGGTAGCTACGTCCTTATTTATTTTTTTCTACTTTGACTTTTGTTCACGAGGACACATTGAGCCTCTTCATTTTGTTTGTTCTCGCTACCCTACCCGCGGGCTGCCAGAGCCAGCGAGAGCGCATGCGTTTTTCTCCTGTTGCCCCTACCAGCGCGCGGCGCACTTCGGTGCGCATTCGGTTTTCTCTGGCAGAGTGCATTTTCGCCTAGCAGGGTTTTGGACGCTTTCTGGCTAATAGATGAGAAAAAGAAACAATGGTCGCTCGCCGCCATCACTGTGGGGACTCGACGGATTTCACCGCGTTCCCTTGAGAGCAACATCTCCGGAATGTCTTGTCTAGCCGGTGTAGGACACCGAGCAGTATGCACATGGTTCTCGGTGGACCAAACCTCTCACGTTTTCTTCGATATTCCTTCGGTAGCCACATTAGGGGCCCAAAGTAGGCATTCGATTGTTCCCAAGATACTTTCCTTTGCGGTTCTTTTTTTCATTTCGGTGCCCACGCCCCACAAAAGGAAAAAAGAAAAGATATTGTTGTGGCGCAGCGAATTGTCGCATGGTGAAAGTTCGACTTTGTTACTTCTTTTGCGGAAAGGAAAGCAATGGGCCACGGGAAGCTTCACTTGCCGGGTACTCTTATTATATTATCAATTATATAGACACTACCGGCGCATTCCTGCCGTCGCCGTCGCCCTCACGTTCCGCATAAAGTCCAAGGGCGATAACATCGGTACCGCGCACCGCATGCTGTATGTGCGAGTGAAAGCGTAGGGGGGGGGAGGGGGGGGCGACAATAGTAGCACAGTCTTGTGTGCGCAAAGGAGAAAAGCGGAGAGGAAGCGCGGCGCTTTCCGTTGCGGGCGATACATCGGGGGGAGTGGATGGGATGGTGGCGGGATCTAGGATTCTGTGAATCTGTGATTGTGCAACATATTTATTTGCCTTATTTCATGGATTATATACAGTGACTTTTTCTTAGATACGTAGATTTATTGGAGACTTATACGTATATTTAAATAACTTGTTGCGAGGTTTCGTGTATACGTGCAGCGAACTTGGTTTCCAGTGACACGTTTTTGCCCTTTATCAACCTGTATCATCGCATTTGTAAATTCCATTGTATCATAGAATTTCTAATGTACGAGGGCGAGTCAAATGAAAGTGAGTCTACCCACCCAGCGCAATAATGGTTCAGTTCACTATCTGCGAAGCATGCGCGTAGCACACAGGCATCTCTCATTTACAAAATTGACACGCAGGTGTGAGGATAAATGTTCTTTAATGCTCTCATTCACTGGGTTGAACAAGGTTGCGTTACGTAATGGACGCTCCAGAAGTTTAGCAGCGTGGGGCCGTGAGGATTTTGACAGCTGAAGGCGTTTCCTAAAAAGAAATTAGTCATCGTATGGCTGCCATGTACCTAGAACATTGCACTTCATTGGCCACTGTGAAGAGTTGGAGTAAACGGTTCAAACAAGGATGTGAAAGTTGCAAAGATGATCAAAGACCGGGCCAAAGCCACCATGCAATCACCCCCAACAAAATTGCAAAGGTTGATGAGCTGATGAGACAAGAACGGACGATAAGCATCGATGAACCGGCTGAGCGTGTGAACATCAGTCAAGGTTCCGTTCACGCCATAATTCATGAACATCTCGGTTATCGGCTCTTGTGTGCGCAATGGATGCCCAAGATTTTGAACCACCGCCAGAAGACGGAGGAGTTCGGCGCTGCCTTGACTCGTTTGATCTGGTATCACAATGACGGTTACGACTTCTTGTCTGCAATTGTGATCGGGGACGAACCATTGTGCCACTACTACGAGCCTGAAACACGACGGTAAAGCTTACAGTGGAAACACTCGAATTCACCACCCCCCAGAAAGCAAAGGCCTTCATTACCGCCGGAAAGGTGTTGGTTTTTCGATCTTCAGGGGCCATTACTGATAGAATTTGCTAAATCTTGAGAGACTACAAATTATTTCCGATATTGTGAAACGCGGAAACGGCTACCTGTCGCAATCAAGAACAAGCGACGTGGAAAATTGAGGAATGAAGTCATCTTGTTCCACGACAATGCCCGTCCCCTCGTCACTGATGTGGGTAATATAAAACTGCCGAAGTTCAAGTGGAAAACGCTGCAATATCCGCCATACAGCTCAGACCTGTCGCCTTGCGACGTCCACATTTTGGGGCAACTGAAAAAAAACAGCTCAAGGATTCTTGTCATTCGATGACGTGAAAGAATCAGTTTCAGACTTTTGTAGCAGCAACCCAAGGAGTTTTATCAGACGGGAATCACGCGACTGGTTAGTCAATGGGACAAATGTTTAATTGCTCATGGAGACTACTTTTAAATAAAGTATTCCGTTTGTCATATATTCGCATTGGATCACTTTCATTTGAATCGCCCTCGTATATTTTGCAGAACTTCTGCTTTTATACGCGCTCTTTGTTGCGACTGTAATTTCGGTGCAATCGCTCACGATACAGGACCGGTGACAGCTGCTCTTGCGTAAACATCAGAGCAAATGACAGCGTCATTGATATTTTTCACTGGCCGTTGCATGTGTGCAAGAATGTAAACAAGGATCTTGAATGACAAAGTTTCATAAACATATTTGTCCTCAACTTGTTCATTTCATGGGCTTGACATTTTTCATATCAGCGGCATGGAATGCTTTGCTGGTTTCGAATTTACATATTAAATAGACAGAAACATGGAAGCATTGATATCAGTTACTTGGGTACAATTTTTGGCACATAAGAGTACATTCTTTTATAAAAAGAATATTATTTTACTTGATTTGACAGTGCGTAGCGTTAAAGAATTCGTTTGCAGCATCCATGGCAATGGCAATGCAGTTATTATTAATGTGTTTGATCCCTCGACAAATTGTTTGAGAGGAAGCTTTAGCTCGGGCCCAACTCCAGCACGATCTATTCAGGTACATGTAAAATGCAAAGACGCTTTTCTGAGAACTCCTGGTTCGCTTTTAATGAAATTTGTTGCATTTGAGATAGAAAGTTGAATTCTTGTGTCTGTTGGAAGCGGAATTTCGATTTAGGGCCTGAATTTTGTTTAAAGTATTTTGAAAAATTCAAAATTTCGGAAACGTAGAAGCACGATGTTTACAAACTAATAGTTCTGCATCAAGAACAGATATCTAGGTTCTGTAAACGGTATCTGCTATAACAGTCAAAGCGGACAAATTTGATATGTCACTTTGTATGTTACGTGAATTGGTTACGTTGAGTACAATGGTTCTGCAAAAGCCGCATTTCCATAATACTACATTTTTCGAGATTCATGTGTAACATATAATTTTTTTCCGCTGTAGATGCACTATTACGTGCATTTCACAGAATTGTGATATCATTTTCTATTGTTGAGTTACAGAGTTTTAAACTTGATAGTTTCATTTTCTGAATATTTGCGAGTTTTGCCAATTTTTAATAAAGAATTGACAATCTAAATGAAAAATTCGGAGAAACTCTCACTATAATTTAAGCTGTTCTTTTAAATGCAACAAACCTCGTCAAATTTGGTGCAGTGGTTGCCGAGAAAAACGAATTCTCCTTCTACATGTATTTTGATAGGAGCACCCGAACTAAAGCTTCCTCTTGAGGAGGAGGCAGAACTACAATGTGAGCCCCCCCCCCCCCCCGAAAGAAATTTCTGGCTACGCTACTGGTTTGATGGTATAGTTAACGACCCCGCTCCGCTCTATATACGGCTTCATCAAATTGCAGTGATATATCCTCACCTCTTTCCTGCGACCGGGCATTTTCAGAGCATAGTTAGTATCTGTAAGTTTGTGCAACTTCAAGCTTGTCCTTTCTTGAAGGTTTGAGGATCATTACCTGGTCTCCGGCGTTAAACGTACGAAGCCTCGCATACTTGTCGTAATAGAATTTGCCGTTCTTTTGAGCTACTCCAATGTTCTTTCCGACTAATTCTTGGGTTGCGCTTAGCCGTTCCAGCAAATTTAGCGCGTATTCAACCACTGTTGGACTCTCTCCTCTTTCTTCCCACACCTCTCTTAACATTCTCAGTGGAGAACGGAGGGTCCCAGAACTGATAGCTGGGCGAGTTGGTACGAATTCATAGTAAAATTTTTTTACGCGCACAATTCACAAGGACACAGTGAAGAGGGGACACATGAGTGCTTGTGTCCCCCCTTCACTGCTCGTGTGTGTCCCCTTCACTGTGTCCTTGTCAATTGTGCGCGCAAAAATATTTTACTATGAACGGAGGGTCCTCCCATGCACTAGTTCTGCTGGCGAGAACCCTGTCGCTTCATGTGGAACCGTTCGCAAAGCAAACAAAGTTGCCGGCAGACAGTGGCGTAGCCAAAAATTTCGTTCTTGGTGGGCTCACATTGCAGTTCGGTCTCCTCCTTCAGAGGAAGCTTCAGCTCGGGTGCTCGTATCTAAATACACGTATAAGTAGAATTTGTTTTTCTCGGCAACCAATGCATCAAATTTGACGAGGTTTGTTGCATTTAAAAGAAAAACCTAAATTGTAGTGACTTTTGGTTTCGAATTTTTCCTTTAGATTGTCAATTCCTTGTTAAAAATTCACCAAAATCGCTAATTTTCCGAAACCTAAACTATCAAGTTTAAAACCATGTAACTCAGTAATGAAAAATGATATCACAATTCTGTGAATGGCACCTAATAGTACGTCTACAGCGGAAAAATTTCTATGTTACACGTAAATCTCAAGAAATTTAGCATTATGAAAATACGGCTTTCGCAGAATCCTTGTACACAACGTAACCAATTCACGTAAGATACGAATTGACGCACCAAATTTGTCCGCTTTGACTGTTATAATAGATGCCGTTTACTGAACAGCCACATGTGTGCTTCGTGCAGAGCTATTAGTTTGTAACCGTCGTGCTTCTATATTTTTTTTAACTTCCGAGTTTTTCAAAATATTTAAACAATATTCAGGCCCTAAATTGAAATTCCGCTTCCAACAGACACTAGAATTTAACATTCTCTCTCAAATGCAACAAGTTTGTTTAAAAGCGGTCAGGGATTTATCACAGAAAAGCGTCTCTGCGTTTTACATGTATTTGAATAGGCCACATCGGAGTTGCGCGCGAGCTAAAGCTTCCTCTTAAACAATTTGTCTAGGGATCAAATACATAAATAATAACTCCATTGTCATTGCTAAAGATGCTGCAAACGAATTCTTGAATGCTACGCGCTGACAGAACAAGTAGAATATGTATTTTTTCATAAAATAATATACGTGTATGTGCCAAAAATTGTGCCTAAAATAAGCAATATCAATGTTTCCATGTTTTTTCTTTATTTAATAAGTAAATAAAACATCACACGAACTTTAGAACTATATCAGCTCGAAACCAGCAAGGCAGTGCATGCCGCTGATATGAAAAATGTAAAGGCCATGAAATTAACAAGCTGAGGACAAATATTGTAATGAAACTTTGTCATTCAAGAACCTTGTTTAGATTCTTGTACATATGCACCGGCCAGTGAAAGATCTCAATGACACTGTCATTTATTCCAGTGTATTACGCAGGAGCAGCTGTCACCGGTTCTGTATCGTGAGTAATTGCACCGAAATTATAGCCGCAACAGGGAGCACGTATAAAAAGCAGGAGTTGTGAAAAATAAACGAGGGCAAGTCAAATGAAAGTCAGTCAATGCGAATATATCACAAACGGGGTACCTTATTTATAAGTAATCTCCATGATCATTTAGACATTTGTCCCGTTGTCTAAGGAGTCGCGTGATTCCCGCCTCATTAAATTCCTTGGGATGCTGCTTCGAAAGTCTGCAACTCACTCTTTCACGTCATCGTACGACACGAATCTGGTTCGCTTGAGCTGTTTTTTCACATGCTCCAAAAAGGTGGAAGTCGCAAGGCGACCGGTCTGGGCTGTATGGCGGATGTTGCAGCGTTTTCTACTTGAACATTGCCAGTTTTGTATTAACCACATCAGCGACGTGGGGACGGCATTGTCGTGGAACAAGATGACCCCATTCCCTAATTTTCAACGTAGTTTGTTCTTGATTGTGACACCCAGCCGATCTGACGTTTTACAATAACGAAACAAATTGATAGCCTCTCAAGATTTAGCAAATTCTATCAGTAATGGCCCCTGGCGATCTAAAAAAAAAGTCAACAACACCTTTCCGGCGGAAATGACGGCCTTTCCTTTCTTTAGGGTGGTGAATTCAAATGTTTCCACTGTAAGCTTTGCTGTCGTGTTTCAGGCTCGTAGAAGTGGCACCACGGTTCGTCCCCGATCATAATTGGAGACAAGAAGTCGTCATCCTTATTGTGATACCGGATCAGATGAGTCAACGCAGCGCTGAACTTTTTCGTCTTCTGGCGGTAGCTAAAGATCTTGGGCAACCATTGCGCCCACAAGAGCGGATGGCCGAGATGTTCATGAATTATGGCGTGAACCGAACAATGACTGATGTTCACACGCTCTGCCAGTTCCTCGATGCTTATCCTCCGTTCTTGTCTCATCAGCTCATCAACCTTTGCAATTTAGTTAGGAGTGATTGCACAATGGCTTTGACCCGGCCTTGGATCATCTTTGCAACTTTCACGTCCTTCTTTGAACCGTTTGCTCGAACGCTTCACAGTGGCCAATGAATTGCAATGTTCAACGTACACGGCAGCCATACGGCGACTAATTTCTTTTTGGAAAATACCTTCAGCTGTCAAAAACCTCAGGTCATCACGCTGCTCAACTTGTAGAGCGTCCATTATGTCACGCAACCATGTTCAACCCAGAGTATCAGAGCATTAAACAATCTTGATATTCACACCTGCGTGTCACTTTTGTAATAGAGGGATGCCCCTGCGTCACGTGCATGCCTCGCAGATAATTATTGCGCGGGCTGGGTTGGCTCACTTTGATTTTACTCGCCTTCGTACATTAGAAATGCGAAGATACAATGGAATATACAAATGCGAACATACAGCTTGATAAAAGGCAAAAAATGTGTTACTGGAAACAAAGTTCACTGCACGTATGCACAAAACCCCGCAACAAAATATTTAAATATACGTATAAGCCTCCACTAAATCTACGTATCTAAAAAAATGTCACTGTATACAATACGTCAAACAAGGGAAATAAACATGCTGCGCAATCAGAAATTCCCAGAATCTTAGATCGCACGCCCATTCAATCGACTCCCTCCGATGTATGGCGCGCGACGGAAGGCGGCGCGCTTGCCCCCGCTTTTCTCTTTTGCGCACACAAGACTGAGCCACCATCGTCATCTCACCCATTCCAGCCCCCCATCCCACTCCCTACGCTTTCACTCGCACATACAGCATGCGGCGCGCGGTCACGATGTTATCGCCCTTGGACTTTATACGAAACATGAGGGCGACGGCGACGGAGCGTCCATATAATTGCTATCGCAATACTATATAATAAGACTATCCGGCAACTGAAGCGTCCCGTGGTCCATTACTGTCCGCGAAAGAAGAAGTAACAAAATCGAACTTTCACCATGCAACAATTCGCTGCGCCACAATGTCTTTTTTTTTTCTTTTTTGGGGCCGAGGCACCGAAATGAAACAGTGCAAAATATGTTGGCCACAATCGAATGCCTACTTTGGGCACCTAATGTAGCTCCCAAAAGAATATCGAAGAAAACGTGAGACACTTGGTCCACTGAGAACCATACGCATACTGCTCGGTATCCTACACTGGCGAGACAAAACTTTCCGGAGAGGTTGCGCTCAAGCGAACGCGGTGCAATTCGTCGAGTCCCCACAGTGATGGTGGCGAGGAACGATAGTTTTTTTTTTCTCGTTTGCTAGCCAGAAAGTGCCCAAAATTCTGCCAGGCGAAAATCCACTCGGCCACAGAAAAGCGAACGCGCAACGAAGTGCGCCGTGCGGTGGTCGCAGTGACACAAGAAAAACTCATTCGGTCTGGCTGCCTCTGGCAGCCCGCGAGTAGGGTAGCGAGGACAAAAAAATTGAAGAGGCTCGATGTTTCCTCGCGAACAAAAGTAGAAAAAATAAATAAGAACGTAGTTATCTTGGCTGACTTTATTGCCTTGACATGGATGCTACATGCAGTTCATCAGTCTAGCATGACTTCGAGAGAAAGTACGTCAGTCTAACACGACTGCTTGAGAGAGTATCTCAGTCCAACATGACTGCTTAAGACAAGTGTGTGTCGAGCATCCGCACAACAGCGGCTTATAAACACTCGGTCCCAATTTGATTCCAAGGGGACGGAAACGTTCGTCCAGTCATTGTAAACACGCCGCCTCCCCCCGGGACGGCTTACACACACACACACACACACACACACACACACACACACACACACACACACACACACACACACACACACACACACACACACACACACACACACACACACACACACACGCACGCACGCACGCACGCACGCACGCACACACACACACACACACAGGTGCACGGTCCGAAGCCGACGTCAGAGGGGCTTCGTAGAACTCGGAGCTGACCCGGGTAGCGCGTCCGGGTAGCCATTGTCATGCGTCTTGGTCGGCGCGTGGGAAGGGTTCCCCGACGACGTTCCCGCAGCAACTCCCCACTCGCGGCCGACCCGGTTGGCGGTGTCGTGTTGCGGCACAAAGCCTGCTTCGACGAACTCATTCAGTCCCAATCACACGACGAGGTGGCGCCGTTGCCGTTGCTAGAGGTTTGCGGCGGCGCTCCAGGAAAAGATGGCGCCCGTTGGCGCAACTGGCAGGCAAAACTTGCATGTCATCGGGCCGTTCTTAACAGGATTCTGGCCTTCTTGTTCGAGGCAGCCCACGACGCATGCAGCAGTAACGACGGTGATGCTTTCTCGAGGCTGAGTTAGGTCTCTCCGGACCGGTATCGCCGATTCCTTCTGCTTCCAGTATAACGTCTCACGGAGAGTCCGGAGAGGCTGCGGCGCGCTCCCAGCCTGGTCGGCGTGGTCTGTGAGGAGTGCCGAGCTTTTTCGCACTCTCAACAGGGTAGAAAAAAGCGCGAATTGACGCAAAACTCGGGCTAGAAACGCGCTTCGCCACAGCCAGCGCTCAGTACTACCCAAGCTGGTACTACCCAGATAACGTTTTGCGCACCGCCACCAGGCGCCGCTACTATACCTCAAACTCCAGCGCAAGACGCTCGTGGGGATACAATAGGTACGAGGTGCTCCGAGGTATGTGGAAAGCTGTAATGGTTGCAGGACTTACTTTTGAAAATGCGGTTGTTTGCTTTAAATCAGGGGTACAATCAGGACTCGACGGGAACCAAAGGTCAGTGGGTCGCCTCGCATTTGGCGCTCATGGGAAGACTACAAATGAAGCTGTGCAGGGTGGGCTGGACCAGTCTTGAAGTGAGGGAAGTTCGCAGTAAAATGGAGTATGAAGAACGACTGAGGAATATGGAAGAAAGTAAATGGGCTGGGAGAGTGTTGAGGTATCTGTACAGGAAACACATTGATTCACAGTGGAGGAAAAGAACTAGGAAGCTTACCAGCAAGTATATGCGGCCTGTAGGGTGGGCAACACAGCAACAAAGAACGTGAAGCGGAAAGTCAGAGAGGCGGAATTAATCTCATGGGTGGCGGCAATGGAAAAGAAACCTGCCATGAGTAACTACTTAGAGGAAAAAACGAAATCAGGAAAGAAACCATTTATGATAACTCAAAGGGAAGCTCATTACTTTTCGAAGCGAGATCGGGATGCTTTAGAACACGCACCTATAAAGCGAGATATAAGAAGGAAGAAGAAGCATGTGCTTGCTGTGGTAAAGCTAGGGAAAAGACGGAGCATGTTTTATTAGAATGTGAAGACGTCTACCCAGCGGTTGATTTAGGCACCACTGGCCTCCTTGATGCCCTTGGGTTCAGCGGGAGCAGTGGTAAAGCAAACAGGTCCGCAACAGACATTAGTAAGAGGCGATTGGAAGATTGGTGGAACAAAAGTAGGGAAAACGACAATAGGGGATCAGAAATTTTGGTTGTGGGAGTCCATAGTGATATTTTCTTCTTTTTTTATTGTTCAACCTAGGTAGGATACTAGGCAGTATAATAGCAAGGACTTGGTGAAGCAACCCACCGCCCGGTTCCATGGGGGACGCTCATAACATCCATCCATTCAATCATCCATCGTCTGCTATTGACTGCAGTGCGGCGTTGTAATTTGTACGGCGGCTGTTGTATTGTGATGAACTGCTTGCCTAGTTTATGATTTTTGCGAACACAGCGACAGTAATGTCACAATGTGGTGATGTCACAGTTATGGCGTGATCAGTCACTTGGCTCCAAGAGTTGACTGCCCGAACCTGAAAAATGTCGCTGCGTGCAGTCCGCTCCTCTCTAAGGTAGCGTTAAATAGCCGCTCCCGTTGCGTTTATCAGGCAGTAGCGAACGGCACAGATCTTGTACACTAAGTCACACTGTTTGTAGAGTTCGTAAAGTACACAAGGATTTCGTTGTACACGTTGTAAAGTTCGCTTCTGCGCTCTTTAGACACTGGAAACCACCGTAACGTGCGACGACAGAACAATGACCACTCATTTTAAGTCTTAAAAGCTCTCCGTGAATGCGTCGTGAGTTCAAAAAGAGAATTGCGCATACAGCTTCAGTGCGTACGTATCTTTCGAACCACCGTTATATGCTGCCGCCGTACAACGCAGGAAAACCAGAAAACTAGCTTTGCAGTTTGAAAAGAGTTCCGTGACCCGCACAAGGCCTGCAGTGCAGCACATTTTAGAACACTGAGATCGCTTTTGCAAGCATTCTACTGATCTAGACATCAAACAAAATGAAAAACAAACTATGCTCACCTTTCCTTGAAACAGACTCTACCAATTTATTGCACATGTTGAGCGCAGTACTTGTTAATACTTTTACCACATCCTTTGCATTTCACTACGGCACACAGCAGTAATTCCTAATGTCATCTACGACATTAGGCTATCTGTGATCAACTAAAAAAAAACTAGATTATCCTGTTTATCTTTGAAAATGATTTTTCGTCTCTTACTAGAAAAGGGAAATTTATGCCGTCTAACATTACATTTGAATCATATACTCATTATTTACCTTCCTTGCAACGCTCCTTCTCCTCTAATTTCCCTGTTCAAACGCAAAACATTTGGAAATTTTGTTTTCTCTTTATATATGTGAATTTTTTCGTTTACCATCAATACAAGCACTTTGTGGCTGCCAAAATAGCAGATCGAGCGCTGAACGGATCGCAGAAGCAGACGACAGCATGGATGGATGGATGTTATGAGCGTCCCCTTTGGAACGGGGCGGTGGGTTGCGCCACCAAGCTCTTGCTACTATGCTGCCTAATATCCTACCTATAGGTTAACCAATGAAAAAAAAAACACTATGAATTACCACGCCCAAATTTTCTGATCCCCTATTGCTAACTGTGCTTTTGTACGTCTCCGTCTTTTGTTGTTTCCCTACTTTTCTTCCACCAATCCTCCAATCGCCTTTTACTAATGTCTATTGCGGACCTGTTTGCTTTACCACTGCTCCCGCTGAACCCAAGGGCTTCAAGGAGGCCATGGTGCCTAAATCCACCGCTGGGTAGACGTCTTCACATTCTAATAAAATATGCTCCGTCGTTTCCCTAGCTTTACCGCAGCAAGCACATGCTTCTTCTTCCTTCTTATATCTCGCTTTATAGGTGCGTGTTCTAAAGCATCCCGATCTCGCTTCGAAAAGTAATGAGCTTCCCTTTGAGTTATCATAAATGGTTTCTTTCCTGATTTCGTTTTTTCCTCTTAAGTAGTTACTCATGGCAGGTTTCTTTTCCATTGCCGCCACCCATGAGATTAATTCAGCCTCTCTGACCTTCCGCTTGACCTTCTTTGTTGCTGTGTTGCCCACCCCACAGGCCGTATACTTGCTGGTAAGCTTCCTAGTTCTTTTCCTCCACTGTGAATCAATGTTTTGCCTCTACAGATACCTGAACACTCTCCCAGCTCATTTCCTTTCTTACATATTCCTCAGCCTTTCTTCATACTAAATTTTACTGCGAGCTTCCCTCACTTCTAAGCTAGTCCAGCCCATATTCCCCTGCACAGCTTCATTTGTAGTCTTCCCGTCAGCGCCCAATGCGAGGCGACCCACTGACCTTTGGTTACCGTCGAGTCCTGATTGTACCCCTGATTTAAAGCAAACAACCGCATTTCCAAAAGTAAGTCCTGGAACCATTACCCCTTTCCACATACCTCGGAGGACCTCGTACCTATTGTATCCCCATAGCGCTCTGTGCTTCATTATGGCTGCATCTCTCTTCCCCTTGACTGTTATGGTTTTTTCCTGTGTTTCCATATATCCATTGCCTTCGTTTATCCATATACCAAGGTATTTATATTGTGTTACCCGAGGTATTTCTTCGCCCTGTATCTCCACTGTCTGTTCACTGTTTTCATTGAATACCATAACACCTGATTTTCTAACACTAAATTTCAAACCCAAATTGTTGCCTTCCTGTCCACAGATATTAGCCAGACGTTGCAAATCACTTTGCTTGTTAGCGAGCAACACAATGTCGTCCGCATAAAATAGACCTGGGAGTTGCTGCTCTATTACTGTACCTGCCTGTTTGTATGAGAGATTAAACCCGATATTACTTCCTTCTAGCGCCCTCTCCATCCTCACCATTTACATCATAAACAGCAGCGGGGATAAAGGGCACCCCTGCCTCAGTCCCTTGTTGATATGAACTTTCTCCGCGCTCGTCATCCCTTCCCATTCAACGCAAACGGTATTTTCTAGGTAAATCTCTCTCAAAAGCTGTAGATAATAGTTACCTAGGCCTTCCCCTTCAAGAATTTCCCACAAAGTGTGGCGGTCTACATTGTCGTATGCTCCTGTAATGTCCAAAAAGGCCACATACAACGGTCTGCTTTCTGCTTTTGATATTTCAATACACTGAGTAAGAACAAACAAGTTATCATCCAAACGCCTACCTATTCTAAAGCCATTCTGAAGCTCTCCCAAAATGCCATTATTATCTGCCCATGCTTGAAGCTTTAATTTGATTGCCTGCATTGCTAGCCTGTATATTACCGATGTAATGGTCAACGGTATACACGAGTGAATTCTATCTTTCTCCCCCTTACCTTTATAAATAAATTCATTCTACTTTGTCGCCAACTGTCTGGTATTCGTCTATCTTTTAAAGTTTTTTCCGCTGCTTTCACCAGAGCTTCCTTACTTTTTGGTCCCAGTTCATTTATCAGCCTAACGGGAACCTCGTCTAGTCCTGTGGCTGTGCGCTTAGGAATTTTCTCTTCCGCTTTCTTCCAGTCTAAATTTGTCAGCACTAGCTCCTTTTCCACTTGGGTCTCTTTCATGCTCTTTTTTCTTCAAATACAACCTCATCCTTGCCTTGGAAAGATTTGGCTGTTACTTTCTGGATGTAATTTACTGCCGCTTCTCCTTCCAGCCTGTTTTCATCTTCGTCTAGGATATGTTGTTGTATTGTTGCTGACTTCCTGCCTAATAAGTTTATGTGATTCCAAAATATTCTAGGTGCGGCCTTCTTTTTCTCACGTATTTCTGACAACGAACGTTCACTTTCACCTTTTAATTTTGCTTGCACCAGTATTTGAGCCATAGGCTTTTTTCTCCCGGTATATTTCCCATTTACTGGTTACACCATCCTGTGGCAACTGCGCCTTCTTTGCCTGCCTGTGCTCTCGAGATGTCGTTCGGCGATCGCTTGTCGTATCTCCTTATTCCACCAGCTTTTCGGTTTCTTTTTTCCTTTCCAACGAACATGTTGTTTCTCTTTCCGTATTTCTGTCGTTATTACACTAAGAAGCTCACTATATTCCCGCTCCTTGCTTGGCCACTTGCCAAGTTCTTCTTCAACTCTAGTGACTATATTTGCTATTTGTTCAGCGTTCAAATTCGGGCTGGCCATTTTGCTCTCCTTGCTCTCTTTCCCAACTACGTATCCCATTTTCAAGATGACGCGTTTATGGTCACTCCCTATGCTGCTAAACCCTTCCTCACCGATGAGCATTTCTCTCAACTTATCATGAATTCCTTCTGTCATCAGACAGTAATCAATGGTCGATTGCCGGTTTCCCACTTCCCACGTGATCTGTCCTTCACACTTAGGCCCTGTATTAACGATCACGAGGTTATGTTGCTCGCAAAGGTCTAGCATTGACTTCCCGTTATTGTCGGTATAGCCATCTAAATCCTGTATGTGGGCATTCATGTCACCTAATAAGCAATCTCAGCACCATTCCCGAAACCCTTAATATCAGCGCTTATGCATTCCACTAACACTTTATTATTCTCTGTGCAATTTTTTCCGGTCCACAAATACGTAACTCCCAGCCAAGTTTCTTTCCCACTCATTGTACCTGATAAACAAAGATGCTCTTGACATTGTGAATTTACTCTTTTCTATTTGGCTCCCTGATGGATGAGCATTCCGACTCCCCCTCCCTTTATTTCCGACTTAGTTCTGTTGCACCCTTCCCATACATAATTCTTCATAACTGGCGGCTCTTCTGAGTCTCTAAGGTGCGTTTCTGCAACCGCATACACCCCTATTTGTTCTCTATGTAACTGCTCCTCAATCTCTGCCCACTTTTCCTTTCTTCTGCCGCCCTGCATGTTTATGTAGCCTATTGCATGGCCAGCTCTTGTTCTTGCTTTCCTCCTTTTTTCTCTTATCGACGGCGATGCTCTTCTGATGTTCCCCTAGGGGACCTACTTCATTACTACCTACTCTGACCTCCTGAGCGCCCGCGGGCCCCCTAAAAAAGCAACAGCGCGACCCCCAAGTCGCCAGCCCACTTCTCGTGCTAGCCTGTAATTGAAGTTGATCCCATCTCATTTAAAACCACCACAACTTCTGACTTCGCTGTTTACTTCGACAACCTCGAAGCCCTTCTTTCGGCTCATTTTCCATATTTCTTCATTGGCAGCCATTACAGGTCTTTGTACGTGACTGTCACGCACAGGCACCTCCGGCACCGTGCACACCACGTTCTGCACTTGAGGGATAGCCCACGCAAGTTGTCCACCCCCTTCGCCAAGCGCTGGTTTAGTCCTGGCCCTTTCCTGTTCTCTCCCCAAACAGGCTATAACTAGCGCCACTCTGCTCGTACGTTCTGTCCCTAGCGGCAAAATTGACGAACTAGAAGCGGCGTGCTGCAGCAGGGAGATCTGTGCAGGTCTGGAGTTCGGTAGTAGTGGTTCAAACGACGGCCGCATCCCGTTGGTTCACTGGTAATCCGGCAGGCACAGAAGTCTATGGTTATTTTGTGGCTGTATACGAGTTATGGGTGTTCTGTGCTACGGCTTACGGGTATGAGCCGTCTGCTGTCGTGTTTCGGCTGTGCGCGTAATCTACGCGGTGCGCATCGCGGTTCCCTGCTTTCCAGACAGCGCGTGTGGGGAGTTCTTGTGAGAGAACCTCGCACTGCGACGTCACCATGTCCGGAGTGATGGGATTCCACGCACGCGAAGCCATCCGCGTCAATGCAAAGGTCAGTGGAGTCTATCGCGCTTGTGCTGGTGTGCGTCCGATATATAAACTCCGGTAGGGTTAGCCTGCCTTTCGGCGCTCTGAATTAGTGTTATGTCACGCACATCGCAAGCGGCTGTACGGAATCTGTGTTTTCATGAAACAGCCCGGACTCAGCCGACTTCTTCGCTCGCGCAGTGTGTGTTTTGCAAAGCACGTGCACCGCCGATGTGATGAGGAGCTTCCGCCTGGCATGTTCTACTGATATGACCACTTCAGATGACTTTCAGCAACTGAAAGCGACTGTATAAATGACATTTAGTTTCGGAGCAGGAAGTTCACATAGAAGCTTGTTCAGTTTGGTGCATTCAGGTTGCACCAAACGAGTATTGCTGTGTAAGCTTGAATGATGGGGCCAAGACTGTTAACTTACCAGAGCTGTCAAGGAATGACATCGGCGCTATTCACAGACTTCCATCAAAACCAAACAAAACGCCTGGAGTTATTGTTCGATTAGCGCAGAAGTCAGCCCGCGATAAGTGGCTTGAAAAGCGGGTATCCCTCAGGAATGATTCATCGGGTGTTTCGGTCACTGAGAACATGACCCATCAAAACAGAGAGCTGCTCCGCCGCGAAAAAGCATGGACAGAGAAGGATGGCTACAATTTATCATGGCATTGTAACAGCAAGATTCTTGTAAGGGAAAGAGAAGGCGATAGCGCCGTTGTGATTCGTTGCGCGGCTGACCTTGATAAGATGTGATATGGTTTTACCTGGCACTACTTGACATTTCTTTCGATATTCCTCTCACCACACTTCCTTCCCCAACTGCGCAGGTAGACGTTATAAACCTTAAAAACTGCTCTGATACTGGTTGCTAAAAATGTTGTAGTTGTGTTCATTGTAACCTTAGATTCGGTAGAAATAAGCAGGATGAACTCGGTTATTTTTTCAGTCAAGTGCAAGTATGCTTTGACCTTGTGATGTATTCAGAAACGTGGTTTGCCTCGGAAGAGAACGTGCTTACATTTGCAACATATCAATCGTACTATATGAACCGCACATACAAAAGGAGTGGTGGCAAAGCAATGCTAATCTCAAACTCATTAGATTCTGAAATAATGTCAGAATTCTGCTGTATCACTCGTTTTTATGAAACACTTGCTGTCAGATGTGGTACTTCAGTGTTTTTTTGTGTTTGTTACTGCCCTCCGTCACATAGTGTCTGTCTGTTCTTTTCCTTTTTAGACTGTTACAATTCTTCAGTGAAAGAAAACACACATTATTTCTAGGTGGTGACTTCAACGTGAACATGTTAGCTCATAACAGTGCTAAATTAGAACTTGAATCATTGTTAAGCTCTCATCCTTGTCAAAACTTTATAACATCCCCCACGCGAATCACTCCACAATCAACAACACTTTTAGATCTGTTTATAACCAATTTTGAACTGTCCTTTGTTAAGGCTGGCACTTTAATCCACAATATTGGCAACCCGTTGCCTATATTTATGTTTGTCAGTCAATTCATTAACACACCTGAACGACTGTGTTTGGAATTTACATACAAGCTCATTACTCCTGAAATGCTATCCGCTTTTACAGACTGCTTAGGCAAAGCAAACTGGAAAGTATTTGCAACAAGCGACCCCAGCTTAGCATAGGATTTATTTATGAACAAGGTCTGTGATTGATAACTTTGCATGCTCTCTCGTTGATATGCTTAAAACGTGAAAAAAAAAGTAGGAAACCTTGGGGAAACAAAGAATTCCTCAAGTGAGACAAATTGTTTAAGACATTTATAGTGAGTAAGGCCCCTGATGCCCCCAAAGCATTCAAGAAGTACAGAAATTTTCTCACCAAACACCTTCTTGGTGCAAAAAAGAAATATTATTCTAACCTGAAATCAAGAGTTCAATGAAAACTCGTCTGGTCGGGATTGCTCATAGTCAAGGGTAGAATGGACCCTGACAAAAAATATTAAAAGAAAAGAAACCAAGACATTTCGGCTCGCATACGGGGGCCTTGTTCACAATGAAAACCATTTAATGTTATAGGTTGGCATCCACTTTACCTTTGACTATTATTCTAACCTGTTGAACTCGACACAAGGATGAAGAGAAAGCGTTTGGAAGGCACTAAACACTGTACTTAGTAGTGCATCTGAAGCAGTAACCAAAATTGTAAAAGACGGAATAGAAATTCAAGGCACTGAGCTAGGTAACACATTTAATGACTTCTTCCTATCTATTGGTGATGCTACCACCACCAGCGCTGACTTATGGTATGTGAATGATCGTAAGAACCAACCCATATTTTTAGAGCCTGTTTCAGATGGTGAGCTTGTAACTAACCCTTAACCCTTAGCTGCTGGTGTGGCCAATATTCAAATGAAACCTGTAAGGTAATATGTCCAATATTGTCCAATATGTCCTATATTGGTTCTGCCTGTGTTTTCCAAAGTTTGGAGAAAATAATTCTGAAACCCCTGGGCTCTTTTACTGACCGTTTCAAGTTTGCACAGTTCTGCACAGTATGATTTTTGCAGAAACAAATCTACAGTTAGCATTAATGGCCCAAAAGGAAATCACTCGAAAAATTTTACAATGCAGAAATATGGTGCTTGGGCTTTTTTTAGACTTCTCAAAAGCCTTTGTCCTCATTTATCATGATATTCTGCTTCAAAAACGGGATCGCTATGGGGTAAGCGGCATCGTGCACAAATTCATTAAGTCTTATACTGTATGCAATTTGTCATTGAAGGAAAACATTCCTCAATAAAATCCATTAAAACAGGTGCCCCACAGGGAAGCATCCTGGGACCATTTCTGTCCATACTTTATATTAATGCGATGGTCCGTGTTGATGAAACAGCCCATTGTATAATCTTTGCTGATGACACGAGTTTATTCTTTTCAAGCAAATCATGTGCCAATTTAGGTAGTAGAGTCAATAGTGCACTGGTCTGAAATTAATGCATGGGCTCAAATGAATTCCCGACGACTAAACATTAAAGGGACCCTGGAACGATTTTGACGATTTTCTGCAATTATACTGAGTTGTTAAAGTAGGTCCTTCTGATCATTAATTGGTGCATCTAAGTACTCTGCGTAACACCTGTAATTTATTATAAGGTTTTAAAAATGTACATCACTATGGATCGCAGCACGTCACTCGGCTGAATTTTCAGCCGCCCCTGACCATTTGACGCATGACGAGCGGGTCATAGTATTGTTTCAGGTGGTGAACGTGAAGAACATCCCGACCATGCTGGCGCTTGTCGGATGTCGGTGTAAGAGGTTCTATGACATAGTTGACCGGAGAGGTGCGTTTGACGATGCGGTACGGTCTGTCATA
Organism: Dermacentor variabilis; assembly: GCF_050947875.1. Taxonomy (NCBI): domain Eukaryota; kingdom Metazoa; phylum Arthropoda; class Arachnida; order Ixodida; family Ixodidae; genus Dermacentor; species Dermacentor variabilis. The sequence goes on from NC_134576.1 coordinate 21,122,624, forward strand.
CTTCGAGATAAGTTTTGTTGAACGTCCAAGCATGGTACAAGGCACGGACAGCAAGACAAGTGTGCCAGGGGTGAAGTTCAGGTTGGGAGGGTCGCCGTCATGATTGCATTTTTCTCGTTGAGGGGAAGTTTCGGCCTACCTGACGGCATTCCTAGGCATGTCTAGCGACGGCTGACACGAGACCACATTCTGACGTGTCTGGTTGATAAGGTAAAACAGCATCGATGGTATGGAAAGGACCGCAACCATAGAGGAGAAAGTATGGGGAAAATCCTGTAGTACTTTGTGTAGCCGTATTATATGTGTACGTGATGAACAGGAGTTTGAGCGCAGTTTGTACGATCCGATGAAACGTGCATGGCGAGCATGTCAGCAAGGGTTCGGTTTAAACGCTCCGTAAGCCCATTAGTTTGAGGATGGTATGGCGTGGTGGTTTGGTGAACAACGTGGCATTGAGCAAGCATGTTTCAAACACCTGCGAGAAAGAAACACTCGACCTCTATCGCTCAGCAGTTCCCAAGGTGGCCCATGACGAAGAACAAAACAATGGATGCAACGTCACTCGCGGTGGCTGCCGGTAGAGCGGTGGTTTTGTCACACCTTGTAAGTTGATCAGCTGCGACAATAATCCATCGTTTCCCAGTAGGTGTTAGCGGTACAGGTCAATTCCCACACAATCGAAGGCACGAGATCTTGATCTAAGCAGCTGTAATAAACCGTGGATTGGATGAGGTGGGGATTTGTGGTGTTGGCATTGCAGGCACGAGCGCACAAATTTCTTAACAAGCCTAAACATTCCTCGCTAGTAACGATGCCGCAGGCGCTCATGCGTCTTGAAGATGCCTACATATGCACATTGTGGGTCGGTGTGGAAAGACGCGCGCATATCGGAACGGAAAGTTCTCAGGATAACAAGGAGCCACTTGCGACCATCGGCTGGTAGTTGCATCGATACAAGTGATTGTCCTGGATGGTGAAGTGGGCAGCTTGGCTACACAGGGAATGGGAGATTTAGGCGAACCAGAAAGGAGATCCAAAAGAGGCCACCCAGGGATCCTTGCACTGTTCCGATATGAAGGTGCCGATGTGGACTGACGACACTGCCTCAAAGTTCGAGAGGGAGGCAGTGTCAGCTGGTGTGACAGAGCGTCGGCGGCGTCAGTGTGCTTGCAGCTGGAGCGGTGTGTATGTCGTAGTCTTGAATGTGAAGAGCCCAATGGGTCTTTTAGAGAGGATAACCAATAAAGGGTGTGATGGTCAATTGCCACGTTGAATGACCGGCCGTATAAGTAAGGGCCAAACTTCTCGAGTGCCAGACATTCTTTTTGTGTGACGCTATGATTGCATTCTGCTTTGGTCAGTACATGACTGGCATAAGCAACGACACACCTGAAGCAGCCAGGTTTGCGCTGCGAAAGGACAGCGCCAAGGCCAATATCGCTGGCATCGGTATGCACTTCAGTTGGGGCGGTGTGGTCGTAGTGTCGCAGTAGAGGCGGAAATGTGAGGAGACAGCATAAGGTCACAAACGCTATGTCGCATGACCAGGAGGATTAAGTGGTTGGCGCAACTTAAGAGTTGTGTCAGAGGTGATATAATCGAGGCAAAGTTGCAAACAAAGCGTCTGAAGTAATAACAGAGGCCGATGAATGTGCGGAGTTCGTGTGTGTAAGGTTTTGAAAACTCTGCCACAGCCCGGGTCGGGACAGATTCCGTCTTGGGATACGACATGAGCTAGAATCATGAGCTTTCGCGCAGCAAACTGGCACTTTTTCAGGTTCAGTTGCAAGCCTGCGTTGGTCAAGGATGTCAGCGCTTGCCTGAGGTGGAGGAGATGCACGTAGAAATCGGGGGCAAATGCAACGATGTCGTCGAGGTAGCATAAACGCATGCCCCATTTGAGACTGCACAAGGGGTTGTTCATCATTCGTTCAAGCATTGCCAGCGAAATGTATAGTCCAAATGACATCACATTAAATTTCTATAAACTGTCTGAAGTAATGAATGCGGTTTTAGGGCGATTAACTGTTGACATCGGGATCTGCAAGTAGTCCGAGCGTAAATCCAACGAAGGGAAGAATTCAGCGCCTTGCAAGCTGTCCTGAGCGTCGTCAACCCGCGGTAGAGGGTACACGCCTTTTCGTGTTATCTTAAGACTGCGATAGTCAATGCAGAACCGAATGGAACTATCTTTTTTCGTGACGAGAACCACCGGTGATGCCCACGGACTATTGGAAGGCCGAATGACGCCGCGCTGAAGCATGTCGTCGACGTGCTCACTGATGACCTGACGCTATTTGGCAGAGACATGGTACGGGCGCTGCCGCAGTGGTGCGTTGGAGCCAGTGTCGATGTGATGGCTGACGGACGATGTACGGCCCAGAGTAGGTTGAGCGACGTCAAAAGAACGAATCTGGGCACGCAGGCGAAAAAGCTGGGAGCGCTGGTCGGAAGCAACGTCATCGGTAGTGAACGGAGCGAACACGTCAGGGGATGGCGGAGCAGAAGTGGAAAGTGCACAAATGTCAGTAAGCCATGCAACCGAAGCATCCGGCACGTCGATAATAATCAAGTCATCTAGGGGCTGAACACGGCCAAGTGCTTAGCCGCAGAGAGGCGTCAATGGTGTAGGAAGCAGATTGCAGACAACTATGGAGCTGAGACCGGCTGAAATGTCAAGCGTGGCGAAAGGGAGGGGAATAAATTTGCAGGTTATAGAGTTATGAAGGAGTGACGAGGACAGAGCCTTCAGAGACAGCGGCGCAGAAAACGGTAAAAATGGAAGATGAGTCTTCCCGAAGGACCAGCTTAGCGGCAAGTGGCGCCGGCGAGGGCCTCATCACAGAGGCGATAGTTGAGCACGTGCACAGTTGACGACGGCTTCATTTCGCGAGAGAAAGTTCCAGCCAAATATGACGTCGTGGGAGCAGTACGGCAGAACCACAAACTCTACAATATAGAGAACGCCCTGAATAACAACTCTTGCTGTGCATGCTGCCGACAGTATTCTGAAACGTTCGCCTTCCGCAAAAGTCACATTCAATAAACCAAGCGACTGCTTACCCGTGACGTCAGCGTACACTACGAACGCTGCACACCGCATGAGAGATCGCGCGGACAGTGGTCATCGACAGTGGCGCCGCAGTACGGGTTCTGCGCACCGACTACGTTTGGTTGCGGCCGCTTTAGGTAAAATAAATTGAATGAGGAAGTGAAGTGGTGAAATGTTTTATTTTATATGAATAAACAAATATCGACGCGAAACAACGCGTGTAAGACGCCACCAAGGCTACAATAAACTACCACCTATGTTATCTCTACTACACTCCATCCCGACCGAACGCCAAGAGAAGCCAAAAGACATGTTCGTTTATTCAATATATGTCGAGAGCACCCATCGACACTTTGACGTTAAAATGACGCAGGCCGGAACTACTAGATGACGCTGTTTATTTCCCGGTTTTGCTAAAATCGCCAATCAGCGCGCGCCGTTGGCGGAGGCGTGGCCAGCGCGATAGTTTCGCGGAAGGCGAACGTGCGGACAGAAAACCCAGAAAGTGTAACTTTTCGTAGAACGCGAGAGAGGCGTTCGTTTAGTGCAGATGCAGATGTTCAGTATCAATTAGCGCAACGGTAGGTACGCCGTCAACAGTAAGGTCGACAACGTTCGAAGGTGATAACGGAGGACTTGTACAGATCGATGGCGACGCAGTTCCTGCTTCTCCTGAATTGCAGCGCCTAGTTTTTCCTCTTGAGTGGATGGAGGACGCCGACGCACGGGAGACAACGAGCGGGGCAGGTGAACGCAAATAACGGGGGGGGGGGGGGGGGCTCGGCTGGTGGCCTGCTGATTTAAACAAGCGTCTAGGAAAGGTCAGCCGAGGGAGGTGTCTGCACAAAGCCATTATAGAGTGCAGCATGCGACACAATCGGGCCACTTGTCCAGGTATACCGCAGGCATAGCATGTGGGTCTGTTCTGCCTGCGCCAAGGATTTACAAAGGCGGGAGCAGGCTGGTTGACGGGATAATGAATGGGCGGAAGCGACCGTGGATGTATCGCAACGAGTGGTCGGCGACGGAGACGTAAGAGTAGCGACAGGCCACTGCTGATGCTGCAGGGGTAGAGCCTCAACAACTTGATCTTTAATAACGCGCCGGAGCGGCGGAGCAAGCTGTGTAGGCGGCAGTTGCGGCAACGGCTGTTGGTGGGGCAGCTCAGCGAAGAAAGCTGACGTGCAACTTCCTCCTTCACGAATGCTTGGATTTTTGTGAGCAGGGATGTGTGATCGGAGCGGACGGCCATGCCAGAGAGTGCCTCGTCGGCCACTGAGCTGGGGGCGCCAGGTTAAATATCGCTGCTTCCTGCACTCGCCGTAGCTTTGGCACAAGTATATGAGCTCAGCTACGGTACGCGGACTCTTGGCGATCAACATGTGAAAAATGTGATCGACGATGCCCTTCAGTATGTTTCACGTTGTTATTTTCGGGCATAGAAGCATCCACACGTTTGCACAGGTCTAGAACCTCATCAATATAATTGGTGAATGTTTCGCCCGGTTGTTGCGCTCGCTCTCGTAACCGCTGCTCGGCGCGCAACTTTCGGACGGCGGGGCGACGAAAAACTTGAGCGAAGCTGGTCTTGAACGCTGGCCAGGCATGGAAGCCGGCTTCGTGATTTTTATACCACCAGTGAGCCTCACCAGCAATTAGAAGGCGGGGCTGTTTAACTTGGAGGCGTTCGTGTTGTCCACTTCTCTACTCTTGGGTCCTGTCTGCACGCCTCACTTTTATTTTGCATAATGAATCCTTACCAGCTAGCTCAGCTTTCTGTCGTTATAAACTTGGAGGTATCGTCCCATCGATTGTGCAAGCTCACCTGGTCGTATGAAGACGGCCGGTTGTTGACGTCCATGCTCATCCGCCCCGCTGAAAACAGGTGGATCTGTGCCGAAGAGCGCCAGAGCAGGCCACGGAGGGTGGCGGCGACGTCTGCGGGATAGAGTCAGCCATGACGGGCGGCAGAGACCGGAGTTTCTGGTTGGAGATGTTCTTGAAGACTTCTCCTAATTGTAAAGGGGTGTATTTAATAATATTCATCTGGTCAAGCGTAGCCGAGAAGTCATGCTACGCCAAGCGGGAACCGCTCTCTCTCGTGCCAAACACTGGTGATCGCTCAGTGGTTGCACCGCAGGCATCGAATAGACGATCTGGCTGGCCTTGCCCGTGTGCACTTCTTCTCCCTTACAGTTTTGTTCCTTCTCTAAACTTTCTCTATTGAAGCAATGGATCAAACAAATAGTTTCTGTTACCTCTAATAATTCTCACTCGTGCGCGTGTCACTGTGAGGGACGTCACAGCGCTGCGAACTGCGTGTACGTTCACTTGTGAAGGCTCTCCAACTGGGAGCGCGGCGGCGCTGCGAGAAGGGCACGCGGCCTTTGGTTTGAAATTTCTGCTGTTTTCGTGGCTGTGTAATACTGGTGCAGATACGCTCGTAACTGTAACGTAAAGATAGTACACGCAGCATCCTCAGCTTTCAAACAAAGGTCAATAAATACCATGAAGCACATGCACAATACACATAACGTCAGAGAGCTGTTAACAAAAGCGTTCGCGAGAAAGAAACAGCACTGGCCCTTTTATTGAACATAGTCCTCACTAAAAGCACTCTTGCCGGTATCGTTGTCATATATCAGTGCCCTTATTTTCCAGTTGATTTATCAAGCTAGCGATTCGATATCGTAGCATCTCATAATTCGTACGGCCACGACTGACACTCTGTGGTTCAGTAACGCGAGTATAGCATACGTAATCTCATTTATTTCAAGCCTCGCAAGGGTTTCTGCATTTATTGCATAGGAACTAAATAGTTTGAAATCATAGAGTGAAACCACACGATCCGCCGCGCACGCTGCCGCTGCGGAAGGATTCTTTTTTTGATAAGGCAGCCAAAAGAGGCCGTGTTTTGTCTCACCACGTGTCCTCCACGGCGCGCCGCTTGGCCGATAGCGGCGGCGGCGGCCGATAGTGTGGCTGTTGCCACCGCGAACTTCCGGACCCGACGCCCACACTGTGGAACAGCGCTGGTTGCTGCTGCCGCCGCCATGCACGTGTACTACAGGACTGGCGTCGTCGTGGATGCGTGTCTGGTCGGCCATGTAAGTTTTGGATGGAATGTTTCGGCCCACGATGCTGGAGCTACGTGCGCGAAACGTTAGCCACAACATAAGCACTACCCCTCTTCTTTCGAGTTGTGCGTCTGTCGATCGCCAGGTGTACATCGACACAGTGCCTCTGCATGGTAAACAAGTTGTGACCCGACCAGTGCGCGCCCCCTTTCTCCAAGGGCGTGCACACGGCCGTGATGCGAAACTAATTATTTGGCGTTTTCCAAGTCCTGCGGCTCCCGAGCTAGGCGAATGCTTTCACAAATACGTGTAGTCCATTATGTATGTATTTGAAGGCAGCGTCGGACCAAGGTAGGAGCGGTGAACAGAAGTAACAAATGAGCACATCTATTCAGTAGCACTTTGGAATATCACTGCCATAGAATTAATACATTGTCACTTCAACACCGTTCGAGATTTGACCTTGCTAGCATACCGAAAAAGGGTCGCAAAGGAATCGCGGCATCTTTGTATGAAATACGATAATAGAATACAATACCGTACAATACAATAAGGACACATTAGCACATCAACAGTTATAAAGTAATACTCCAATACAGTAACGCAATCCTTATGCCGCCGTAATCTGAAGCAAGGGCTGAGAATAAATTGCGAGTTTCGGCATTTACAATGTAAGCAGGGTTCCACTTGTGCGCGGTCGACGAAACGCAAGTATTTGAAACAGTTGGTTGCCAATTGTGGTTTTCTTACGAGCTACGTTTATTTAAGGTGTAATGTAACTGCGTCATTTCTTCATTTTGATTGATTGAAAACACGTTTTATTTTCACTTTTGCGCAAGTATGTTGCTGCGGTGACTGTCTTCATTTATGTGTACATTATGTAGTAAAGCAGCATAAGTTCTTTCTGAAAGCAGAGACAGGTTCACCTTGTTAAAAATCACGCCCTCAGTGGGTAGCAGCCGTCCCTGAATTACCTGCACCATGTAGCAGCGGTGGCCGTGCGACCGAGGTATAGTGTCCGCGCGTTAGTTAGGCCTGCGTCCTAGCATTTCTTTTTCCTACTATGGTGTCAGTATGTGGTCCAAGTTCGATGACGCCCAAGTACTTGATCCAGTTATGAGCTTCTTTATACCAGTCGACGCTCTCTACCATATATGGCTCGGCGGTCGACAGACCTTTCCGAGACCCGTGTTCGCTAAGAATATTGGTTTGGAATTCAACGTATATTCTGAAGAAACAGATTTCGAGGTACTTAAATTGAGCAGCAAGGCTAATATTCATTCCTTCATATATGACAGGAAGTAGCAGTAAGTTATCTTAGCGCGTGAAATGCTTCCATAATCCTGTCTAAAAACACTCGCGTATAAAGCTTATCAAGTTCACCAGCAATATAGTCGACTTGTTTTGTATTTATTTTGGACAGTCACTCCCTGTGAGAGCGCGAATGCCGCAGAACTTTTGAGGCGTTTCAAGGCAAAATCTTTGTGCCATCGGAAAACTTACTGTGCTCTGAATCTTTAATCAAGAACTTCAGTTTCTTGTTTAGCGTTAACACGTCATCGGAAATGTTTAGCTCTATGTCTGCCGACTTTCCTTTTGCATTGAAAATCTGTTGTAGTCCATTGTGCATTTTTTTTCCCTTCTTAGGTGCAGCCATTATCCGTTAACGTCTCCTGATTCGCTTAAACGCAGTTGTTGAAATTCGTTCGAAAATTAAAATCCTGTATTAAAATTAAAATCCCTGTATAGTAATGTTAAGGGGAAATGTTCAGAGATAGCTACCAGTGATGGATGCCCCACACCTCTTCCAGAAAAGGGCTTCATTTACGTTATTTGCAAGGGGACTCCAAAGCTCGGTAGACACCACCTCTTTCTTGTCCGCACATACACATATTCTACATCCGCAGAATCATCAGCCTATTTTATGTCCCTTGCAGGAATCCACTGCTAGCTGATTCCAATTTGCTCCTGCAAATTTCCTAATTTCATCGCCCCACCTGATTTTCTGCCGTCTTCCCTTGGCAGCCATTCTGTAAATCGTCCAGCGAATACATCACACGCTGCTGCGAACACCTCGGCCAAGTTTTGCACTCGTGCGCGGCGAGCTCGCAAACCAAGTCACCTTTCCTACCAAGTGCTCACTTCTAAGCAGCAGACGCCGGCTCCTCACTATCTCCCGAACGCTTTATTTCATCATATAGCAGATTCCCATACGCGGTTGCCATTGGCAAATAGCTGACACCAATAAAGAAGGGTGTGTGGATCAGTGCGCTTCTTACTGCTGTTACTGTATATGTTTAGTGACCAAGTTTAATAAGCAGGCTGAAGTAAACGAGGATGGGTTTTCGGATTTCGATAATAATTACGTACTTCCAGTTGCCGATTAAGAAGCCGACTTTCGCCTGCTCACGCTCGGCCGCGACCGCCCACGTAGAAACTAAACTTTGGCTTCATCGGTGTCGTAGCCGTCAGGTCTCGCTGATTTCGACTAGTTTTGAACGCTCAGCTAGCCTCGAACCACGCGCGAAACGATGTCAGACCGCACGCACGCTTGCCGCATACCCCTTCGTGTTTACACGCCGTGGGGGTAGGCGTATACTTTTTTATCAGCTATTCTTCGAAAGGCTCAAGTTGGAGCTTGCTATAGACCGTTTTTTCATGGGCGCCACCATGGACGGATGGATGTTATGAGCGTCCCCTTTGGAACGGGGCGGTTGGTTGCGCCACCAAGCTCTTGCTACTATACTGCCTATGTCCTACCTAGGTTATAAACAATAATAAAAAACACTATAAACTCCCACAACCAAATTTTCTGATCCCCTATTGCGAACTGTGCTTTTGTGCGTCTCCGTTTTTTTGTGGTTTCCCTACTTCCACCAACCCTCCAATCGCCTCTTACTAATTCCTATTGCGGACATGTTTACTTTTCCACGGCTCTCGCTGAATCCAAGTGCTTCAAGGAGACCAGTGGTGCCTAAATCGACCGCTCAGTAGGCGTGTTCACGTTCTAATAAAACATGCTCCATAGTTTCCCTAGCTTTACCGCAGCAAGCACATGCTTCTTCCTTCTTTTATCTCGCTTTATAGGTGCGTGTTCCAGGGCATCCCGATCTCGCTTCGAAAAGCAATGAGCTTCCCTTTGTGTTATCATAAATTGTTTCTCTCCTGATTTCGTTTTTTCCCTCTTAAGTAGTTACTCATGGCAGGTTTATTTTCCATTGCCGCCACCCATGAGATTATTTCAGCTTCCCTGACTTTCCGCTTGACGTTCTCTGTTGCTGCAGTACTTGTATTGCCCACCCTACAGGTTCCGCATACTTGCTGGTAAGCTTCTTAGTTCTTTTCCTCCACTGTGAATCAATGTTTTTTCCTGTACAGATACCTCAACAAAACCATGGATGGATGGATGGATGGATGGGTGGATGATGGATGGATGAATGAGGCTCAACACTTTGAATCGGGCGGCGGCGGCGCGCGCCACCTAGCCTTGAATACCATATTGCTAAAGCCCCTTAAACTTCTTCAAGTACTGCCACGCTTTGAAGAATGCCGCCTCCTCCTCGAGCGCTGTGCCCGAAGCCGACGCCGCGTCGCTATTGGCCTAATGGCATCACGTGGCCCCTTGCGCCGGCTTCGTTGTTTATAGTCACGCTTCAGTGCCATTTTTGCTCGAGAAGCGGTGCTTGTGGCGCCATTCCTTCCGTTCCTATTCTGTGTTGTTTTGATTTTGTGAACGCCTTGAAGGATGTTTTGTGGCAAGTGCGACGTCGCTTCACGCCATTTTCTGTGACGATGACCTGCTGCGCGTTCGGATGCCAATATAGTTTTAGCAAAGGCAAGAATCTGTTCGCGATACCGTCCGGTAAGCGCGACGGGTTAAGAAGAAAGACATGACTTCACCGAATCGGGAGGGAGAACTTCCGACCAACTTCCTCCGCGCGACTATGCGAGGTAAGTTGTGAGTCTCTCAGAGTGTAGTATGTGCCAGGCTTGCGTATTGTGCAGCGGGCAATAACGTAGTAGATATTGCACAGTTCACTGTGCATGTTGTCATTTGTACGCACGCTTTAACACGATTTTTACGCAACGTCTGCTTTGTTTACGTGCGCACTACATGGTCGTGTTTGTCGTATTCGGTGCGCTTAATCGTTTTGTGCGCCAACCGGCAATGCATCTATGCTGAAAATAAACTGTTAACTTGCAACTCGAATGCCGTTTCCATATCATTTTGACCTCTAGATAAAACACCATTTCACTTGCCGCAATTTTGGCCGCGTCATGGCAGCGGGATTCTTTGCGCGATCATGACTTCACTAATAAAGTCAGGTCTCGCAAATGTTACTTCGGAGGGAGTGCAACCGTCCTCAATGCATGCACTTCAGTGCAACTCGGTTAGCGACAAGTACGTCACTTAGTAAACGGACGAACCAACGCGCGATGACGTGTTATTCGTGATAAGTCATTAACCTGAAAAAAATTACTGAAGCCCACAGTGGTCTTGTTTGAGATAGAGTCAAGCATTGTTATCGCGCTCCCGCTTCGCGCACGAATGCTAAAAACCTATTTTTTTTTTTTGTGTACGCAGAGTCCCGACTCGATGATCGGCCGCGGTATTTCTGTCGGTATTGAGACACGAGAAACATAATAGCACCAGCGCCCACCTCTGTGCCTTTGCGCGCGCTTAGATTGGCAAGCACGCACGTTGGCGGGACTGTAGCTTGTAATACACTTTCGAACCTTCAGAGCAGTGATCTCCGCCAGCCTTTGTACGTCATAGCTGATACGCGCCGCGAATTCACATGTTAAGGGCGGCGCAGATTCTTTGGGCTGAGGGCTTGCTGGAAGTAAAGATGTTGTCATTCGATCGTAAACGTGTTATTTACAACTACTCGCAACAAAATCTTGCGACACGCCCTTGACAAATGTTGCGTACCTAATTGTAGGGCACGCGATACATTCGCAGTCGTCAACGCACAGCGTTAGCACTCCCTCAGATACTTTTTAAAGAAATAGTTATCAAGAAATGAAAGAAAAGCTGCCGTTACTGAATTTGTATAACTATCCGACTAGAAATTCTACGCTGTACACGAAGTTACGCGGAGCTGGAAAGCCAACGTGGACGCCTAAAAAGCACTGCCTTGCTATGCGTGCGTTCACTGTGCGAAAGGTCGTCTGCTGCGCTCGAGCATCGTAGGCGGCGCCACGGTCGTGGAGGGAGCGTGAAAGAGAGGAGAAACGAGGAGGAGTGAAGGCGGAGGAGGAGAGTGTCACTACTTTACGGAGTTTAATGAGTTTTAGTCCGCGCGAGCCCAGGAGGAAAAGCGCGCCGTGCGCAGCCGGCGGGCGAGGAGAATCGAGGAGGAAAGCGCCGTGAGGAGGAGAGTGTCGCTACTTTCAAATTCTCAAGGGGTTTTACCGCGGACGGGCCCCAGGATTCTATGGAGGCGTGTTATTTTGGGCCAATTGCGCGCCCCACTGGGGTTGGAAATTTTGAGAAATGCTAATAACAGCATCGATAATGCTGGAGGCAACGTTTATGAGGAGGTTGGTTTTTTCTTAAAGCCGTACGAACGGGGTATACCAATGTAAAAGGAGCTTTGGGGCGAGTTCTATACTCCAGACAATTTTTTCTGCCACATGATCAGATGCTTTACTTCGTGCGTCTGATCTAGTATTGCTTGTGACACATCCCTTTGTGTGTGGCTTATTAAGCGAAAGCCTTAGACCTCTGTTTCAAGGTCCCGTTGTGAGCTACAGAAAATATCACGTGACCGAAGGAAGGCGGGAAGCGAACCAAAGCATGTGCAGCCGCGCATAGAAGATGGTTGATGATTAGCAAAGTAATGATTGATTAGTGATTGGATTAAGATGAATTGGGGTGTATTAAGGAGGGTTAAGGTGAATTAAAGTTGATGAAAGTGGATTAAGGTGCATAAAGGAGGACAAAGTTGGATTAAGGTCGATGAAGGTGGCTTAGGGTGGATGAAAGTGCGTTGAGGTGCATTAAAGATGATTATGATGGATTAGGGTGAATTAAAGTGCATGAAGAAGGGTGAGGGTGGATTAAGAAGGATTAAGGTCATTAAGGAGGATTATGGTGGGCTAAAGTGAATTAAAGTGAATGAAGAAGGATAAGGGCGTAATAAGGAGGATTAGGGTGGACTAAGGTAGATGAATGTAGATTAAGGTGAATTAAGGACGATTATAGTGGATTAGGGTGGATTAAAGTGAATGAGGAAGCAGTAGGGTTGAGTAAGGAGGGTTAGAGTAGATTAAGGTCGATGAAGGTGGATTAGGGTGCATTAAGGAGGACTCTCGTGAATTATGGTGGATTAAAGTGAATGAAGGAGGATTAAGGTCAATGAATGTGGATTCTGTAGATTAATGTGCATTAGGAGGATTATGGTAGACTAATCGGTCTGGTATTTTGGTACCAGTTCTGGTATTTCTGTGTATTCTATGTCTGCAAATAAAGAATTGAATTGAATGTTTCAAATACTCAGTGAACCCTAATTCACCTTAGTACACCCTATTCCCCTTAATGCTCCTTCATCCACCTTAATTCAGCTTAATACTCCCAGTCCACCTTAATACAACCTAATCAACCTACATCGCCCCTAATGCACCTTAGCCTACCATATACGGTCTTAATCCTCCTTTAGCAACCCTAATTCACCTTATTCCACATTAATCAATGTTAATCTTACTTTATCCACCTTAATCCTCCCTAATCCTAATTCATGCACCCTAATCCACCCTAATAGGTCTTAATACCCTTTCATCAACCCTTCACCTTAATCCACCTCAATCCTCCTCCACCCACCTTAATTTTTTTATTCATGCATCTTAATCCTTCTTAAGGCACTCTAATCCACCTTACTCTTCTTTAATACGCTCTAATCAACATTAATCCTCCCTAATCCACCTTATGTCAATCACTTATGATTCTCTTATGAATCATTCTCTTATACAGGGGTGGACATGATGTGGGACACCTCTGGCCTTGCTTGGGTCACGTGATACTTCCAGTTTACAAAGTGACCTTGAAACAGAGATCTAAAGGCTTTCGGCTTAAAATTTAAAAAAAAAACTCAATTTTGACTAGCTAGCGCTCATCACCTGCAATACCACGGGTATACTTGCCACTAATTTTTTCAAGGCACAAAGCAGAATCTATAATGCTGCACTTCCGACTGAATAACAACAGTTAGCGACGTGCGAGGGGAATATTAAGCATGCTGAGGACAACCGCAAAAGCGCTGGTGAGCAGGCCGGAAGAATGAAAAAAAAATGCAGCATTACGGGATGCTTTGCTACGAGCTAGCTATAAGAAAGACGCCTCAGCTCGCAAACACCGCTGTTCTTTGTCGGAACAAAGTTCTTTCGGCCAATGTCATGCAGCAACTGCTTCCTGCTCAAGCTGTCACGCTTTCCTTGTGGTATCATAAAAACGGCATAACCCTCTTCAGACTTCTTGCTGCAGTTATATGTGCAACAGCCCGGCATAGCGCTAGCACATAAAGCAGGAAACACGGCGTACAACATTCGCTACACCGAGCTAAAGCGCCGAGCCAGCCGTGCTCAGAAGGAAAATGGCACGAACGAAAAAGAAAAACACAAGCAAAACTCAAGATCCGCGCGTTTCCAAGGGCAATGGCAGGGAGGCCAAGCATCGTGCAGAAAAACGGGCGCAAAACTGGTTACCGCGAGGGGAACACGCAAGGGGCGAGGAGGAGGCGAGGAGGTTGCGCGGCGGCGGCAGAGTTCAAAGAGTGTCGTTACTTTTAAATTATCAAGGGACTTTACATTTGCTACGCAGTAACGCCATCTATGGGCAGTAGGCATGCTGGCTTGGGCGAGCGCTCCGTTTTGCATGGCATGTATACACTCGGCGGTAGTTTCTGGCATTTGTTTTCGCGCTCGTGCGGTCTATTTAGTATGACGTGGCGTCTTCTATGTGGAAAACGGTTCTGTGAGATTTACCGAAGTAGTGTAAGTCGGTATGGCCGAACTTTCTGCTGGCGGACAGAGCACGCAGCACAATGTGTTTGCGCATGTTTGAGCTTACAATCAACCTCGGAGATCAATTGTGCAATTCTGAAGGTTCCATTCTCCAGTGTGATCTTATTGCAGTATTATTCTCTAGTTCTAAGCTGCGGTTTAGGAGCAATAAAACATACCCGACGATCGTAACAGCGTGGGTACGGTTCTGGTGCGATAGGAGCTCTGCTGTTATACTTTGACAAGCCTTCAAACTGTTACCCGCACATTATGTTGCGTGACTACTTGGTTCGGTGGATGACCCATGAATAAAATAGTTTTGGTTAGTAATGACAGCATACCTTACAGTGTGAACTCCACTTGTCCAGCAAAGCGACCATTCACGAACTGCGCGAGCATCCGAAGCAGTCGTAGGTGCTGGATTACACATATCTATATAGCGCATGGTCCAAGCATGCGGCATCAACGTTTATAGATCTCTAAACGTTGTGCGGCGTGACTGTGTGAGGTCTTACTGCGGCGTTAGCCTGTTTTCTCTTTCTTTTTCGAGAAAGAGGATGATAACCGAGTGTTTTTTTTTTCGGATGTGTTCGTTCTGCTCTCTACGACGCACTCACACGTATTACGGACATTTTGTCCTCAAAAATAGCCATCGCATTCTTTTTATGCGATCCATCTCGGATATTATGGCTTTACAGGGCAAAAAGGTAAGGCTGAAGCACATAGCTTATTAAAGGGACACTAAAGTTTACTATGAAGTTAAGTTAAAGTGATAAAGCAATGCTCTAGAACATCTAAGGCGTCAATATAATCGCGAACAGAGCTTTAGTAACCGAGAAATTGAGGTAAATGCATGACACGATTTGAGACCCCCCAGCGACATTCCGGTACTAGCCCCATGACGAAGGCACTCCTCATCATAATTTGTCACTAGTGCTCAACTACTCGTATTGAAAAGAACATTTCATTAGGTTATAAGACGGAAGAAAATGCTACTTGTCTACTTCTGTTCGATTCTAAGAAAAAATAACATTTTGATGTTACCCTTCAGTAGTATGGGTGGTCTAATGGTTTCGTTTTTGCTCGACTCTGCGCTGCGCACACATTGGAGTTTCAGTTGTTTCGTTATCGCGTCGTGCTACGCTGGTTCTGCTGGCTCGCGAAACTTGCATTTGTGTGCTCCCATATGGGCTACAGAATTGAGCGTACTTTCCCTCTCCCAAATCACGAAGAAGAAGCAGCGAGAATGCCACGTCCACGTGATGTCATGGTATGCGCGAACGGTCCGCGGGACTTGGCCAAGGGCAGTTGCAGCGGTGAATCCAACGTTATTTATCGCGGTATGCCAACGAGTGAACCTCTCCGTTCGAAGTGGTTAAGTGCCGTACCTCTGCCACAGTGTGTTGGCAAAGAGCCGAAAAATCGCATAGTGTGCTCGCTGCACTTTCGTCCAGAGGATTACGAGTTCAACACCAACTTACTGAAGTCGTGTGGAGTGCCTTTCAAAGCAATGCTTTCCCGTAGCGCTGTACCGTCGGTCTTGCCTGCATTCTCCGAAGCGCCAGAGCTGCAGGGCGATTCCAGGGCGGTGAGTGCGGCATTTGGTTTTCACGAAGGAAAAGCTACAAATGTGCGAATATGTACAGCCATGACATACACTTGCCGTCATAGTAGTACGCAACGACGCTGGCAGCGCGAGCCCTCAGCAGCAGGTCACGTTCATCAGTGCTTAAGTCACTGAAATCGAGCCCAGCATCGCGAGCCATTGTGTTGTTGTCAGGGTCGTCCATTGCAACGAGCGTCAAAGTTGGCGTCATAAAATAAAGAACCAGCTTATCGTCGCGCGCTTTCCCTTCCGCTAGCCACCATAGTTCCGCTTTCACACTGCTGTCGGCTCTGTCCCGGCTCTGTTCCTGGCCGCATGTTTGCATTTTGCGCAGAAAAGCCGTAGCGCCGTCTGCGGGCGCCATTTTACTCATCGATGTCACTATGAGACCATGACGTCCCCACCCTTCTATCGGAGGGCGGGTGACTTGAACTGCGCTAGAGGTACGCGGACGCTTCAGAACGCATTTTCTCTTAAAATAAGTCTCTTCTTCGCATGAAACAAGCGTTTCGATGTTTCTGGAATAGTATTTCAACAGTCCACGTTGACTTCATATTAACCTTTAGTGTCCCTTTAAGGTATGATGCCGGTTCCCCAACTGCAGTGATCGCTGCGGTGAGCAGCGCCAACGGCCTCATGCAGGAGGCTACCGTAGACATATAGTGAGAACGATGCCGATGTATCACAAATATTTGATAGCGTCTGCCGCTTATTGTTTCGTGGTTGCTGTAGTATAGTGTCGCCCCCTGTCAGATCTGTGTCATCGTACATGTATGGTTTGTAGTTGTTTAGCTAGATGGCGCCCCCCCCTTCTGTCATGTGATGAGCTTGGGCCAATCTGGAGGTGTCATCTGGCGTGTGAAGCCTTTATAAGTAATAAACGGCCGTGGGTCGGCCGAGTCTTCGTTCCGGTTTTCATCGGGAGCAGTTTGCTCCGTGTCTCCTTCCTGCGCCGGCGCTTGCCGCGCGTTCGCCCGGTCGGGGCCCCCCGCTTGCCTGCCGCTGCCGACACAACATCCTTTTGGCGACGAAGATGGGATTCCTGCAACGGTTCCGACCGAAGCCCCGGAAAACCAGCGAGCTTCGTAAGTGAAGCGTCCTTTACGTGTCGGCACGGCCTGCAAACGCCGCCGACGCACTTGGCGTCGCGAGGCTTCCGAGCCTAGGCCTACTCGCCCCCTTGTTCTTCCGTGCCCCATTCCTGCTGCGAGCTCCGGCTTGTTTTCTGCACTGTCTCCTGCGCGCTACCGGGCATGGCGTCTTTTACGGCGAACCTTCCCGTTTTTCTTGAAGTGCCCGGCCCACCGTTAATTCCATGGTATCGCTGGAAAAAAATTTTTCAGGCCCACCTTGAAGCGGCCGGCGGTGGCGACTGGACGGACGCGCGACGAGCGTCCGCGCTCGTCAGCGCTCTCGGGCGTGAGGGACAACGGAAGTACTTTGCAGACGAGGAGCAGGAAGCAGCAAGGCAGTTAACCAGCGCAGCGTCAGCTTCAAGCGAAGCAGCAAGGCAGTCGACTGGCGCAGCGTCAACGTCAAGTGATGCGGTCCCGCCAGCGTCAGAGTTTCCGAGACTCTTGCAGCGGCTTGACCGGCTGTTCGCCGCGTCAACAAATGTCCTGGCGGAACGGCACGAATTCACCAGCCGAAAGCAGTTTGAGGGAGAAGGATTCCTGGAATTCGTGACCGCATTGAAGGAGAAGGCGGTACAGTGCAACTTCGGCACAAGCTATGACGAGCGCGTCCGAGACCAAATCATACATGGGGTAGCGAACGTCAGCGTTCGCGAAAAGTTGCTGGCTCATGGCGAAACCCTGTCCCTGGACAAGGCAGAAGAAATTGGACGCTCGTTAGAAGCCCTGCATCGAGCGAACCGCGCGTTCGGCTCCGAAAATGTACGAAGAATCGAGGCATCTCAACTTGGCGTTCCGTCGACGGGCCAAGATGGCCGACGTAGTCCGGGAGGCCGCCAAGGTGGCCGACGTAGTCCGGGAGGCCGCCAAGATGGCCGACATAGTCCGGGAGGCCGCCAAGATGGCCGACTTCTTCCGAGAAGCCGCCAAGAGGGCCGACAGTTCGCACATGGCTCCTCCGGGAACCGTGGTGCATGCGACCGGTGTGGCAGCACGAAGCATATTGCAACGTACAAGAATTGTCCAGCAAGGAACCGGCGGTGCAACGCCTGCCACACGTTGGGCCATTTTGCATCAGTATGCCGGAAAACCCGTACTGTTCAACACGTCTCTTCCGCAGAGACGCTGTCTTCATTTTCCGCAAGGCAGCCGTCCGCGTCTGTCTTGACGGTAAGCGCTTTTGAAACTAAAAAAGATTTGGAAGTTCCGGTCGTAGTGAACGGCGTCTCCATGCGACTGCCGGTGGATACGGGAGCGTCTGTGTCATGCATGACGGCCGAAGATTTTAGAAATAACTTTGGTCGACAGCACAGGCTGTCACAACCAACAGTGGACTTGAGAAATTTCTCCAAGCAACGCATCAACATTCAAGGCCTGTTTCAAGCCACTGTCCAGTTTTTCCAAAGGTCATGCTCCGTCACGTTCCACGTAACGACTACAGGAACATCACTGCTGGGTTTAGACGCCATCCAACGCTTGGGCATACAGATCGACGGTACGTCGCTGACATGTCGTCTACCATCGCTTCCTTCAGTACAGAGCCCCACAGGTGTGCCTCCGGGTTTTGATCACCTCTTCAGTGACGAGTTGAGTCTCGTCAACAACTGTGTGCACCGAAGTCATCGGCAGCAAGATGCGAAACCAGTATCTTCAAAGTTGCGCAGACTACCCCTGGCTCTCCGTGACCAGGTACCAAATGAATTGAGACGTCTCGAGGACTGCGACGTCATCGAGTGTGTCGAGGATTCTGAGTGGGTGTCTCCACTCGTGGTGGTGCGCAAGAAGGATGGAACCATGCAGCTCTGTGTAGATCTACGGGAACAGGACAGTCTTGTGCCTCACGTTCAAGAAAGGGTCTTGCAGAAACAGTGGCAGACTAAACAGTACGTAGACAAACGTAGAGGTGCTCAGGCAACTCGTATCAAGGTGGGAGACACCGTCAGAATAAGATTTAAGAGGAAAGGATTTTTTAAGTACAGTAAACCTCGTAAAGTCAAGGCCCAGGTAGGACCATCTACTTTTCTACTCAGTGATGGGAAGCTGTGGCATGTGTCTAAGTTAACCCTAGTGATAAAGGATTCAGCAGGTAGTACATTGTGTACAAGTGACAAAGATTTTTTGTACTCATATTCAAACTTGGATAGTCATTCCGATGACTCGTCTGTAGCGACAGCGTCTTCTCAGAGTCGTCAGCTTCAGTTGAGTATTCCGTCTGACTGTATCACTTCAGAGTTTACACAGTCAGCAGTTGTCTCTGATTCCGTAGGAGAATCGGTAGCCTCCCAGGACTTGTTGGGACGTCGAGAGGAGCTTCCTGGGCAACCCTCTCCAGCGTTGAGCGACAACCACATTCAATTTTCCAACCAGGGGGAGGGAAACAGTGGGACGACTGGGTCTTTAAAGTCGACCGATACGTGTCGCAACCCCCAAAGTTCTTCTGAGGTACGCACGCGTCCTCGTCGTGACAGAAACGGCCTCCGTGGCTCGATGATTTTTCTGTAGTGTAGAGCGTATTGCCGTCTTCGAAATGCCATGGCTAGGGGCCTCGATGTGACATTTAGGAGACAGTCCACATGTTTCAATAACACAGGTATAAAGTGCTCCTTGTTGCGGTGCAGTGAGGTTTGTGCAGTGTTCCTTGTCAGACTTTGTTTGAGTGACTGCCTGTGTTATGGTGCCCAAGACTGGTGCGCGTGTATGTAAACTTGGGCGGGGACGGATTGAATTTGTTGTGGACTTAAGTGCGTGCTTTGTGTGCAACTGGTGCGCGTGTGTGAACGTGGGGGGAACGAACTGAAATCGCCTTTGGACTTAAGTGCGCGTGTTGTGTGCGCGTTTCACTGTATGCTTACTTTGTTTCCAGGGGGGGATGATGTAGTATAGTGTCGCCCCCTGTCAGATCTGTGTCATCGTACATGTATGGTTTGTAGTTGTTTAGCTAGATGGCGCCCCCCCCTTCTGTCATGTGATGAGCTTGGGCCAATCTGGAGGTGTCATCTGGCGTGTGAAGCCTTTATAAGTAATAAACGGCCGTGGGTCGGCCGAGTCTTCGTTCCGGTTTTCATCGGGAGCAGTTTGCTCCGTGTCTCCTTCCTGCGCCGGCGCTTGCCGCGCGTTCGCCCGGTCAGGGCCCCCCGCTTGCCTGCCGCTGCCGACACAACAGTTGCCATTGGTTGGCTGTACACGAGCATGCGCTCTTATGTTTTAGTCCCTACGCCAAGCGATCAGATAGTGAGCAGATTTACCATTTCATGCTAGTAATACAGAGACGCCGGTTATCTGTAAAATAGTTCACAACACATACACACACCACAGCTGATAATGCGCGTTGCATGTTTGCACCCCCAAAAGATATTTCTGCGTACTGTAGTTACCGATGAACTGAAGGGCTTCCTTGAAGACTTATATGAACGGTCATTGCGTAAATTTCACAGTTTGATCTAAAACATCTTGAAATCATTCTGCAGCACGCGACAGCAATACTTTCAATCAGTGCCGTGCCGGATTGCACAAGCCAGAGAGGGGGAAAGGCTCGCTGTGTGCCCTTTCCTCCTCGCTCGATGAAAAGATCTTCAAGCTGGCGAAGGACCAAAGGCGGTCGGTCCGCACAATGTAGCACGGATGGATGGATGGATGGATGCTATGTGCATCCCCTTTGGAACGGTGCGGTGGGTTGTTCCAACAAGCTCTTTCTATTATACTGCCTAATGTCCTACCTAGGTTAAAAAACAAAAAAAAACTATGAATTCCCACAAGCAAATTTTCTGATCCCCTATTGCGAACTGTGCCTTTGTACGTCTCCGTTTTTTGTCGTTTCCCTACTTCCACCAATCCTGCAATAGCCTCTTACTAAACCCTATTGCGGACATGTTTCCTTTCCACTGCTCTCACTGAACCCAAGGGCTTCAAGGAGGCCAGTGGTGCCTAAGTTGACTGCTGGGTAGACGTCTTCACATTCTAATAAAACATGCTCCATAGCTTCCTTAGCTTTACCGCAGAAAGCACATGCTTCTTCTTCGTTCCAATATCTTGCTTTATAGGCGCGTGTTCCAAGGCATCCCAATCTCGCTTCGAAAAGTAATGAGCTCCCCTTTGAGTTATCGTAAATTGTTTCTTTCCTGATTTCGTTTTTTCCTCTTAAGTGGTTACTCATGGGAGGTCTGTTTTCCATTGCCGCCACCCATAAGATTATTTCTGACATTATTTGTTGCTGTGTTGCCCACCCTACAGGCCGCATACTTGCTGGTAAGCTTCCTAGTTCTTTTCCTCCACTGTGAATCAATGTTTTTCCTGTACAGATACCTCAACACTCTCCCAGCTCATTTACTTCCATATTCCTCAGTCGTTCTTCATACTCAATTTTACTGTGAACTTCCCTCACTTCAAAACTAGCCAAGCCCATATCACCCTGCACAGCTTCATTTGTCGTCTTCCCATGAGCACCCAATGCGAGGCGACCAACTGACCTTTGATTCCCATTGATTCCTGATTTTACCCCTGGTTTAAAGCAAACAACCGCATTTCCAAAAGTAAGCCTTGGAACCATTACAGCTTTCCACATACCTATTGTATCCCCATAGCGCTCTGTGTTTCATTATGGCAGCATTTCTTTTCCCCTTCACTGTTATTACTTTTTCTTGTGTTTCCATATGTCTTGCCTTCGTTTATCCATATACCAAGCTATTTATATTCTGTTACCCGTAGTATTTCCTGTCCCTGTATCACCACTGTCTGTTCACTGTTTTCATTGAATACCATAACTGATTTTCTAACACTAAATTTCAAACCTATATTGTGCCCTTCCTATAATGTAATGGTCAACGGTCTATACGAGTGAATTCTATATTTCTCCCCCTTACCTTTATTCTACTTTGTCGCCAACTGTCTGTAATTCGTCTATATTTTAAAGTGTTTTCCACTGCTTTCACCAGAGCTTCCTTACTTTTTGGTCCCAGTTCATTTATCAGCCGAACAGGAACCTCGTCTAGCCCTGTGGCTGTGCGCTTAGGAATTTTCTCTTCGGCTTTCTTCCAGTTAAAATTTGTCAGCACCAGCTCCTTAGCCACTTGGGTCTCTTTCATGCTCTTTTTTTCTTCAAATACAACCTCGTCATTGCCATGGAAAGATTTGGCTGTTACTTTCTGGATGTAACTTATTGCTGCTTCTCCTTCCAGTCTGTTTTCATCTTCGTCTAGCATATGTGGTTGTATTGTTTTTGACTTCCTGCGTAATAATTTTAGGTGATTACAACATATTCGAGATGCGGCCTTCTTTTTCTCACGTATTTCTGACAACCAACGTTCACTTTCTCCTTTTAATTTTGCTTGCACCAGTATTTGAACCATGGACTTTTTCTCCCGGTATATTTCCCATTTACTGGTTACTTCATCCTGTGGCACCTGAGCCTTCTTTGCCTGCCTGTGCTCTCAAGATGCTTTCTGTCGTTCGGCGATCGCTTCTCGTATCTCCTTGTTCCACCAGCTTTTCGGTTTCTTTTTTCCTTTCCAACGAAAATGTTGTTTCTCTTTCCGTATATCTGTCGTTATTACACTTAGAAGCTCACCATATTCCCACTTCTTATTTTGCCATTTGCCAAGTTTTTCCTTGACTCTAGTGACTATATTTGTTATTTGTTCAGCGTTCAAATTTGGACTGGCCATTTTGCACTCCTTGCTCTCTTTCCTAACTACATATCCCATTTTCCGCATCAATGACCATTTCTCTCAACTTATCATGAATTCCTTCTGTCATCAAACAGTAATCAATGGTTGATTGCCGGTTTCCCACTTCCCACGTGATCTGCTCTTCACACTTGGGCCCTGTATTCATGATAACGAGGTTATGTTGCTCACAAAGGTCTAGCATTGACTTCTCGTTGTTTTCGGCATAGCCATCTAAATCCTGCGTGTGGGCATTCATTTCACTTAATAGGATAATTTCAGCACCATTCGCAAAACCCTTAATATCAGCGCTTATGCATTACACTAACTATTTATGCCTCTCTGTGCAGTTCTTCACGCACAGTAGCAGCTGCCCTGACAGTCTCTTGAAGGTCGTCGGAACCCAGTCCTTGGATAGCACACTGCGGCATGAGCACTTGTCGGTTATACTGTCGAGTGCGCATTTCCAGAGTTTTCTTGATCATCGATGCCTCTGTACAAAACTCGGCTATGGTTTTGGCTAGGTTGCGAATCAGTCCGATGGAAAGTTCTTGCTTGATGCCCCGCATCATGATGCGGAATTTTTTCTCCTCCAACATTTCTGGGTCGTTGGCCGGAGAAGACGGGCCACCTCCTTCGTGAAGATCGCGATGGTCTCATTGGGAAGCTGTACTTGGGTTTCTAATAGCGCTTGGGCACGCTCTTTACGCACGACGCTTGTGAATGTTTGCAGGAAGCCGCTTTGGAACAGGTCCCACGTCGTTACGGTGGCTTCTCGATTCTCGAACCACGTCCTGGCGGCGCCTTGCAATGGGAAATAGACATGTCGCAGCTTGTCGTCGCTGTTCCAGCTGTTAAACATAGTGACCCTCTCATACGTCTCCAGCCAGCTTTCCGGGTCATTGAATGTGGAACAGTGGAACATCGGTGGCTCCCTGGGCTGTTGTAGAGCTATTGGGGATGCTGCGGCTGGCCATTGGGGCTGTCTTGGCCATGATCTTCTTGGTCCTCTCTGGCAGAAGTCTATGTTCCAGGGGTAGCTGCTGTAGTCGGCGGCTTGCTCGATGTTCCGGGATGATGTTGGTGTTGTTTTTGTAGTCCGGGCTTGGATCACGGCTTGTCGGGGGCATTCGCTACATGAACGTAAACCACCTCCACCAAATGTCACATGGTAGTGACGGTGAAGAAGGCAGTAGTACTGTGATTAACGAAACTAGCGTGTTATTGGGTGAACTTGTGCCCTCAAGAGCAGGCTACACTTAGAGAACAATAATAACGGCGAACACACTTGGCGATCGTTCAGAATCTAATCAGCGGGTCAAGCGTGTCAGCTTTTGTACATGAGCGATCGAACATTCCAGAGTAATCGCTGGTGCCCGCGTGTTTTCAAGAAAGTTCTACACCATTCGCTTCGCGTATCCATGCAATCAGATTACACAGAGTTCGGCAACAACAGACAGCAGGTAGAACCATCGATAACATTCCAGAAACTTCCTATACATGCAGGCGCGTCCTGTGCTGAGCGATAACATTTGTTAGACGATGAAACGCGATCATTCGATAAAGAGGTACGCATGTCAATATCGTCAACTGGTGGCAGCGGATATTGCTCCATACAAGTTGCAGCATTCACGGTAAGACGGAAGTCGCCACACAACTGCAGCCATCCATCCTTCTTGACTATGGGCACGGCGGGTGTGGCCTGTTCAGAAGTTGTCACTGGTGATAGCACCTCTTCGTTGACTAGCCTATCTCTCTCTTCTGACACCATTTGCTTGAGCGCATGTGGCACCATGCGAGCTTTACGAAACCAGGGCCTGGCTTCTCTGACGATCAGGTGGACCGGTGGCCCCCAGAGCAGCCCCAGACCGGGAGCGAAGACATCGTACTTTGATAACAAGGTGTCCAACTTTCGGTCTGTAGTGTCCGCTTGTGCGCATGCCATAGCGTTCTCAGTGAGTACTGGCACACCAGCCGTATTGAAGCTTTGAATAGTCACGGACACAAAGCGTCGGTCCCGGACAATCAACAACGACGCGTTCGGCCTGAATTTTTGCACCACCCATGGTCGCATTGAGTTGCAATTTCCCAGCGATAGGAAGCGGGCCCTTGAGACACGATACCTTCATTGTTGCCCGCAGATGTGGCCACTTGCCTCGATGTTGCTTGAACATGGCCCGCAGAATCACACTCACAGGTGACCTCATGTCTACCAACATTGTGAGCGGCAATGCATTCCAACTTATTTGGCAAAGAATAGGCTTAGCGTGAGTGCTGTTCGTCACTTGATGCGCAATCAGCAAATACAAAGCTTCGCAGTCCTTGCGGCCTTTGAGAAAGTGCATACGCTTGTTGCCTGCATTTAGTACCTTCGTTCGACGCTCTACACATTGGAGCTAAGTGGCCGCATGTCCGGCACCGATGGCACACTGTTCTGATATGACGGCAATCATCTGCTTGGTGTGAGGATGCGGCACATTGGGTGCAAGGCCGGTGTTCATCGCGAGGTAGCCCACTTGGTTTCCTAGACTGCGGATGGGAGTGGGCCGACCGAACAAAATTAGCTGTGTCTGCCTCCTGGTAGGGTAGTTTCTGCATGTGCTTCGCATTCTCAGCTGCGGTCTCAGCAGAAATTGCGATGTCTTCTGCTGCCTTCAACGACAGGGGACTGCGGGTCAACAATAGACATTTTACGTCTTCATCCCGAACACCACATACTATGCGGTCCCACAGCATGCGGTGCAGCATGTTGCCAAAATTGCAGTCTTGGGCCTTGCGACGAATTGCGGCTACAAAATCCCGAACGCTCTCACCTTCTGCCTGTGTGCGCATAAAAAACCAGTAACTGGCTGCTGTTTTGTTAACTTTGTAGTGGCTTTGTAAATGCTTGATGACATCTCTGTATGTGAGGTCGTTCATGCTTTTGGGGGGGGTCATCGTCCCTGAAGTACTTTACAGCGCTGTTGGACAGCGCGGCCACCAGCAGGGCTCGTTGTTTCGCCATATCTGTCATTTCTTGCGCTTGAAAGTAAGCCTCTAAGCGTACCTTATAGGCAGACCATCCTCCTTCCTCTTCGGTGAATGTGGGCACTTGCCCCGGCGCCATTGCTGCCTGTTTCAGTAGACGTGCACTTCAAGGCATTCCCCTATCGCGTCGATTCATGCCTTGTCACCACTCTTGCGTTTCGAGTGAATGTCTCAATAACACAAGTGGAAAAAGCATTTTTATTTTGCGTGCATCGTTTTTATATGCTACTGCGGTGATGTCATGGTGATATGCAGTATGTTGTTGCTCGAGGTGGCTTCACGAGATAGCTTCCTGCTGTCGGTTGATGCTGTATGCATGCATGCATGCATGCATGCATGCATGCATGCATGTATGTATGTATGTATGTATGTATGTATGTATGTATGTATGTATGTATGTATGTATGTATGTATGTATGTATGTATGTATGTATGTATGTATGTATGTATGTATGTATGTATGTATGTATGTATGTATGTATGTATGTATGTATGTATGTATGTATGTATGTATGTATGTATGTATGTATGTATGTATGTATGTATGTATGTATGTATGTATGTATGTATGTATGTTGCTTGCATGACACAGCGCATTCCATGTCATTGTCCATGGAACCTCTATAAAGTTTGTACTTTAGACGTGCATTGTAGGCCTCCCAAAACTTTTGCAGTGTATATGCCCTTCTATGATTTTGACGTGGCCGGTGCTACGCAGTTGGTGTCTGCAGTTTGTGCGACAACTTCATGCTGTATCATCAGTTAACGCATGTAATGGATGTCTATAAGACATCCCATTCTTTTTCTGGACATCAATCGATTGGTGCTACTTCATAAAATGAATGTTTGTGCATGAAATGTACTTTTTTTTTTCAGTAGAACAAAATGCACTAGCAGTGGGCGAAGCGAAAGAAGAATGTACATGCGCTCAAAACTTTCGTGTTTCAGATCCAGAGTTTTTGTAGATTTCTTTGTTCCCAACTTTGGAAAAGTAATAGAAAAACAAGGTACAGTTTACTCAGCAATTAACTGATATATAGCAGAAAAAAAAAGTGCATGTAAATTAGTTGAAGGGGCTCTACTTTTGTCAAGCACCACCAAATGCTTCAAAAGGGCAACAAACCTCGTGTGTAAGTTATTGCGTGGCCTCTGATACATGACACTCAGTCTCGGAGGCCATGTGTATGCAAGGAGCCGGAAGCACCCCATAAATGCTGCACTAAATGAAAAATCATGTTTAAAGACATCAGAAATGTGAAATGATTTAAACAGATTCTATGCAGCATTATTGTCCAATGATGAATTATTCTCACTGTCGCGTGCCTGTCATACATCACGATAAGCACAGCCATTCCAGTGGTGCAGCAAGCAGGTATATGTGGTAGAGTGTTACACTCTAGTATGCGGGCATGCACGAGCTTATGTCATGCTTGCTTGTGTTTCGGTGCTGGTGCTGAGTCGTGCTCCGTCAAGGGCTGCAGAAGATTGCAAGATAGCGCCAACCTTTCCTTTCTCATAACGAACCACATTTAGGTTGCGGTACTGATGCTGTGACACTTCATTTTGTATTCTCGCTATGTCTGCAGTGGTGTCCAGTCGTCAGTAGGCACATGCTTGTCAAGGTATGTCGGCGGCTTGTTTTTGTACTTTCTTCTCTTTTATGTCGGTAATGACTGCTTAGCACGGGTCAGAAGAACTGATGCACAACGCAAATGCACAACCAGTTTCGGCAGTACCCTTCAAGGCATGTCGGCGGCGTTTCTTGTCGGAATAGTGCCCGCAACAAATGGCAATAGACAAGCAATGTCCTTGTCTGTCTCGCTTTGTGTCATGTTTCAGTTCAGCTTCTCATACTCGTCTTGGTCTTTACTGCATGACAGTTGACGCTATTGCTAAGGAATGTCAGTGCTTTGAACAAAGAGTTGCTGGATCACCCAACAGTTTCTCCGGCTGCCTAACACTGCCGCCGAATCATAATTTGATGACCCACCAATGTCTGTGCAGTCTACAGCATTGGAAGATGTAACTTATATTATCTGCCATGAACTAGAAGCAACAGCACCCTATGGTTGTCTTTCCTGCCCACCGTGTCGCTCATGCAAGCAGTCGTCTGCCAGTAGTTTGCGAACCTGGTTTTATCATCTGCAGTCTGTTTTATTCATGCACTCGAATGTACTCCTGCCAATGTCACCCAGAACGAGGTCTACCCTCCGTGCTACAGAAATCCATCTGACTGGAAAATGGCAGGCAACTGATATGTTTCAACTGCTCTCGCGTTGGACACATTGTCACTGCCGCAGTTGCTGGTCGTCACCTTCAAACTGGAGCACTAGATCTTGGCGTTGTCCTGAAGGCAACATTCAGTGTTTTTCTCCTCACTCCGATCCACAGGTTTCCGGTGCTGGCACTCCACACTCCAGGTTTAGCTGTTCACCGTCACTACAAGGTTGTCAATCTTTATTGCCGCAACCATGCCGGTCCTCGTTCTCCGCACGGCCTGGCCCTTACGTTCCGGAAAACTAAGTCATGCAGCTCCTGGAGGGGATGCTGCTTCAATTACTTCGTAGAAATATCCTCTGTTGACTGTACCTACTCGCTGAAACCTTCTGGACATTAGCAGACGACATTACTATTACGGCTCTCATAGATACCAGCGCACAGAATTCAGTAATAACCTCTACTTCCTGTACTCAGCTCTTCAAAGTTATTACACCTGCTATGGTGCACACAGTACGGGTTGCTGATGGCAGCATGTCTGCCATTCTTAAAATGTGCACTGCCTGAGTATGTATTGCTGGCCGTCAGACCATTGTTTTGTTTGCTGTCATCGCTTAGTGTCCTCACGATGTAATCCTTGATCTAGACTTTCTCTCGACGCACTCGGCCCTTATTGCCTGCTCGACAGATGTTGTTCAACTGGAACTCCCATTTGACGCCCATGTAATATCCAACACTCCCAGCCACTTATGTTCTGCAGAGTTCCTCCATCTGCCACCGCAAGCCGCAACTTATCGCATTAAGTCCCTGTCCGCCTGTATGTGATCATGAATACATTGTTTCCCCTGTTCTCAACGTGCTCCTGACACACTCTGTCATTCTCCTGCACACTGTGGTCACTGTATGCAGAAACAACCTGCCTGCCTATTTTAAACTTTGGACCAGCTATCGATATGCTGCCTGCTGATGTTATGCTTGCCATTGTTTCGTTGTAGGAAAGTGATATTTCCGTGTTAACCGTCGATGGCCCTCAGAGTGATCTAGGCTTTCTCACAGCCATTGTGTTACCATGTGCCAATTTTGAAAAAAAAAGAATTAAATCTTCAAACCTCTCGCTTACGCAAGTAGAAAATCTTTGTCGGGTCATGCTGTCCTATGCAGATATCTTTGACCTGGAAAATCGCCCATTAGGCCAGACCACAGTTGTTGAGCAAACATCCACACCAGCGATGCAAAATCGATTCTTTGGCGTCTTTATCGCTTTTATGCTGCAAAGCACGACATAATCCAAAACAAAGGCGAAAAAATGCTGGCCAAGGACATCATGAAACCATCTTCTAGTCCATTTGCATTTCCTATTGTGCTAGTCATGAAAAAAAGACAAGACCTGGCATTTTTATGTTGGTTTTTGACACATCAACAAGACGAGAAGAAAAGACATCTATTTGTACACATTCCAGAAGCACTTGGATTTAAAGTGCACAGAAGCATCAACCGGTCAGCAGTTGAGATTAGTAACAGACATTCAGGGTACCTGTGGAAGAAAAGCAGGGAAGAGATCGATAGGGCGATCAATTACAGGTACAGGTAGCAGTACAAGGTAGTTCGAGAAGTTTTGAGAAAAAAAAGAGGATGAAAGGATGAAAAAAAATTAAAGGCATGTATAGCATACCCAATTAACTCAAGCAAGCTACGTGACATTTGTCACTGTTCCATTTCAAAGGGGGTGCCAGTAAATTATCATCTTGAGGTAGGGCATCTGAAAGAAGGATGGTCAAAGAATGCCACCAGATGGTGTTGCCATCTTGCCGTCATGCGTGGTGTTTCCATCCACGCATCATCTTGGTGGAACACCTCAGCAAGCGGTCAGGATGGCACATGGCTTATGCTTCCCGTTTTAAATGCATGTGCGTCGTGCAAACATTTTGTATTTCCCTCTTGTGATTGAACATGGATAAAGTCACTTTTAGCGAGGCGTTCATCACTGAACTTCAGCAGCCCCATGTCCCATTAGGTGTGCATAATCAAGCATGGAAATTCATGGCAAGTCTGCGTCCATTTGCATTTTCTTCGTGCGGGTGCTTTCGCTTTGGTGGCGGTGTGGCATTTGATGTGCATCGCATTTTTTGTGAAAGAAAAACGTTCCCTGTGATAGTGAAGCAGTGGGGCCACTTACAGACTCGCTGTCAAGTCGGATATACCTGTGATATAACAAAATAAGACTGTGCACATTTATAGGCTTGTGTTTGTGAATATGCAAGGAAGCTGTCGCTGCTTTTTACAATATAAATTTCACTTTCGTGTCATGGCCAATTTTTCTGACAGAGGGACAAACCTTTCTTTTTTTTTTTCATTTCTGCATGAACTCGCAAAGAATTTTGCAATTGCTGCGGCAGACATCAAAAGAACTAGGGGAGCGAGCACAGAAGAGGTGTTGTTGTAAAGTGTGATTCGGGTGGACAATAAAATGGTGGTCGAAATAAACCTGGAGTCTTCGACTGTGGCGTGCCACATTTTGGCACGTAAAACACCAGATTTAATTTAATGAAGACACCTATAATCTTAAGGTGTCTTTATCATTTGGCATAAATGGTACTAATTCTATATAGGGTGGTAGTTTAATAACGAGTTCTTGCTACCCTTTTTGAAAACAGGAATAACTTTGGCGATATTCAAGCAGCTAGGAAAGATGCCAGTTTTGAAAATTAGATTTATTATGGGGTGTGAGAGTGTGTCACTGATAAGATGAGCTATAAGCTTTACATGATATGGGTTGAAATGATCTAAACCAGCTCCAGTGTTCTTTAAGCTCAGAATGGTCATGCGCACTTCTTCTGGGGAAACTGGATATAGAAAAAAACTGTGTGGCAGCCTGCGTCAGAGGGCACGGTGGCACCACAGAAGCCATGTCACCTGTAACTCGTCTTCTGTTCCTTGAAGAGGTTGGTTTCTATTCGTATTATGGTTACACGAATGATAATCGCTTCATTGTAGTGCTGCCGTGCCCAAAAGTGCTTTATTTTTCATTCGCTTCTCTGTGTCTGTTGTTATCTGGTGACATTGAGACAAATCCAGGTCCTAACACAACAACGCTCTTGAAAGAACTGCTTGACGGGCAAGAAGCCATCAAAACGGATTTAGCTGCCTTGAACGAGAGAATAAAACAAGTTGAGAAGACGGTGCAGGTTGTCAGGGATCAAGTCAAAGTGATAGCTGAGTTGACTAAGACAAACAAAGCCCTGAACGCGTCTGTAAAAACGCTGCACAATAGGCTTGTGTCACTGGAAGACAGAAGCAGACGAAATAACCTCATGGTTTTCGGAATTCCGGAGGGCGAAAAAGAAACAACAAAAGAACTATCTGCAAAAGTGCTTACCGATTTATTTGACAAACAGCTGAACGTAACTCTGCACACAGTTGAATGAATACATAGGATCGGGAAACGGCAGAGCAAGCAGCCGCGACCTGTTATTCTAAAGCTTTACGATTCCAGAGAAAAGTCAAAAGTATACAAAAACTGTAAAAAACTAAATGGAACTGGCATATCCATTGCTGATAACTACAGCAAGGAAACAGTTACCAAACGCAAGCTTCTTTGGAATTCTGCGCATGATGAACGAAAACAAGGACAGTGCATGCGTCTTGACTAGGATAAAATGTTCATCAATGGTGATATATATAGTTGGGACGACGAAAAAAAACGTCGAGTCAAGCTCAGGCGTAATAAAGGTACTCTATCAGCTGTAAGCGAGGACTGACCGAAACAGAGAGGGCATCATGAATTTCGTCTACTTAACTTTAATGCTAGAAGTATCGTGAATAAGATTGCAGGCTTAGAGTACGTTTTAGTGAATTATGATCCAGTCGTTGTTGCGATCACAGAGACATGGTTGCGTTCAGAGATTCAAGATAATGAGATAATACCTCCCGCATACAAGATAGTACGTCGGGATCGACAGGCTCGAGGAGGCGGCGTTGCAATAATAATGAAAGAAAATATTGAATTCAAAACACTAAACGGTATCCCAGGACACGAAAGTCTTTGGTGTGAAATGAATATTGGAACGTCACGAGTCCTTCTCGGTACAATTTACCAACCCCCAAACTCACCTCTTTCATTCTTAGAGTCGATACAGAGTTTCTTAGATGCAAACAAAAAGCGCCACTGCCGACTACTCCTAACCGGTGACTTCAATTTACCTGCATTTAACTGGGACACATTCGGAACAGAATCGCGGGAACAGGCACACTGCGATTTGCTCCTTCACATTGCATTCACTCATGACCTTTCACAAACAGTTTGTCAAAACGCGAAATTCAGGGGAAAGTCCATCTATCCTGGATCTGGTATTCCTTGAGGGCACTTTGACCAGTTTGAAGTGTCGGTTGAGGAGGGTATCTCAGACCATGAAGTTGTCTTCGTTCAGATAGCACATAACGACACAAAGTCAAAATATAAAGAGGCGGTTACATATGTTCCAAATTTATTGGAAGCTGATGACGTAAGTATCATTGACTGCTTGTCATTTGCACTGGACAATTTTGATTCTCAAAGTGATATCAATACCATGTGGCAATCGTTCAAGCATATTATTTTCCATTGTATTAGCAAATTTCTGCCGGTTCGTAAATGAAAGAAAACTAAACAGAACCCTTGGATCAACAAGGAAATCATCCAACTAAAATGTCGAATAAGCCGCCAGAGATGGAAAGTAACAAAAGACCGCGCAAAAATAACTGAGTTGTCTGCACAACAGCGTTCTATGATCACTGAAGACCCCCCCCTAAAAGCAAATATTACAAATAAGCATTGACAGATTTCATGAGGTCGTCTTCCGATAAATTTTGGCTTCACATGTCGAAAAAGGACAACGAGTCGCATAGCATTGTAGTTGATAACACTGTAGTTGATGATCCTGCAGTGATTGCTTCTTCTTACGAGTTCTTCCAGTCTGTGTTTTCTGCTCCATCACAATCCAGTACTGAATCCATACTCTCCCCATCGCTTCGCTTGGAAGAGATGCCAGACTCAAGTTGAAGTCTCGTATGAGGGAATTGTAGTTCTTCTACTAAACATTGACGTCAAAAAATCGGTACGCCCCAATGACATACCCAACGTATTTCTGCGCAGGTATGCGGAATGGGTTGCGCATTACTTAAAAAATTATCTTTGACGCCTCACTTGCGGAAGGCCGAGTCCCTGATGGCTGGCTTATGGCAAAGGTTATACCTGTGCACAAATCTGGAGATAGACAGATAATTGAAAATTATCGTCCAATAACACTGACCTGCGTCTGCTGCAAGCTCCTAGAACATGTTGTAGCCAAGTCAATTTACACGTACATCGAAAATGCAAACTCATTCTTTCCCAACCAACACGGATTTTGACAGCGCCTTTCCACAACAACACAGCTTCTTGGAACAATCCATGATTTTACTATCGCATTACACAATAAGAAACAGATAGATGCCATCTGTCTTGATCTGTCGAAAGCATTTGACAGAGTGTTACATGCATAATTGATTGTGAAACTGACCAATATTGGAATAAACACAAAAATAGGAAAATGGATAACCGCGTACCTCCGGGGCAGAACCCAGTACGTAGAAGTGGAACACATTAAATCAAAGCCGTTGAACGTAACGTCTGGTGTCCGACAGGGATCTGTGTTAGGTCCTGTACTATATTTAGTATATATTAATGACATTTCCTCTGCAATTAATGAAGTTATCACGGTTGCGACTTTTCGCCGATGATTGCTTACTATACAAAGAAATTAATAGCACAGAAGATCAGGAATTACTCAGTGACGCTCTTGGGGCTATATAAAAATGGTGTGACAAATCGAAAATGAAAATAAATGAGAGTAAAACTTGTATTGCGCATAACGAATAAAATAAATCATGTTGTTACGGAGGAAGACGCAGACAAAAAGCTATGTACAAGTATATTTACAAGAAAATATGCTGCTCTTGGCCAAGAGGCAACAGCTCGCGCTAGCTTCAAATCGTCGTCGTCTTCTTACTGCTCGGCTCTTCATCATTGGAAATACTATCCCGCAGCACTCCCAAGGCGGCAAAAGCGCCGTCCCGGAGTGTCTAAAGGCCGCAGTCTGAAACAGTGTGGTAGGTCTTGAGCCTACTGACGTGCACGACATCAGTAGATGCCAGAGTAGATGACGAGGTTGAGCTCACAGGAGCAATTTCGTAAGTCACAGGCGTAACCTGGCGCAGCACGCGGTAGGGCCCTGTGTATCGCGAAAGGAGCTTTTCGGAAAGTCCGACGTGACGAGAGGGCGACCACTGGAGCACGAGTGCACCAGGCGAAAACTGTACGTCACGGTGGCGGGCGTTGTACTGACGCTGCTGCGTGGTTTGCGAGTCCGTCAGTCGAGCACGGGCAAGCTGGCGTGCATGGTCGGCAAGGGCGATGGCGTCGTGCGCATACTCGGTTTTTGAGATCGCAGCAGGAGGAAGTACCGTGTCAAGGGGCAAGGTCGGTTCGCGACCGTAGAGTAGATAAAATGGAGAAAATCCGGCGGTGTCGTGCCGGGAAGAATTATAAGCAAATGTGACGTAAGGAACGGCAACGTCCCAGTCATGGTGGTCCTTCGAAACGTACTTGGACAGCATGTCGGTAAGGGTACGGTTTAACCGCTCTGCCAGGCCATTGGTTTGAGGATGGTATGAGGTAGTCACCTTGTGTTGAATAGAGCAGGAACGCACAATGTCGGCGATAACTTTCGAGAGGAAGTTACGACCACGGTCAGTAAGCAGCTGTCGCGGGGCGCCATGCACTAAGATAATGTCACGCAAGAGAAAGTCCACGACGTCAGTGGCGCAACTAGTAGGGAGAGCTCACGTGATAGCGTATCGGGTGGCGTAATCAGTTGCGACGGCTACCCATTTGTTCCCAGAGGATGATGTGGGAAAGGGACCGAGGAGGTCTAATCCAACACGAAGGAATGGTTCCACAGGGACGGTGATAGGCTGTAAATAACTGGAAGCTAGCACCTGAGGTGTTTTCCGATGCTCGCAGGGATCACAGGCAGCAACATAGCGTCGGACGGAGCGAGGGAGGCCAGGCCAATAGAAGTGGCGGCGGACGCGGTCGTACGTGCGGGTTACTCCAAGATGTCCTGCAGTGGGTGCGTCATGCATCTCAAAGAGCACAGTCTGTCGTAGATGTTTTGGCACGACAAGAAGAAGATCAGGGCCATCAGGGAGGAAGTTCCTTCGGTACAGAATGCTGCCCTGGAGGACATATCGGCGAACGGATGCGTCGGTAGGTGTAGAGCGCAGACGCTCGATAAGTGCTCGCAACGATAGGTCTCGGTACTGCTCATCGGCGATGTTAGCGAAGGCAGACACAGAGAAAATGACGTTGGCGGTACTACTGTCGGCGTCGTCAGGCTCGTCTACCGGGTAGCGAGACAGGCAGCCAGCGTCCTTGTGTAGTCGGCCAGATTTGTTGGTGACAGAGAACGAATATTCTTGGAGGTGCAAGGCCCAGCGACCAAGTCTTCCTGTAGGGTCTTTCAATGAGCACAACCAGCAAAGCGCATGATGGTCTGTAACAACGGAAAAGGGTCGGCCATATAAGTATGGGCGGAACTTTGCAATCGCCCAAACAAGGGCCAGACACTCACGCTCAGTGATGGAATAGTTGCGCTCCACGGGCGAGAGGGACCTGCTGGCGTAAGCGATAACATGGTCGTGGCCACGCTGGCGTTGTGCCAGTACTGTGCCAATTCTGTGACCACTGGCATCAGTACGGACTTCAGTAGGTGCAGAAGGATCGAAATGGGCCAGAACGGGAGGCGTTGTGAGAAGGTCGATTAGAAGCGAGAATGCAGAGGCCTCGTTATCGCCCCACTGGAGGGGCGTCTTTTTTCAAAAGCTCGGTTAGTGGTCGTGCTATGGCCGCGAAATTTTTCACGAAACGGCGGAAGTACGAGCAAAGGCCGATGAAGCTACACACACCCTTGACACACTTTGGAACAGGGAAGTGCGTAACAGCATGGATCTTGCCTGGGTCCGGTTGCACTGCGTTCGCGTCAACGAGATGTCCAAGGACGGTAATCTGGCGACAGCCGAATTGGCACTTCGATGCGTTGAGTTGCAGACCGGCTCGACAAAAAACATCCAGGACTGCTGAGAGACGCTCGAGGTGCTTAGCGAATGTTGGGGAAAATACTATAACGTCGTCCAAGTAGCACAGGCACGTGGACCATTTGAAACCGCAAAGAAGGGAGTCCATCATGCGTTCAAAAGTGGCAGGAGCGTTACATAGACCGAACGGCATCACTTTGAATTGATAAAGACCGTCGGGTGTTACAAAGGCAGTCTTCTCGCGGTCTAGATCGTCCACGGCAATCTGCCAATAGCCGGAGCGAAGGTCAATAGAGGAGAAATAGCGAGCACCGTGGAGGCAGTCAAGGGCGTCATCAATCCGAGGTAGGGGATACACGTCCTTTTTGGTAACCTTGTTAAGGTGCCGATAATCCACGCAAAAGCGCCATGAGCCATCCTTCTTTTTTACCAGCACAACAGGTGACGCCCATGGACTACATGACGGTTCAATAATGTTCTTGGCAAGCATTTTGCGAACTTCGGTGTGAATAACTTGATGCTCAGCTGGTGATACTCGATACGGACGGCGATGAATAGGAGGGGCATCGCCGGTATTAATGCGATATTTGACAGCTGTTGTTTGGGCCAAAGGACGATCGTTCAAGTCAAAAATATCTTGGTAGGAAATCGGCACGCTGTAGAGCGCACGAGCGTGCTCGGAAGGCATGTCGGGTGCAATCATTTTCTGTAAGTTGGCGATGGTACAAGTTGCCGACTGCGACGGTAGAGGAGGATCGGCTGAATGGTCG
Organism: Dermacentor variabilis; assembly: GCF_050947875.1. Taxonomy (NCBI): domain Eukaryota; kingdom Metazoa; phylum Arthropoda; class Arachnida; order Ixodida; family Ixodidae; genus Dermacentor; species Dermacentor variabilis. The sequence goes on from NC_134576.1 coordinate 21,159,279, forward strand.
TCTACTGAAATCGATGGTACAGAGTGATCCTCGAATGAGCAAAGTTGGGCCAGAGACATCCCGCGTGGCAGCACTTGTGTCGTCAAGCCAAAATTGACCACTGGCAGGCAGACGCAATTCGCCGTAATAGATAAAACTGTATGAGGTACTGTGATCCCGTGTGTAAGTAGGACATCTTGCATAGGAGCCGTGATGTAGTGACCGTCGGGGACTGGTGGGGATGACACGAAGTCAACGAAGTCGGTGCCGAAGGTGGCAAGCGAACGAAGTCGATGGAACTGAGGCAAGTAGGGAGTTGTTCAGCGGGATCCAGAACAGGCAGGTCGAGGCAGAGAGTACTGGCGGAGCAATCGATGAGAGCAGAATGTGCAGAGAGGAAGTCTAAGCCGAGGATGATGTCGTGGGGACAGTGAGCAATGACTATGAATAGCACAATTGTTGAGCGATTGGCGAAGGAGACATGGGCGGTACACATACCAATTACGGGGGCTGTTCCGCCATCGGCGACACGGACAACAGGCGTCATGGCGGGCGTGATAATTTTCTTGAGCCGGTTACGAAGGTCAGCGCTCATTACGGACAAATGTGCCCCAGTGTCTATGAGTGCAGACACAGAAACACCATCGACTTGCACGTCAAGAAGGTTCAGATGAGTGGGCAATGTCAGTAGAGGATTTGGCGGCGTAGGGAGCAATGGGGGGGGGGGGCAGCGTCACCTCGAGGCGCTGCATCGTCTAGTTTTCCGGCTGGGAGCGGCGTCCGAAGGGAGTCGGCGAATAGGAGCGATGGGGCTGGGGAGAGCGAGATTGTCGTCGTTGGGGCGAAGGTGAACGAGAATAGGAGCGGTTCGGTGCAGGAGAATCAGTGGCGGCATTATCAGAGCGTGCAGCATAGGGACGAGAGGGGCCACCTGGGGGGCGAGAGTAGGCAGTATAAGTAGGCCGGGTCGGGAAACTTCAGCGACTGCGACAGTGCCGAGAAATGTGCCCGATTCGATGGCAGTGGAAACAAATGGGCTTGTCGTCAGCAGTGCGCCATTCAGATGGGTTGCAGAAACGTGGTGGGTAAGAAGATGCGGGACGGGGCGGAATCGAAGAAGCCGGGTGGGTATCACGACGATGGGCCGAGCAGATGGTGTGAAGACCCATGTCTTCGAACTCTTGGCGGACAACTGCCTGGATCAGTGAGACCGTGACTGCAGATGTGTTGGTGGGACTGGAGTCGAAGGCAGCCGGATAAGTGGCCTCGATCTCACGCCGGATGATCCTGGTAACATCGGCAGTGTTGCTGGGACGTGGAGTGTCGGCACGGGAAGATGTCGCTGGAGTGTTGAGCAGACGGGCAAACTGCTGGTCAATACGTCGGCTTTTAGTGAGTTCCAGGCGGCGGCACTCTTTTATAACCGCATCCACCGTCGCTACGTTGTTGCAAACGAGCAAGTTGAAGGCGTCATCGGCAATGCCTTTGAGGATGTGGGCAACCTTGTCGGACTCACTCATGTGGGTGTCAACTTTGCGGCACAGAGCCAACACGTCCTGAATGTACGTAACATAGGGCTCTGTTGACGTCTGCACACGGCCGGAAAGCGCCTTCTGCGCGGCAAGTGGGTGGCCGTAGGGGTTGCCGAACAAGTCTCGAAGGTGTGTCTTAAGTGAATCCCAACTGGTGAGCTCATCTTCGTGCGTGCGATACCAAACTCTAGGTGTGCCACCGAGGTAAAAGACTACATTGGCGAGCATAATAGTAGGGTCCCACCGGTTCTTGCGGCTGACGTGTTCATGCAGGCTGATCCAGTCATCGACGTCTTCCCCATCTTTGCCCGAGAATACGCCAGGATCACAAGGAGCGGGGAGAGTGATGTAGGTCGTCGAGGTGGCAGCAGGTGTCGGAGCCAGCGGAGTCTGGTTGTCGTCGCCGGGAGCCATGAAGGAAGGCTCGACGTACCGTCCACTGCGAAGCTCCGTGACGAGGTACAGGGAACGTCCACCTCCACCAGATATGTTGCGGAGGAAGATGCAGACGAAAAGCTATGTACAAGTATACTATTTACAAGAAAATACGCTGCGCTTGGCCAAGAGGCAACAGCCCGCACTAGCTTCAAATCGTCGTCGTCGTCGTCTTCTTACTGCTCGGCTCTTCGTCATTGGAAACACTATCCTGTAGCAATATTTTCGATTTTAATTACATAGTGTATTCTTCGGTGCTTTCCACAGTTGACGTGCTGAAATACTTAGGCATAAATATATCCGCGAATTTAAGCTGGTCGAACCATGTTACAAAAATATGCCAAACTGCGGAAAAGAAGCTTTGGTTCTTGCGATGGAAATTGCAGTTAGCCTCACAGTTAGTAAAACTAACAGCTTATTTAACGTACGTTCGACCCACGTTAGAATATGCCAGCATAATCTGGGACCCTTATCAGTCAGGGTTAATTGAGAGACTGGAAAGAGTTCAACGTTGAGCAGCAAGGTTTATTCTATCACGTTATTCTCGCACAGACTGTCTCCGAAACGCTCGGTTGCTGAACTTGCCTACGCTCGCTGAAGGCAGGCGCATAGCTAGGTTAAAGTTCTTTTTTCTTCTCACTAAAAACACATTCAACATCAATAGCGAACAGTATTTGATAGCACGACAAGGTAGAACATTACGGTAAAGCAAATATAATACTTTTCAAACACTTCAGATGCGCATTCACGCTTATGCATTTTCCTTCTTCCCAAGAACCATTAAAGAATGGAATGAATTACCGGTGTTAACGGGAGAAAGCATCAGTGCGGAAGAACTTGAGAAAAACCTAAAGCAACATTGAAAGTGCACGCACGCATACATGGTTTTCTTTTTATTTTGAGGGGGGCGGGTTTATGACCTCGTTTATTAACACTGCATTTATAGTCATATCGATCGGAGTATCTGTAGAATATTTCACTTATGTATCTTGTTTGTTCGTTTATGTTCAACTATTAAAACACTATTCATGAACCACCTTCATGTACTGTACTAATTGCCGAAATATTGCTATTGACATGTTTTATATTTGCGCTATATGTATTATTGTAATACCATGTATTGTACTAATTGTTGAAGTGCTGCTTTGACCCACCCTGTAACGGCCGACAGGCCAAAAGTATGAGTAAATAAAGTAAATAAAATAATGATTGCGTCAGCTGTATAGCAGCTCTTGCATTGAGCAGATTAAACGCGTATTCAGCAACACCCTTAAGCTCGTGCCCGACCTTCCCAGCTTCTGTAAAGTCGTGATCGGCTTTACGACAAAGTGTCAGGACGTCCAGGATGTACGAGGCATGCCTCCATGGGAGATTGGGCTCGGGAGGCCAGTTCCTGCTTTGCGGCAATGTTACGGCCGGCAGGTTTGCCAAACAACTCTATCAATTTCTCTTAGCATTGGTCCCAGCTGGTCAGTTTCTCTTCGTGGTTTTCGTACACCTTTGCCGCGCCTCTTAAAAAAATTATGGGGTTTTACATGCCAAAACCACTTTCTGATTATGAGGCATGCCGTAGTGGGGGACTCCGGAAATTTTGACCACCTGGGGTTCTTTAACATGCACCTAAATCTAAGTACACGGGTGTTTTCGCATTTCGCCCCCATCAAAATGCGGCCGCCGTGGCCGGGATTCGATCCCGCTACCTCGTGCTCAGCAGCCCAACACCATAGCCACTGAGCAACCACGGCGGGTGCCGCGCCTCTTAGGCAGACCAAAAGGTTAGCTAGCATAAGCGTAGGGTCCCATCTGTTGATTACACTCTCGCGTTCGTACATGGCCACCCACTCTTTAACGTCGGCGCCATCGGTCCTGCAGAAAGTTCCAGGATTCTTGGCTTGCACAACGACAACCAAAGGTGGCAGCGACGTAGCTGCCGATGGTGACGCAGGAGGCGGCATCGACATTCATCCCGCGTACTCGCCTTCATTCATGGTGCGGACGATGATGCGACATCCACTGCGGAGCTCCGTTTCTAGCCGTGGCATCCCGCACCTCTACCAATACGTTGCGGGGATGTTGCAAGTATATAAGAACTATATTTACAATATATATGCAGGATGAGTCAGAATAGTTAAGATGACTGACCACCAACAACATGCAGCAGCCAGCGTCTCCGATCTTCTTCCTCTCTCTTCTTTCATCCTTCCGTAATAATATTGTCAATGCCACACGATGTAGACACCTTTAGATCGCGTATTAGTTTTGAAATGCCTTCAATACTACTATTTATAGGGGGCATGAAGCGATAATCTAGGTCGGAGACACAGGGAACAGGGGAGCAGTCTTGATTAGTGAACGCAGAGCAAAAAAAAAAAAAAAAAAAACAAATGGAAAGTTGAAGCACACTCAGATGCAGACAGGAACATTGTCAGCGTTATGCACTGTAACATTATTACTGTCACCATCTGGACAGATAGCTCACCATAACTTTCTACGGTTAGTGTGTAAAAGTGAGGACAAATCGTTGGAAAAATACATCTTTTTCGCTTCAGATATTGCAAGACAGTAAGATCTTAAGCAATCTTTTTATTTAGACCATGACGAGGGACATGATAGCCTTTTAGCAGATAACGTATAGCGTATAGCAGATAACGTATAGCAGATAGCGTATAAGCTTTTCTTTTTACTTCTGCGTCATCTAAGCAATTTATTATACCAAAGGTTACGTTTGTCAATAAATATAGTGACTAGTGGCAGATATTTATCTAATAGAAGTGCCATAATATTTCTAAACGAATTGCAATTTACTTCAACAGAATTCTATGTGAATAATGGAAGAAACGTTTTCTGAAAGAAAAGCTCAACGTCCTTGTTCATTTGTTCGTAGTTTGCCTTGTTATAATACCTGACAACCTTATGTTTAGCACCAGCAGATTTCAATGGAATATCAATTGAAAACTGCAGTAGGTTATGGTCACTAAAGCTGTCAAGCTGCACGACAGGACTTATGCCATGTGGCTCTCTTGTTAGGATAAGGTTTATTTTATTAGTGTCGCGAGCAGGCTCAGAAACAATGTGGGTAAGATTGAACTCTAAACACAGCTCAATAAAACGACCTGAACCAATGCTCACTGAAGACAAGTGAGACCAGTTAATATTAGGGAAATTAAGATCCCCAATCAGGCAGATTTTCTTAGTGGAAACTGTTCAAAACCCTGGAAAAACTTTTATGAAGATCAGACACAGGCGGTCAGAGGCAGCTGGGCGATAAGAAACACCCATCAGTAACTTCCCATACAATGCAGGACAAGCCACCCAAATTACCTCAAGGGGAGTGTTTACGTCAACAAGGAAAAAACCTATAGTTTTATTAATGGCCACTAACACGCCGCCACCCTTATGTGAACGACCATGGCGATAAATGGCGTACTGATTAGAAGTATGATATAACTCGGGTGCTAAGAATCACTGGCTCCGGACAGGGCGCCATTGGAATATGAACCTGGCAACGTTTAACGCTAGAACGTTATTTAGTGAGGCGAGTCTAGCAGTGCTTTTGGAGGAATTAGAGGGCAGTAAATGGGATATAATAGGGCTCAGTGAAGTTAGGAGGCCAAAAGAAGCATATACAGTGCTAAAAAGCGGGCACGTCCTGTGCTACCGGGGCTTAGCGGAGAGAAGAGAACTAGGAGTCAGATTCCTGATTAATAAGAATATAGCTGGTAACATACAGGAATTCTATAGCATTAACGAGAGGGTGGCAGGTCTTGCGAAACTTAATAAGAGGTACAAAATGAAGATTGTACAGGTCTGCACCCCTACATCCAGTCATGATGACCAGGAAGTCGAAAGCTTCTATGAAGACGTGGAATCGGCGATGGGTAGAGTGAAAACTAAATACACTATACTAATGGGCGACTTCAATGCCAAGGTAGGCAAGAAGCAGGCTGGAGACAAGGCAGTGGGGGAATATGGCATAGGCACTAGGAATAACAGGGGCGAGTTATTAGTAGAGTTTGCGGAACAGAATAATATGAGGATAATGAATACCTTCTTCCACAAGCAGGATAGCCGAAAGTGGACGTGGAGGAGCCCGAACGGCGAGACTAGAAATGAAATAGACTTCATACTCTGCGCTAACCCTGGCATCATACAAGATGTGGACGTGCTCGGCAAGGTGCGCTGCAGTGACCACAGGATGGTAAGAACTCGAATTAGCTTAGACCTGAGGAGGGAACAGAAGAAACTGGTACATAAGAAGCCGATTAATGAGTTAGCGGTAAGAGGGAAAATAGAGGAATTCCAGATCAAGCTACAGAACAGGTATTCGGCTTTAACTCAGGAAGAGGACCTTAGTGTTGAAGCAATGAACGACAATCTTATGGGCATCATTAAGGAGTGTGCAATAGAAGTCGATGGTAACTCAGTTAGACAGGATACCAGTAAGCTATCACAGGAGACGAAAGATCTGATCAAGAAATGCCAATGTATGAAAGCCTCTAACCCTACAGCTAGAATAGAACTGGCAGAACTTTCCAAGTTAATCAACAAGCGTAAGACAGCTGACATAAAGAAGTATAATATGGATAGAATTGAACATGCCCTCAGGAACGGAGGAAGCCAAAAAGCAATGAAGAAACTAGCAATTGGCAAGAATCAGATGTATGCGTTAAGAGACAAATCCGGCAATATCGTTACTAATATGGATGAGATAGTTCAAGTGGCTGAGGAGTTCTATAGAGATTTATACAGTACCAGTGGCACCCACGACGATAATGGAAGAGAAAATAGTCTAGAGGAATTCGAAATCCCCAAGATAACGCCGGAAGAAGTAAAGAAAGCCTTGGGAGCAATGCAAAGGGGGAAGGCAGCTGGGGAGGATCAGGTAACAGCAGATTTGTTGAAGGATGGTGGACAAATTGTTCTAGAGAAACTGGCTACCCTGTATACGCAATGCCTCATGACCTCGAGCGTACCGGAATCTTGGAAGAACACTAACATAATCCTAATCCATAAGAAAGGGGACGCCAAAGACTCGAAAAATTATAGACCTATCACCTTACTGTCCGTTGCCTACAAACTATTGACTAAGGTAATCGCAAATAGAATCAGGAACACCTTAGACTTCTGTCAAGCAAAGGACCAGGCATGATTCCGTAAAGGCTACTCAACAATAGATCATATTCACACTATCAATCAGGTGATAGAGAAATGTGCAGAATTTAACCAACCCTTATATATAGATTTCATTGATTACGAGAAAGCGTTTGATTCTGTCGAAACCTCAGCAGTCATAGAGGCATTACGGAATCAGGGTGTAGACGAGCCGTATGTAAAAATACTGAAAGATATCTATAGCGGCTCCACAGCCACCTTAGTCCTCCATAAAGCAAGCAACAAAATCCCAATAAAGAAAGGCGTCAGGCAGGGAGATACGATATCTCCAATACTATTCACAGCATGTTTACAGGAGGTATTCAGAGACCTGGATTGGGAAGAATTGGGTATAAACGTTAATGGAGAATACCTTAGTAACTTGCGTTTCACTGATGATATTGCCTTGCTTAGTAACTCAGGAGACCAATTGCAATGCATGCTCACTGACCTGGAGAGGCAAAGCAGAAGAGTGGGTCTGAAAATTAATCTGCAGAAAACTAAAGTAATGCTTGACAGTCTCGGAAGAGAACAGCAATTTACAATAGGCAGCGAGGCACTGGAAGTCGTAAGGGAATACATCTACTTAGAGCAGGTAGTGACGGCGGATCCGGATCATGAGACGGAAATAATCAGAAGAATAAGAATGGGCTGGGGTGTGTTTGGCAGGTATTCTCAGATCATGAACAGCAGGTTGCCATTATCCCTCAAGAGAAAAGTATATAATAGCTGTGTCTTACCAGTACTCACATACGGGCAGAAACCTGGAGGCTTACGTAAAGGGTTCTACTCAAATTGAGGGCGACGCAACGAGCTATGGAAAGAAGAATGATAGGTGTAACATTAAGGGATAAGAAAAAAGCAGATTGGGTGAGGGAACAAACGGGAGGTAATGACATCTTAGTTGAAATCAAGAAAAAGAAATGGGCATGGGCAGGACATGTAATGAGGAGGGAAGATAACCGATGGTCATTAAGGGTTACGGACTGGATCCCAAGGGAAGGGAAGTGTAGCAGGGGGCGGCAGAAAGTTAGGTGGGCGGATGAGATTAAAAAGTTTGTAGGCAAGGCATGGCCACAATTAGTACATGACCGGGGTTGTTGGAGAAGTATGGGAGAGGTCTTTGCCCTGCAGTGGGCGTAACCAGGCTGATTATGATGATGATGATAACTTGGAGTCACCAGCATCTGCGTGAAGCCAGGTCTCGGTTAGCAATGCAACATCAGACTTGCTATCTTGAAGATATTATTCAAGCAGGGCACGTTTTGGCAACAGACTGCAGACGTTAGTAAATGATACGGAATGTTGGAAAGTGAAAATTCACGTGAAGTTGATGGCCGCCCGACTTTAGCACTGCGCAAATCGACAACTAGCTATCGAGCAGGTACTACGGAATTAGAACAGCTGTCGTAAAGATAAGTCGTATTATCGATACGAAGTTTGTCGACATTCAGGTTCTAAGGACAATTGCATTCTCTGGCAAATTGAAGCGATTTCTTACGTGCCGGTCGAGCAGCTAGCGAAATAACTTTTCTAATAGAAATCCCAGTATTTTTCAGCTTATGTGCACTAGTGTTAATTCCCTGCTTATCCTTAAATAACGGGAACTTAGCAATTGCTGGCCTACATTTATTTGAAGCAAGTTTTCCCAGGCGGTGCACACCTTCAAACTGAGAACTGGCCGTTGCGATTTAGAACTTATCTGAAAACAGGGCATTAACTTTTCTTTCTGTTGTTGACCAGCTCTCTTTATCCTCATCAGGAATTGCAAAGAACAACAGATTGCACCGTAACATTCTGTTATCAGCTTCGTCACACCTTGACACTACTGCCTGAACTTATAAATACTTTGTTTAGTGCAAAACAACAGACACAAGAAAGACGATCGGGCAAGGTGCTACTCTCAACTGACATCTTTTTATTGGGTCACTCCTTTATAGACAGCATAAACTAGAGGAATATGCATAGTGAGCACCATGAGTAGGAACCACCAACATCCGATCACAAAGGCACACTCATGATTCTGTCGCATGAGTGCGCTCTTGTGATCAGATGTTGGTGGTTCCTACACATGGTGCTCACTGCGCATGTTCCTCTAGTTTCTACTGTCTATAAAGGAGTGACGCAATAAAAAGATGTCAGTTGAGAGTAGCGCCTTGTCCTGTAGTCTTTCTTGCATCTGTTGTTTTGCGCTAAACAAAGTGTTTATGGATTCGCACCAACTAGCCCGCCAACGCATTGTGCTGCCTGAAGTCGATTGACAAATGAACAAGTAGCATGATCATAGAAGTTGGACAGTGTGGGGGCATGTGACACAAGCGTTGCCTCCAAAGTGACACTCTCTCTGTCAAACTTTTAATTTCTTTATCGGTACTTCTTGCTTTTCGCTCAGCCTCCTAATTTTACTGTTAATCTAGTCTGACCCACTTCTAGCCAAAGAACGGTCTCAGGGACAAGTTCAAGTGTTCGACGCTAGGGCCAGGATTTGATTCAGTATGACCCGAAAGCAACAACGACAAACATGCAGATTTCTTGCGCAAGAATAAAAAGAAGCGCAGTGAGCGCCGCAATTTATCATGCAATTCCTTCGGGCACGAATACCGCTACAAGGCAGTAATGGCTGCATTTTATATAGGATGCATCTTTGAAGTAACCAACCTGGAAAAACAGCAATGGTAAGCGCTCTATTATTTGAGCGGCATCGCGCCCAACCGAAGTGGTGTCGGGCTGACCTATGTATCCCACTTCACATAATGGGGGTCGTCAGTGGATGAACCATGTTGCCAGCCGCCAGTAGCCGAAGGAACCAAACTTGGCCATCCTTGCACTTTTGGAAGGAGGGACAGAAATGTTTGACCAGCACAGCGCGGCCAAGGTTCAAGAACCCACGGAGGTAAGGCCCCGATGAATGTAATCTGGAAAAACAGAAGCGGTAAGCGACCCATCCTTAGAACGGCGTCATGCCCAACCGATGTGGTGCCTGGCTGGCCTATATATCCCACTTCATATATTGAGGGAGCGTCAATGAATGAACCATGTTGCCAGCCGCCAATAGTCGAAAGAACCAAACATGGTCATTGTTGCACTTTTGGAAGCACATACACAAATTCTTGACCCGCACAGCACGGCCAAGGTGTGCGTGTGTGCGTGCGCGTGCGTGCGTGCGTGCGTGTGTGTGTGTGTGTGTGTGTGTGTGTGTGTGTGTGTGTGTGTGTGTGTGTGTGTGTGTGTGTGTGTGTGTGTGTGTGTGTGTGTGAATATTGACGTTGCATACGGGGCCCCACCTTTATCAAGAGCGCCGTTACAAGCATACTGACTTCAGTTTATGCATTTTCTTGGTAAGTGCACATCCCACAAGTGCAACTTTTAACAACAAGAAAAGACAGGTAGGGAGCTACAACCAGTTTCCAACATTTCCCTGCAGAAGGATCAGAAGTAGAATACATATAGGCTATGCAGGCACGTAACCAAGATTCATTTTCGGGGGGGGGGGGGGGGGGGGGTGCAACCCAAGGTAACTTTTCTGTGCAAATGAGGGGTGGGGGTTACTTTACTAGCACAAACGTGAATAAAGTCCGCCATTCACCATAAATATGCGTAAACCCGCAAAAGAGAAATGAAATAAGCAGGTACGCCTTTGAGATACACCTCTGCTTTACTAGGAAATCAAGGAACCAAATCAAATGGAATCGCGCAGGAAGAATAGTGCCAACAAAAATTAAAATTGCGAAAGTGTAAAATAAAGATTTCTATGGTAGCATACAACTTAAAAAAAAAACTGCAGTTGACAACCAAGACACACGGACCACGCGGGGTTATGTTACTTCGCCAGCCAATCACAGAAGCAAACAAAAGCGTCGTCATGCTGCCTTTTCATAATGGCGTCCTACTTGATACCTCCGGATCATCTGCTATTCTTGGAGAGTCTTTTCATCGACGTAAGCAATGAGGTATGCAACAGACATAGACAAAGCATATGGAGTCTGAGCATTTCACTCTTCAAAAGTCTATCTGCAATGGTTGCTTAGTGGCTGCGGGCTGCGAAGTGGCTGGGCTTATTGGCTGTTGGGCTGCTAAGCACGAGGTTGCGGGATTGAATCACGACCACGGCGGCCACATTTTCGATTGCAGCGAAATGCAGAAACACCCATGTAGTTAGACTTAGGTGCACGTTAAAGAACCCCAGGTGGTCCAAATTTCCGGAGTGCGCAAATACAGCATGCCTCATGGTTTTGGCATGTAAAACTCCATAATTAATTAAATAAATCTCCAAAAGTCTACGGTGCAGTTCATTTCACTGCTGAGCCTATTTTACTCATGAAACTTCACTGCCAACTGAAATGCAACTTGACAATATACAGTATAGTTGCAGGGAAACAAGCATTTCAGTTCAATAAAGAATTACGCATTCGCCATTCTACTATAATAGGCGAGGGCAAACGTATAAATTTACGCGCTAAATATTTTATTTTTGTGGCTGCCGCCTGATTTGGGTAACAGGAAAAGTTTGAAGTACAAATTATTTGCAGCATCGCGGAGGTGCAGTGGCTGCTGGTTATGACGGCTTCGACGGGGCTTCACTGCAGACTTCAGTTGCATAATAATATTTGGGGTTTTACGTGCCAAAACCACTTTCTGATTATGAGGCACGCCGTAGTGGAGGACTCCGGAAATTTTGACCACCTGGGGTTCTTTAACGTGCACCTAAATCTAAGCACACGGGTGTTTTCGCATTTCGCCCCCATCGAAACGTGGCCGCCGTGGCCGGGATTCGATCCCGCGACCTCGTGCTCAGCAGCCCAACACCATAGCCACTGAGCAACCACGGCGGGTAGACTTCAGTTGCATCCGACTGTAGTAGCATTCTTTTAGTTAGGTCTAGCAGGATTATAGAGAAATATATTGTCACGTGGTAGTGACGGTTGAGGACACAGGAAGAAAACACAGCAATGCGTTTGTCCCCTCGAATACCGCCGCATCTGCCCTGAAGACCATACTTCCTGAACCCGACTTAGACACAAATCCAAGTCTCCCCATGATTGAGCCACAACAGCTCATAAGTCTGCTCCGACGATACAAAGACTGCTTTTCGACGTCATCAAGGATTGGACAAACACCAGTCCAAACCATCGCATAAAAACCAAAGAGGGCACTCAACCACTCCGCAAGAGCGCTTACCTAGTTTCGACGCGAGAATGTGAAGCTGTAAGACAACAAGTCGATGAAATGCTGCATCTCGTCATCCAACCAATCAAGCCTCATTGCCGACCATTTCAATAGATCGAGATGGAGTTGTTGGGACCTTTTCCGACGTCAATATCCGGAAATAATTTCATAGTCGTGGCGGCGGACTACCTCACCCGCTTCGCTGAAACGAAACCTCTGACGAAAGGCAGCATAGCCGCAGTGGCGACATTCTTCGTCAAAAACATCCTGCGGAGACATGGCGCCCCAGAAGTCCTCACCAATGACAGAGGAACACCCATTACAGCGGAGCTCACCCAAGCCAATCTGCAATACAGGACTGCATCTACACAGATGAGACGATGATAAGCCTTGTCAATGTGACCTGAGAGACGTGGCTGGTCGTGGCAAAATGGATCGACAAAAGCGTTAGCAATGGCTGAAGGATTAATAAGGGTTTGTTCACCAACTTGAATAGCAGTTATGGCGGGGTTTGGCGATGTTCTATTTAAAAACTCATGGATAACTTTCCACTCCTTTTTAGAATCCTTGCCAGCACAGTCAACTTCCTTTTCATAATACTCTTTGTTAGCGTTTTTAGGAAGCCTGCTCAAAATATTCGAGTAGCAATTGTAAGGAGTCAGCAGGGTGAAATTAAATGTCTTCCTTTTTGTTTTTTTATAATGATTATCTTTTCTGTGCATGCATTTCAGAAGATTATCAGTCATCCACAGACAACGAGGAAAAGCGAACCTTTTCTTACTCATGGTTATTGTGGTTGATTCGGAAGTATCGTTAGAAATTATATTGCAAAACAATTCAAAGGCGATTTCTGGATTATATTGTGACGTAACGGGGTTCCAATTAACTTCGGCGATTTCCTAACAAATGAAGTTTTGTCGAGATTTTTTCTTTTAACATTCATATCTTGAATATTTGTATTGGAATTTATACGCACGAATATTGAATAATGATCAGTTAGTGAAACTTGAATGACACCAGATCCAGGAGTAATCATGAGGTTCGACAATGCGTGGTGAATTAGTGTATCCGGACCATTAATATTCCGCCGAGTAGGTACGGTTACAAGCGATTCGATGCCATGTCTATTCAAGGTATCTGTATTGGCATTGTATGATGAACTGTGAACATCTAAAAGATTAATATTGATGTCACCGATAATAATGATGTTTTTACGTTCTAGCGATAGCGTGTGCAAAACATGGTTTAGTTCTAAATAAAAATCATTAATGGATGACGAAGGCGATCGATAAATAGAACCAACCACTAAATTTTTGGTGTCAATACCGAGAAATGATGCATTCAGCTCAATCCACACTGATTCGCAATTTACTTGATTAAGCGTTAAGTCCCGACACCTGGAATATTCTAACTCTGATAAAATGAAGACAGCTGCGCCGCCATGACTGCTGTCACTCCGGTGACAGTATTCTGGTGTATAAGATGAAAAAAGTACAAGTTGTTATCAGTTTCGCTGAGCCAAGTATCACTTACACGTATGATCGAGAAGTGGTGTTGACAGGATGATAGGAAATTATAAATGTCATCAAAATGTTTCCGTAAGCTGCGTGCATTAAAATGTACGAGGGATCGGCAAGGAGGTTTAAGATAAGAATCTAGTTAGGACGGTGTGAAGTATGAAGCCATAAAGGGTCTTTTGGGGACGAATTGACATTATGCATGTGGTTCAGGTTAAGAGATAACAGAAAGGTCCACTTCACAGTTATTGCGGTGAACTCGGCTGTCTTCGGACTTGCGTGCGTTAATACGGCAATTCTTAATCCAAAGGAAGCGCCATCCTTCTTCTTTCTTGAGTGCTAAGGCCTGAGCAAACAGCCTCTTGTTGTCAGGTGTAAGGTGTTCGTTAATGAAGATGGGCCCTGCGTTCTCTCCAGAGAAACCAAGACTGCCGGTATTCATCCTGGCTTTGCGAGCCTTTGCCAGGAAATAATTTTTTTTAGTGCGGGAGCAAAACCTGGCAATAATATTTTGATGACCTGATTTAGTGGGCACACGATGCGCTATCTCGATCTCGACCGGAGCAAGAGAGCATGCCGCCTTATCGGCAATGGCAGTTACAATAGAAGTGCAGTCTTTATCCTTTGTAAGGGGTATTCCTTTGATCTCAACATTGTTGATTCTAGAATATTGTTCCATCTCGGCTAGCCTTCTTTTAAGAGCTTCATTTCCTGATTTGAGAGCCTTGTTTGATGCCAGTAGCTCAGCCTGCTGGGTACACATGTTTTCGACAATTTCATTTAGCATGGTCAGACTGCCATCCATGCCAGAAACTTGAGTACGCAGGGGGCTGTTATCCAGTCCAGCTTCCTGCAGCTTCCCTTTCATATCGGAAACAAGTTTCTTGAGTTTTTGCAATCTATCTTGAAATTGCGCCTCGAGATCATCGAGTCGCTTGGCCAACTCAGCATTGGTAGGCATAACGGAAAAGCAACTTGAAAAATGATAGAGTACGAAATGCCAATGCAGCAGCTGCAGTTGCGGTCACAAATACTCTTATGCTATCACCAGGGGAAATAAGTACCAACCTGTGAAATGTAGAAAAATGCTTTAGCAAGCGCACACTTGGACCACAACCGCTGCCGCTTTTAATTATAAACTGGTGCGTTTTTAGAAATCCTCGAATCTAAGCTCACCCTAGAGTTTGGTATATAGTTACTTGAAAAAATCTTTAGGCCTAGATTCAAATAGGTGCACAGTAAAGCATAGGAAAGAATTTGCCAAGTGCATGTCGTCTGTTGTATATTGCTTGCTCATATCTTGTGGAAAAGTATACATTGGCCAAATGGGTCGGTGTGTAACACAAGACTTGGAACACAAAAGGTCACTGGAGGGGAAGCATTCATTTCCACATTAAAGGGCATTGCTCATAACGTGAGTGTTGATCGCTTTACATTGACACTACATTTCAATCACACCATAAGGATCAGCTGACCAGGGAAATAGCTTTTCACATTTACAAGAGAGGAGAGGGTTGTATCAGTCAACCATCTGTCGTTCGGAGACATCGTGAGGTTGCCTTTTTGGAAGGACACGAGAAAAAATTGTGCAACAAAAAAAATTGTTAGGGGGGGGAGGGGGCGACAAATAGGATAGGATTGCACGCCATGATAGATATGTTGCCTATCTCTGACTCTCCAGAATGCGCGGGCAAGTGAATTCGAAAGTGCCTTTTAATCTTGCCTTGCTTATCTTTGACGTCTGAAGGTGTGAAGGTATATAAATAGAAATGTCTGTTCTAAAATAAAGTAGTTGCTAGTGCGGCAAGTGTCGTGTATTCCTGTGTCTCTCCGCTTTGTCCTGGTCAGTGCGCTGCTTCCTCAACGCGGTATGATGATTAATCACCAACTCGCCCAACTTTCCACATTACCATTCAATTAACTTTTCCGCTGACCACATGGTACTAAAACATGATAATAAACATATCAGTGATTTGTGTGCTGTGTTGCTCATGTCCCTAAGCATATAGAAATGTGAAGTAGTTCCATTTTCTCAAAAAATTGTTAACTCACTTTTCTGATCATTTTGGTTCTAATATAGCTGTCCACGTCATAGAATATAAGTACGTAGGAGGTCTTTCGCACAATCTTTTGTGGACTAACTGCATCTGCTACATTTCAGTGAACACCTCCACATCATTAGGATTCTTGCGCCGCAACTTAAGAACTGTGTCTTCCCCACTACAAAAACTAGCTTACTTAACTGTTGTACAGCCGCAAATGAGTACACCTCTTCTATATTGTCTCCTCATCAAAAATGCCTCGTCGAACTCCTGGAGAGCATCCAGAATAGAGCAAGCCATTTCATAAAAAAAAAAAATAGTCATCAGTCAAGTGTAACCGAAATAAATCTTGACCTTTCATTGCAACCAAAAACTACTCACCGTGGCATTTCCCTTCTATTATTATTTCATAGATTCCTTCACACAGTTCACCTATCCTTATCAAACCTGAAAAAAAAAGCATCCTCAACATCACAAAGACAGCACAATCAGTTCATCTACACCCAAATTTATGGCAATACATGCTTTTTATTGTTCAGCTTTGCCCCGTGTGGTACATTTACAGAACGCTCTCCCAGACAACATCGCTAGGCAATCGAAACACAGTGCATTTCACAACCTTTTAATCAATCAGTATGCTGTTTCAACCATCTAATACATCTTTCCTTCTTGTCTTTTCATTCCTTCATTTTCTTTACAAGTTAATAAAAATTTCAGGGATCATTATCCTTTTTTATGTGTTTGCTGTTTTTAATGTTATTGCACTTGATATTTATTTTATTTATTGCCTCTGCTAGTGGCCATATTAATGTTCCATACTGCTGTGTTGTGTGAATATTCCTTTTATTGCACGGATGCTTTATTTTGCTTCCTAATTTCTTACAAATATGTCAACGTACTTGCCCCCTTATAAAATGCCTTCTTGAAGGCATGTAAGGTATCTGTAAATAAAAATAAATAAATAAATAAAAATAAATGTAATTCATCTTGAAGGCTGGAGCCTTGTCGAAGCGTCAGAAAACATATTTTTGTATGTGTGTCTCGTTGACAAATCCACAACTCTCCGACAAATGCTGGCTGACCTGGCACATTGGCAAAATGGAAGTCAATAGAGAGAGTTGACAAAATGAAAACTTTCCATCTACGACTGAGTGCAACTCCAGTAAGACATAGTTGTGCTTAACCACTGGTATCTGGTGTTACCATTTTTTGAGACCATAAATCCTTATACAGAGGACTTACAAAGAGATGTATGCTATTGTCATCGTGTTTGAGCACCAGCAATTGGGATGTGTACCAATTACAAGCATGCGTACGTGTGTCACAACAAAGCTGCACATTGAATTACCTAACAGTGTGTGCCTCCTGATTGGTGTCCATTTCAGAAATGTGGGCGAGGTGAAGGCTCCACCGAGCAGCGCAAGTTCAGCCTAGACCCGCAGATCACCTCTTTTGAGGTGCTGCAGAGCCTCCTGGCCAGAGCATTTGACATCCAAGGGTGAGCATACATTCTGGCCTTCCTTCCACGGCTACGTAAGTAGCCAAAAATATGAAAATCTGACATTTGTTTTGTGCGCCTCAAAACCCATTCGCTCAGCATTCTGTTGTTTCAGTGTAAACACACACCAAAAATGGGTTTGCAAAAATTCGAAAAATTGCAATTATGGAAGCTGTATGCCTAAAGCACGCTAGGGCTTGAGTGAAATTTTCACATCATCATGTGAATGCTCACGTACACACGACCTGTAAAGACGCCGTGCAACAGAAGTGCACAGAACTTCCGAGGCACGTGGCGCTGTCTAGCGAAAAGGGCACCGAGCAAGCCTGGTCACCCGCTAGTCTGTCGCCACGCTGCAGGTGCAGATGGAACAGAAATGATTCATTGTGAAGAAAGAAGCAGCTGGGCTTTGCCGAATCTTGAGTATGTAGAAATACATGAAAAAATTTTGTTATAATGGTGACACCCCAGTGCACTTGTTCCAACATATTCAAGAACTGCAGGCGCCACATATATGACTATGTGACAGTATCACACAAGTGCAGGGATTGGTATAAAAAAGTGTGAAAGGCTTGCGAAGGACAACTGATATATATATATATTTCATAACGGGACCCTCAGCACCAACAACGCATTATGGGGAGGATTACACATTGCACAATTTGAAATAGGAAATGTATTGGTAGCACATGCATATCCAAAGCAAGTATCAGTGCTGGAGTAAAACAAAAAATTATATCTTATCACATAAATAATAGCATCAAATGCTGGATTTGATAAAAAAGAAAGTCTGTTGTCTAACATTAATAACAAGCGTCAAATACTGGATTTGATTTCTTGAAGTAACCTCATATCACATTGCCAAGCATAAAATCATATGGTACATCATAGCAGCAAATGGTGCCAGAGAACTTGTAGTTTCCCCACAAGGGCGTCTACGTCAGCAGGCATTTAGTGTGTTGCATCACCATGGACCTGAGCTAAGAGGGGAGTTTCAACTCTCTCCCATGCATGGCTGAGCCATGTCCGGGGAAAAGTGGATCCTGGGGGTTAGCTGATGCCCGGTGTTTCGACCTTTAAGGTAGAAGCAACATAACTTTTTGGCCTCGGCCTCATGTAGACAACACCTCTGGATTGACCCACCTTGGGGCAGTTGCCTTTTCCTATCTACTTCGCTCTTTCACTTTCATCTCTTCTTTCGAATCTGTTTTGTCTCCTGTTATTTCCCAATCTCCTGGCAGCTAGGGCTAACCTTGCGTGGATGGCCAGTCTTGGTTAACCATAGTTGGTTATAGCGACCATGTACTGCTAGTGTTGGCAGTACTTGTCTACCTACAATTCCTGTCACGTCCTCTTGTTGAGCCCTTGGTGGGCTTCAGGCATCGCTGTCGAAAACAATGTGTATAGTAAAAAAATTAAATTATGGGATTTTACATGCCCAAACCACTTTCTGATTAGGAGGCATACCGTAGTGAAGAACTCTGGAAATTTAGACCACCTGGGATTCTTTAATCTGCATTTAAATTTAAGTACATGGGTGTTTTCACATTTCGCCCCCATCAAAATGCAGCCGCCGTGGCTGGGATTTGACCTCGCGACCTCGTGCTCAGCAGCCCAACACCATAGCCACTGAGCAACCACAGCGGGTAATGCGTATAGTATGTTCATAGTCAAGGGTTCGACAAAAACTCTTCTGGTGAAGAAACATATGCTTATATGTTTAAACTTATGCTTATAGTATGCTTAAGCATATGAGCGCCCTTGCATATGTCTTCATTGTGATCAAGGGACCCATACGGGGCCCGAAACGTCTGTTCTTTATTTTTCTTTTATTCTTGTCGAATGCACGTTTTCTTGGCACCCATATAGTATGTTCAGTGCATCTAAACCAACACCTGATTGGAACCTGGAAAGGTTACGAACCGAAGCAGCAATGAAATTCTTTTCAAAGACGCACAAGCACTATCCCACATATCATGTAATTAATAGTGAAGTCACAAGAAAAGGCAAGAACAATCTTACCATTTTGGTTGCAAAGAGCTCGACAGAGAAATTAGGAGAAGGATACAAGGTGTCCAAAATGGCCAGTGGCGATCTGCTGCTTGAACTCTGAGACCTTACACTGTATGAAAAACTACCCACCCTAATGTCTTTCGGAAGCATTTCTGTTACAGTAACCCCGCACCGATCAATGAACACCATTCGTGGTGTCGTTTCTGACAACAACTTGCTAAAGCTCACAGACACGAAGCTTCTTGAAGGGTGGAAAGATCAACATATACGTAATTAAAGTTTAAATAATAAAAATAAGATGGTACAACAAAGAGAAATCAACGAAGCACATAAATCTGACATTTGCATTCAGTGAACTACCCGAGACGATTGTAGCTGGTTACACCAAACTACAGTCCGCCGATACATTCCTAACCCCCGCAGATGCTTGAAGTGCCAAAGGTGTGCCCACAGCTTCCATACATGTAAATGACAGTCAACTTGCGCCAGGTGTGCTTCCAAAGAAGAAATTGCTGACAACTGTGAAACTGCAGCTCACTGTGTGAATTGCAGTGGTGATCACCTTGCATATGTCCTTTTCGTTCTACATATTAATGATATTGTTAACACGGTTGAAGGTGGTGTACAGATTCGATTATTTGCCAATGATTGTGTGCTCTTTAAAGATATTGTTTCTTTCCATGATCAAACTAGTTTATGTTGTAGTTTAAATAATATTCTTGCATGGTGCAAGTGCTGAGGAATGATACTAAACACACAAAAAAGCGTACTACTGCGAATTACACATAAGAAATCACCCCTGCTTTATACGTATAAGTTAAGTCCATCACCTCTTCATGTAGTCACTAGCTATAAATACCTAGGAGTGACCCTTAACAATACAATGTTAGGATAGAAAGTTGGGCGCATTGGTATCATGGAATGATCACATAACTAACACTTGCGCTTCAGCCTTCAGAAAACTATGCCTATTGAGACGCAAACTTGAGAAAGCCCCATCTAATGTTAAAATGCTATGCTACATCTCCCTAATTAGACCTAAGCTGGAATATGCTTGCATAGTTTGGGATCCATACATGAAAACTAATATCAATAGTCTTGAGAGAATTCAGAGAAAAACGGTCAGATTTATATTTAGCAAATTTTCCAGATGTGATTCCCCCACCGAACTTATGGAAATTAACAACCTTGAACCACTCGAACTTAGAAGAAAAACACAGAAACTTCAATTCCTTAAACTACTTCACACAAACAATTTATCCCTTGACCCATGTGAACATTTATCGCAGCTATCGACCAGAACTACACGTCACTGCAGACCTGATGCATTAACCCCTTACTTTGCAAGAACAAACACATATAAGTTTTCTTTCTTTCCTCGAACTCTAACCAAATGGAATTGTATAAATTGAATCCACTTCCTAATCTTGTTTTTCATGGTTCTGTTTGTTTTGTCAATCTGATTTTTTTTTTATGTACCATATGTCGCCCTCCCTGCTTGGACCACGTGTCTGCAGTATACAATAAATAAATAATTGTTAAGATGCGTTATAGTTGGATTGATTAGACGCTCAGATAGCAGAGCACGTAGCGAGAGGACACAGAGCTTCGGCAACACAGACACAAGGCTTCCAACCAAAATGTTGTCGTCTTTCTCGAAGCAGTGCCTGCCGCGTGTTCTTCTCCAGTACAATTGCCTCCCCGGAGAAGAGGAGCCGTCTCGGCGACTTACCGGCAAGATAGCACAGGTGGATCAAAGTACGGCTTGAGCCGCTGAACGTGCATGATTCCACGCCCTCGGCGGCGCTTATCGGAAGGCGGCTCAAGGGGTTCTACCAAGTAATTCACAGGAGACGTTTGACTGACGACACGTTAGGGACCTTGGTACTTGGAAACAAGCTTTGGTGAAAATCCAGGGCTGGTAGCGGGAACCCAAAGCCAGACTAGTCAGTCAGGGGCATAGGGTGCGAGAGAGGAGGGAATATCGCGAAGGTGCTTCTGTCACTGCTGATCTGCCGAAGTAAACGTGCAGGCGAGCTTTCGGCACTCTTCCGTGTGTGCAGCAGCTTTGGACAGGGTAGTAGCCTCCGTTGTGTCAGGGCGATACGGAAGGATGGTATCCATTGTGCAGGAAGGCTCGCGTCCGTAAAGAAGAAAGAACAGGGAAAATCCTGTAGTGGTTTGTGTGGCGGTATTATAAGCGTACGTCATGAAGGGGAGAATTCGGTCCCAATTGGTTTGGTCAGATGCGACGTACATGGCTAATGTATCGCCAAGAGTGTGGTTAAAGCGCTCAGTCATGCCATTAGTTTGCGGGTGGTATGCAGTAGTAGTACGGTGAATTACGTTGCATTCCTTGCGCAGGGCTTCTATAACATCAGACAGAAAGACGCGGCCTCTGTTGCTCAGCAACTCTCAGGAGGGGGCTCCATGGCGAAGTATGATGTTATGCAGAAGAAACCCGGCAACATCCCGCGCAGATGCGTTGGGCAGAGGCGAAGTTTCCACGTAACGTGCGAGATGGTCTATCGCCACTATCACCCAGCGGTTGCCATCTGAAGTACCCGGAAGGGGCCCATAAAGATCAACTCCGACCCGGTCAAAGGCCCGTCCTGGGCAGGGCAAGGGTTACAGTGGAGCAGCTAAGGCATGAGGGGTATTCTTGCAGCGTTGGCATGCGAGGCAGGAGCGGACACATTGGCGGACGAATCGGTACATCCCACGCCAGTAATAACAAATTCGCAGGCGCGCGTATGTTTTTAGTACTCCTGCATGTGCGCATTGCAGGTCATCATGAAACGCTGCACATATGTCCGAACGTAGATGCCGAGGAACCACGAGTAACCATTTGCGCCCGTCCGAGAGGTAGTTACGGCAGTGTAGGAGCCCGTCACGAACAGCGAAGTGGTGTGCTTGGCGACGCAACGCACGTCCAGTAGAAGGCGCTGATGGGTCTGACCAGTGACATAGCAACAGGGGGGGGCTGGGGGGCTGTGGGCCCCGGGTGGAAGGGGCCAGCGGGAGGGGGGGGGGGGGGTGTCATACGCCTGAAGACACCCCTTTTTCCGCCGGCTTGACTGGGCGCAAATGGCAAAGAATGCTGCAGTATCCAGTAGCCCGAGCTCATGTACCCGATGCATTGCGCCGCAGAATTGTCGGCTGCAGCTCTATCAACACCCCGTGAAATAATTGCACGAATGTGCGGGATAAAAAAATTTAATTCCCAGAATGGTCACTAAACTATTCACCTTAGCGGAATGTTTCGTGTGGGGTGTGCCGTGCGTGCATGCTGGGAGCAGGAGTCGCTAAACATACAGTAAGGCGTTGTGGCTCTTGGGTCCCTCTTCCGTTCAGAATGCGCAGCGAAGATGAACAAAGACAGCAGTAAGAGGGCGTTCAACGAGCGCGCCCGGCGCTCTCGTTTACGGCGAAGCGTTCGTTGAGAGCGACATTGCATAAGTGCGGCCGTGAAAAGTCGCGTATGGGGTTCTCTGAATCGTCTTCAGACTCGGTGCGGCCGAAGAGTTTGGCGGCGTATGACTCGACAGGCTGTATATAGCCGCGGGCGCCGCAATGTTCGGCTCGCTTTTACTTCCCCTCTCCCGCTCGCTCCGAGAAGCCGCTGCGAAACCTGCCGTTATGTTTCACGCTTGCCTTCTTAGCCTCGAAAGTTTCAGAAAAGTGTTGTTATTGTGTGACTTCATGTTATAAGTACAGTGTCTGTGTCAGCTGCACAGAATTTTTTAAAAATGTGAATTTTGTAAGGATATTTACGGATATTCTATGAAGTTATGCATCTGTGATTACTAGGAACTCGGTAGCGTGAAAAATATGGCAGGTAAGTAATAACCATATCCTTAATAATCCCCTAATTAGCACTTATAGAGGAAGCACTTCAATTCCAGAATTGAGGATTCAAAGTCATATTATTAACTCAACAAAAACTTCTTAAACAAAATCGTTTTGGGTGCTACAACCTACAGTACTTTGGCACTGCGGGCGGCGCCCAGTATGGCAGTAGCGAAAGAAATATGAAATAAGGGACCAGTGAGGTTGATCCCTCAACCCTCTCCATTGCGAATGCAGACCAACAGGTTTCGCTGGCACGGGCTTCATCGAGGTCCTTTTTTTTTTATGGTGACGCCAAGAATCGACGCGAAGCGTGCTCTATTCTGTTCCCAATCTTTTGGTGGTACCGCAGCTAGGATAATCACGTTCGTCCGTATAGCAACAAATAAAAACAAGGCTTTATTGATCACAATAACAAGAAGTCGTAATTGTCATAACATTGGCGCCTGCGCAGCAGGGAGGCAGGTGGCGTTTTCCGTTTTTCTAATATGGTGGGGAGATCAGCGTCACTGCGACACAATTTAATTTTCGTTTTCGTTCAGTGCTGCCCACAGCCAAAATACTGCAATCCATAGTACCTACGACGATTTTTGTGAAGTTGTTGGGCAAGATATGAATGTCGGCCTTCAATTTTGCAAATGCAATGTTGCTGCTAAAATTGGTAATTAACACTTTATAAAAACTTTTTTTTTTACTTGTGACGTGAGCCGTATCTGCCACGATGCCGCATTTGTATTGGTTACAAAGCCTTGCAGTCTGACAGATGTGCACATGCGCTTATCACAAGTTATCAGTGCAGCACACTGTGTTATTTGCCGCAGAAAAAACAGCGTGTATTGTCCTCGAGCTCAACCACTGGAAATGCTGGCACCACCGTCGGCGTGACGTGCTATTAGGGGTAACGTGGACATAGCGGTCTCGTCGGCTGCTTCGGGAGCGCCGAAGCGAGCTGAAAAGGAAAGCTTAAGTTCCCTCGTACGCTGCGGTCCTCATTTATTGGCAGGATTTTCCCGCTTTGAGTGTCTCCTTTACAACGATTGAAAGCACTAGAATAGGTAGTGGCTGCCTTTGAAGGTTCGTAACATGGTAGGCGACTGCTCGGTGCCGCAGTGCCGGACGTATGCAACGAAGCCCGTTGTCAGCCTTATTCATACATAGCCGCAGGACAAGAAGCTGCGTGAAGCTTGGCTCGCGAAACATAAAACCAGCAAACAGTCATCGGCTACAACTCGGGTATGCAGCAAGCACAAACGCGAGGAAGATTCCTGCTTCGGCGCCGGGTCTGCAATGTTCGAAAAACGCGCACTGAGACGCTCGCCCGAGTCCGCTGCCCGACTAATGTCATGACGGTTTGGTCTATGAACTTGTCAATGCTATAGATACTGGCTAGTTCACTGGAGTGGATAGGGAGTGGTAAGAAGCACAAAAAAAAAAAAACGCATGGCATATGGTCATGTTTGTGTTATGAATTAATGCACTGGATTACAAAAAGGAAGCAGCGGGAAATCGCATGCTGAGAACACCGATAAACATATAGTGCGACGCAACTCGAGAAATAATATTGAAACGTCCAAGAATTTAGAAAAGAAAGAAGATTGAATCGTCGCGACGTCCGGTACATCAGTCCCCGTAGGCGTCGAAGTCTCTAGAATGAAATTATTTTTGAACAGCTCTGATAGCGCCCACACAACATTGGTTGCTTGTATACTGTCAAATGCTCATATTCTGCAGCCTAAAGCTGATGGCACAGTGCGAAAACGCGCACGCGGTGAAAGCGAAACAGTGCACTGACAAGCATGCAGACGCGCAGTCGGTCGCTGCGAAGCTGTGCGATCGCTGCATTGAGGCTTTATTCTATTACGCTCATTTAGATATGCAAACACTATAAGAACATATTTCACATAGTTTGGTCTCGGCGTTTGCCTACCTTTCACACAAGAAGCTGGTTCGGGAGACTAAATCGCGGCGACCGCGCACAGTGGCATCTACTGTACGTATTCGGTAATGAGATAGCGTCTGTAAACGATTCTGTGCTTTCAGTTTGCCCAAGATTATTATTTAGACAGTAAAAAACTTCTCTCGTTTCGAAAGTACTTACAGAAATTTCCGGAAGAGCACCCGGGTGGTGTTTTCAGTGACCGCTGACAGCAAAACCTATGAGGAGCGCGCCGCGTGATCCCTCATACTATGCCAGCGAGGCGCTTCCGATAGATGGCGACTCCGTAACTCCTTGCCGCCAATACCTGCTGCATTCGCGACCTCTGGGAAAGAAAGCGAAGGAGAGGGGGACCAGGGGGACGTGCGCGGTGTCCAAGGCGGCTGTACTGGTGCTGAAACCCGGAAATTGTCGATATCCTCGCCTTCCTCGACTACACCAGGGGGGGGGGGGGGGGGTGACAGAAGACCTATGGGCCCCGGGTGCCAGACGACCTAGCTACGCCACTGGGTCTGACAGAAAAACCAGCATAGGAACAATCCATGGATCCTTCTGCTGCTTCGAAAGCGTATCCATGGCGGTGAGATATTCATACTTTCTGATAATTGGGCTGGCCTGACACTGGGGAGCGAGACAAGGCAACCGCGTCCGAATTTTTACGGCCTGAGCGGTACAGCTCTCGAATATCATACTCTTGGAGGCGAAGTGCCCATCGAGCGAGGCGACCTGAAGGATCTTTCAAAGACGACAGCCAGCAGAGGGCATGGTGGTCCGTGATGGCGTCGAACGGGCGACTGTAGAGGTAAGGACGGAACTTATTTATGGCCCAGATGATAGCCAGGCATTCTTTTTCTGTAACAGAATAGTTTGCTTCCGCTTTCGTGAGTGCGCGGCTAGCGAAGGCAACAACGTATTCATCGAAGCCAGTCTTTCGTCTTGCAGGAACAGCACCAATGCCGACGCCACTCGCATCCGTGTGTATTTCTGTCGGTGCGCTTGGGTCAAAATGTCGAAGTATGGGGGCTGAGGTTAGAAGACGTCGCAGCGTCGTGAATGCGGCATCGCAAGCTGGCGGCCAAGCCAAGAGGTCGTCGTTACCCGCGAGAATCTGCGTCAAAGGCGCTATTATGGTGGCGAAGTTGCGGATGAAACGACGAAAATAGGAGCATAATCCGATGAAGCTGCGGAGTTCTTTTGTGGTCTTTAATCTTGGAAATTCGGCAACGCCTTGGAGTTTGGTTGGATCTGGGAGCACACCATCTTTCGAAACAACGCGGCCAAGGATGACTAGCTGCCGGGCGGCGAAGCGACACTTCTTCAAGTTGAGCTGGAGTCCAGCATCGGCAAGGCAAGTGAGCACGTGTTTGAGTCGGAACAGGTGAGAAGAAAAGTCCGGGGAAAAGATGACAATGTCATCAAGATAATAAAAGCCATGTGTGCCATTTGAGGCCCCGGAGTATGTTATCCATCATTCTTTCAAAAGTTGCAGGTGCATTACAGAGGCCAAAGGGCATCACGGTAAATTCATATAAGCCGTCATGCGTAACAAATGCCGTTTTCGGACTGTGTGCATCAGCCACCGGGACCTGCCAATAACCGGATCGTAAGTCTAAGGACGAAAAGAATTCAGCGCCTTCGAGGCAGTCCAGTGCGTCGTCGATACAGGGAAGAGGATATACATCTTTCCGGGTTATCTTGTTGAGTCGTCGATAGTCCACACAAAAACGAATTGTCCCATCTTTCTTTTTGACCAGCACTACCGGAGAAGCCCAAGGACTGTGTGATGGCTGTATCACGCCGCGTCGGAGCATGTCTCCTACGTGCTCATCGATGACACGACGCTCTGTCGCGGACACACGGTATAGACGTTGGCGTAGCGGCGCGGGGCTGCCGGTGTCGATGTGATGAACGACTGTGGAGGTACAGTCTAGACATTGTTTCAGGAGGTCGAAAGAAGATTGAAATCGGTTAAGAAGGTCGACGATCTGCGTGCGCTGACTCTGAGTGAGGTTGGGGTCAATAGACGGAGCAAACTCTCAGTCACATGCAGGCGGAGGCGCAGAAACAGGGAGAGTCATGGCATCAACGTGAAGAGGAGTCGAGTCATCAGGCACATCATAGACAGAGCTCGTGTCGAATTCATCAGCAAAACCGAGGCACTCGCCATTATGTAAGCTTGATGGACACGAAAATGGATTCGAAATGTAAAGTGCACTGGAGCCCTGGCGAAAGGGAAGGAGGGCAAAGGGAAGCAAGAAGGGATGATGGCGCGCAGCAAGTTGAGATGGCGTGAAAAGAACTGTGGAATTGTAGAAAGCAGCACAGGAAACGGGTAGAAGGGCGGAAGAGAAAGGAGGGATATCAGTGGCGGTGGCAACGAACACTCGAGCAGAAGGTGGAGGCAAATCTTCAGAAAGACTGCCGCAGAATGGAGTCAGCGCAAGTTCTGCACGGGCACAATCAATAACAGCGTGATGAGATAAGAGGAAGTCCCATCCTAGAATGATGGCGTGAGAGCAGCGGGGAAGAACAACAAATTCAATGCGGTATAAACTGTCTTGTATGGCGACACGGATGGTACATGTTCCTAAGGGCTCAATAGGATCAGCGCTTGCTGTGCGTAGCGAAATGGCAGAAAATGGCATGGTGACTTTCCGCAGCGTACGGCGAAGCTGGTCGGCAATGACGGACACTGCGGCACCCGTGTCGACAAGCGCGTGAACGGCGATACCTTCGGCAAAAACTTCAATGACCTTCTTTGGGAATAAACGAGGGCTTGAGTAGTTCGAAGAGGTCGCAGTTCTTGCCTCTGGAACTGCGCCATTTAGTTTTCCTCCATAGCCGGAGGGCGGCGGACGATGGGGGACAGGGAACGTCGACGGGGAGATGGAGATCGACAAGTGTTGAAGCTTTGGGGAACAGAAGATGAAGGAGCGAAGGGAGGGACTGGTGGTGAATAGTGGGACTGAGAGTCTGGAGCATTCCCTTGAAGTCTCGCAGTATCGGGAGGATACCAACCTCGCCGGCGGCAGAACCGTGCCACGTGTCCAGCAAAGCCACACGCGAAGCAGATCGGCCAATTGTCTTGGGTGTGCCACGGATTATCAACAGGGGGTCTAGGTAGCGGAGCACAGTTTTGAGCTGGGCGTGGGGGCTGCAGAGGTGCGTAGAAGCCGCATCTGGGCACGTAGTTTGCAGCTGCAGAAGGCGAGGCGTAGAAGCCGCTTGTGGGCGTGTAATGCGCAACTTCAGGCGGACGTCTTGGCCTGGCGACGACGCTAGCGTAAGTGAGCGGGACTGTCGCTGAAGGTGGCTGATTAGCAAGAGGTAGTGCGTCGCTGACTTGTTCATGGATGACGCGTCGCAGTTCCGGGGACAAAGAGGACTCAGATGACTGGGTAGCAGGCAGCAGTGACAGTTGGCGCACGACTTCTTCGTGAACAAATTGCCTGACTTGGTCGAGGAACGAAGAGTGGGCGGAAGGAGCACTAGAACTGTCATTTAAAGCCGAAACCGTGTCGTCCGGCGCGACAGCTCGGCGCGTGGTAAGGCATTGTTTGCGGAGCTCATCGTAGCTCTGGCACAGTGTAATGACCTCGTCGATCATTTGAGGATTTTTCGCCAAGAGCATTTGAAAGGCGTCATCCTCTATGCCCTTCATGACATTCTTGATCTTTTCAGGGTCGGGCATGGCGGGAATAATGCGCCGGCAAAGGTCAACTACGTCTTCAATGTAGCTGGTGAAGTTTTCACCCTTTTGCTGAGCGCGACCACGCAAGCGTTGTTCTGCGCGAAGCTTGCGCACAGGAGGGCGACCGAAGACTTCTCTGAAACAATGGGTAAATGCTGTCGAGGTAAAAAGGTTGGATTCATGATTCCGGAACCAGAGATTCACGACTCCAGAAATATAGAAGATGACAGTCAATTTAGCTTTGTCATCCCACTTGTCATGCGCATTCACGCCATCGTATGACGAGAGCCAGTCCTCCACGTCATGGTCGTCCCTGCTCAAGACCGGAGGATCTCGTTGGCAGAGAGCACCGGAGCAGATGACAGGCGATGCCATGGGAGGATCGGGCTGCCCAGCGTCCTGAGGCATAGCAGAAACGGTAGGGAGCGCCCGGCTGCGGAGTTCCAGGTTTGGAAACAGCCCCGCACCTCCACCAAATGTTAAGATGCGTTATAGTTCGATTGATTAGACGCTCAGATAGCAGAGCACGTAGCGAGAGGACACAGAGCTTCGGCAACACAGAGACAAGGCTTCCAACCAAAACATTGTCGTCTTTCTTGAAGCAGTGCCTGCCGCGCGTTCTTCTCCAGTACATAATAAATAATATTCACGATTCTGTACAACATGGAGAAAAGAAAAGGATATAATTGCATTGAACTCTTTTGTTATCACAAGGAAATTGTCGTTTTTTATAGGTCTCTGGAAAAAATGATTTATCAGTACAAAAAATATTCCAGCTCACATTGCAGCATAGCATATTGTGCATAATGAAATGCTATTTCCAAAAACATACGTTGCCAAACAAAAAAAATTATTAGGTCATACATAAAAATTCTAGAAAGCGCCATTTCTGCTGCCAGTTGATAAAAACAACATAAGAAAGCATTATATCTACAAAAACATCAAAAGAAATCTTTACCACCTAGCTCAGCTCTCTGTCATTCTAAGAAATTCAGAATATACATATCAAAAGTAAATAAGCCAGGAATAGTATCTGACAAAATAAATGCTCAGTACACTGCCGTTCTTTGGATACAGAAAAGAAACTAAGACCAGTTCATTGCTCATGCCATGTGGTGAAGCAGTTCCTGGATTTTGTGCAGCATAAGTGCACTCCACACCTTCCCAACAAAACGTCTGTTTTTCGTTCAGCTTTGAGGTCCTCATAACACATTTTGCAGTTCCGCCTTTGCGGCATCTTCTGAGGATGGTCCGATGAGAAGTCCAAGGAACATACTTCACCAGGGCAACGTTCTGACTGGTGTTGCAGAAGTCACAGGACGCGGTAGTGATGAACTTATCGTCACAAGTTGGCGGCTGGATGTAACTATATTTATTCAATCGGGTTTTTTACTAGTTGTAACAATGTGTGACTATTTCGAATTATTGGCGGCACCTCTAGACCACCAAAGAGGAAACGGGGGCATCAAATCTAGAACCAGGATTGGTCCATGGGTTGGGGCTCGCCGAGGCCTGCACATGCCAGGGGTGTATATGATCAGCTGTCCGCAATAGCGGACAGCCAATTTTTTATGCGAACACCCCCTGGCATGCTTCGGCCTCCGCGGCCCCAATCCACGGGCCGCCCTGCTTCCATCTTTTATCCCCCCGCTACCCCTTGGGTGCCCTGGAGATTCTGCGCCGCCTCCTTTATTATAATCTCAGGTGCTGTCCTGAGTCCTCCGTTTGCCGGTTACATGTGCCCTCCTGGAGCAGTACCTGTAAAAAATCCAATCTATCGTCACAACAAAAAAGCAGCCTGCCACTTATATGACACTAGTCAGAACCTTGCCCTTGACCAGTTCATCTAGAGTCATGCACCTCTTCCACGACCGATCGGTCTCAGCATAGCAAAGCAACTACAAGATTATGCATTCAAGCATATCTGTTTGCATTTTTGCAGATTGTCTTTATCACCTCTGCAGAGAAGAAGAGTAGAAAGAAGTCCCACGCCATTGTAAACTGTCTTGTGCTGATCAAGTGCTGGGTCAAGGTGTGGTATGGGCGCCTTCTTGGCATGAACAGAAGTTTCTTTGCCGCTGAAGGCAGCATATCATAGCCAGGCGAAGTATGCAACCTGAAGGTAATCAGTAGAGCTCTCAGGTCATGCAAAAAGATGGGCAGATAAGTGCGTACAAGGACGGAGACTGCTCAAGACCGTAAAGGAAACTCGCCAGTGAACAGCTGTCGATGTCCCATGCTGACTCAAAACATTGTCACTGTCAGAGCTTGAATATGCTTTGCTGTCATCTTCAGAACCATAACTCGGATCCTTATCACGAAATTCAAATGCGGGTGCAGCATAGTTACGAGCACGACCCTTTTCGCGCGACGCAGCTGTTCGGGTCGACGCCATGGGAGCAACTTTCGATAACATCGCGGTGGCACCGGCAGTGCCCCTTGCCTGGATTTCACGAGAGAAGCAAAACCGAAACTCTTGAAAACTGGTTGAAAATGCCAGATCCACCTGTTGGACAGGAGGCGGATCTTCAGAAATACACTTTGGCGGAATAAAATGACTCGGACTCCAAACTAAAGCTCACTAGTGAACTGCTGGCACCATTTTTCATTAATTATGACAGCTCAGCACTGTCAGATGGCAAAGTCAGTGATATAATTTAATTCTTGACTGGCTGGGAGTCATTTGATTACAAAATCTTGATGCTATAGTGTAGCGTAATCATGAGCAGCATGCTTTTTTCTCGAGCGCGGCAGAAGGTGACAGCCACACCTCATTTTGCCACAATGTAAGCACATTAGTTCGCGGAAATGTCCGTCGAAAATCACAGCATCGCTAGAACGTGAAAATTTAAACTAATTCTGAAAGTTCAGTGCCTGTACTAACTGCTGGATGGCCTTAAGTGGATAAGAAACAACTCCAACATGTCGAAATCAGTGATCTAAAGCTTCGTTCACTGGTGAACGATTTGAGTAGGCGTGGTAACGAAAGACTTAAGGTCAAAGAAAATATCTCATTCAAGGAAGCTTGTAAAAGATTCAGTTCAATTCAATTGAAGTTTATGTCATACTTCAGGAATGATGCATAGTTGTGCATATACAGAAGGAGGTCCCAAGGTGTTCAGCTTTTCACGGCACATCTTATGCTGATGCGGCGCATAAGGAGGCAGCATTGCACCAGCGTCCATCACTTGTCCGGTCCTCTTGTAGCGAGCGCTCGGCTGTGGTGCTTACCGAGATGGTGGTGGTAGTTAAGTCTACTCCACCCACTCTGGAACAGAGCCCGGCAACTGTATAGTGGGAGTTTATTTCTGATAGGTACTTCTGCCAGCTGTCCCATTTAGCCTGTCTCTGTGTTCTTTTTCGGTACGATTTGATCATTTTAAAGTTAATAAGATTTTCTGCAGTTGGTGACTTTCTTAGGTATTCCAAAGGGTTGTTCTGGTTTTTGTGAGCGTTCCTAAATGTCTCATTCCACCATGGAATGCATCGCTTACCAAAAGATCCACTTGTTTGTAGGATAGACTTTGACACAGCATCAGTGGTAAAACATGTCAAGTATGCCACAACATTGCCCAGGAGGCCATGGACATAACACTGGCAGCGAAACAGCATTGCGGTTCTTCGTATCGCCTCAGGAAAAACAAAAAACCCGAAAGAGGGCCGGAAGGTTGTCCTGTTTAATAAGACGCAACTTCATCCTTGAACACAGAACACCTTTCATAGAAAAAAATGGCCACACAAATAATCCAGTGCAATGCTCGTGGCATTCTGCATAATTTCTTAATTTAGATGACATAAAAGAGCTGAATTATGATACATAAACATAACCCTAGGCTGTTCTATGTTTAAGAGAAACATCTGAAATCAACCCATCAAAATTTTTTAACACAGTATGCTGTATTTCAAGATAGCGATGATGGCGACTCTGCATCAGGTGGCATGGCCAACAGTGTAACTTAGAGGGCTGTTGCTTGTTAGCACTTCAATCAACAAACAAATTATGAAGCCGCAGCAGTTAGGCCATACTATTTGACAGGCTAGTGACAGTCTGTACATTGTATGTGCCACCTCACTGTCATTTGAAGCTTAGAGAATGTGACGCACTTGTTGATCAGCTTCCTGAGCCTTTCATTTTAACAGGAGACAACATGACCATAGCACACTCTGGGGGGACTCGCATTGTGACTTAAGAGGTCGCATAGTTCAGAACATCCTTTTATGTTCCGGGGCAGTGTTACCTAATAAAAGAGAACACACATTTTACAGTACCACACATAAATCTTACTCTTGTATAGATTTATGCATAGTATTAGCATAAATTGTTACATCTCGACTGGAAGGTCATCAAAAATTCCTATGGTAGTTACTATTTCCCAACAGTCCTAAACCACACACAATACACTGAGACTCCAGCGTATTCGTTTCTCTGGAAAATGGGCTCAGTCGATTGGAAAACCTACAGATCACCCACATATCATAAGCGAGATATACATATAGAAGCGAGATATAGAGATGGCATAATGGGCTTATAGTATGGACAATGCTGTGGCATACTTGACAGCTTTTATCATTGATGCTGTGTCAAAGTCTGTCCCACAAACAAGTGGATCTTTTGGCAAATGACACACTCCATGGCCAGGGTTCATGCAGGTCCTTGAAACCCTTGAAAACCCTTGAATTTGAAAAGATCATTTTCAAAGCCTTGAAAGTCCTGGAATTTTAGCAGATCCTTGAATATCCTTAAATTTCTTAAATTTTTATTTTTAATAACCTTCCAATGATTGTATTTAAGAAAATTTTAAGCATCCTGAATTCCCGCTGTGATTTTGTTAAAGATATGGTGTAAGTTTCTTACAAAGTCAAACGTCTGGCCACAATGACACTGGCTTGTCCACCATTTTGTGTGTTACTTTCCAGTTGAGTAGAGGAATAGCCGCTACTTTGTGTGCGGTTTACGTGGTCGAATCATGACATTTTTTGCGTGTTTAGTGATTGCGTGTGCAGCTGTATTGTGACATTTTGTGCACATGTAGCGCTCATGTGTGCATGTGCGGATGTAGTGCAACAAGTAGTGCACGTAGTGCTTATGTGTGCATATACGGTGGTATCGTGACATTTTCTGCACGTGCTGCATAGTGTGTGCCAGTAAATGTGCATGGTAACAATGCGTGGAAAATGCAAATTTCTGCGGTCATGGCAGAACAGTGACAACTACCAAGAGTGGCTTGTGCTGGACATGTCAAATCCGCACGAGGCAAAATGCAAAGTTTGCTGTAAATACTTTGAGATCACTGCCATGGGGGTGTTGGCACTAAAAAGCGACCTAAGAAATGCAAAGCACGGAGAGCACATGCAGGCTGCCGGGAGTAGCTGCATGATAAAGAGCTTCCTGACTATATCGGAATGTTAACCAAATGAACCACAGCTAGCGCTGTCCCAGTTCTCAAACTTGATGGATGCATACAAGAAGGATGAACTTCTAATGGACATAGAAATTCTGTGGACATTGAAAGTTATAACATCGCACTATTCATGTCATTCGTCAGCACATGTGACTGAATTGTTTAAGAGGATATTTCCAGACAGTTAGGTGGCACAAGCTTTCACATGCAATGCCATGGTTTGAGGCCATTTCTTCTATCCTCTCTGCAGCGGGAGATAGAGGACAGCGACTACAACGCTGTCTTGTTCGGCAAGTCTCTGAATGAGAATTGTCAGAAAAAGCAAATGAGCGCACTCTAAGGTACTGGAATGCGTCATGGTCGGTCACCGTACACTACTTCACATGCATGTTTATGGGCTGTGCCAGGGCTGTAGACCTGCAAGAAAAACTACTTGATACCTTTGAACCACTTCCGTTACATAATATATAGTGGAAACATCAACGGATGGGCCCAATGTGAATGTCAAGGCAATCAAAGGCCTGCAGGAGCACCTATAGAAGAACTATCTGTTGAGGTGCTTAGACTTGGGCAGCTGCAGCTTACACACTGTGCATAATGCTTTCAAGGCAGGTCTTACAGCAAGCAAATGGAGCTTGGACACTTGCTCTCAAGTGTGAGCAGGTTGTTTTTGATGTATCTGCCCAGAGGTTGCAACTGTCACTGGACAAACTCAGTTTCCCGTCAAGTTCTGTGCACATCGGTGGATTGAGAATGTCCCGATAATAGAGTGAGTTCTGCTTCTCTGTCTTGACGTTAGAGTATGTGGAAGGGGCAAGATGCAAGGAAGTGAGCCTTCCCAGGTGTGCTTCTTTTCAGAATCTTTGCGACTTTTGCTGTGATCCACTATTGGTAGCAAAGCTCAAGTTAGCACTCGCTATTGCGATGACCCTCCAGCCATTTTTGACAATTTCAGACAAATAAGCCAGTTATGTTGTTTTTGGCAAAGGACCTTGAGAATATTGTCAGGAAATTGCTAAAAAAGTTTCTCAAGTCTTCTGTTCCCTCTTCATCAGTGGGAATTACTGGCTTCCTTAGGATTGACTTTGAATATGTAAACAACTGTGTGCCAATCTAGAGGATAGATGTTGGTCACACAGCCACGCAGCTTCTTAAAAACCACAAAGTAAGTATGAAAGCTGCATTTTCATTTCCCATGCAGTGCAAGCAGTTTCTACTAAGTGTCACAAAAAAAAAAAAAATCCTGGAGAAGAGCCCCTTGCGATATCCCATTGTGAGAGGCCTAGCTCTCTTCACAAGACCTTAGGCAGATATGATCGAAGCCGGATGAGTGTCTTGAAGGCTTAAAGAAAGTTCTGGATGCACTCATTGCAGCAGACAGAATCCATGAGCATTCAAGGGATACTGTGCTTGCACAGTTCGTTGAGCTGCTACAAAAGCGCAAACATTAGTCGCAGCTATTTGAAAGAAGCTCGCCTGCACTCGACAAGTTTTTCTGTGAACTTATAAAGGTTGGCTCAGCATACGCCAAGCTTTGGAGCGTTTTGAAACTGCTGCTTGCGTTTAGTCATGGCCAAGCAAGCGTAGAGAAGACTCAGCGGGAATCACCAGATTTCAGTAGAAAACGTGAAAGATGTGCCTCATAGTTCACAGCACATCATCTGTGATGCTGTACATGTAGCAGGTGGCATTTTCAATGTGCCCATAAGAAAGGAATAGAGAGCATCTGTAGCTTCTGCAAGAAACCAATACCATGCCTTTTTGGAAACACAGAAAAAGCAGAAGCAAAAGGTGCGATACAGAGGAAGAAATGGTGCATTGAGGAAGAGGTCGAAACTCTCAGAAGGAAAAAGAAACTAGAAGCCGCGTTGCCGAATTGACATCTTCAGCCGACTCATATGCAGAAAAAGTGGAGGCAACCAGTGACCCGACTTGCATCATGAAGGCAAACAACCTAAGGAAGACTGCCAAGGGCAAGCAGCAAGAGGTCTTGGACGTTGACGTAAAAATTCAGAAACAACATAGGGCCACCTAAAGACAGTGTGTGTTTGTTGCTTGGTTAATCTTCTTTAGTGAATGTTTTGCATTTGTACCACACTCAAAGTGGTTATCCGTGTAACTCTAGCAAACAATGATGACAGATGGTTGAAAAAGGAAATTTATTTATTTATTTCAGAATACTGCAGGCCAACAGTTATGGCCCATGCAGGAGGGGCTATACAAGGCATGGAAATGCACTGTGATATAAAAAGAAAAAAGAACGGCTGTTTAAGAGATTGCTGCTAATAAGCAAGCAGAAAAATATGTATACACATACACATATACATATTTATACACATATACACGCACATATACAGCACTCATTCACTCAGACGAATGCTCTTCTAGAGTTTTAACAAAATTAGGTGCCTAGAAAATGGCCTCCGGGATACAGGTCCAGTCGGAAACAGTCCCCAGGAAAAAACTGTGTTTGAAGGTTTCAGTTCTTGCAAAAATTTGTTCAGTAAATGGCTTCCTGTGTGGTGTGTTTGACTAGACGATAGCTGTTTAGTATTGTGGGATACGAAATGTTTAGTTTATGTGCTAAAAGGTTATGCATGAACAACAAATGGGACATTTTCCTACGTACTTGAAGTAGTTGGACTTCATTTGTTTTCATTAGTGTCATAGGTGAATCAAGCCTTCTATATTTGTAATACATAAACCTAATTGCTTTTCTTTGCACCATCTCAAGCTGGTAAATGTCCTTCTTTATGAACGGGTCCCAGAAGACTGATGCGTAGCCTAATTTTGATCTAATAAATGTTGTGTATGCAAGATGTTTAAGCTTACTTGGAGCGTCTCTAAACTTCCGCCTCAGAAAGCACAGCTTCGAAAATGATGAGGAACAAATGTCTGCAATATGCACAGACCATGTTAAATCATTTGTGATTGTAACCCCCAAGTATTTATGATGTGTGACTTCCATAATAAAATGATTTAGAAGGCTGTAAGAGAAAGGAGAAACCTGCCTTTGCGCGAAATTCGCAAGGTGACAGTTTTATCTAGGTTAAGTTGTATATTCCATTTAAGACACCATTGATGAATGGCTAATAGCAAGTTTTGTAAGAGGTAATCATCATTACACTCGTTTATGCTCTCAAAAAGGATGCAGTCATCTACAAAAAGCCTGACAGACATTTTTGGAAATAGCAGCCGGCAAATCATTGATACAAATTAAAAAGAGCAGTGGGCCTATTACGCTTCCTTAGGCTACACCTGATGTAACTGGAAGCACTTCACATTTACAACCATTAACCTCTATGAACTGTATCCTGTGTTTTAAATAAGCATTAATCCAATTAACAAGATAAGTAAGGATGCCAATACTTTCCAGTTTATAAATAAGTTTACTGTGGGGAACTGTGTCAAATGCCTTGCGGAAATCTAAAATAAGTACATCAATCTGCCCTGATTTATGAAGCACAACAGAAAAATCATGAATAGTTGTAACTAACTGTGTCACAGTGGACATTTCTTTCCGAAAGCCATGTTGCACAGGTGATAAAACGTTGTTTTCAGCAAGATAGGAGTTAAGATAACGAGAAACTATGTGTTCAAGCAACTTGCAACAAGAGGAAATTATTGAAATTGGTCGATAATTAGAAATGGTTAGCTTGTCCCCCTTTTTAAGAATTAACACAACGCAGGCCAGCCTCTGGCACATCACCTGAAAGTAACAAAACTTGAAAGATCCTCGTTCGGAAAATAGACACCTGTGCTGCAAAACGCTTCAGAAAGGCATTTGGAAGCCCATCGGGACGGGTAGATAATTTATCTGTGAGTTTACGCAGCTAGACACAACACCATTCACAGAGATAGTTGGTACGCCACCAGGATCTTGGAGTTCTAGCTGTGGTTGCCCATTCCATAAGGAACACACTCTGAATATTTGAATATTGAACACGCTTTGAATATTGCTGGAGCCATGGTATTGTCTGAGGAAAAGTCCCCTTGTTGAAACATTGGCTCCAGTGACATTCCTCTTTTTCAGCGAGTTCTGTCATTTCAAGCCTCTGTGGTGCTGACAATGTGGTGCTTGAAAAATCCACACCCAGGGCCTTGAAAGTCCTTGAAAACCCTTGAATTTTTTTTCATATACACCAGCATGAACAGGTCGAATGAGGAGTTCAGGAACACTTGTAAAAACCAGAACAACCCTTTGGAACACTTAAGAGAGTCACCAAATGCACAAAATCTTATTGCTGTTAAAAGGTCAAATCACACCGAAGAAGAACGCACAGGCAGGCTAAACGGGACAGCTGGCAAAAGTACCTATCAGAAATAAACTCCTATACAGATCAGAAAAATCTTGGAATAGAATAAAAAAACTAAAAGTTTAGGAGGTTAATTCAATGTCATTAGTAAATGATAGAGGAAATGCGCAAAAAGATACATGGACTCACTGGGTGCTCACTTTGAACAGGTATCTAGTGCTGCAGACTATTAAAGTGAATTGAAAATACACAAGGAGCTCATAGAAAGGAAGCCACTTCAGCGTGAATGTAGTGCATGCGAGGGCTACAACATTCCATTTAATATAGCTGAACTCTATGCAGCCCTCAACTTCCATAAAAACACTGCCCCGAGACCTGACCACATCATGTGTGCAATGATGAAGCACCTTCATTCTGAGAGAGTCTATGCGGGCAGCTGGGCACATTCCCTCCTCTTGGAAGGAAGCTATTATGTCCTTAACCCATTCGCTTCTGAAGCCGGCGATCCGCTGGCCGCTTCGGCCAAGGCCAAACTCTGGAAGAAATACATTTTTAAAAAGCCCCGATAGATGGCGCTTCCCTCTACACTGTTTTTGGGTTGTTTTGTTTTTTTAACACCAGATGGACAAAGCTGGCAATATCATTACTAATATGGATGAGATCGTTCAAGTGGCTGAGGAGTTCTATAGAGATTTATACAGCACCAGTGGCACCCACGATGGTAATGGAAGAGAGAATAGTCTAGAGGAATTTGAAATCCCACAAGTAACGCCGGAAGAAGTAAAGAAAGCCTTGGGAGCTATGCAAAGGGGGAAGGCAGCTGGGGAGGATCAGGTAACAGCAGATTTGTTGAAGGATGGTGGGCAGATTGTTCTAGAGAAAACTGGCCACTCTGTATACGCAATGCCTCATCACTTCGAGCGTACCGAAATCTTAGAAAAACGCTAACATAACCCTAATCCATAAGAAAGGGGACGCCAAGGACTTGAAAAATTATCGCCCGATCAGCTTACTGTCCGTTACCTACAAAGTATTTACTAAGGTAATTGCAAATAGAACCAGGAACACCTTAGACTTCCGTCAACCAAAGGACCAGGCAGGATTCCGTAAATGCTACTCAACAATAGACCATATTCGCACTATCAATCAGGTGATAGAAAATTGTGCGGAATATAACGAACCTTTATATATAGCTTTCATTGATTACAAGAAAGCGTTTGATTCAGTCGAAACCTCAGCAGTCATGGAGGCATTGCGGAATTAGGGTATAGATGAGCCGTATGTAGAAATACTGAACGATATCTATAGCGGCTCCATAGCCACCGTAGTCCTCCTTAAAAAAAGCAACAATATCCCAATAAAGAAATGCGTCAGGCAGGGAGATACGATCTCTCCAATGCTATTCACAGCGTGTTTACAGGAGGTATTCAGAGACCTGGATTGGGAAGAATTGGGGATAAGAGTTAAGGGAGAATACGTTAGTAACTTGCGATTCGCGGATGATATTGCCTTGCTTAGTAACTCAGGGGACCAGCTACAATGCACGCTCACTGACCTGGAGAGGCAAAGCCGAAGGGTGGGTCTAAAAATTAATCTGCAGAAAACTAAAGTAATGTTTAACAGTCTCTGAAGAGAACAGCAGTTTACGATAGGTAGTGAGGCACTGGAAGTGGTGAGGGAATACATCTACTTAGGACAGGTAGTGACTGCGGATACAGATCATGAGACTGATATAATGAGAAGAATAAGAATGGGCTGGGGTGCGTTTGGCAGGCATTCTAAGATCATGAACAGCAGGTTGCCATTATCCCTCAAGAGAAAAGTATATAACCAGCTGTGTCTTACCAGTACTCACATATGGGCAGAAACCTGGAAGCTTACGAAAAGGGTTCTACTTAAATTGAGGACGACTCAACAAGCTATGGAAAGAAGAATGATAGGTGTAATGTTAAGGGATAAGAAAAGAGCAGATTGGGTGAAGGAACAAACGCAAGTTACTGATATCTTAGTTGAAATCAAGAAAAAGAAATGGGCATGGGCTGGACATGTAACGAGGAGGGAAGATAACCGATGGTCATTAAGGGTT
Source organism: Dermacentor variabilis (assembly GCF_050947875.1). Taxonomy (NCBI): domain Eukaryota; kingdom Metazoa; phylum Arthropoda; class Arachnida; order Ixodida; family Ixodidae; genus Dermacentor; species Dermacentor variabilis. The sequence continues at coordinate 21,199,832 of NC_134576.1, forward strand.
ATGGACTGGATTCCAAGGGAAGGGAAGTGTAGCAGAGGGCGGCAGAAAGTTAAGTGGGCGGATGAGGTCAAGAAGTTTGCAGGGAAAACATGGGCACAATTAGTATGTGACTGGGGTAGTTGGAGAAGTATGGGAGAGGCCTTTGCCCTGCAGTGGGTGTAATCGGGCTGCTGCTGCTGCTGCTGCTGCTGCTGCTGCTGCTGCTGCTGCTGCTGCTGCTGCTGCTGATGATGATGATGATGGACATAGTTGTCTACTATTTTTGAGCTTGGTCTGAAAAAAAAAAAAAGAAGTTGGAGTTTCCTCTTTTTGTGTTGAGTCATTCGCTGCGTCTCGAGAATCGAGCATGGCGTCGCAAAGGAAAACAGCTCTCACGTGTGAGGAAATTCTCGAGCTGGTGTTCGAAAGTGATGATGAAAGTGACTGTTGCAACGATCCAGAAGCTACCTCGGACCAAGAAAGTAGCGACGATGAGAGTGACGGTGAGAACAGCAGCGGTTGTGAGAGCGATCTGTGTGTATCTGAAGGCACTCCGCTCTCCTTCTCACCGCCTTCCAAGAAGCCAAGAAATGAAGATTGGCAGTGGGAGGAAAAAGACCGTTCAGATAATGTCTCGAAACTGTCTTTTACCGGAAGTCTTGGAGTCAAGCGTGCGATCCAGCTCAAAGTAGGTGAGAGTCCTAGTGCTTTGGGTTCGTTCAACGCTTTCCTTGGAGACGATTTTTGGGACATGATTGCAAGGCACAGCAACGCTTATGCAAGGCAGAAACAGGCTTCTAAGCCGGACCCCACAGGGCATGAAACGACACCAGGAGAGGAAAGTTTATTTCGTGCTGCGTGTGCTAATGAGCCAGGTACGAAAGAGCAGCATCCAGGCGTATTGGTCACAAAGAAGTGTGATCTGCACACCATTTTTTGCGACGGTGATGCCGAGGCAACGTTTCTGGGCGCTCTCCCGATATCTACATCTCTGTGACAGCAACCTTGCAGCATCTGATGACAAGCTGGGGAAGCTACGACCTGTATTGGACTATATCATCAAGTCTATAGGTAGTGCCTACTCTCCAGAAGAAGGTCTCGCTGTGGACGAGAGTTTGATGAAATTTCGTGGTTGTCTCGCATACATGCAATTCAGCCCCTCAAAATGAGCCCGTTTTGTGGGATAAAGTTCTACAAGCTGTGTGAATCTGCTAGTGGCTACTGCCTGAACTTCTCTGTCTATACAGGAAAATGTGAGCAAACTACCGCTACCATTGGAATGTTGTGTAGCGAGGCCGTCGTCATCAACCTTGTCGGCGATCATCTCGCGGACAATCACACAATCTACGTGGACAATTGGTATTCTTCACCACTCCTTTTCCTTCACATAAACCAAGCAGGATCAAACGCTGTGGGTACTGTTAGGGTGCACCGTAAGAACATGCCCAAGGAGATAAAAAAGATGAAGCTAAAAAAAGGTGAGTGCAAGGCCTTCTTCTCGCAAGGCATCATGGCTTTGACATGGCAGGAGAAGAAGCCTGTCAATATGCTCTCTACACGTGTCACAACACAACCAGTGTGACTGACACCGGCAAGAGAAATCGCCAGAGTGGCCTGCCTGTTTTGAAGCAACAGGTTGTGCAGGACTACAACCGTGGAATGGGAGGTGTGGATCGAGAAGATCAGCGGCTCGCTTCCTTTCCTATAATACAAAGGTACGCAAAAGGATACAAGAAGATATTTTTTTACATCATGGATATCGCTGTTTAGAACAGCTGCATCCTATCGGGCAAGATTACAGGAAATCGAGTGAGCTACATGGATTGGAAAGTCGACCTGGCAGAACAGCTGATCGAAGAGGCTGTGCTACCGGGATACCAGCGACGAGGCAAATTGCCTGTTGGTGCTTCACTGATGTTGCTAGAAGCCTGTGAGTGGGCTCACTTCGCCAAATCTCACCAAACGCAATCAAGCAAAATCCATCCAGGCAATGTCATGTCTGTAAAGCTCAGGGGAAGAAGAGTGAGAGCCGGTGGGAGTGCGAGAAATGTGGAGTGGCACTTCACATGCCCGTCTGCTTCAAGACCTTCCACACTCGCAAGGTACTCTCAGTGCAGTGCTCAGAAAACATTCCCAAACAAAATAAAACAAAAAATGTTCATGTGTGACGCAATAGCCAGTGCTATGGAGGTTTCTTTACGACGCCAGTCCGTGGCGCTGAAAGTTGCGCGGAACAGCTCGCGGGATTGCCCGTCGAAGCCACGGAAGCGAATGGGTTAAAGTTACCCTCACCAGGTCTGGCCATGCTGAGCTGACATGCGCCATGCATACAATGTGCACTAACGATCGTGTCTGCTAAGTGTTACACCGCTACGTGCCACGGAAAGAGCTGAAATTTCAAAGCGAACGGCGTTTGCCCTTCTCCTCGTGGGCACCGCGCTCCCTGCGGAGAGTCAACGTATATTGCATAAGTGTGCCTACGTACATTGCAGTGCTGTGACGTCACTCGTAGTGATACGCGACTTTGAGAATTATTCAAGGCAACATCTGTTATTTGTGTAATCTGTTACTTCAATAGATGAATTAAAGTTTAGAGAAATAATAAAACACACAACTCGAATGTCTGCATGTTCTGGTTTTACTGCACACTGCACTAAGAGAGATGTACTTCCGTTTTGTCTGCTTGTTCCCATGTCATGCAGTCGCACACAGAGACAACAAAAGTAGGTCATTTTCTACTGTGTCTCAACACGCCATTATGCTCTATGAACTGCTTATGTCTGCCTCGGTATTCACGTAGCACTGACTTATACCGTTAGTGAGGTTTTCTCATGCACAGCTTGCAAAATCGTGTGCTGTGCAAATCGAGACAAACGCAACAGGTCGTGCACGACGCCGTCATCGGAAGTGCGCTGCAAAGGAAAAAAGTGGGGAAAAAGAAATGAAGGTGTGGCCAAATACGTTATGCGATCCTCGAGCTCCAGTATGGGGGTACGCAGGGAAGGAATTTTGCTTGTGAAGGCTAGTTGGGGCAAGTGGAGAGAGTCTCTTTTGGCAGTGGCCCTTGCCTCCTGAAATCACAGGTTCGCGGCACTGAAATATTTATTTCTTGGCTATTAATGAACTAGTTTGAAAAATTGTTGCAGGAGAACACTTCTTAGAGGGCATGTACCCAAAATTTGCTATGTGGCCTGGTGAGGGGCCCTTTAAGGAAGGGAAGGACCCATCCCTGGCTAGCAGCTACAGACCCACAGCATTGACCAGCTGTTCCTGTAAAGTCTGAAAAATGCAAAATGCTAAACAAGTGCCTAACCCACTTCTTAGAGAACAACAAGCTATTAGATCCATATCAATGTGGGTACAGGGAAGGTAGATTGACAACAGATCACCTTGCCCATATTTAGTCGACAATTAGAGACACATTTACACACAAGCAGTTATTTCTGTGTTTTTAGACATGGAGAAGGCTTATGACACAATGTGGCAGTATGGAATCCTGCAAGATTGGTCTCCCATGGGAATTGGGAGAAACCTGCTGAACTTCAGAGCTGCCTCTCAAATAGAACATTTCGGATTAGCACAGGTAATACCCTGTCCCGAGTATTTATTCAGGGAACTGGAGTGGGGGGGGGGGCACAGAGAGATGTGCTGAGATGCACCCTCATTGTGGTTAAAATGAACTCCCTCCGTACATCACTACCACCCACAACATTTTACTGTGCCTACCTTGATGAAATACAGTTACCCCCGTATTCAGAAATGCCCGTGCTTGACTTGATCTAAGTGACACCTGTCATGAACATGCCGAAGAAAATGCAGTGAGCGTCTTTGGGCCCGTTAACACCAGGCGCCATTTAAATCAAGTCAAGCATGGGCTTCAACTTGAGTTACATTTCTGAATACGAGGGTTCGGATTTACGTCTTGCAACCTTGCAATCTGCGAGTGACAGGTTCAGGTTGGCCTAAACAATGTCTCTAAATGGGCCACTGAAAATGGCTTCAAATGTAATCTTAACAAGAGTTCCTGTGTTCTTTTCTCACAAAGCAGAGGACTTGTTTCAGACCCAGCATTGAACTACATGGACAGCACAGGCCAGTAAACAGAGAGGACAAATTTTTAGGTGTCATATTAGATTCAGAACTGACATTTTTTCTACACTTTAGACATATTTTTACGTGTAGCTGTAGCACAATGCTATATACAATTTATTTAGAGGAACCTAACGGAAGGCCAGAATGGCGACGCTATATCAAGCGGGTCCACGTCGTCTTCCTCCTCTTCAGTGCAGCCACACTGTGGTGGCTGTTTCGGAACATCACCCCGGCAGTAGAAGCACCGTCCCGGTGCTTAATCTACACATCCGCGGTGAAAGGTGTGTGGTATGGCTTTAGTCTCGCCACGTGAACGATGTCACTTGCAGCCGACAACGCTGAGAGGTCGGCAGGGACGACTCCATACGTGACATCGGTCACTTGTCGCACCACATGGTATGGGCCAGTGTAGCGCGACAGCAGCTTTTCGGAAAGGCCCACACGTCGAATGGGTGACCAGAGAAGCACCAAAGAACCCGGAGTAAAGTGCACGTCACAATGGTGGCAATCATAGAGGCGTCTCTGATGCTCCTGTGAGGCCTCGAGACGGGTGCGGGTGAGCTGGCGCACGTGGTTGGTGTGTGCGATCGCGTCGCGGGCGTATTCAGTGGCTGAACATGTGGCCGAGGGCAGCAAAGTGTCTAAGGGCAATGTGGGTTCTCGTCCATATAGGAGATAGAATGGTGAATAGCCGGCGGTGTCGTGATGCAATGAATTATACGCGAACGTCACTTATGGCAAGTGAAGATCCCAGTCGTGGTGGTCGGTCGTAAACGTACTTCGAAAGCATGTCGGTGATGGTCCGGTTGAGGCGCTCCGTGAGGCCGTTGGTCTGTGGGTGGTAGGTCGTGCCGAACTTGTGCTTTGTCGAGCAGGAGTGGAGGGTGTCCTCGACGACTGCCAACAGAAAGCTGCGGCCACGGTCAGTGAGTAATTGGCGCGGAGCACCGTGCACTAAAATGATGTCATAGAGCAGAAAGTCAGCAACGTCAGTAGCAAAACTTGTCGGAAGGGCTCTGGGGATTGCGTACCGCGTAGCATAATCAGTAGCGACGGCGACCCATTTATTTCCGGAGCCCGAAAGAGGAAACAGTCCAAGCAGGTCTAGACCAACACGGAAAAAGGGTTCGGGTGGGATGTCGATTGGCTGGAGACATCCAGCTGGAGGTGTGGAGGGCTTCTTCCGGTGCTCACAGGGCTCATAAGCGGCAACGTAGCGCTGCATGGAGCGGGCGAGACCCGGCCAAAAGAATCGATGTCGTACACGGTCGTATGTGCGCGAGACGCCCAAGTGTCCAGCCAAGGGAGCGTCGTGAAGTTGTTGGAGGACAATCGAACGCAGGTGCGATGGAATTACGAGCAGAAGGTCATAGCCGTGTGGATCGAGATTGCGGCGGTATAATGTCCCCTCCTTAAGGAGAAGCATCCGGTGAGAGGCGTCGCCAGGCGTTGACTCCAGATGGTCGATGAGGGCTCGTGATGAAAGATCGCGGCATTGCTCATTGCCGATTTCAAGCAACTGGGACACAAAGAAAACGCAAGTGATGGCGTCCGCATCAGCCGGTTCGCCGACAGGGTAGCAGTACAAACAATTGGCATCCTGGTGCAAGCGCCCCGTCTTATATGCCACGGAGAAGGTATATTCTTGCAGGCGTAACGCCCAGCGAGTGAGTCATCCCGTGGGGTCCTTAAGCGAGGATAGCCAGTAGAGCGCGTGGTGATCAGTGATGACACATAAGGGGTGTCCGTACAAGTATGGACGAAACTTCGCGACAGCCCACGCAAGAGCAAGGCACTCGCGCTCAGTGATTGAATAATTGCGCTCGGCGGGTGATAGAAGTCGGCTGGCATAGGCTATAACACGATCATGTCCACCCTGGCGTTGTGTTAACACTGCTCCTATGCCATGACCACTGGCATCAGTTCGAACTTTCATTGAGGCAGACAGGTCAAAGTGGGCCAACATCGGAGGCATGGTAAGGAGAGTAGTGAGCTGCGAGAAAGATGCGGCATGGTCAGGTCCCCAAGAAAATGGGGCGTCTTTCTTCAAGAGGTCGGTAAGAGGACATGCGATTGTAGCAAAATCCTTTAAAGAGAGTCGGAAATAAGAGCACAGCCCTACGAAACTGCGAACGTCCTTGGTAGACTTCGGAACGGGAAAATTCGTAACGGCGCGAATTTTGTCCGGATCAGGTCTCACGCCTCGGGCGTCCACAAGGTGTCCAAGGACGGTGATTTGGCGGCGAGCGAAGTGACATTTTGACGAGTTCACCTGGAGACTGGTGCGGCGGAACACTTGAAAAATCGCTGAGAGACAGGCGAGATGCGTGTCAAAAGTGGGCGAATAAACGATGACGGTCGTCCAGATAGCACAAACAGGTGGACCACTTGAACCCCTGAAGCAAAGAGTCCATCATTCGTTCGAAGGTGGCGGGCGCGTTACAGAGACCGAAAGGCATCGCCTTGAACTGATAAAAGCCATCAGGGGTAACAAATGCAGTCTTCTCTCGGTCCATGTCGTCGACGAATATCTGCCAGTAGCGGGACCGTAAGGCGATAGAAGAAAAATAGGTGGCACCGTACAGGCAGTCTAGAACGTCATCAATACGTGGCAAAGGGTACACGTCCTTTTTTGTGATTTTGTTCAGGTGGTGATAATCTACACAAAAACGCCACGTTCCATCCTTCTTTTTGACAAGTACGACGGGAGAAGCCCAGGGACTACAGGAAGGCTCGATAATGTCCTTTGCAAGCATCTTTTTGACTTACTGTTGGATAACAGCTCGTTCGGACGCAGAAACACGATATGGACGACGGTGAATAGGGTTCGCATCGCCAGTGTTTATGCGATGGGTCACAATGGACGTTTGACCTAAGGGTTGATTGTCAAAGTAAAAAATGTCGCAATAGCCTTCAAGGACGCGGCAAAGAGCTTCAGCTTGAGCAGGTGTAAGGTCAGAGGAAGCCATCTTCTCAATGTCGACGTCAGTACCATGCGATAACGTCACGGTATGGGCTGAGCTGTGACGATCTTCCACTGTGAATGGCTCGATCTCATCATCCTGCAAAGCACTAATTATAGCCAATGAAACCCCCCGAGGCAGAACTTGCGCGGTTAGCGCGAAATTGACAAAGGGAAGGCAGGTACGGTTGCCAGTAGTTGTCAGCACAGTGTGCGGCACGGTAACACCACGTGTAAGTGTAACTGCTGGAATTGGTGCGACCACATAATTACCGTCAGGTACAGCTGGTGAGGACAACAAGTCGACGTGTGCCACAGATTGAGGCGGTGGGCGAATAAAATCCATGCAGCTCAAACGGCTTGGAGGCGGGTCCACAGGGTCGGCTAGAAGAGGCAAGTCAAGGCGAAGTGAGCTGGCCAAACAGTCAATGAGAGCAGAATGATTGGCCAGGAAATCCAGACCGAGAATGAGTTCGTGAGGGCAATGCTCGATGACGGTGAAGAGAATGACGGTATGTCTTTCAGCAGTGGTGAGCCGGGCAGAGCACATGCCAACAATAGCGACAGTCCCTCCGTCGGCGACTTGTACAACTCGGTTCGGGGCGGGTGACAGAACTTTCTTGAGCCAGCGGCGAAGAGCAGCACTCATAATGGGCACATGGGCCCCGGTGTCAATCAACGCGCACACAGGAACATTGTCGACGAGAACGTCCAAAAGATTCTTGTTTGTCGGTAATGTGAAGCGAGGATTTCGTGCCAATGTCGTCATTGCAGCTTCACCTCCAGAAGCTGCACTGTCTAGTTTTCCGGTCGAGGGTGCGGCGAGTAGGTCGGAGAAGGAGCACGGCGTGACGGGGGCGAACGAGATTGATGACGGGAGGGAGAAGGTGAGTGGGAGTAGCGGGGTCATGTCAAAGGTGTCGCAAGGTCAGATGATGGAGCGGGCATAAAAGGGGCGAAGGAAAAGGATGCGCTAGTGGGGCGAGGGTGGTAATTGGGAGAATAGCGCGTCGGAGAAGTCCAGTGGCTGCAGCAGTGGCGAGCGACATGTCCAATGCGTTGGCAGTTAAAACAGATCAGCTTGTCGTCCACGGTTCGCCATTTGGAGGGGTTGTGCTTTCCATAAGAGTAAGAAGAGCGCGGTGGGGACGTGCGTGGAAAGAGAGGTTCCGAGCGTACGGAACGAATGGATTGCATGCTGATGTTGGACAACTCTTGACGGACGATGGCCTGTATCAGGGAGATTGTCACCGGAGAATGATCGAGAAGGAAGGGGCCGCCGGTTTCGCCGCTTCGACCTCATGACGAATGATGCGGGTCAAGTTGTCACATCGCGATGGCTGGTGGAAGAAGTCATCACAGGATGACGTAGCAGCTGTGTTGGGAAGGCGCGTGATGTGCTGGGATACCCGGCGGCTTTTAGCATGCTCGAGACGACGGCACTCCTTGAGGATCGTATCGTTGCTGGTGACGTTCGTAAACACCAGTAAATTGAAGGCGTCGTCAGCAATGCCTTTGAGGACATGATTAACCTTCTCGTCCTCAGACATGGTCGGGTCAGCCTTGGCACAAAGGGCCAAGGCATCGAGAATGTACGACACGTAGAGCTTGGTTGATGTCTGTACACGTGTGGCAAGGGCCTTTTTGGCATTGACTTGGCGACAGAACGAATTGCCAAAAAGGTCACGGAGCTTCTCTTTGAAGAGATCCCAGCTTGAGATCTCCTTTTCGTGAGTCTGGAACCATGCAAGTGGAGCTCCGTCGAGGTAGAAAAGAACATTCGCAAGCATAATATTCAGATCCCACCTGTGACTGGTGCTGACACGTTCGTATAAGCAGAGCCACTCGTCAACATCAGGACTGCCGACTCCGTTGAAAACACCAGGATCCCGAGGAGGGGAAACGGCGACTTGGTCGGGGCTGCAGGCGGATACGGTTGTGTAGATGAAGTGCCGCCAGCAGGAGTCGAAGTTGCACTGTCGCCGTTGCGACCGCTGCGAAGCTCCATGACGGGTACGGGGAACGTCTACCTCCACCAAATTAATGTTACGTGTAGCTGTAGCCCAATGCTATATACAATTTATTTAGAAGAAGCTAACGGAAGGCCAAAATGGCGACGCTATATCAAGCGGGTCCACATCGTCTTCCTCCTCTTCAGTGCAGCCACACTGTGGTGGCTGTTTCGGAACAATATCAAACAAAAGTGTTTAATAACAATAAAACTCCTTTAGGTCCCATCACATACAGCGTGGGGTAGTGATAGGAAATTTCTAATGGACCTAGTTAAGAGCCTGATATGTTTAGACTATGGTGCCATGGTGAACCAGTCCGCTATATCGACTGCTCTGAAGATGCTTGACCCTATTTACCATCTTGGTATCTGCCTTAGAACTGGTGCCTTCAGGACAAGTCCTATAGAGAGCCTGAATTTTGAGTCCGGCCAGTGGTCTCCACCTTCAATGAGCATATTTAGCTTTCACATATCTTCTAAAGGTGCATTCAGATAGTGAACACCCAGCATAGCCTACCATAAATAAGACCTCCTCTTCTCTGCTGTTCAACAACTGACCTTATATAAGAAAGCCCTTCCCACTGCGCGTGAGAGAACTCAGTGGTGAAATGGCTGCCCCCCTCTTTGAATACAGTTTGATGGCTCCAACCAGGCTGCCACCGCCATCTCAGTGGCACGTCGTAGAATGTAATGTTTCACTTCTCACTTTCACTTTATTTCCTTAAAGACCCCTCTTGGGGGGTATTGCATAAGAGGTGGGTTACAAAGAATACCAAATGAACTCTGTTATCGGGCGTAATATGGGGCAAGTGCTTCTATTTAGGCAGATGAGCTGGAAATAAAAACGATGCTGCACGCAAGGCCATTCCAGTCTTTGGCTGTTCAAGGGAAGAAAGAAGATGCAAAGGTGATAGTACGCACTTGCGGACGAGCCACATTTAAGGAATGTCTTATGCAGTGGGATATGCGTGACGGTGGCAAGATAAATAGTGCACGATTTACTATGCTGTGGTAAAATTTATGAAATAATGATCAGCTTGCAATGAAATGGCAATGAAAAACTGTTTGTATGCCAGATTCTGCTTTTAATGAAGTTACGCTGATATCGTATTAAAAAGCGGAGTGAAAGAACAGGATGGCATGATTCTGAAAAGCCTCAAGGGCACTGGTTAGTAAATTGTAGTGAGGGCTGCAAACGGCTGATGCGTATTCTAGTTTGGGTCGTATTAGTGTCTTATAAAATAAGAATTCCACATGCTGTGGAGTGTTCTTCAAGTAACACCGTAAAAACCTAATTGATTTGTTAGTGGAAAAGATCACGTTAGTCACATGCACACACCAGTCGAGATCATTTGAGACGGTAATACCCAAGTACTTACAATTGTTTACACTCAGTTTGCTGGTCAGTAATTTCGTATGGAAATGCCAAAGGCTTACAACAGTGAGAGAATGCCATAGCTTTACATTTAGTAGGGTTTAGGCCTGTTAACCAATGTTGACACTAATTTTGAATATTTAAGTCTTTCTGAAGAGCAATTTGGTCATTATTGTTAGTAACTGAGTGATAAATAACACAATCATCAGCTTCCATGCAGATTTTGCACGACATGTGTAATGGTAGATCAATAATGTATATTAGAAGTAGGAGGGAGCCTAATACAGAGCCCTGAGATACGCCTGATGTTACATGTAGGGGCTCACAAGTGTTGTTATTGATGTACGCTGACTGCATGCAATTTTTAAGTAATTAATCGACCCATGTTAATACTGCAGGATGTAGAGTTAACCATGAAAGTTTTATTAGCAGTCGTTGACGAGCTACTTTGTTGAATGCTTTTGCAAAGTGAAGGAAAATTGCGTCAGTTTGTATGTTAATACCGAGATTTAAGTGTAGATCATGAGTTAGCCCATTGTGGAATCTATGGTGGAATTGGTTAAAGAAATTGTTAGTATCAAGGAAGTTAATTATATAGGTGTATATGACATGTAAACACTGCAGAAATGATCATCATCACCATCATCATCAACCTGGCTACGCCCACTGTAGGGCAAAGGCTTCTCCCATACTTTTCCAACTACCCCCGTCATGTGCTAATTGTGGCCATGTTGTCCCTGCAATGTCCCTGCAGTGACCATAGGATGGTAAGAACTCGAATTAGCCTAGACCTGAGGAGGGAACGGAAGAAACTGGTACATAAGAAGCCGATCAATGAGTTAGCGGTAAGAGGGAAAATAGAGGAATTCCAGATCAAGCTACAGAACAGGTATTCGGCTTTAACTCAGGAAGAGGACCTTAGTGTTGAAGCAATGAACGGCAATCTTGTGGGCATCATTAAGGAGTGTGCAATAGAAGTCGGTGGGAACTCCGTTAGACAGGATACCAGTAAACTATCGCAGGAGACGAAAGATCTGATCAAGAAACGCCAATGTATGAAAGCCTCTAACCCTACAGCTAGAACAGAACTGGCAGAACTTTCGAAGTTAATCAACAAGCGTAAGACAGCTGACATAAGGAAGTATAATATGGATAGAATTGAACATGCTCTCAGGAACGGAGGAAGCCTAAAAGCAGTGAAGAAAAAACGAATTGGCAAGAATCAGATGTATGCGTTAAAGACAAAGCTAATATGGATGAGATAGTTCAGGTGGCTGAGGAGTTCTATAGAGATTTATACAGTACCAGTGGCACCCACGACGATAATGGAAGAGAGAATAGTCTAGAGGAATTCGAAATCCCACAGGTAACGCCGGAAGAAGTAAAGAAAGCCTTGGGAGCTATGCAAAGGGGGACGCGCCTGGGGAGGATCAGGTAACAGCAGATTTGTTGAAGGATGGTGGGCAGATTGTTCTAGAGAAACTGGCCACCCAGTATACGCAATGCCTCATGACTTCGAGCGTACCGGAATCTTGGAAAAATGCTAACATAATTCTAATCCATAAGAGAGGGGACACCAAAGACTTGAAGAATTATAGACCGATCAGCTTACTGTCCGTTGCCTACAAAGTATTTACTAAGGTAATTGCAAATAGAATCAGGAACACCTTAGACTTCCGTCAACCAAAGGACCAGGCAGGATTCCGTAAAGGCTACTCAACAATAGACCATATTCACACTATCAATCAGGTGATAGAAAATTGTGCGGAATATAACGAACCTTTATATATAGCTTTCATTGATTACAAGAAAGCGTTTGATTCAGTCGAAACCTCAGCAGTCATGGAGGCACTGCGGAATCAGGGTGTAGACGGGCCGTATGTAAAAATACTGAAAGATATCTATAGCGGCTCCACAGCCACCGTAGTCCTCCATAAAGAAAGCAACAAAATCCCAATAAAGAAATGCATCAGGCAGGGAGATATGATCTCTCCAATGCTATTGACAGCGTGTTTACAGGAGGTATTCAGAGACTTGGATTGGGAAGAGTTGGGGATAAGAGTGAATGGAGAATACCTTAGTAACTTGCGATTCGCGGATGATATTGCCTTGCTTAGTAACTGAGGGGACCAGCTGCAATGCACGCTCACTGACCTGGAGAGGCAAAGCCGAAGGGTGGGTCTAAAAATTAATCTGCAGAAAACTAAAGTAATGTTTAACAGTCTCGGAAGAGAACAGCAGTTTACGATAGGTAGTGAGGCACTGGAAGTGGTGAGGGAATACATCTACTTAGGACAGGTAGTGACTGCGGATACGGATCATGAGACTGATATAATGAGAAGAATAAGAATGGGCTGGGGTGCGTTTGGCAGGCATTCTCAGATCATGAACAGCAGGTTGCCATTATCCCTCAAGAGAAAAGTATATAACCAGCTGTTTCTTACCAGTACTCACATATGGGCAGAAACCTGGAGGCTTACGAAAAGGGTTCTACTTAAATTGAGGACGACTCAACAAGCTATGGAAAGAAGAATGATAGGTGTAGCGTTAAGGGATAAGAAAAGAGCAGATTGGGTGAGGGAACAAACGCAAGTTACTGATATCTTAGTTGAAATCAAGAAAAAGAAATGGGCATGGGCTGGACATGTAACGAGGAGGGAAGATAACCGATGGTCATTAAGGGTTATGGACTGGATTCCAAGGGAAGGGAAGTGTAGCAGAGGGCGGCAGAAAGTTAAGTGGGCGGATGAGGTCAAGAAGTTTGCAGGGAAAACATGGGCACAATTAGTATGTGACTGGGGTAGTTGGAGAAGTATGGGAGAGGCCTTTGCCCTGCAGTTGGCATAACCAGGCTGATGATGATGATGATAATGATGATGTCCCTGCAAACTTCATCCACCCACCTAACTTTCTGCCGCACCCTGCAACGCTTCCCTTCTCTTGGAATTCATTCTGTAACCCTTAATGACGATCGGTTATCTTTCCTCCACATTACATGCCCTGCCCTCCTTATTAGATGCCCTACCCATGCCCATATTTTTTTTTCTTGATTTCAACTAAGATGTCATTAACTCGCATTTGTTCCCTCACCTAATCTGCTCTCTTCTTATACCCATTATTCTTTCCTTAGCTTGCGTTTATTCCCTCACCCAATCTGCTCTCTTCTTATCTCTTAATGTTACACCCATCATTCTTCTTTCCATCGCTCGTTGAGTTGTCCTCAATTTAAGTAGAACCCTTTTCGTAAGCCCCCAGGTTTCTGCCCCGTAGGTGAGTACTGGTAAGACACAGCTGTTATACACTTTTCCCTTGAGGGATAATGGCAACCTGCTGTTCATGATCTGAGAATGCCTGCCAATGCCTGTCTCATGATCTGGATCACTATCTGCCCTAAGTAGATGTATTCCCTTACCACTTCCAGTGCCTCGCTATGTATCGTAAACTGCTGTTCTCTTCTGAGACTGTTCAACATTACTTTAGTTTTCTGCAGATTAATTTTTAGACCCACCCTTCTGCTTTGCCTGTCCAGGTCAGTGAGCATGCATTGCAATTCGTCCCCTGAGTTACTAAGCAAGGCAATGTCATCAGCAAATCGCAAGTTAGTAATGTAAGGCGTCTAAGGTAAGGCGGGTACCAAGGCGTCAAGATTGGAGAGACACTCGGAATTGGCAAAGAAACAGCCCACACCAGAATCTGACATACTGCTGGCCTTCATAACAAAATATTCTAATGCACTCCCAAACATAAACGACATCCTACGAAAGTACCACCCAATGTTATCAAGTAATGAGCGTCTGAGAAAAGCGTTCCCGGATGTACCTAGGGTTACCTATCGTCGCAACAGGAACCTTAAAGACATGTTAGTGCACGCAAAAGTCAGCCAACAGCATTCCCCCATAATAAAAGCATCTTGTCGCACTAGGTGCAAAACCTGCAGGCACCTTCAAAGTGACATTAAAATTAAAAGCACCGCAAATAGTTGTACAAGTGAAGCTGGATTTGACTTCATATGTATAAGTTCGGATGTGATTTATATGCTTGAATGTTCCTTCTGTAAGAAACAATATATTAGTGAAACAGGACAATCAATGAACGTCAGATTAAACGGACATCACGCGGACACAGCTTGAAAGCTTCCCAAAGCCATTGCCAAGCATTTCAACCAACTAGGTCATAACTTTGATGAACTTAAACTCTACATCTTACAGTCAAATTTCTGTTCGGAATGAGAAAGAAAATACAGAGAATCATACCTTATCCATAAGTTGAAGACATTGCAACCAATAGGCATAAACGTTTCAAAGGGAGCTTTAGAATCCATTCGCTGCATTAAATTTCAAGCTATAGGCAACAACATTTGTTTGGTTCTTAGCATTCTTTTTTCCTTTTCTTTTCTCCTATTTTTTTCTTCTTTCCGTTTTTCCACCTTTATTTGTTTATTTATACCATTTCAGTATTTTCCTTTTCTGTTTTTAAATTTTTTTGTACGAGCACCGGTTTCTGTCGCTCCTTCCATTATCTCTTTCAGAGACACGATAGTCTACGACCACCAGTGAAACAGGTAATAGAGGGCTGCTGTGTACGCCGTTGACATGCCGGCTGACACACGGGCGTTGACATGTGATTGACAGATGGCCAGGTCCCTGGGCTTGTGCACAGTACTCCTTTATTCTCAATTCGACACGCTAACACACCTTTGCTCGTTTCCGCACCCACCCACCTTGTGCCCTCTCCCCTTCAGAAGAATCCCACCTATATATACTGGGGTGAGGAAAGCATTTGTCGCCTTGAAGAAGACAAGTCCTCTTGTTAAAATGTTGGCTCCTGCTTTCACCTTGTTCTCGTTTTGCTCATCGTTTAACTGGTGAGACTCATGGAGTTGACAAGAACCTTTGGGGGAATAGATGCCATAGTGGAGGTATTTATTTTTACAACCTAGAGTTTTATACGCCTGTGCTGCAATCAGTTACATGGGCGCTTTTGCATTTCGCCCCCATCGAAATATGCCCGGTGCGGTCACAAAATGAACGCGTGACTTCTTGATCGGTTGCAGAATGCCATAGCCACTGAGTTACCGTGGAGGATATCTTTTTATCAAACTGATGTGCTCATTTTTTCTCAGCTGTTGAAATATTTTATAATAATAGCTACTTTCGTGGTTTTCTATCGAATTGCTTTGGTAAGATACAAGTAGGGTTCCCAACTGTCGCGAATTCAGCATGGCAGTACCGGCTTTTGAGTAAATGTTTCGAGTCCCGACTCTAATTCCGGACAACCAAAGGTCCCGTTACCTTTTTTTTACTGCATAACAATAAAAAAAGCTGGTCAGTACAATGTAGCAAAGGCTCTATGTCACTCTTATAATCCGCTATTCAGGGTGAATGGCCACACAGTGGCATGTCACTTGGACTACAGACGAAGCCTGAAGATGAATAGCATCGGAAAAGGCATGGCTACAAAATCAGAGCCCTGATGTCCTTTTCATAATGCTTGACAGCTCGTTTGAAGATTGTTTTATTTTGTCTTGTTTTGCATTGTCATAAACATAAAGACAGTTTGGTTTCGTCATGTTTCTAGTTCTGTTGTACGCTCTCACCAGTCGCAGTACCTCTATCTGTATTGGCAGTTGTTTTAGGCAGGTAACACTGCTCCTTCCTCATTGTAAATTGCAACATGGTGGGACTGCTAAAAAATCAGGTGCTGGGTGAGTCCTAGAAAGATTGACCGTGTGATGACTTGTGTCGCTTATATACCTGATATGTGTTTCAGTAAACCTAGTTGTGAGTCGGCGCTCGTCCTATGTCCTTTCACTTCGTTGTCGTCTTGTTCGTGCTGTTCCCATTATGAATGTATACCAGCTCGCCCAACTTTCCACTTTAATCTAGAAAGAGCACTGAAAGGATGGCGAAAAAAACAACACGCAACTGAAATTTTATTTCAGTTGCGAATCAGTTTTCGTGTTGTTTCTTTGACAATCATTCTATCCTTGGTGTGCTGTTTCTATCTTCTAAAAAATGGTAGGAATAAACAAATTGTGCGTTCTCGCATGTACGGACTGGTGGCTCCTGTCACTGACAGCCAGTCATCGTCAGCCTGTTCTGACTTAGTCCACTTGAGCATTGGCAATGCTATAAACAAGTCAAGTTCTTTTAGCAATGTCACGGTTTCGATGCTTTGCCATATAACGCCATATGTGTGTTTTTTATTTTGGAAGGCTGAAGCATATCATCTTTCATGATGCTTCAACAATGGCATGTTGTCCAGGGTGCAGAAGTGCAGGCGTAAGCTTGCACTTTAGCAGCTTCTTCTGTTCACCTTGACACACAGGGTAGGATGTGCTGGCACCTATTTACAGCACAGTAAGTCAACGGCATCTCACAGGAAGACCTCGTTGTACTCACTCCCAAATTCGCACATGGAGTTGAACCCACTTATAACAATACTCAAATGCCATGAAAATTCCATTGTTATAACTGATAATTGTTATAACTGGGTTGCATGAAAAAATCAAAATAGGGGGATGGCAGAGCTGTTGTGAGAAAACTATTATGGCGGTGCCCTTCCCCACCACCTTCCTCCATCTGGCTGCTGATTGTGTTCACTCGTTTAACTGCTTCCTGGGCGCTCTGATCGCATGGAACAAGCCCTGACTGTTGGCGTTAAAGAATGGCACTGCTATAAACTGCAAAGAGGGGTCATGGGTGGCAAGCAATATGCGAGCACTGCCAAGGCATCGTTTTGGTGGCCCCAAAAGGGGCTTTAAAGAATTGCGAGAAGGCTGCCTTGACAACCTGTCAGCTTGAGAAATCCAGAAGAAACGCTGAGGCGAGATCGTTACAAGCACCTCACCATGTACATCTCACTGGCTTGCACGAGAAAACCCCATGTCCGTCGGCCTTGCATGCTTTACACGAAGCTTGCCTACATCTTACTTTGAGGCACCCATGTGCTCCACATAGTGCAGCGGTAAGTTCCTCGTGAAAACAAAGCCTTGGAAGGACTAAATCATCTGCCAGCCCTCCTGTGAGGACAACGTTAAGGCGGCCTGCCCTACTGCATTATCGCTGCCATCATCGCCGTCGCTATCTGATGCAAGCATGTTCATGACGATTGTCTCATCCCTTAGAAGCACTTAGTTTCCAAATCCGTAGCTATGCGCTTTCTTTTCACAGGCAGTGTCATGCATTGCTGATGATCAGCAGACGGATCAGCCATCTTCCATTTCGGCAGAAAGTCAAACGAGGCTGAAAAACCGATTGGCCAGGAACAATTTTGACACAAAGACGAATGCAAGTGATCAAACTGCTGGCAGAACTGTGCTGAATAAGGAGCCAGCACGCAACATGCGAGCAAGCTGGGAGCAGCGAAGGTAGCACGGTACATTCGTGTTTAGGAGGGTGGGGCAGCGTAAAGCTATGGGAGCAGCCCATTTGTGTTTGGAGGGGTGGAAGGGCGACGAGAGAGAGGCACATGGAGACGGCTGGAAAATGAGCATGTGGTGGCTGTTGGTGGTGGTGGTAAACTTGAGCAGTGGCCCATGGTGCAGCAGCTCGAATTTCTCGTTCTATTTCTTTTTTTTTATTTTCAAGGATTTCGCATTTCACTACCTTCCGACTCGGACACCCAGCAGCCAGACTTCATCGTTATAACCGATAATGCAGCATCAAGGCATTGTAGTAAACGGGTTATTTCACCATGGAAAACATACAAAAGTTAACGGTGCAGCAGCTTCTCATTGTTACAACCAATATATATTGTTAAAACCAGTATGGTTATAAGTGGGTTCGGCTGTATAGAAAAGCACTGATGTGCACCGCCGTAAGGGATGCCATGAATGTGCCATTGCCACGGAGACAGCATCACTTTGAGTGTGAACTTTCTTTACATTGTAGTATGCATAGAAGAAAGCGCAAACACATTTAAAACACAAGACATGCTATTTTAATTATTTAGTATCCTGTACTAGCATGTATCGATCTGCTTTCACTAGAACGCTAGTACCAATACTTCATCGTGAAAATTTTTACTACTTTCTGTGGTGATCTAAAATTATAACTTGGATTTAAACTTTCATTTCATTTCATTTATTGAAGCCTTAAAGGCCCGGAGGCATTACATAAGGCGGGGGCAAACAAAGTATCAGGTACTCTTCATCACGCTAAAGAGGGAAAAGAGGAAGAAAAGATAGACGAAGAATAGAAAAGGAAACAACGCTCAGGAGGGAACCGAGCAAGCAGTAGATCATCAAAATCACTGTAAAGAAACCATAATATACAACAAAATATATAGTACATAAATACTATTAAAAACATATTATGCGTGAGAACGAATCACTATCAATTAATTACTTAGAAGGGGTCAATAAGCAAATGCATTTGAGACGAACCATTCTAGGTGTAGTGGATTGTTAGTTTCTCACGGAAAGTCGTGTGGTCGGCGGAAGAAACAATACTGTCGGGCAGAGTGTTCCACAGCGCTATTGCATTTGGAAAAAAAGAATCCCTCATCGAAGACGTACGGCACTGAATGTGCGCGATTGGACAGCTGTGGTTGAGGCGGGGAGAGATTCTAGGCGGGGGTTGTAGTCGAGGGTGTCTGGCTATTGGGTGATAGTAGTAAGAGTGAAGCATGCATAGACGCGATATGATACGACGTGATTGGAGACTGGGAAGATCGAGTGTGCGTTTTAGTTCAGTTATGGTGGTTTTACTTGAGTAGTTTGACATGATAAAGCGTGCAGCACGATTCTGAATGGCTTCTAATTCGTAGGTGAGATATGCTTGCGAGGGGTGCCAGATAGATGATGCGTACTCCAGTTTCGGCCGAACGTATGTCTGATATGCAAGTTTTTTTATAGCGGGCGATGCAGATTTCAGATTGCGACGCAAGAAACCAAGTGTGCGCGAGGCGTTTGCGCATATTGTTTCAATGTGAGTAACCCATGATAATGATGATGTCAAGTGAACACCTAGATACTTATAGCAGTCTGTTCATGGTATTGTAGTTGAGCTTATGTGGTACGCGTAATTTGCAGCACTGCGCTTACGTGAAAAGGACATAAATTGGCACTGCGAACAGTATGAGTAGAACTTGTTGCTGCGCGAGTTGGTAGGGATCCAATGAATACATTGTTGCGCCAAAAAGGAATTTAGTACTTAATCTGTCGTTTCATACTCTCCCTCCCAAGTCATTATTTTCCTTTTTGGCATGACAATCTATTCATTAGATGCAAACAGTATGTTTGCTTGTATCTGAATAAATATTTTTTTTTTCGTTTCCGCCAAAATCTAATGATGGATCCTTAATGATGGATCACAGAGATCGCACAACACCTTGCACATAATGGTGTCAATCACGTGCAAGAATTTCTGTAATTTTTCATGCCCTCCTGACAGCTCCTCTGAGGGCCAGTGTAGGTTGAAGCAATGCTGCTTCTTGCAGGGAGTTCACGGTGAGCTACCTGGCTCGTGATGATGAGGGCGGCGACGCGTACCTGGGCCTGCTCTCTGACTGGGACCTGGATGCTGCCTTCCTTAGCTCTTCCGAGCCCTGCCTCAAGCTGCGCATCGAGCCCAAGCCGTACGACAAGAGTGCGTTGCTGCTTGCTTGTTATCTCGCGGCTCAGGAAATGGCATGCTGCTGAGGATGGAAAAAAAAATGCTTTTCAGTCTGCACAGTTTTGCCAAAGTGCTCAGATGTATTTAGCAGCTCAATCAATCCCTACTTCTGCAAGATATACATACATGTTTATTGTATTTCTCAACAACTAGAAAGCGCTTTAATTATTGGGTATGAACGCTACTTATGAACGGGAGCCTGTAGGCAATGTAATAAACAGCTACATTGCTACCTTGAACCACCCAAATTTCAGTGAAACATAGTTAAGAGGGTAGCTCTAGCTCAGGGCCAATTTCAATTTCCCTATTCAAATAGATATAAGGGCCAGAAATTCATTTGAGACAAATGCCTGATTGATTTAGAATAAATATTGTTATGGAAGGATGACAAAAGAGAGAGAGGAAGAAGACTAAGACGCTGGCTGCTGCGTGTTGTTGCTGGTCAGCCATCTTGCCCACATTGACTTTGCTTGTATACAGTGGAACCCCGTTCCTACGTTTTTCACCGGACCGGGGAAAAAAAATGTAACAGCCGGGAAAACGCAACAGTGAGGAAAGCTCCGAAAATGAATGAAAAAAAAAGTGCAGCTTCAACTATAGACAATTTATTTCCACAGAGTACGCTTTGGACCTAAAAACTCCAGAATGGTGGCTTGCCGTTTCTTTCGCTCGCTAGAAATCGCCACACGTTTCACAATAGCCTGGAGGGCCGCATTGCTGTCAGCGTCGCTGTGAGGTGCAACGTACCTGCAGAGGAGGTCCAGAGCCGCGACGGCTTCTCCAAAGCTAGGATTTGGCAACTCCCCGGCATCATGCGGCTCGTGCATCACAGTCTGCGGCTTCACTCGCGACCGAGTTCCCAACGATCTCGGCGATGCTCTGACACTCTGACGTCGCGACGACAGCATCCACGGCGACTTAGACGTTGTACGCCATTCTGGCTTTTGGCGAGTTTTGGCCGGGCTTGGCCGGGCTTGGCTATGGAACTGGCTGCAAGAAGCCGCACGTTAGTTCGATGGCGGCCTCTTGAACTGGCGTGCGGCTTCTTGCAGCCAGTTCCACAGCGAAGCCCGGCCAAAACTCGTCAAAAACCAAAATGGCGGTTGGAGCGCGTTTCCTACTTTAGCCCAGGCGGGTTCGGGGGGCGAAGTTGCGACGTATCATGCGGGAACGTTTTCACAGCTACTACGTAACAGCGGGGTTCCTTATACATTGAATCTTATGGAAGCTATGCCGGGACCGGATGAAAACGACGTAGCAGCCGGGAAAACGCAGCAGTGAGGAACGTAACAGCGGGGTTCTACTGTATATGCTGTAAATATATCCAGTCTATACTCCCAACATCCCCGTAACATATTAGTGGGAGGTGCGGGGTACCATGGCTTGAAACGGAGCTCCACAGTAGACGTCGCATCACCATCCTCACTATGAATGACGGTGAGAACTCCAGATCAACTTCGTTGCCGCCTCCAATGTCACTATCATCCGCTACAATGCTGTCCCCTTCAGTTGTAGTAGTGCAACCCAAAGATACCGGAACTTTCTGCGCGACTGATGGCGCCGACGTTGAAGAGTGGGTGACTATGTACGAACGTGTGAGTGAAATCAACAGATGGGACCCTACGCTTATGCTAGCTGACCTATTATTCTACCTAAGAGGCACGGCAAAGGTGTGGTTCGAGAACCATGAAGGGGAGCTGACCTCAGAGGAGCTGAATGCAAAGAGAAGTTAAGAGTTGTTTGGCAAACCAGCCGCCCGTAAAATTGCCGCATAGCAGGAACTGGCCTCTCGTGCCCAATCCCCCAAAGAGTCCTATCTTTCATATATCCAGGACGTGCTGGCGCTTTGTCATAAAGCTGATTACGACATGACAGAAGCTGAAAAGGTAGGGCATGTGCTCAAGGGAATTGCTGATGACGCCTTTAATCTGTTCATGTGCAAAAGCTGCTCTACAGTTGTGGGGTTTTAGGGTCTCACAGGAGTACCGACCACCGTGGATTCGAGCTTAGCGAGCCACAAAGGCCGCGTCAGCCGTCAGCCTCTAGTGCCGCTGCGCGCGAGCTCAGGCCACAAAGGGCTACCGAGCGACGCACGCAAGAACACAGTATTGCCCTAAGTTGACGGAAACCGTTTATTGTCTCCAACGGCACCCAACACTTCATGAACGCCCAGTCCCGGGACGGCGGGGAACCAAAGGGGTCCCTCACCAAGGGCGAAAATACTGTCAGGGGTGCCTGTAGCACGTCGCTGCGAGAGTACAGGCTCAAGCTGGGACATGCCGGTAGGAAAAGTCCCGGCGGCTACGCTATTTGCTCTTGCGATAATCGATGGGCCAACTCGCGAGAGCTCGGGCAGTTTCCTTCGGCTTGGGCCTCCGATGAGTGCGGCTCGGCGTGGTACGACCTCACGCGAGCACTAGGCACCCATTCTTTGGCTTAGCGTCGGGATAGGAACAACACGAGGTACGTGCTCCCAGCACGGGCAAAGGCACCGTGCGTGAGCTCAGTCCTAGTCACAAAGGTGTCGGCAGACGAGAGGAAGCATGTACGTACCAGGCGCCGTCCCAAGGAGAAAAAGAGCCGCTACTGTCACGCCAGTAGCCACCAGGGGCCGCTTCGTGACGTCACTAGCTCCGCCCTCACCGCGAACCACCGCGAGTGGAGCGCCACCGCTAACAACTGGTTCGGAGCGAGGACGATGTGGCTTAAGGATTGCAGAACATGGGTGAAATGCGCCCGCGCAATGGTGCATCGAATTCCCCAAATCCCCACACAGTTGATGCTATCATCAAAGAGTGCCAACAATTTGAGCAGGCCAAAAGCCGACGCGTCCTGCACTTATTCACCAGACTTCGCAATACTGCCGCAACGTCAACGTGTGAAGATCAGCCTGCACAGCAGCATGCGTCACCATCAGAGGACGTGGTGCGAATCGTTCGATGTGAACTGGACGCGATGGTGCCGGCAGCTTTCTGTTCGCGCAGCCCTGATGCTATTCCTATTTCAGTTCCCCTCATGCAAGCCATCGTTTGACAGGAACTTGAAAACTTTGGCCTACATTCTGTCTGTGCTGTCACCAACCCCAGAGCAAACAAACGCCCTTCTACTATTTTCACTACACCCCAACGCTTCTCTCCGCGTTATCGCAATCCAACTGAGTTGAGAACCGCGGACGACCAGACAATATATATTGTTTCACCTGTCGCCACATTGGTCATGTCGCCATATACTGTCGCAACTCGTGGCACTAAACACCTCGCACGGCGACCAACCTGAGCAGTTTTAATGGAAATGCCCGCAATGTTTCACCCACCGCCGAATCTAACAGCGCCGACTACTCTGCTAGGAACACGTGGTACAGTTGCTCACCATCGCCGCACGCACACCAGTCTCGCTCACCGCAAACACTTCGTCCATCTTCCTGTTTGCTGCAGCCACGTCGCCCTTCATCCCCTGTGGCTTTTGGCCGCACCCTTTCGGAAAACTAACAAATGCAGCCCTCAGAGGTGGCGCTGCATTGCCTACTACTGCAGTAAATCCTCTGTCTGTGCCCACAAAGAGAAGTGTATTTGACGTTAAAATAGACGACTTACCTGTCCAAGCACTCGTCGACACTGGAGCCCACGTATCTGTGATGAGTGCTAACCTACGTAGACGTTTAAAGAACGTCCTCACTCCAGCAGCTGCACGAGTGCTTCGTGTGGCCGACGGCGGCGTGCTGGTTGTAGTTCGAATGTGTACTGTGCACATAAGTATAGCCGGCCGCCCTACTTCTGTTCTGTTTGCTGTGATCGACAACTGCCCTCACGACATTATCCTTGGATTTGACTTTTTATCCCATCATTCCGCTCTCCTCGACTGCGCAACCGGCATTTTTCAGTTGGAACTGCCCCAAGTCGCTGATGCTCCTAGCACCACTCCACTGCACTTTTGTTCGCTTCAAGATGTGCGTCTGTCACCTGAGGCAGTCACTTACATCGCTTTGACCGTACAGCCACAGATTCCCGACGGTGAATATGTCCTTCGCCCCATCATCGATGTGCTTTTGAACCGGAACGTTGCTCTTCTGCATACGCTGGTGACTATTACTAATAACGACGCCGTTCTTCCGCTTCTGAATTTCAGCCTGTGCCCTCAAGTGCTTCCAGCCGGCATGTTCTTGGCCAGCATTTCTAATACTTCCGAATTCGAAATTGAAAGTCTGAATGCCGAGAGCGGTTTCTTCGCACCAATTGCAGCTCACAGCTCTGGTTCCCTAACGGATGACTTGGCAAAGATGATTGCACCTCACCTCACCTCTGCACAGGCCACGGACACATGTCTCCTCCTCTAATCGTACCTCGACATCTCTGATTTCGGCGAGAAGCCTTTAGGACAAACATCTGTTGTTCACCATATCAACACTGGAGACACGAATCCTATCCGTCGGCAACCCTATTGTGCGTCGCATACTGAACGTCCAGTCATCCAATCAGAAGTGGACAAAATGCTCCGCAAAGGAGTCATTGAACCATCAGCCAGCCCTTGAGCTTCGCCTGTCATCCTTGTGAAAAAAAAAGATTGTACCTGTAGTTTTTTCGTTGATTATCGCCATTTAAACAAGATCACCCGAAAAGACGTCTACCTAATACCACGCATTGATGTCGCCTTGGACTGCTTGCACGGAACTAAATACTTCTCGTCCATCTATCTTCGATCCGGCTACTGGCAGATTTCAGTTGATGAACTGGACCACGAGAAGACGGCCTTCATCACACTCGATCGCTTATATCAGTTCAAAGTCATGCCCTTTGGCCTATGCAATGCTCCTGTGACATTTTAACGTATGATGGACTCTCTTCTGTGAGGCTACAAATGGACCACCTGTCTCTGTTACCTTGACGACGTTATTGTTTTTCTCCCACATTCGGCAGCCACCTTACCCGACTCGCTGCCATTCTTGCGGTCTTCCGAAGAGCCAGCTTCCAACTGAACTGCACAAAGTGTCAATTCGGACGCTGTCAGATTACCGTGTTGGGACACCTCGTTGACGCATCCGGTGTCCAACCAGATCCGGAAAAAGTTTGCGCCGTACGCAGTTTCCCTGTGCCACGTTCTGCTTCTGACGTGCGCTGCTTCGTCGGCCTGTGTTCTTACTTTTGCCGTTTCTTTAAAAACTTCGCCGACGTTGCTCGGCCTTTGACAGATCTTCTACAGAAGAACACGCCGTTCTCATGGGGCCCTGAGCAAGCTCACGCGTTTGCCGCTTTCATCGGGTTTCTGACCACCCCTCCCATACTTGACCACTTTGATCCATCTGCACCGACTGAAGTCCACACTGACACAAGTGGCCACGGCATCGGCGCTGTTCTTGCCCAACAGCAGAATGGTACCGAGTGCGTGATAGCTTACGCCAGCTGCCTGCTGTCACCTGCTGAGAGAAATTACTCCATCACCAAGTGGGAGTGCTTGACTTTAGTTTGGGCTGTCGCCAAGTTACGGCCATATTTGTACGGCCGCACATTTTTGGTCGTTACAGACCACCATGTCCTCTGCTTGCTGTCTTTCCTCCGGTACCCCAAAGGACGGCTTGGTCACTGGGCTTTGCGGCTCCAGGAATTTTCATTTGTTGTCAACTATAAGTCTGGACACCTGCACAAGAACACTGACTGCCTCTTGCGTCACCCCGTGGATCCTCCAGATCCTGTTGTGCATGATCCGGTGACCTCCATGATGGTTTTGACTGATGTGACCGACATGTGTGCTGAACAACAACGCGACACATCCTTACAGTCCATCATCGCCGGAATGCAATCTGGCAGTACCCACGGCACATGCCGCATGTTCGTGCTGCATAACAGCATCCTCTACCACCGCAATATCAACCCTGACGGCCCTGAGTTGCTCCTTGTCCTTTGTCGTCATCTGTGATCCGTTGTTCTCGAACAACTTCACGATGCACCGACTACGGGACACCTTGGAGTTTTGTGTACATACGACGGCATACGACACCGGTGCATTATGGGGCAACTTGCGAATTGTGTCAGCACCGAAAGAAACCTCCCTTGCCACCTGTCAGCCGACTACATCCAATTGAAGTTCTCTAATAATATTTGGGGTTTTACGTGCCAAAACCACTTTCTGATTATGAGGCACGCCGTAGTGGAGGACTCCGGAAATTTTGACCACCTGGGGTTCTTTAACGTGCACCTAAATCTAAGCACACGGGTGTTTTTGCATTTCGCCTTGAAGTTCTCTCTGAACCATTCTATCGCGTTGGCCTTGACCTGCTTGACGCTTTTCCGACGATGACTAGAGGGAATAAGTGGATCACTGTTGCTACTGATTACGCGACATGCTACGCGATAACAAAGGTGCTGCCGACTAGTTGCGCAACTCATGTCGCCGATTTTCTCCTTCACAACGTCATTTTCCAGCACGGTGCATCTTGACAGTTACTTACAGACCTCGACCGCTTGTTCTTGTCTCGAGTTGTGGATGACCTCCTCCGCCCTTGTGCCACTGAGCACAAGCTGTCCACCGCCTACCACCCACAAACAAACGGTCTTACGAAACGTCTCAACCGAACACTCACAGAGATGCTGTTGATGTACGTTTCCAACGATCACCACGACTGGGACACCATGCTGGCCTACGTGACATTCACGTATAACTCGTCCCGACATGACACCGTGGATATTCACCCTTTTATCTTTTGTATGGTTGCGACCCCACTTTGCCCTTTGACACTATCCTACCTTCTGTGCCCCACGTTGCCACTGAGTACGCTCGTGAAGTTCGTGCTCACATGGCGTGTCAAGTCGCTCGATCTCGCTTATTAGCCTCGCAGCATCTGCAAAAAGAGTGTTACGAACGGTGGCATCGTGATGTTCATTTCACCCCAGGTGCGTGGGTGCTGCTTTGGTCACCATGTTGCAACAATATGTTGCATTGGGAAGAATGGTGAATTTTAGTAATATCTTGATCAGGACTACTTGCTTCATATTTAGAACTGAGGTTGAACAGCGCGGATAACACAAGGACATGAGGAAACAGATACCACAGAGAAGCGCTGACTGCCAACTGGAAGTTTATTTGAAATTCTCCAGCCATTTTATACTTTTTTCAGCATAGGCATGCGTACATGAGTCGCGAATACATCTGGAAGATCAGCTACGTCATAATTTTTCATACAAAAAGCTATTTATTTTCCTAACAAGCCAAGAGAGGGAGCGCTCACATATTTATCTCCTTCCTTTCTAATGTAATAAGCATCTATTATTTCCTTTTCCCTCTTGCAATTTCCTTGCCTATGAATTTTGTTTTTCGAATATAGGAGTGCAGCGACACTTGTTACACTGTCCTGCTATTTTAAGGTGAACTTTAGAGAGTTGAAGAAGCAAAATGTTTTTAAGATGTGTAATTTTCGTGACAAATTCCCTAAAACTTCAAAGTTTCACAATAGTGGAAGCACGAAGTTTATGAATCGGTAACTTTGCAACAAAAACAGACACCTTATTTTTGTAAACACTATCTGTTAAACATCTAAAGCTGACAAACGTGATATGTGTCCAGAACTTACCTGAATGTACTGAACTTAAACTTACAGTGCAAACACCTAAAATGGAGCACAACAGGAAGATACGACACACACTTACAGCGCAAACACCTAAGACAAACCACAAAAGGAAGATACGACATACAGTGTGTCGCACATTCCTTTTGTGGTTTGTCTTAGGTGGTTACGCTGTAAGTTTAAATTCATAATTATGTACCAACTAGGCCCAAATGAAGTTTTACTGACTTACCTGAATGTGTTAGAGTGTTTACAATGGTCTTGCCAATGTGCTCCTTGCAAATTAGTGATACATTTCAGAGTGGTGCCCACTTAATCAACTTTTTCTGCTTTAGATGTATTATTAGGGGAAGTTTACAGAATGGTGATGTCCTTTGTTATTGCAGAGTTGTGGAGTTATAAACATATCTGAATTTTTGAAATTTGGAAATTTCATGAATTTTGAATTAAAGATTGGTTGCTTAAATAATAAATTTGTTTCTTTCAGTCTCTAGATTTTAACTTCATTTTAATGCAAGGAACCTCATCAAAACCAGTGCAGTGGTTGCCGAGAAAAACTATCTCTGTGTCACCGTGTATAGGAGCAGCCGAGCTTAAACAGGCTGGGAGGCAACTGGAGTTTTTGTGCTGAGCAATGTTCTTTGAACAATATCTTGGAATTGCGCCAGTTGGTCGCACATGTCAAGAGCACTTGACGGGAGACACAACACGTACTACGACAACACTGTATGTGTTCGGTCCCCATTCTCTAGCGCTGTAAAGTTTTTTCAACATTCTAAGCCAGCTTTTGTGGAGTATCTCACAATTGTCATGTGCTGATCCTGAAGATAGTGTAGTCCAAGAATATGTGTCACCGGGTAGAGGCCGCTTTTTGGTGAACCTCTTTGACTTGGCTATGTGCCACTAGGTGTGTGCCACTCTTCAGGGAACCTCTTTGGCGCCATCTTTGGTCAGTGGATGTCACAACAGCAAACAACACCTACTTAATATAATTGGGCGAGTTGGTTGATACTCAGTGAAGGCGCTGTAGTCCTAAGAAGACAAACACAAGGCCAGACATCACTGATGCTTGTGATGCCCATTCCCTTGTGTTATTTGTGTTGATCTTCTTTGCGCTAAAATGCCTTCACTAAGCAGCAGCTGAACAGTGACACAATTGCACAGATGTCAACGAGTTGAATCTACTTGCTTGGTGTTTACATTGTACCATATTTACACGATTGTAAGTTGACTCGAATGTAAGTCGACCCCGCTATATCGCCTGACAGAAAAAAAAAGAGAGAGCATACCCGAGGGCATGATTCGATAACGAAAATTTATTAGTAGATGGCATGGCCACTGGACTACTCGTCTTCACTTGTGCCATCATCCTCACTACTGCTGCCATTGTCATCGCTGCTACAATCCCACCGCGCGTCGTCGTCCAGCAAAATTCCACATTTGGCGAACGACCGCACTACGACATCTTGAGGAATAGCAGCCCAAGCTGAATGCACCCAACCACACGCAGCCATCAGGAAGGCTCTTTTGGCAGGTCCGGTTGGCGTAAGTTCATGGTCTTCTGGCGCCAGCCACTCGTTGTACTCATGGTGGAGCAGGTCCTTAAAAGGTGGAGATCCGGGCTTGTTTCATGACCGCGTTGCACTTCACTGGCAGGGACCGATCACACATTTCAGCGATGTACCCCGCAAGCTTGGTCTACAGCTCTGGAAAGTGTCCTGACTTCGGCTTGTGGGAAACTCTTCGCTTGCTGTCACAGGTGAAAATTTTGCTTCGCTGCAGTCGCCACTCTCGCTCCACCCATTCAGGAGCATCAAACTTATGGCCCGCTGCGCTGTGATTCGTTTCTTCAGCGTAAAGGATGGCAGTCCTCTTGAACGCTGCTGTGAATGAGGGCCGAATGTTTAGTGGGCCTGGAGCACGCATGACAACTGAGGAAGCATAGAAGTAGCATGTAGCTGGCAGTCGAGTCGAACGCGTCTCTATGCTAAGACAATGGCTAAGAGCTACAGGGAAATAGAAACACGTGAGCGGTGTCTGCTCTTCCATGAACTATTGATACTCCGTGCAAGCGCTGCCACTCTGGGGTGCCCTTGCGAATGGAACAGCGGCACTTCCATAGGCTATTGACACCCCCCATGAGTGTTGTGGGTGCTGTCAAACTCTAAAAAATGTTGAAAAACCCTTCTGAAAAGTGAAGAAATGTGCGGGACAGTGAAAACTATGAGTAGGGCCATAGAGCAAACATAAAATTGTAACTACGTTTCAGCTCCCCTGCTATCTTGTTGGTCTCACTTTTTTGGCGGTACCATGTTTTGGTTTCAATTGTAAGTCAACCGCCCCCCCCCCCCCCCCCCACTTCAGATTTAAAAATTTTTAAATACATCGACTTACAGTCGTGTAAATACGGTTAGCTGCCGTGGTCAGGTGGGGCTTCAGGAAGAGCTTCTCTGCCTTAGTGAATGCCTGAATTGGGAATGGACAAACATTAATAAAGGTCCTGCAGGACACATGTCAGCGTGCAGTCATAGAGAAAGAGATTCAACAAGAGCAGACACTCCCATAGAGCCTAGCGGCCAAATCGACTGTAGCGCACCAAGCAGATGGTATTAACACCTTCTGGTTTCGGTTGTGGGCGCTCACGCTTTGAACGCCAGCTGGTACACACCATGCCGGCTCCGCTGATCGGTGCAGCATTTATTTTTTTTTCCGCTTCCACTGCTGAATCACGCGCGGCCTTGGCGCGGAATCATTTTATTGTTTAGTAAAAATGATTGCAAACGATTTTTACGCGCCTCCACCAAATCTGTGTCAGGTGCAATTTCATAAAAAAATTGCAAGACATCTGAAATGATGAAATGTTTATTTTGATCTATATAAATGCTCATTCCGGTCTTCTTGTGCGTTCATCCAAAGTCGTGGCACCAGGTAAGCAGCATTCGTTGCCGTATGAAGCTCCACCAGATGCCATCAGCTGAAAAAAAGTTAATTACAAGCATGTGTCATTCTGGTATATTGACCTAACAGAAATATTGTGTGTAGAGGCAAAACGTGAGTAAGTGGGGAATGAGCAGCATTACAGATAAATTCACTTCTATATACATTTTGTAGCAAACAGGCTCCTCCCAAACAATGCCATAAAATCTGAAGAAAACATCCGATTTTCAAGCATCCCTCCCTTCCCGGGCATTATTTCCTGCACTTTAAGAGCACAAATACACGGGTGACTGTGCATTTCTAAAACAACTTGGCCTCAGTCGACACGATGGTACGCCAAGTACACAGAGGTGGCTACAACACAGCCCATGTTACACGCTCGCAGAATGCCTTCTAGTCGCACTCAAGACAAATTCGTGGGTGAAAAGCCTGTTTCCAGTTGCTCAGAAGACAGAAATGTCAAGTTGTTGAGCTCCTTGGCGTTATCTTTTACGCGTCCTGCCGGTGCAAGCAACACATTCCCGTGTTATCACTCTTGGCAATCACTCGTCGCGTTTTTGACAAGCATGAGTACCGAAATCAGGTATATGTTGTTGCACGGCCATAAAAAAACACCACAAACTTGTCCCACTAAAATTCAGCACACGCAAAACTAACTTACCACGGCCGGCTTGGTTTTTGCTAACAGCTTCACAACCCCAGCCATGGCGAGCATGGTATCCCAAAAAGTTACGAAATGGATTACAATAATTTTTGGGGTCAGAGACTGCGTCACGAACTTTTCCCAGTAAGATTCAGTACACGCGAAACAAAGTGCGGCACACAGCCGAGCTGCTTTTCGCTAACTGCGCCACTACACCGAGCATGGCCACTCTGCTTGAAGAGTACCCCAAAAAGCAACAAAATTAGTTACAATAATGTCTGAGGTCAGAGAAAGCGCCAAAACTTGTCCCGGTAAGATTAAGTACGCACGAAACTGCGTCACACGGTGGAGGTGCTTTTTGTCACAAAGCCAGATGTAGCGAGCGTGCCCAAAAACTACCGAAATAGGTTATAATAATGCTTGGGCTCATAGAAAGCATCGCGAACATTTCCCAGTACGAGTAATTAACTCAAATTAACTAGGCCTGGACGGCAGAGCTGTTTTTCGATAACTGCATCACTATATAGGTTCAGTTTTGTGCGGTAAGCCTAAATGTGCTTGAAGTGCGTCACAGACGGTCAAACAAAATTCCTCACCTTGCTGTAGTCCAGTAGTGCAGCAGTGCTGTGCCGAAATGCAGACGGAACGCAAGAAAACACCGGGAGCCCGACAAACAGGCTACATCCAAAAAAGATGGGTCACCGAGCAGGCGAGCTTCACATGCACAGCCGGCCTCGCTCGCTTCGGTGGCAGGTCTGGCGAATGCCGCATGCATATGGCGCGTCTGGCATGCCGCTAGCTTGTTGCTAGGTGACGCAAGAAAAACAAGTCGTGAAGTATAAATTCATTTATACGCAAAACTTTTCAGCTTTAGCCGGAAAGAATAATAAAAAAAAACGTCTATAAGTTCATTTCACATTCTTTTTTTCCGATGCTCGCATCAACTAACGGATGGGGTTGACACTAGGCATGATGTGTTTCCTGTTGCCAGTTTTCGCCGCGTGTCCCCTCTTGTTGAATTTCTTTCTCTATGGTGCACTGGGTGTCTCCCACACAGGGATCGACAGGGAATACCTGGCGGCCGCTGTGCGAGCCTACTGGACGGCCCATTGCTGGTCTTGTAGGAGCGGGCTTCCTAGGGTCTTCTCCCACTTGTCCAAGGTAGAGTTGAGTGGAGTGTTTCTACACTCGTAGAGCATGTGTGCGAGTGTCGCCATGACCCCACACGAGGGGCACGCATCGTCGAGGCAGACGTTCGGGTAGATGATGTGTAACGTGGCAAGGTTTGGATAGGTATGTGTTTGTAACAAGCCTAGTGTTAGCGCCTTCGGCCTGTTTAGTTTGGGCTGCGAGGGTGGAAAGAGACGACGACCCAAGTAAAAGTGCTTAGTGATTTCATTGTACGTTACTGGGGCATCCCTGTTCACCTCCAACTGATCGAGACGCGGGCGCCTGGGGGTGACGGTGCAGTCGGTAAGCGCGCGTGCAGCGTCTTGGGCATTGAGGTTGGGCGGGGCACCCAGGATCCGACCCAGGTGGGCAGTGTGGAGCTTGAAGGTGCTCTGATCAGCGCCGTGGAGGATGCGTAACGCCTCGTTGGAGACGACTCCTCTCTTGAGCGCTTTGATGGCCGGTCTCGAGTCGCTGAATATTATCCTTCACTTGTCGTTAAGCATTGCCAGGGCTATGGCCACTTGCTCCACCACCTAGGGGTTGCATGTGAGTACCATGGTGGCGTTTAGGGTCCACTGCGAGGAAGAGACCGCTACCGCGGCGAAGGCTCATTTGCATCGGTAGGTGGCATGGTCCATGAAAGCAATGTAATCCGCTTTCTTGCCTATGTGTTTGAGGAATGCGGTCGCCCGAGCTAGGTGCCTGGACGTATTCCGGATGTACGTGTCACGGAATGGGTGCAATCATGATCAGGTCACAAAGCTCGCGGGGAACCGGTGTAAACTCCGGTGGATCCTGGGTGTTCAGTGGGAAGTAGCCAAGCTCGCGCAAGATGTGATGGCCCATCTTGGTTGTCGTCACTCGTATCATCTGCACTCTCTCCTGAGCCTCAGCGAGCTCTTCGAGCGTATTGTGCACTTTGAGCTTGAGGAGTGGATATGTCGGCGTGATGATCGGGAGCCTGAGGGCCCGCTTTACTACCTTTTGGATGAGTGTATTGAGCTTGTCATGCTCTGATTGTT
Organism: Dermacentor variabilis; assembly: GCF_050947875.1. NCBI lineage: Eukaryota > Metazoa > Arthropoda > Arachnida > Ixodida > Ixodidae > Dermacentor > Dermacentor variabilis. The sequence goes on from NC_134576.1 coordinate 21,233,198, forward strand.
TCCACTTGTGCATTGCTGCGATGTAGGTAAAGTGACATAGGATGAACGCCTGGATGAGACGTGGGAGATTGTCTTCTTTGAGGCGGTGGCGACGGTTGGCCACTCTGCGTACGAGACATATTGTGTTATCCGTCTCTATCGTCAGCTTGTGGACCGTTTGAATGTTTGATCCGCCTGCCTCGATTATCATTCCCAGTACTCAGTTGGAGTCAACCCTGTGAATGGGGCGACCGTCTGTGGTGCGTACAGTGATGTTGCACTCGGCAAGGGGTTTCCACCCCTTAGGCCGTTTTGGACAGTACAGCAACAGCTCCGATTTGGCGGAGGAGCACTTGAGGCTTGTAAGGTCGAGGTAGGACTCGGCGGTTTAGACTGCCTCCTGCAGAGCGGATTCGATAAAGCTGTCCGACCCCGCAGAGCACCAGATGGTGATGTCGCCACGTATACCATGTGGTTGAGGCCTTGTAACTTTGAGAGGCGTTCAGAGAGCCCACTCATCACCAGGTTGAACAGCATCGGCGAGAGGACGACGCCCTGGGGGGTGCCACGCTGTTCGAGCTCGACTTCTTTCGACGCAAGGTCTCCGGCACAGAGCACGGCCTTGTGACAGGTTAGGAAGGAGCAGACGAATTCTCAGAACCGGCACCCGAGCCCTAGGTCCACGATCGCCTTGAGTATTGCTGAGTGCTCGATGTTATCGAACGCCTTCTCCAGGTCAAGGCTGAGTATGTCGCGGGTGCCCCAAGTGGCCCCAGCGTCTATGATCTGATGTTTCAAGAGAAGCATCGTTTCCTGCGTCGAGAGCCCGGGTCCCCGCAGGGGCGTCTGCGTCAGCAGGCGTTTGGTGTGTTGCGACACCACGTACCCGAGCACACGAGGGTTGGACCCTCGCGCGTGTAGCCGTGCGCGGCTTAGCCGTGTCTGGGGAAAGGGGGATCCTGGGGGTTGAGCTGATGCTGGGTGTTTGGACCTTTAAGGCCCCCCGGCGGAGGCAACACACCCCTTTGGCCTCTGCTTCACATAGACGGCACCTCCGGACTGACCCACCCGGGGGAAATCGGTGGTTGCCTTTTCCCGTCTCTCTCTCCCTCTAGCCTTCGTCTTTCTCTCACTTTTCATCTTTCCTGTCTTCTCCTAGCTTCTCTTCATTTCCAATTTTTCCAGGCAGCAAGGGTTAACCTTGTGTGAATAGCCAACCTAGGTTATTTCATATTTGGTTATAGTGGTAACGTACAGCTGGCGTTTGCAGGCCCTGTTTTTCAGGCCCTGCAACGTCCCCTTGTAGGACTCCACGGTGGGTGGCTGGCGTTACTGCCGAAATTTCACATGTATTTATGGATAGCTCCTTTCCTCTACTCCCTGATCGCCCTCAGAAAAGAGGGCACACCAATGAAGCTTTTCAGTTTTTCGGACGCCAAGTCCACAACTTTCCATGTTTCCATGTAGTTCACTCGGAAAAACCCGGCAAACCAGTGCGCACTATTTCACCGTTCCTTGTATGAAAGACTTTGACTGATGTTTTTGGAGCTGGTTATAAGGCGACCAGGATGGCAAGCGGTGATCTCCTCCTGGAGCTCCACGATAAGAAACGATACGAGAAACTGCCTAAGCTTGTTTCATTTGGGGATAACCAACTAACAGTAATCCCGCACCGTACTATGAACACCACCCGCGGCGTTGTGTCGGACGATGACTTGCTGAAGCTCACTGAGGCTGAACTCTTGGAGGGCTTCAATGAACAAAATGTAATCAATGTGAAAAGAATTAAGATGAGGAGAGATGGCAAAGAAATCCAAACCAAGCACTTGATAATCACCTTCGGATCAAGTGTCCTGCCCGAGTCAATCGAGGCAGGGTACATCAAGCTCCGTGTTAGGCCATATGTGCCCAATCCGCTCAGATGTTTCAAATGCCAACGTTTTGGCCACAGTTCGCAGAGCTGCCGAGGCCGTCAAACCTGTGCGAAGTGCAGTGCCCACGAACATACCTCTGAAGCTTGTGAGAACACTCTCCATTGTGTAAACTGTGAAGGGGAGCACGCCGCATACTCGTAGTTGTGCCCATCCTGGAAAAAAGAAAAGGAAATTGTGACGATAAAAGTCAAGGAAAATATTAGTTTCAAGGAGGCACGCAGGCGAGTATCCTACCTGGCCAAAAACACATTTGCCGAAGTGGCGCGTCAGGGGGCAGCGCCACAACGGTCTCTGGCGGCTGTCCGACTCACACCCAGTGAGGCGGCAGTAACGCCATCCGCCTCCCCCGGCGGCTGCAGCTAGCGCTGCTGCGCCAACCGAGCAGACGGGGCCATCTACCTCCGGGCAGGTGCCCCCAAAGGCCTCGTCCAACGTGCCGAGGCCTTCACGCCAGAAAAAGCGCTCGGAAGAGCGCGTGTTCAGAGCCTCGCAAGAGGCGATGGACACAACCACCAGCAAGACGGCGCCACCAGCGCCTAAGGAACGGCGAGGCGCTCTCGACCGCTTCAAAAGAGACAAAACTCCCGTCACGGCCCCTGAAAAAGGCCCGTGAGCTAACCTCAGTCTCTTAAACACACAGCACCCAACACATATAGCATAATGGATACACAAATACTACAATGGAATGTGAGAGGACTTCTCCATAACCTCGACGACATTAGAGAAATAATACACAAACACAATCCGAAGCTGCTGTGTGTTCAAGAGACACATCTCAAACCTACCAATACAAATTTTCTTAGAAACTACACCATCTTCCGCAAAGACCGTGAGGAGGCTAATGCCTCCGGCGGTGTAGCAATAATAGCCGACAAGGCAGTAGCTTGCCGACCCGTCGCCCTTAACGCGCCCCTTGAGGCAGTGTCAGTCCAGGCTATTCTTTTTAATAAAATAGTAACTGTGTGTTCCATATATATACCGCCGAACCAGTGTCTCGAAAAAACAGACTTTTATAAGCTCATTGACCAGCTCCCCGAGCCCTATATACTCGTGGGAGATTTTAACACTCATAGCACAATGTGGGGAGACTCGCGATGCGACGTGTGAGGACGACTCATTGAAAATTTCCTTTTAACCTCCGGTGCGTGCCTCTTTAACAAGAAAGAACCAACGTATTATAATCGACATCATAACTCGTACTCATGAATAGACCTGGCGATCGGCTCCGCTTCCATCTTTCCTGATTTAGAATGGTATGTAATTAAAAACCCATTCGGAAGTGATCATTTCCCAGTAACGCTGAACTTCGTAAACAAACATGACTTGCGTCCACGCTTCCCTCGCTGGAAATTGGCCTCAGCTGACTGGGAACGTTTTAGGGAATCCACCCACATATCACGGGATTTTATAGATAATTTTACTATAGATCATGCTGTTTCATACTTCACCGCTTTTATCATTGACGCCGCTGAAAAGTCCATTCCTCAAACAAGAGGCACTTCATTCAAAAGACAGGTCCTCTGGTGAAATGACGATTGTAGAGAGGCGCGCAACAGACAAAATAAAGCCTGGAGCAAACTACGCGAAAGTCCTACAGCATAAAATCTAATAGAATTTAAACAGGTTAAATCGCAGGGAAGAAGGATGCAACGATTGGCAAAGAGGGCAAGCTGGCAGAGGTTTCTATCTGGTATAAACTCGTATACTCAAGAATCAAAAGTATGGGATAGGCTGAGAAGGCTTAAGGGGCAAGAAATTCATCCGTTGCCCCTAGTAAACAGTGAAGCAAACCGCTTGGAAGACCAAGCAGACGCCCTTGGCGAACACTTCCAGCACGTTTCCAGTTCTAACCATTACTCCAAGGCATTTCTAAAACAAAAACAAGTAGCAGAACACAAGGCTATCGACCGCAAATGCAGACAGAACGAACCCTTCAACGCGCCTTTTAACATTGCCGAGTTTAGAGCCTCCCTGACAGCATGTCAGAGCTCCGCACCTGGACCGGACAGGATCATGTACGACATGATTAAACACCTCCCCAGTGATACTCAAATTACTCAGCTAGCACTTTTTAACGCAATATGGCCTGCGGGATACCTCCCCACCGCATGGAAAGAAGCCCTGGTCATTCCGATTCTTAAACAGGGCAAAGACCCCACATTAGTAACAAGTTACCGCCCTCACAATTTGTATACGCAAACTTTTTGAAAAAATGATAAACCGTCGACTTTTACGCTTCCTTGAATTAAATAAACTTCTTGATCCGCATCAGTGTGGTTTTAGAGTAGGACGATCTACAACCGACCATCTAGTGCGCATGGAAGCAAACATTCGCGACGCCTTCGTGCGTAAACAGTCCTTCTTATCCGTGTTTCTCGACATGGAAAAGGCGTACGATACAACTTGGCGCTATGGCATCCTGCGTGACCTATCGACGCTGGGGATCCGCGGCACTATGTTAAACATTATAGAACGCTACCTGCAAAACCGCACATTACGAGTTAAAATAGGTAATGCACTGTTCTGTGTATTCATACAGGAAACTGGGGTACCCCAAGGAGGCGTACTGAGCTGCACGCTCTTTGTAGTTAAAATGAACACGCTTCGTAAAACATTACCCCCATCTATTTTTTATTCCGTCTACGTAGACGACATACAAGTAGGTTTCAAATCCTGCAACCTAACAGTCTGTGAGAGGCAGGTACAACAATGCTTAAACAAAGTGTCCAAGTGGGCAGACGAAAACGGTTTCAAAGTGAACCCCAACAAAAGTTCCTGCGTTCTTTTCACCTGGAAAAAAGGGCTTGCTGCAGATCCCACTGTTGAAATATATGGGCAACGAATACCCCTAAACAAGGAACACAAATTCCTAGGTGTCATACTTGACTCCAGGCTTACATTCATCCCACACATAAAATATATTAAAGCAAAATGTCTTAAAACAATGAATTTACTTAAAATCCTATCCCACACAACATCGGGTAGCGACAGAAAGTGTTTATTAAATCTTTATAGGAGCCTAGTTCGATCACGACTGGACTATGGTGCCGTGGTTTATCACTCCGCTGCACCGAGCGCGCTAAAGATGTCAGACCTCGTTCATCATCTGGGTATCCGCCTCGCCACTGGCGCATTTAGAACAAGCCCTGTTGAAAGTCTGTATGTCGAGTCCGATGAGTGGTCACTCCATTTTCAGAGAACATACATCAGCTTTAACTACTTTCTGAAAGTGCGCTCTAATAAGGAACATCCGTGTTTCACAACCGTGAACGACTTGACATGTGAAACACTTTTTCGTAATAGACCCTCCATGAGACTTCCTTTGTCGCTGCGTGTAAGAGAACTTATTGAAGAAATGGATGTCCCAATACTCGAACATCGCCTAATGGCTCCTGCTAATCTATTACCGCCCTGGGAGTGGCAGGTAATAGAATGTGACACATCCTTTGTAGAGGTCTCGAAGCACGCTCCTGAGCTTGAAATTGCTATGCATTTCCGAGAACTTCAATCCAAGTACTCGTGCTACAAATTTTACACAGACGCGTCCAAATCCCATGCTGGCATATCCTACGCTGCTGTTGGTCCCTCTCTTTCTGAATCTGACGTGTTGAACCCTATAACAAGTATCTTCACTGCAGAAGTCTACGCAGTGCTGTGTGCAGTAAAACATATAAAGAAACTGAAACTTGACAAAGCCATCATATTCACAGACTCGTTAAGCCTTGTAAAAGCACTCATTTCTTTACAAAAGCATACAAATCCTGTCTTCAATGAACTCTACACACACTTATGTAACATCCACTCATCACACAGACATGTAGTAATATGCTGGGTTCCTGGCCATAGAGGAATCCAGGGAAATGTGCTTGCTGACGAGATGGCCAAATCAATGGCATGACAGGGTACTCGTTCTGCTGCAGTCCCTGCCACAGACATGAGGCTTTTCCTCAGAAACGAACTGCGAAGCCACTGGCAATGCTTGTGGGACGCAGAAACGAGTAATAAGCTTCACGTAATTAAGCCTAAGTTAGGTTTCTGGCACCCAACAACGAAAACACGAAGAACAGACGTCCTGTTCACTAGACTAAGAATAGGACACACATTCGGCACTCATAACTTTCTCCTGACTGGTAACGAGCCTCCAACCTGTGGTAGATGCGGCGACAGGTTTTCTGTCCTCCATGTCTTCCTGGAGTGCCAGGAAGCCGAAAGAGACAGGCGGAAACATTTTCCTTTTGCATACAGCCATCACGTCCCTCTGCATCTGGCCATGTTTCTTGGTGTAGAACCGCTTTTTAAGACCAAAGAAGTCCTCACTTACTTGAAAGATGTTGTGCTACACGTGACAAGCCCAATTATTCCGTAGTGCATCCTCTTTCCAGAGGATACATCTACGATAGTGTTCTTTGTATAGCACATGCCTCTAGGTCCTTGGCTTTCAAGGGCACTGGTGAGGCAGAAGTGCTCCAGACATTTTAGCATCTCACATATTTTATATATTGCATCATTCATTCTTTCTCAATGCCTTCTAATGTCCATAGTACACGTCAATGGTCATTCCCATAATTTTATTACTCCTACATTTTATGGAATTTGGATCATCTCTTTTAGGCCCCTTTACAGCCACGGCACATTAAGATCATCGAACCCATCTGTCCACTGCGAACTCATTAACATTAGCATGGCGCTCTTTGGCCACACCTGGCCCTTGCGCCATTAAAAACCAAAACATCATCAGAGCCCGGGTCAGAAGCCTATCATGTGGTGTGTCAAACAGTCTTCGTCTTCGAGGTACCGGCTGACCCTGTTGAGTACGACATGCTTGGCCACGTTAGCCATGCACGACGTGCGTGGTTAAGGTTGCTGAGCATGTCATGTCCTACTCAAGCATCATGATGGCCTGGCCATCATGATGCTTGTGGGGGTCGGCTCAGACTACCCATGGCTGAAAGGGGGGTGCTTGTGGGGGTGGAGTGGGCATGGGGTGTTGTGGTGAGACCGGCTTACCGGTGGCAATGGTAGAGGCTACGACATTTTCGAAATAATGTTTGACTGTCCCGAACCGATTAACATGGACCGTGAGGGTGGACTGTATGGGGGCCATATTCTCTCTGAGGAAGCGGAGGCTCTCCTTAATTGCAGACAGCATACTTTTAATCTCGTCCAACTTGGGTTGTGGTTCTGGTCGAGCGCGAGCGACGCCGCATTTCGTGGGTGTGCTCTCACCGTCGACACTACCAGCGCTAACAGGCTGTGGTGGTGGTAACGGGGCTACTGCTTTGGCGGCGTTGTCGGCAGCAAACATGTCCAAATGCACATTTTTTTTTTAGCGTGGGTAGCACCTTGGCGTTTAAGATAGTGTTCCATGGTGGTGGAGCTGACTGGACATAAGGCAGATGTCGAGTCCCACGTTTCTCAGTATAACACGATTTTGGGCAGGCGTCATAGTCGATGATGTTGAGCTTCTAAGTGCTCGTGAGTTTTTCCTCCTGGCATGTTGTGTTTCTTGACGATTTGTGAGAGTTCTTGGCATAGGGTGGAACTCCAAGCTGTACTCTATGGCACCTGCGAATCGTGGCTTCTAGTTTTGTTTGTTGCGATTTGACAAGACGCAAGTACCGATATGCATACATAATTCTGGGATAAATAGTTGCCTCTGTTATTTTAGTTAGTTGGTGTTTCTTGAAGCCAGGTTTGTGTTTGGTAATTTGGTTCATCATGTTGCGGTCTGAGTTGATGACTACGACGGGCGCACTCGTGACTTCTCCGTCGAGCTACGTAGGCTGTGCTTCTATGATATTGAGGCCTTCCTGTAGACTCTTGTTCTCCTGTATTGTCCTTAGCGCACCAGACAATGATATTGCACCGAAGCCTGATGACGGAGGCTGGCAAAATAGGCACTGTCTTTTTAGTGACGGACAAGAAGGAAAGCGTGCAGCCAATGCACTTCATCATCTCTCAGGGCGCAGACCTTTGCGCATGCGCTTTTTCCACGGTGTGGAATGCCCACATCATTTTGTCAATTGCCTCCCATGCGAAAAGGGATCGGTCGCATCAAAAACTTCTTTCAGAGGAGTTGCCGGTATGAAATGGAGCTCCTGAGGTGCAATCTGGACATTCACGGTTGCATATAGTGTGGCTTCACGAGTACTAAATGAACTTTAGTGTGAGGACGACAACGGAGTGCACTGGTTGCAGAACTATAGGGGATGACTTAGTAGGTCACTGACGCGGCATGTAACCTTGTAGGGACCAAAATACTGGTGCTGCAACTTTTCCCAGAGTCTACGATAGCGGATGGGCGTCCAGACCCACACACAGTTGCCGGTATTGTAATGAGCGTCACGTCGACCATAGTTGTATCGAAGGGTGTCAGTACGCTGCTGGCTCTGGATACGATGCTGAGCAGTTGGCATGCGTCTTCGGTTCTTTGTAAAGACTTCCATGTGCTCGCTGGTCGGGCTGTTATCGGCCACAAGCAGCATGGCATCAAGTGTTGACGTGACGCGGCGCCCGGGCATAAGTTACATAAGTTCAAACAGTGTAAACTGCATGGTCTCCGGTACAGCAGTGTTATAGGCGAAGGTCACATGGTAAAGCCTCTTCCCACATCTTGTGCTCTATGTCGACATACGTCTACGTTTTTATCCTTCTGTGAATTTCCTTCTCATGGTCAGGGTGCCCTGTGACTAGTAGACCTAGGTAAACGTACTCCTTCACAAATTCTAGAGGCTGACTGGCGATCCTGAACTCTTGTTCCTTTGCCCAGCTATTGATCATTATCTTCATCTTCTGCATATTAATTTTCAACCTCACTCTTACACTTTCTCTGTCAAGGCCTTCAATCATTTGTTGTAACTCGTCCCCAGTGTTGGTGAACAGGACAATGTCATCTGCAAATCGAAGGTTGCTGAGATATTCACTGTTGATCCTTACTACTAAGCCTTCCCAGTTTAATAGCTTGAATACTTCTTCGAAGCATGCTGTTAATAGCATTGGGGAGATTGTGTGTCCTTGTCTGACCCCTTTCTTTATAGGTATCTTCTTACTTTTCTTGTAGAGAATTAAGGTAGCTGTGAAATCTCTGTAGATACTTTCCAAGATATTTACGTAAGCGTCCTGTACTCCTTGATTACGTAACGCCTCTGTGACTGCTGGTATCTCTACTGAATCAAATGCCTTTTCCTAATCTATGAAAGCCATATAGAGAGGCTGATTGTACTCTCGATTTCTGGACTACCTGATTGATGATACAGATGGGATCCATTGTAGAGTATCCCTTCCTGAAACCTGCCTGTTACCTTGGTTGACTAAAGTCCAGTGTTGCCCTTATTTTATTGGATATTATCTTAGTGAATATTTGATATCATACTGGAAGTAAGCTAATGGGCCTACAATTTTTCAATTCTTTAAGGTCTCCCTTTTAGAGGATTAGTATAATCTTTCCGTTTTTCCAGTTCTCTGGGACCCTTGAAGTCAATAGACAGTTTGTATAAAGGGCCGCTAGTTTTTCAAGCATTATGTCTGCTCTGTCTTTGATTAAATCGACTGGTAGTCTATTTTTCCCTGCCGCTTTTCCCCGTTTCATGCCTTGCAAGGCCCTTCTGACCTCATCTCTAGTTATAGGAGGAGTTTCTGTATACTGTTCATTATTGTTTCAAATAGTGTACTCCTGAGTCCTCTGGGTACTGTACAGGTCAGTATAGAATTCTTCTGCTGCCTTTATTATACCTTCGAGATTTCTCATGATATTACCCTGCTTATATTTCAGTGCATACATCTTAGTTTGTCCTATGCCAAGTTTCCTTCTCACTGATTTCAAGCTGCATTCATTTTTTATGGCTTCTTCAGTCTTTCTCGCATTATAATTTCTAATATCACTTATTTTCGCTTTTTTGATCAATTTTGACAGTTCCACGAATTCTATCTGATCTCTTGAGTTGTACTCTTTCATTTTTTGTCACTTCTTTATTAGGTCCTTTGTTACTTGGGAGAGCTTGCCTACTGGTTGCCTTGATGCCTTGCCTCCCACTTCAATTGCTGTCTCTGAAGCCAGCCTCGTTGCGGTTTCATTCAATACCTCTATGTCATCGTCATCATCTCTCTTTTCTAAGGTTGCATATTTGTTTGCAAGTACCAGCCTAAATTTGCCTGCTTTTACCCTTACTATCTCTAAGTTGACCTGTTTCTTCTTGACCAATTTTACTCTTTGTTCAAATTGAGGTGAATCCTAGCCCTCACTAACCTATGATCCCTGCACTTTACCCTATCTATCACTTCTACGTCCTGTGCTATGCCGGAATGGGCGGAAAGTATGAAATCAATTTCATTTCTTGTTTCACCATTAGGCCTTTCCCATGTACACTTTCTGTTGCTGTTTCCTGAAAAAGGTGTTCATTATTCTCAGCTTATTCCTTTCTGCGAATTCTACCAGCATCTCTCCTCTAGCGTTTCTAGAATCGATGCTGTAGTAGCCAGTTGCCTGTTCACCTGCCTGCATTTTTCCCTCTTTTGCATTGATGTCACCCATTACTACCGTGTACAGCAAGTAGTTCAAACAGCATTATTTGTGCAGCCATATCCACGTATTAGGCGAAGCGTCACCGAGCATTAGCCAACACAAGCCTCGCAACACAACCAACACGACACAGTCAACACAACCCATATGCAATTAACTTCTCTTAATTCAACTCTGATGGGACTGACAAAATTGATTGCATTATCTGGCATGTCAAATGAAACAATGTGCAGAAAATACGCTAGAGCATACCGCTGGTTCATTTGGCTATATTTCTCAGATTCTAACACGCCCCTGCATCAAGTGTGCACCCACTTTGTGTGTCGGAAGCAGAAAACTGATGTAGTGATGACATTAAAGCTCTTAAACAAGCTAGAAATCTAGTAAGCACTCAATTGGTTAGCAAGAAAAATGGGCAAGGTATAATAATTGTTGCACATTAGCGGCTAGTTTCTTAACATCAGCTTCGCCGCAATTCAGCCATGCTAAGCAGTAAAGCATACTTGAACTGTGAAAGCAGTTTTGGCTCAATTGTTAGGGGGCAGAAAATGTTTGCACCTCAGAGTCCTAAATTGTTTAATCAGACATTTCGAGATAATGTTATTGCTTGGAAATCTTAGCTTGGGTAGGCTGAAAATAGGCATTTTTGATGGGAGATGATGCGTGTTCCTAGTTCTGCTGGGACGCCAGTAAAAATGCTGCCAATAAAGCGGTCGGTATTGGGGTCACCATAGGTGTCAGGCATGGGATTGTTTGGTGAAGGGCAATATAACGATAGGAAGAGGGAAAGTTTGTTACAAGAAAGGTGCACAGCACCATAAAAAAATGTGCAGGTGGTGCTGGTTGTGGTGTGCCGGGCTGCACCCCCTTGCTACAAGGTTAAAGGAGCCACTGCGCTGCGACAGCGCCGTGTTTTTGGGGGCGCATTTAATTGAATGGAGTACTGGCATTGCCTATCACTTGGCTCGAGTTGGCTAAAAAAATGAGCCGTTCCACTCAGTGAAGGTGGATGACCAGCGAAGCTGTTTAGCACATGACACAGAGGTGACAGAATTTTGAACAAAGTTACGAACATATTTATTGTCCTGATCAGTGGTAACCGTGGTGATAGGTATGCACACTTTCTCGTGTCACCCCTGTTAATAAATGTGTCCGTCACATAAGACGATGAATGACTCATGCTCTCTTAAGCAATGGTTGATACCACCGTAAATAAAAAGAAATTTAACGCAGCCTCCCCATTATGATGACAGGAGAGAAATTAAATTTTACTCTGAAATGATGAACGGCAACAGAGCCAGCTGTGAAATAACATGATGATGAATGCACTTCTTAGGCATTTGAGCTTATGCGCCAAGGGGCACAAATGAGCCAGCTGGGAAAGTTGACGATGCTTGAGTGATTGCTGATGATGATAGTTGATTATGACTATAAATGTGGTGATCAGCAAGTCCAACCTTGACATACTTCCTTATCAAAAGCAGCACAACACGTCTGACACGAGAAATAGCAGAATCTGAACGGAGCTCTAGACTTGGGGAGGGACGTATCAGCATGGCATACCTGCCAACCCTCCCGATTCGCCCGGGAAACTCCCGATTTTTTTACTGAACTTTCCGATTGTACAATGACTGTCTTATATCTCCCGAAAAGCTGTCTCTGTTCGCGCAATAATGGTTTTTGCGAAACCGGCACCGGGGAATCTGCAGCCACATCGTAATCATCAGCATCAACAACGGTTGCACTAGCGCCATCGGTATCATCGACTAAGCAGCCGACTAAAGCCAGAGCCAACCTGGCTCTTGCATTTACGAGCACATCATAATTGGATTTCTCCGTTCTTTCTGCGCATGCGTGAAGAGCAGTGGTCGCGAGAGAGAAATGTGGGGACTTTCGGTCCTTGAGATTTCTCTTCACCTGGGTACTACGGAGAAGAAAGTTAGCTCCGTTTGTCCCTAGTCGAGCTGGCAAGGCAATCGACAGAATGTGTGGCTGGCAAGGCGAAGAAGCCGTGTCCAAAGTGAGTTTGTTGCTATTTTGTTGCGACGGTAGCATATTAAATTTTTATAGTCACAGGGGGATACGTTTGGAAGTGAGGTGTCTTCTCGGATGACTTAAGTGGCAAAGCATTACATCGTGCCGATGCATTGTTCATTAGTGTCATTGAGCAATGTCAGCATACCGCACACTTAGAAGATTCGCAGGAACGGAAACAGTTTATGAATTCGACTGCCCTGCCAATGCGAGTTTGTTGCTTTTTTGTTGTTGTTTTTTTGGGGTGGTTTCATATTAAATTCTGATAGTCGTAGGGGAATACGTTTGGACGTGAGGCGTTTTCTCAGATAACTTTAATGACAAAGCATTGCATCGTGCTGATGCATTCACAAGGGTCTACTGCTATATGAAATTGGATCACGACCATTCTTCTTTAAAATACATTTGTTCCGTATTCATCCGCAGGGCATAGTGTTTTGCCAGTGTGGCTGTCAGGATGTCTCAGTGTGAACGCGCCGTTATGGCACGTTCACACTGAGACATTCGGCTTCTGGAGCAGCGCCCAGTTCGGCGGAAACCAGTTCAGCGGCGGTGAGATCCGCCGGAATAGCCCCTTCCGTGCCTATCGCTCCCGGACCGATTTTCGCAGCCGCTGCCGCCGGATTCCCTCACCGCAAACCAATCGGAGCGCGTCTCAGCAATTTGAAACATGGCGGCCAAGCTCGACGCACTCGTCATATCGCAGTCTTCGAACGCGTCGCGACACCGGAAATGCTCATCGAATTGGTGCGTAACCGCCCCGTCCTTTTCTACAAGTACCACGCGAAGCACAAGGTCTAAGCGACCTGACAAGGTGGCGTGAGCAAGCTACGCGCGCTATTGCAAAGCAGGACAAACCCACCAACGTTGGTGGCGTGTACGATCTATGGCTCAGATTGCATGGCGACGCAAGTTTTAGTACTTTCACATACGGAGTACAAAATGTCCCATTCCCACGAATCTACAAGTGTGTTGTATGCTCAGTTATATTAAGAACTAATGCATCGGCACGGCAATTGAATTCATAAACTGTTTCCAGTCCCACGATTCCCCTGAAGTGTGTGGTATGCTCAACGGCACTAATGAACGATGTGTCGGCGCTGCGTAATGCTTTGCCACTAAAGTCATCCGAGAAGACACGTCACTTCCAAACATATCCCCCTGCGACTATAAAAATTTAATATGCTACCGTCGCAACAAAATAGCGACAAACTCACTTTGGACACGGCTTCTTCGCCTTGCCGGCCACGCATTCTCTCAATTGTGTTGCCAGCTCGGCTAGGGACGAACGGAGCTAACAACTTTCTTCTCCTTAGTACCCAGGCGAAGAGAAATCTCAAGGACCGAAAGTCCCCACATTTCTCTCTCGCGACCACTGCTCCTCGCGCATGCGCAGAAAGAACGGAGAAATCAAATTTTGATGTGCTTGTCTTGCATTTCATGCATGCATTCCTTCATGGTGCATCTTGTTGCTGCTGCTTGTGTGTATGATTAGTGTTGGCTAGGCCGTGTGTGCGGTGCACCATATAAAGTTAAAAACCTCGTGTGCTTGATGCCATGGCGCTATCAAAGCCCAAGAAAAGGTATTTGCAGACGTTTTTGTGATCTTACACTTCTGAATTTCCGTGCTTTATGACATCAAGGAGAACATTTTGCATTTTATACAACGTGTGGATGCGACGTCAGCATGCCTCACGGTGGCAAAGGCGACTTCAAACTGCACGTTTCTACGGCGAAACATCAAAGCTATGTTCGCACCGTTGAGCAGCAAGATAACATAGTGAACTTTCTCCGGAACAACTGCGACGACTGTGTCATACGTGTGGAGTGCCTGTTTACAGGATTCCTCGCAGAACGCAACCTACTCCTTAGTGTCAGCTACCACGTTGGGCCTATTCTACGGAAAATGTTTCCGAAATGTGACGAAGCAAAGCGTTATGGATGTGGACGCAACTCTGAAGAATGTGGAGGTGGCCAACTTGAAATTTATTTCACAAGCATCTCTTTCGAGTCTTCGTTTCTTTATTCAGAATTTCCCTCAGCTACTGCCCCGAGATTCCAATGAATTTCCTGAAGACGCTTTAGATGCTCTCGAAACTGAGTTTGCCACTCTACAGGCGTACAGCCTTCCAGAGGACATTCTGAATGAAGAAAAGTGGGATGTGCAGTGGTCTATGGTTGGAAAAATTAAGAACATTGAGGGAAAACATGTTTCACCGAGTTGCTAAGGTCATACTGGATTAAATCGTGATACCACATAGCTATGCAGTGTGTGAGAGTATTTTCAGCACGGCGCAATAAACTAGGACCGAGTTCCGCTCATCAATGTGCAACACAACCCTCCAACACCTGCTGCTAGTGAAGGGCTCAGTCTGGACCATGTTTTGAGCAAAGCTACTCTGACAAATTTTTGAAGTGAGCAAAGTCTACTACTGCAAGGTCTTGCAAAAGGACTCATTGAACATTACCTGAAAGTTTGAACGAAACAGCCCCGCCCCCCCCTCCCCATTCCACTGGAAGTTGAAACAGTAAATGCACCCCCCCCCCCCCCCCCCCGTTGGTGCAAATACAAAGTCTCCCAATTTTTGATCTCGCCAGGTTAGCAGGTATGGCATGGTCTCGTTATGCAAAAAAGGTGAGGCGTGCAGACAGAATACAAGAGAAGTGGACAGCACAAATGCCGACTGTCAATTGAAGGGAGCACTGAGACAAAAGAAAGAAGACACAAAACTCATCTGCGCAAGCTCTGGAATGGTATCACCACGTGTCAGTCGGGTACTTGTGCCGGTCTACTTGAGAGATAGTTGTCAAGGCACTTAATCTCTTCCTTGTGTAAAGTTATCAAAGGCTGACTCATGCACGCACCTCCATCATTATAGATATGCCATGCCTATACCATAAGACTCATATCTTCATTCTTGTACATGTACAATATTGCGCATTCATCTAACTCTGGCGTGCAATTACAATCTTGGCAATGTAGGGAAAGGTTAGAAGGTGATCCACCAGTTAACGACCTTTTATGTTCCATTAGCCTCTGATTGATACACTGCCCCGTTTGCCCTACATAGAACTGGCCACAGCTAAAGGGAACTTTGTAAACCACACCCATAGGACAGTCAATAAAACTGTTGTTCTTATTGTGCTTCACTGGACAAATATCTGTTCTTTTTTTGCCTTTTACCTGCTCCCTTTTCTTCCACACGGCAGCACATATCTTACCTAGATTATTGGGAGCAGGGAAAGCAACATTAACATCATATCTACATGCAACTTTCTTAAGCATCTGCGATACTGAATGAATCTACGGAATAGCCAATGCTCTTTTTTTGCTGCTTTCTGTAATCGCGTCCGTCCCCCTCGAAACCGACTTCTTTAGGTGCTCAGCCACAGTGGCCACTGCTACTCTAGGATAACCTGCTTCTGATAGGTGCCAGAGCTGTGCATTAAAACTGGCACTCATTTTGTGCATGCACAATCTGGTGAGAGAAGACTTATGGCAGGACATGGCAATTCCGTTTTTTACTACTTTGGAATGCTTGGATTGAAAATGTAACAACGGCTTCGAAGATCTTGGTGAGTACTGCCAACAAATGTGATTTTGTTCGAAGACCAAGGATATGTCTAGAAACTGAATTGCGCTTCGCCTAGGAAATTCCTTGGTAAACTTAAATCGTCCTCCATAAAGTTTAAATTGCTCACTTACTGAGGTAGCAGCGGAATCAAATTCTTCCTTATTGCAGAAAATCAGGTATTCATCAACGTAATGAAATATCTGAATAACGCAATCACCTAAGGCTTTCTCTAAGCAGCTGTCAACCTTACTCAGGTAAATATCGCTAAGAATAGGGGCAACTTTTGAACCAATACAAATGCCTGAGTTCGTGTTGTCCACTTCTCTTTTGTCCTGTCTGCACGCCTCACCTTTTTTGCATAATGAATCCTTACCAACTAGCTCAGCTTTCTGCCTTTCTAAGCATGGTCGCCATCACCCTTGCAGACAAAGCGCTGGCATATTTATGCATGCACCAATGATAACCCCTGGCTCGGACAGCATGTATATTTTCGTGAACCATTCACAGTCATGTTGTTATAAGTTCAGTGCTCGTCCTTGTCATCCTGTTTGCGTCCGTGTCTTTCTTTTTAGCCCTGCCACCTTTTCAAATATGTACCAACACGTCCAGTTCACCACATTAATATTCAACACTGCAGAAAACATTAACCGCAGAAACATCGCCTTGATACATAAAATATTACTTTTTTACAGCTGGGGCCACACTTGTCGTCTGCTTCTCACCAGCACCCGCGTACAATCGCCATTGCACTCACCGATGTTGCATTGCACTCACCAACATGTTTCCATCTTACGACTACATCTTTACTTCAGGTCAAAAATTCTGAATAAAAATGTTCCACGGTTTCTTCAGCGTTACCAGTGTATGATTGGACACTGTGATCGGCAAGTTTTTCATTGCACTGAAAAAAAAACGGGTAACACGAAAAATAGTTGTCAGTCCCTTCCCAAGCTTTTGTATCTGCCCCATATGTTAGTACTGGTAGAATGCAATTATTGTACACATTTATTTTTTAATGCTAGTGATGAGCTACTGGCTATAAGACTTGCTGTTTGTTCATCCTGCGGTAGGCAAGCAGCCCAACTTTATTCCTCTGTACATGTGACAGTCCAGGTCTCCTGTGACAGATTTCCTTAAATAAGTGTACTCTTGCTCACACTCTAAAAGCTGAGGGCCAGTCAGAGGTTCTCATTCTCTTGTCGGGCTCTTAAACATTTACCACTTACAGCTTACACTTACATTGTTACTTACCTTTGTTGATCAACAGAACAATGTCACCTGCAGGTTGTAGAGATGTTAATTGTTGACCCTCACTCTGCTTCCCGGTGTAATTGTTTGAATGCTTCTTCTAGACATGCACTGAAATGCAATAATACAAGTGTTTTTGCCTATTTGTTGCTTTTCGTTTGAAGAATGAAGGTAGCTAATTGTCTTTATAGATACAGTTAAACCTCCATATAATGATACATATTGATATATATCAATTTAACGGTAGTAGTCGGGGGCCGGTAACCACTGAAGAACACCATTTATTGTTACAAAATAAGCTGGCAGACTGGCTTGCTGGTGGAATGCCTTTAGCTGTGCATCTCTTCTCATCTCTGGGAAGCCAGGGTCTTCTTAGTGGTCCGCTTGGCTTGCTTGCCGCCGCTGCGCTTGGTAGAGCCCACAACACCTCCCCTTTCTTAATAACTGCTTCACCGGTCCAGGCATTCTCGTTTCCTCCAGACGTGTGCACTCCTTGTGGTGCTCGAGTGCTGAAGAAGTTGCAAGTATACGTCTTCATGATCCATTGTCTGTTTGTACGACATATAGGCCTCCGGTTGCGGTGCTGGCTGCGTCACTGTGTCATGCGACTCAGCTGCAGTAAAGGTACACATAAAGCTGTACTCGGCGCCAGACATTGATGATCGTGTGTCAGGTGACATTTTTCTTTGCTCACGCTCTGTGGGCTTTGTTCTTTTGTCTGAATTCGCTGTGATCCCACTTTGGGGCAAGCATTCTTGGTGTGGTTAGTATGATGGTGCTCAGGCGATCACCCATGAAAAGCTCTCCTGGCGAAAACGCTTCCACACCTGGTGTGGCCCTGTAGGCAAGCACCGCTTCATTTAGATTGGCTAACTTCATCAAAAGCTACTTTGCTGTCTGCGCGGTCGTCTCTGCCATACCGTTACTCTGCGCATAGTAAGGGCTGGACGTCGTGTGTGTGGCTCCCCAGGTGTACAAGCACCTTAAACTCTGCAGAGGTGAACTGTGGGCCGTTGTCTGTGCTTATGTTCACGGAACAACAAACCTTGCAAAGATTGGCTCCAAGAATTGAGCGATGTCTTAGTCTCGAGCAGTGTCTTAGTCTGTCCTCTAGAGCTGTTGCAGCTCGAAGAAACAGGAGTAGTGTCCCATGGGTTGTTTGTCTGTTTATTGATACCGTTAACCCCCGAAGGGTCATTACATAAATGGAGATACAGTGAATATTTACAATACAATGAAGAATCACATGCGCAACAATGAAGATAATGATAATAATACAAAGAAAAGCACTGCTTTTTCACATATATTCACAGAAGTAATAATCCAAGCACACTCATCGTGACCACAGCGCGGTGTTATTGATCTAGCGGATCAGAACACTTCTTGACCTGAACAAACAAAAGTCTGCAGTTCGTCTAGAAATGTACTTAAAGAAGAAGAGGAAACCATTGAGTCGGGCAGCATGTTCCATCCCTTAATTACTTTAAGAAAATAGCTATATTTAAAAGTGTCATTTTGTGTTAATGGTGGCTTGATATACATGCTATGTCCATGTCGGAAGCACGCATTGGGCGATAATTTGAAGAAGTCGGACCTATAAACTTTAACTTTATTATGAATGATGAGGAAGAGAAATTTTAATCTGTCCACTGCTGTCGTAACTTCTAAAGCAGGAAGATTTGCGTTCCGCCACACTAAGCTGAGGGGAGTGACAATAGAGAGTTTTAGCAGAGCTATATTACGGTACGGTAAGTGTGGTATACGGTACGGTATTGCCGTTCCGTACTAACTTACCGCGATGACCGAAGACGTTTTAGCTGCGTGGGCCGCTCGATGTGTACGGTAATATGATAATGATGATAGCGGCTAACATTGGGGCTTTTCAAAATACAATAACTATGCGCTGAGTGCGAAATATTCATTTTGACGAATACCAGAAAGCTTTAGCTTGTCCATACACGCATTGCTCTTTACAGAAATGCCCGGCTACGGCAAATGTAAACGCCAGCCACAAGGGCGCTGGCGACATCTTGTGACACTTCGTCATGCAACACGTGAAACCTTTTGTTACATACGCATTCTTATCTAATGGATACATAAAAAAGGGTTTGTTTCTTGTAAAATACACCGCTGCTGACACTTTACACCAGCAGATAACTTGAATATATTTAGTTACTGCAAAAAAAAAAAAAAAATCTCTGCGTCCACTCTAAGTAAACTCTGCATCACTAGATGGCGCCACCAACCTGTTTTTTTTTTTTATGCCGCTGTTTACTTTTTGCCGCTTCGTCGATTCGCAGAAGGTGATTTAAAGTGAACTCTTATCGTAGTCCTATCATGGTAAAAAAAGCATGCGAGACATCGCCATGCACGACGTGGACTCTGTGGCCGACGCCAGTTCTCACTGTGTTGGCTTGGTGCGGCTCGGCTTGCAAAACACGGTACAAGTCGAGCCTTACCGACTCCTTACCGCCTAGTATGCCGTACGGAAAGTCTCTCCGTACGGTAAAGTGCGCGCATGCGCAGTCTTCGGCCGGTACGGCATTTCCGCATTTTCCATACGGCAACTTGGCGCTGCTAAAAGTCTCTAATAGCGATATTTGTTAAATATGAATCTTGTAGCTAAACACTGTACTTGATCGAATTTGTGACAATTGATTGCCGTGTGTGGGTACCATACTATTTTGCATATTCTGTGATGGGTCTTATTAAGGTCTTATATGCCCGGTTTTTTATTCAGGTGTACCACTCCATAAGTTGCGTCAGAGGCTCCATAGCACTCTACTGGCTTTATTGCGTACCATATCTATGCGTGCGTTTCACCTGAGGTCTTCGGTAAATAGTACACCTAAGTATCTATGTTGAGTTACCTTTTTCAGTTCAGTGTCGTGAATTTTGTGGCTGTTAGCACAAATAACCTTTTTTTCTCATTTTGGACATGGTTTTGGACATGGATTTATCTGGGTTCAGCATCATTTGCCATTGGCCACACCATTCCATAATTTTTTTGTAAATTAGCCTGTAATTCCAGTTGATCGTCTAGTGATGTTATCTTATTGTATAACACACAATCGTCCACAAATAATCATAGGGGAACAGATGTAGAATTTGCAAGATCATTAATAAATATTAGGGATACATGGGGGCCCCAGTACACTGCTCTGAGGTACCTCTGACAGTACTGGTAGGAGACTTGATTTACGGCCACCTATTTCAACGTATTGTTCTCGTGACTAAAGATAAGATTTGAACCTGTTAGTGATATTAGAATTGATATTAGATATTAGATTATTAGATATTAGGTTATGATATTAGAAGCATCAATTTTCAACAATAATTTTTGGTGGTATACATTATCAAATGCTTTGGACAAATCTAAAGAAAATTAGATCTATCTGTCCGCATTCATTGATTGTTTCAGAAAGGTTATGAGCTAATTCAACAAGTTGCATTATTGTAGACAGACCCTTGTGGAATCGATGTTGAGATGGTGACAGTAATTATGTGTTTTGAGATAATTTGAAAGGTGTTTACTAATGATATGCTCCAGTAACTTAGAGCAGGTGTTCGTAAGGGAAATGGGCCTGTAGTTTCCTACATCTGTCATGATTCCACCCTTATGAATACCCTAGGTACAATTTTGGCCTGTTTCCAAGGTCTAGGAATGGAAGTTCGGCTAATGGATCATTGACAGATAACCATTAAGTATTTAGCTATCCACTCAGCATACCAGTATAAGAAGTCATTAGAAATGCCATCTGTACTGACACTTCTTTTAACAATTATATGCAAAAGAAGGTGTAGGGCACCTGCTTCATTAATCACCACATTGTCAGCCGAAGGACAGTCATAAGAAACAGGTAAGATCGGTACCATTCCGTTGTCATGGGTGAATACAGCAGAGAAAAAGGAAATGAAAGCTTCTGTGCGCTCCTCTGTGACTTTTTGATTATGTGAAGAATAAGATTTCGTTGATGGGTTAACATATCGTGCCAGAACTTAGCAGGTTCATTCGAGACAAACTTTTTCAGTGTTATGTTATAGAACTTATGCCGCGAATCCCGAACAAGACAGTTAAGTTCTTTCCTCATTTGTCATAGGCTGTTCAACATTTCTGGGCTCGAATTTTTGGGACATGCTTTCCTTTTCTTCTGGATTCTTCATTTTGAATTAACTATTTCTCTGTTTATCCATGGCTTTTTATGCTTTCTTATTTTTGTTTGATTTAGGAATAAAATGTTCAATGCAGTGAGCCACCACTGACGAAAAGTGTTCCCACAAGCTGTCCGTACTAGCTTTGGATTCGTATATTGGAGAGAACTCGTCAAAGAAATGTTCAAGGTAGTCCAGTATGCTAACATCATCCGCGGCATGGAAATTCAATGTCTGCTTCGGTAATTCCTTATCCAAAGAAAGTGGGGACAAGTTAAAAGAAAGCATAACCATTTTATGATCAGCTAAACGTTCACCAACTTCGCATTCATTTATATAGCTAGTTAGTGAATTAGACGCAAAGAAAAAATATATAATTGTAGATCTTGGTGCACAAATCCGCGTATAATCATTTACGACTTGTACAAGGTTGTAACAGAATATTAATTCTAATAATTGTTCACCGAGTGCCACATTTGTTTTACCAGGTAAATATGAGTTCCAATCAATATCTGGAAGATTGAAATCACCCAAAAGCACAATATTATCACCCTGTTTAAAATTGGAATCCATGAATTTATGAAGTTGAAGACTTTGCTCCGTCGTCATATTTGGTGCTCTGTATACGCCTCCGATAAAAACACTGCGATTACTTAACGTCGTCTTGATCCAAACGCTTTCAATATCACCTGGGACTGGTATAGTAGTGAAGAGTGTATTTTGTTTAATCAGGATTCCGAAGCCTCCATCTCTTCCGGATCGGTATTTCCTAACTATGCTGCACCCCGGGGGCATAACTTTTACATCAGATATGCTGTTGTTTAGCCATGTCTCCGTAATCACAATCAGATCGGGTTCATTCTCCAAAATTATCAACTCTAGTGCTTCTCCCTTATTTAACGTGCTTCTTGCATTGACGTTGATTATTTTGAAAGACCAACGATTTTTATGTTAGTGTTAGTCACTGACTATTCTTGGTTCACTACCACACTTGTATCTTTCGTTCTTTTCCTCATTCCTGCCATAGAGAATGTTATTTACTTTTAGTTTATCAAAAATAAGCTTAACTTTACTGCCTTTTTTCTTTTCTTCTGTAGCTGAGTTCCACAACTTTTTCTTTATTTCCGCAACTCTCTTCGAAAAGTCATCGCAAACATTGTAATTCGTTCCCTTAAGTCTTGAACTGTTACTCAGAATTCTCGCTTTGTCCCTGTAGTCTGCCACCTTGAAAATTATCGGGCGGGTCTTACTGGCCAACCTCCTGCCAAGCCTATGTATTCTTTCGATTAAACTAACTTGTACCCACAAAATGGCGCTAACCGCCTCATTGTTAACTTTCCTCAGCAGTATCTCTTCATTCTTGTGGTCATCCTCTACCATGCCTCTAATTGTCAGGTTAATGCACCGCAATCGGTTATACAGATCATCTACTTGAATAATCAGACTTCTCGTTTCATCACAGGATTTTGAGACGACAATTTCGAGGTTCCAAAGCCTACTCCAAGTTTCATCGATGCTTTGCACTTTGCTTTCGATGGAGCAAAGTCGCTTGTGCATATCCAACATCTGCGCTTCAGACGAGTCATGTTTAAGTTGAATCGCCGATAGTTTAGAAAGCATCTCTTTCTGATTCTGTAGCACTTCTTTGCACATTTGTTCTGTTATAGGCCCTGGATTCTCTTCAATGTCGCCAGACAGCTTCAGTAACAGGTTTGCCACCGAAAAAAAATCAGACATACAGTGAAGCAACGTTTGTGGACACGGCAGCACTACAAGACAAGGATCATTGCTGCGGAAACCGCATTTCTTGTCACTAACCTGCACGAAAAGTGGCACGTTAGGTGACATCGTTGTAGCGGTGCCGCCGTGTCCACTGAAGCCGATAAGCCATGGGTCTGTATTTATAACAAGAAGCCGGCCCGTCTTAGGCATGTGTCCTGACATCATCGTGCCCAAGGAAGGTGCACAGAAGACGATATTCACGTGCGGCCCCTCCGGAGTGCGGCCAGTACAGCCACCCCCGGATGATCCGCTGGAACCATTGTGCACGAGAAAAGGTGAATATGAAACGGCGTTGCTGCGATGCAAAAAAAGCAGGTCGACCAAGGATGCCACCATTCCTTTTGAGGCAAAGCTCAGGAGAGCACAGAAAACCTGCACGAAGTGCAGCACATTAAGTGACATTGTTGTAGCGGTGCTGCCATGTCCGCTGACCGGCAATGGAGTTAGGCCGGCAGTGGAGTTAGGAGCAGAGGCTCTGTCCTTGGCTGTGCTCTTGGCATGTTGGACATCTTTCCACGTAGTCTTCTATGTGCGTGTCAGTGCTTGGCCACCATATATACTCTCTTGCCCTTGCTGGCACCTTTTTGGGCTCAAGTTGGCAGCATGGTGTTTTGATACCTTGAGATGAAGCGTGATGACCGTTCTGTCACATATGAAGAGCAGACCGTTAACAAGGGAAGCTTCGTTCAACACCTCAACATAGCGCTTCAGGTCGTGTGCCAGTCGATGCAAGGTCGTGTAGGATATCCTGGAGGGTGTTTCATCAGTCTGGATGTTTGCCCTGATTATGTTCAGCATTTGGTTTGAAGTAGGGAGCTCCTCAAGTGTATATTCTTCGAAAATGTTCTGAAATTTGCGGAAATGTTTGCAAGCCCGCTTGATTACCAGTGCCACCTTTACGGTTTGGGCATATCGTTGTTACGTCTCTTAGAGAGACTTCGATGCACATGCCACTGGTAGGTAGGTAGCCTTTCTTGTGACTACTGTCACAGTATTGCCCCAAGGCAGTATGTGGAAGCGTACAGTGATAATGTGTGAAGCAGTCGAGCATTGTAGTAGGTGAGGATTGGTCTCCTGCTTTCAAGCTTCCTTGATTTTGTCAAGGCTTTGCTGTTGAGCCAAACCCCAGTGCAATTCAACATCTTGGTGCAGCAAGTCTCTGTGAAGCTTTGTCAGTTCCGCTAGGCCTAATGGAAATTTCGCCAGATTGTTTACAAAGCCCACCAAGGACCTGACTTCCAACACATCTAGTGGTGAGTCAAGCTGCGTGATGGCCTTCACCTTGCCCGGGGCAGTGCTGACTCCTGTTGCAGATACCACATGTCCTAGGAAGTCAGGGAAAACACAGGGAAGGTGGGAGGTGGAAATTCAAGATGACAATATTGTGCTGAGGAACGTATATGTCACCTTGAAAAAGTTAAGTCCACTTCTCGAAACCTTGGCTTTGGCTTTCACCTTGTTCTCGTTTTGCTAATGCCCTAGGAAGGTTGCTTCAGTTTGACGATATGAGCACTTGTCAAAGTTCAGGCTAATACCTGCATTTTCCAGCCCATTTAGCACATGCCATGGATTGGCATCATGCTGAATTGTCCTTCCTGGGACAGTAATGTTTGTTATCTTGCAGACAACTTACTCCATCTAGTCCTTCCAGTGCTTGGAGCACCTTGCGTTGTTAAAACTCCGTGGAGTGGAGATTCTGAAGGGAAGTCTCATGAACTGGAGCCTTCGTACTGGTGTGACGAAAGTTCTGTATTCGTGAGATGCTTTGGTCAAAGGAACCTGCCAGCATCCTGCTTGTGCATCTAGGCGGCTGAAAACTGTTGCACCTGCTAGTTTTACGAGGCACTTATCGACTGTAGGCAAATGCACTCGTTTAAGAATGATTCAGCAGGCCATAGTCAGCGCAAATGCGAATCCCATTGTTCTTTTTTCGTTACTCAAATCATATTGCGCAACAAAAAACGACACGGACGTAAGAGAGGACGACACACCAAGCACAAGCTTTCAACTAAGTTTATTGTACCACTAAACTGATTCTTTACATGTGAAGCAGTGTAAAACTGCACATGCGCTTACATGAAAATGAACTGCGCATTCATGTAACATAGTTACGACTCATGTGATGCCACCTCCAAAAATTTGGTTCTTTTTCTGTGAGAGCCAAAGAAGGGAAGCTAACACACTTATCACCCAATTTCGCAATCATCTGCGCTTCAGATATTTCATGAATGAGCTGTGTGCTGCCACGGGAAACAATCGTTTGCAGCCATGATCGCGACAATGAATCGCCCAAGAAACCACCGGAGCCATTTTTTACATTGTTGCTGTGTTCGCAGCAACAAGCCCGGACCTTATCTTGGGCTAACGTCCAAGCCAGAAAGTCAGAAATGTTGGTCACTTACGTTGGTGTTTCAGTCAACTCGAGAGGGCATTGCGACTTTCGAGTGACTCTATGGCTGGCTGACTAAGCAGAGCTTCTTTTTATCCTTTGATGAC
The DNA here is from genome assembly GCF_050947875.1 of Dermacentor variabilis. Lineage (NCBI taxonomy): Eukaryota > Metazoa > Arthropoda > Arachnida > Ixodida > Ixodidae > Dermacentor > Dermacentor variabilis. Next base: position 21,258,916 of record NC_134576.1, read on the forward strand.
GAAGACTGCTTCAGGGATTTCGGTGCCACACCAAGCGATTGTTGCATTGATGTGGCCTACCGTGGCAGTTGCCGTCTGCCACGGCAACTGCCTATAAGTTGCCTATAAGTGGCTGTTTTGTTGCCTTGATGGGTCCTATAATGTTGGCATCATACTGATAGTGTGTAATTGCTGTCACATCCGTGCTAGTGTCTACCTTGATGGTGAAAGATATCTTGTTTAGAGAGACAGATATCCACCATGGCGTGGTTGGTCCTGCTTTGACCTTTCCTGAATGTAGTTCTGCCACTTCATTGCTCACAGAAGCACAAGGTTTCACCCTTGGGCACACAGCACACAGAAGCGTGGTGACCTTCCTTCTCACTGCATCCTTGTGTGGTCACACACACTGCCACACCACTTGCAGCATTCATCTTTCAGCTTCTTTCTGTGCTGTGGGTGCGACGACCTGAAGGCGACTTTCGTTTCCTTGCAGTGGGTTTTACTGCTTCCCTGGCTGTGTACTTCTCCTAAGCAGAGAGCCAGCTGTTCAATGGAGTGGATTTTTTTTTTTTTAAAGCTTGATGACCTCTAAATTGTGGGCAACTGTAATCGCTTTCTCGAGGGTGAGTTGGGCGTCGAACTGCAGTCTCTCACTGAATTTCTCTGCACGCAAACCGACCTCAATCTTACTCTGAATCAGTTCATCTCTGAGATTTGGATAGTTTCATCTTTCCGCCATCTTGAAAAGCTTGGTAACAAACGCATCGATGCTTTCATGCTGCTCTTGCTTCTAAGAGTTCAATCTCGTTCACTAGTAGATGACATGCTTGTGGGGGCAGGAAATGATTTTCGAAAGCACTCACCACGACGTCATACGATGACATTTATTCGTCAGTCAATTTCATGGCGATCTCGCCAATGGCTGTGGCAGTCCCCCTACCTGCGATGCCATCGCGTACTAAATGTGCGGGGCGACAGCTGTCGTACACAGGTTGAAAGCGCCTTCGTAGCGAGAGCGGCGTTCACGCGCACTTTGGCGCGAGTCTGAAGCATGGCGTGCCTCCCCTTCCCGTGTCGGTGCGTGGCTCCTTATGTTGAGCTCACTGTTGTCGTGGGCATCTTGCTGTCTTGATTATCCCACCGCTGCCGACATGTACTAGTCAGGGCTTGTAAACTAGTAACGAACACTGTTTATCGTTACATTGTTAGGCTGGCATTAAAGGCTTCCACAAAGGCCTGCCAGTGCGATGGTGTTGTCTGGTGTGTCTCTCCTCGTCTCTGGAAAGCCCAGGCTTTCTCACAGTACGCTTGGCTTGCTTGCCGCATGGGGCACTGGGGTCTGTGGCACCCACAATAACTTTTTATTTTGGTCTCAGCAGTAGTGAAACTTCGGCGAGTTGGTGAAGTTTCATTTTTTACAAGCAGCAGCGCTAAAAAGATGAGGATGAAGAGGATCACAGCACAAGTGCTGACTCTCAATATATCCAAAAATGGCAGGAATATATAAATAAAGTCAATTTAGCTACAACTGAGCATGCACAGCCGACACAAGCCAGGTGCAGCATGGCGCGTAGAATAGAACACATGCGTTTCGAATAAATGGTTCGTTGACAGTCAGTTGTGACCCTCTTTGTCCTCGTCTTTTTAGCACTGCTGCTAGTCATATATGAATACCATATATTTTGAACCTCAATTTAACAACATGTGTTTGCATGCGATTTCAATATAATGAGATTTTACTGCCACTGCGAAGGAATATGGAGGCAATAAATGTAAACTGCTACATTTCCTTAAGTGCTATTTAGAGGGGCCCTACAGCACGTTTTTCAGGGTACCATATTTGCTCTAGATGTATTCTCGACATGTGAAAGAGGAAAAGAAATGATGGTGCACTAAGCCAAAGTTGTTAGTAAAAGAAATTTCAAAATAGAAGCAAAATGGGAGTTACCCTCAACTTAAATTTTCGCGGCTCTAACCACCACAGTTTGCCCTGCTCAGCTTTTTGATGGCCTTCCCAGGGCCTCCGCGATCGAGCAACGTGCAGTTCGGTCTCAAAGGCTGGGGCAGTTTGCTGCTATAGTGACAACAGATTCCGCGAAGCAGTTGTTGGTACGTCACATTCTCAGCATGTTGATCCATAGTGGATCGCACAGTGTATTTTGGACCAATGATCATAGTGCCACTCTTTGACGTCAGGTCTGTCGCACAAAATTGCCGCACGGTGATGCTGCTATCAGTGCTGCCCAACAAGCTTCCTCAGGCGGTGTTGCAGGGCCCTTTTTAAGGCTGCTGAAAGGGAAATTCCACAGATTTGTAGTTTTTATTAAGTTGCTTCACCCATTTATGACCAAATTAGCCAAAGTAAAATTTCATTGCAGTCAGCTTTTAATTAATGTTACCCATGATGTCCTATTGAATTAATAAATTAAAAAATAATAGTAAATAAAACTTTGAATTTTTTTGAATTGATAAAATAGCAAAACATAATTGAAAATATATGATAAATACTACCCTCTACATTATCTTAATGGGAAGACACATTGAGCAGAGGACATGCCAATTAGTCAGCACGTATTCTTCACCAGTTCTCCTAACCTTGCTAAGCCTAATTATGTTCCATAAGAGGTGACGACAGCGAACCTCAAAGGTAACTAAAAGAAGACAGGCCTCTCTTGTATTTCTATTCCTGAGATCGCCCAGTGCGCAGTGCTGACATTACGGGAGTTTCATTGAATAACTGTAGCCTCTTAATTGCCGATGTCTGTATAGTTACCTCATCATAACAAATGTTGCGCTACGTTGTAATGTTTTTTCTACAGATAATACAAGACGTATTTGCTATTTTTGTTCAACAAGGCCAGTAAACGCGCTTTAGACATTCCTCTTCATTCATTCAAATAACTTTATTGAGTGCACTGCGATTTGGTGGGGTGGGCCTGCGCTCCACCTAGGTTTCGGCCAAGGGTTGATTCCTGATGATTCCTGAAACAGCCATACCAAACTAGTTTCATTTGAAAGCATTAGTATTTCGAACGCTGCCTAGTTCATTTTCTAGTATGGCTGGGCATCACTAAAGGTTTTAACCCATATAATTAGAACCATTTTATCAAATACCTAATCAATTCATTGGATTTACAGTAAAATCTTGTTAAACAATAGCCACTTAAACAGTATTTTCATTTTGAAAAGTAGTAAAGTCAAATCCCCGACTCAGCGGCCATTGAACATGTGTTTTGTATCCGCATAAACCGTACCAGCTCATTGCATACGTATCGGTTAACATGTAGTGTTTCCACTTTTCGTCGTGTAAACACGGCGGTGCGTTGTCACCATTGGGGGGCAGCCCGGCAGAACAAAGCCTCAGAGATCAGCACAGTGGCTTCAAAGTGCCCTGTGCGTTTGTACATGAAGCCACATCAACATCAACATCATTTCAGCGCTGTGCCAGAGAGCGTTGTGGCATCGTGCAAGCGGGAGCTCGTGTCATGCCGAAACTCGGATAAAAAAGACACTGGGTGCTTAGCATAGAAGAAAAATTAGACATTGTTCGTGCTATCGAACGTGACACGAAAAGTCGGCGCTGGCACACAACATGGGTCTACTGTTGGCTACGGTGTGTGAGAGAAGCCATGAGAGAAGCCACACAGACACAGCGATTTGTCCTTTGTGCCTTCTCTCATGTCGTGCGTTTCTTTGCACTAAAATTTATTAACATGCAATACCAACTACCTCACCGGTCTGTTTTGTTCAACTTCTTTTTTCTCTTTCTGTCGTAATTCCAGTAGATGGCTACTTATCAAGGTCCATAACTGTCAGATTGAGTAGCACTCTGGTGGATTTATAACATCTGGAGGCCTTTGAAAAAAATTGATTTTGTGCAGAAACCATCAACGATGACTGTAAATGTCGGCAAATAGCCGAACGCTTCTGGAAAACTATTCATTGCATTAAAGAATGATGCACTTGAAGGTGCATATTTGTTGCAGTGAGGATACTTGGAGTACGTTTGTGTTGGATGAATGAGCAAACGAGCAGACCAACATTGTTCTACCATACTTGTCTCATAAGGAGAGTGCAGCGGGAGATCAGGCAGGCAGAAGGTTAGATGGTAAACCTGATAGTAAAACCTGAACAAGTCGAGCAGGCTAGGTGACTATTTGTCGTTGCCATGTTTCCAAGGGGATGCCAAGAAAACATCATCATCACCACCCGGAATGGTGCCAAGCAGAACGCCACAAAGCCCACGCACAATAGCGCCCCCTCCCCAGAACTCAGTTACACGAGAGCAGGCGCTCTCGACACCCTTGTGCCAAACACCAGCCACAAAAATGGATGAAAGTGGTGAAGAAAGCGAACTGCTGTAGAACAGGAAGTGGTCAAAATAGTACAAAAGAAATTAGCAGCCAAAAAAATTTAAGCAGACTCAACTCCAGTTACCTGTACATTGTCCAAAGTACTCAGTAGTCACAGCTTGGTAGATAATGGCCTTTTTGAATCGTATAGCTGTTCTACTGTGAACGGGTAATGATTTTGTGACTTGTGTACTATTGGGGTTGAGCCCATTGTTTTGTTTCTTGTTGTGATAACCAGTAATACAAGTTGGTGTCAGAGAGGTTCATAGAAGAACGGCACATAACCAGTAGCACATATGCCCAGTGGCCCAGGGGCACATACCAACTTCCTTTGTTATTGGTCCACAATTTTAGACTGCACCCTCTTTGGCCTGCATAATTTGGAGAGATGATGTGTCGCGCTGACAGCGTTTTGCCCCTTGGAGGAACATGTGCGATGGCAACATGACACAGACTCCCTTCCCTCCCTGCTTTGCAGTGTGTGTGGTTTGAGCAGAGTGAGCAGCAAGTTCTCTCTCTCTCCTCTCAGCCATCACACACCTGTTTGCTGAGGGAGCTTCAAGGCAAAGAAGTCTACATGTGAAGAATTTGTGCAGTCTATTTGGAATTAAGTTGTGCCTGCAGGAAGTTGGTGTCAAATACGTTCAATGCAGAGCGGCACATGCCAACCAAGTGGCCCGCATTGCTCAATGACCCCAGTTGACGTCAAAAAAGTTCAACAAAAGTCGGCACATACCCAGCGAGCCCGCTCAGAGTGTGTGCCGCTCAGTCATGGATTCGTACCAGCTAGCCTGATCACAGTGCTTGCTCTTTAATGACTTTCTCTCATATGATGGAATCGGAGCGCACTATTGAAAAGCATACATTGTTCATCCTTTCTTCCTGGGACTGCTTTTCACCTGCTGGTCGTTAAATATAACGCTCGGTGCAAAACGCACCTGCATGCATTGGAATTTATTGAGTGGTATTGCAAATTCTGTCTGCTGCCTGTAGTGTTGCTGATCTTTTGCGTAGATTGCATACACGATGCAAATAGTCTTGTATATTCTAGAACACATGTGAGCACCAGTGATTGTGCTCTCATCTCATCGATGACAACTCAGCCAACTCTTCATTAACTTGATCACATCTCGTCGATGACAGAACGACAGGCTGCCATCCAAATGATGCCTCAAAGCCAAGAATACACTAAAATAGACCAGATAGGAGTAAGGCATCATTGAGGCATCATTGAGTAAGATAACTCAATGATGCCTGCTTCTTTTTTCTTTCCTTTTTATGATATCGACCCGTTCAAATCAGTTTAATTGACGTAATACTTTTGCGGAAAGCTGTAGGCTGGAGAGAAGTAACTAATTAAGGGAAAATGAGACATCCTCCCAATCATAGTAATTGCTACAAAGGACACCCATACGGGTTCCTCAAATGAAAAGCCTCGCAGTTGAAGAAAAATTCGTCCTTATCCGGGACTTGAACCCGAGACAACCACCTTTCTGGGGCAACTGCTCTATCATCTGAGCTGACCAGGTGGCTAGCAGATGGCAGGGTCAAGTCGAATTTGTCAACAACTCGAAGCAAAGGCAAGAGTTTGACGTAATAGTTCTGCGGAAACCCACAAGGTGGAGAGAATTAATTAGTTAAGGGAAAGTGAGACATCCACCCAATCTTAGCATTGCTACAAAGGAATCCTATACGAATTCCTCTAATGAAAAGCTTCGCAGTTGGAGAAAATTCGTCCTGGTCCTGGACTCAAACCTGGGACCAGTTTTAACAGTTTATATAACAGCTTTAATTGTTATATCTTCACTCTGTGGTCGAGCTGGAACAAAAGAAGTTTCGATTTGACACACCAAATTGGTTAAAGTAAGGGAGAAGGGCAAATTGAGACAGATTAGTACGGCGGTCTCAGTGGCGATGGCCATCAGCAACGGTAGCACAGCGTTGTGGGGGCCTGAATCGCATGCCATGTATATCCAATCATATCTCCCAACTTTAATCAGCCCCATTCTAAGCTTGTGCATGGCGGTTTCTGACTGGTTCCTGATTTTGGTAGTCCCATACGTAATCGGTACAGCAAGAGGCTTACTGTGGTCGCACGCTACATCTGTGCTTGGGTTTCAGTGATGATGAGGTACATAGCTGCGCCATCTCTCATGTTTCCAGTACACTCTTAAAGAAGTTCGCACCCTAGGCGCTTATCTTGTCCCACAACAATAAACGTCACCTGTCTTGTCCACATTTCCTTTATTTAACGCTGCAAGCCCAGTACTTCCAAGTCACGAGTGGCACGCATGTTATCAGCATGACATAGCATTTTCAAAAGGAAAGTAGCCAGCATAGAATTTTCAAGGAAAAAAGTGCAGGCGAGACAGGTGGTGATTATTGTTCTGGGACAGGATAAGCTCCAAAGGGTGTAAACTTTTTTAAGAGTGTAATGACAAAGCCAGCTTGCAGCCTCTGGGACCTGGTAGGATCATGCTTTGTAATCTGGATTTGCTGGTATAGGATGGTCAATCTCGCATAGAGGTCTGCTAGCATCGACTTGCCATTTTTTCCCAGATGGATGAGTCATACAGAAAGAAATTCAACAAGAGGGGACACTCGGCAAAAACTGGCAACAGGAAATGCATCATGCTAGTATTAACGCCGACCATTTGCTTCCATGAGCATCGAAAATAATAGAGAATGTGAAATTAAGTTAACAGACATTGTTTCATATTTTTTATTGTTTTCAGGCTGAGATATCTGTGTATAAATTAAATGATACTTTGCGGCCTACTTTTCTTTCGTTGCCTAGCAACAGGCGAATGACGTGCCAGATGCATGCGTCATTTGTCAGAACCGCCGCCGAAACAAACGAGTCCGGCTGCTCATCTCAGTGTTGGCCTGTTGACCAGTCTGCCTGTTTTTCTATTTTTGGATTTAGCCTGGTTTGTTGGGCTCCCGGCGAATTCTTGCGTTCCTTCTGCACTTCGACACGGCACCACTGAACTATTGGACTACGGCAAGGTGAGAAATTTTGTTTGACAGTCTGCTACACATTTCAAGCATTAGGCTTAGGGCACAGAACTTAGACTTGTGACACAGTTAGCGAAAAACAACTCGGCCGTCGTGGCACAGTTAAGTTGAATTAATGACTCGTACTGGGAGATGTTTGCGACGCTTTCCTTGAGCCCAACATTATTTTAACTTATTTCGGTAGTTTTTTTGGCATGCTGGTCACACATGGTGCTGTGAGGAACTTTCGCGTGCATTGAATCTTACTGAGAAAAGTCTTGGCACTTTCTCTAACCCCTAACATTATTGTAACTAATTTCGTTACTTTTTTGGGTAAGTGTAGTGGCACCACGCCTGGCATTGTGCTGTGGTTAGCGAAAAGTAGCTCGGCACTAGTACGCAGTTTTGCGCTTTAATGCAATGACAAGACAAGTTTATCGCACTTTCTCTGACGCCCAACATTGTTGAAAATTAATTTTGGTACTTTTTTGTTACTTATGAGGCACACTCGGCGCACTTGGTCTTGTGATGCAGTTCGTGAAAAGCAGCTCAGCTGTGTGGCGCAGTTTTCTCGCGTGTGCTGATTCTTACTCGGACCAATTTGTGACGCTTTCCCTGACCCCCAACATGATTGTAATTAATTTTGTTGCATTTTGGGATAATTTTGAAGCACACTTGCTGCACCTGTCGTGATGCAGTGAAAAGCAGCTCGGCCATGGTGACAAAGTTAGTTTGGTGTGTACTGAATCTTACTGCGACAAATTTGTGAAATTTTTATGGTCCTATAACAACTTAAACCTTCTTTCGGTACTCACGCTTGTCGAAAATGCAACAAGCAATTGCCAAGAGTGATAACACAGGAGTGTGTTGCTTGCGCCAGCAGAACGCACAAAAGATAACACCAAGGAGCTCAAACACTAGGATCCTGTAACTCAAAAATTCTGTCTTCTGCACGAATGAAGACAGGCTTCGCACCCACGCAGCTGTCTTGTGTGCAAGTAGAAGGAATTCTGCGAGCGTCCAGCATGGGTCTGGTTGAGGGCCTATGTTTTGGCCACCTCTGTGTATTCGTAGCGTACTATCGCATCGATTATAGCCAAATTCTTTTGGAAATGCGTAGTAGCCTAGGTATTCGTGCTCTTAAAGTGCAGGAAATAAGTCCTGGGAAGAGGGGAATGCTTGGAATTAGGATGTTTTCGTGGTATGTACGGTATTGTTTGGGATGGGGCGGGTATTTTTTATGCCATGTATGTAAAAGCAAACTGCTTTTGTGTGTAATGTCGCCCATGCACCATTTTCACACATTTCGTCTACACCATTATTCATATGTGTTAATACCAAAATGACACATGCTTGTAATTTACTTTTTTCAGCTGGCATCATCCGGTGGAGCTTTGTACGGGAACTACTGCTGCTTACCTGGTGCCACAATGTTAGATGAATGCACAAAAAGCCCACAACGAGCACTTATATAGAATAAAATAAACATTTCCTAACTTCACAAGGCGTCTTGCATTTTTATGAAATTACACGTGGCACATTTTCAATGGAGGCTTGTAAAGATTGTTCGCAATCATTTTTACTTAATAATAAAACGATTTCACATGAAAACTGCATGTGGTTGAGCTGTAGAAGCAAAAATAAATATATCTCATTGATCAGCACAGCCAGCATAATGAGTACCAGCTAGCGTTCAAATTGCATGTGCCAAAAACAGAAACCGGAAGTGTGGTTCAGGTATTAACGCTGGTGGCTTGGTGCGCTGCAGTCAGTTAGGCCGCTACACTCTATGGGAGTGTCCGCTCTCGTTGAATCCTTTTTCTATGGCTGAATGATGTCTCAGTGACAATCTTGGCACAGCGGCTTGTGTACACATGCGACACAAGGGGTTTCTTTGTGTCGCCCGTGCGCTTGCTTTGAGGTCCATGGAGCAGTACGAGACATTTGTTGGGGCATTGTGATAGGCCTTCTTGAAGGATAAGTGTGTGTGTACTTGTGCCTAGGTGTTACAGCGAGTTGTGCCTTTGTCTCAAGTAACTGAGCTTCTGCACACTTCTGCAGGCCTTGCGGAATGGGACGTGGTCACTCCTGGCGACATGGCCAAGGCACCGCCAAAGCCGTCGCTCACTGGCACTCTTCTCAGCCAGGTACGTGTGCCCACTGCTATGCCATGTGTGCCTGAGGGTCTTTTTGCGTAGATGGAGAAGACACTGAGCCGGTTCCAGAGGGTGCTCAACCTGGCCGCCCTGCAAGAGTCTGCTGCTGGCGACTGCATGCCACCCCCGCTTGGAGACCGCGAGTTTCGCGCCTGCCTGGATGGGGAGGGGCGGTTGTTGAAGCCTCGTGAACTGCGGCTTGCCATTTACAAGGGTGGAGTCGAGCCATCGCTTCGGAAGGTGAGCTTAATCTAGGCCATGAAGAAAACATTGCGATTATTAGGCGTGGGGGGCAGAAACATTTTTGGTATTTTTTTTTTATTTTGGTCGGCATCTGTGCTTATGAGAAGAGATTTCAACAGGCTTCAATAATCTAGAGCCTTTCACTACAGCATGCCTAGTCATAACCAGTTTCGGGGCATTAAACCACAGAATTTCTTTTTCATAGGGGCTGACTTAAACATACAATGCATGATATTTCCCCATTGTGCATGCATACGAATTGCGCAGGAAAGAAAGACGGATTAAACAAAGAGAAAACAAACTAGCGCGGACTTCCACCTGAGTTTATTTCAAAATGATAAACCCTGTATTACAAAGTTGGCAAAGTGCCATGTAACCGCCATGATTAAAAGATTTTTAAAAATGTTAAAAGCAATATGCTAATCACGTGGACTCGTATCCAGCTTTTCTGGACAGGAGGTGTCGAATCTCTGTCCCAAAGCATTACCAATTGCGATGAGATTATCCCTGCTGTGCTACCTGAAGCCACCGCTGGTCTCGAAGTTTCTCGAAGACACGAGGGTTTAGTTCGCATGAGTGCCACCACGTGAAATGCTGACCTTAAGCTTTTCAAACTTGCTGCAGTGATGTGGTGATGATATCAACAAAACAGAAATAAAATGAAGTAGTTATAACCTATCCCTGCGCATTGAACTTAACTAGATTGCTTGTCCCGCCGACGTTATCAGTGTTCTTGATAAAGCGTACAGGGTGTCTACCAACCGGGAAAACGGGGAAAACCGGGAATTCTCAGGGATTTTGAATAGTCTGGAAAATCTCGGGGAAAACTCAGGGAATTCGCGCTTCTATCAGGGAAAAGTAGCTGTAATTTTATTGAAAGGGAAGGAAAGTCGCAGTAAAGCTGGCTCGAGTAGGAGGAGTTGTCAGTGTTTAGTCATTGACCGACTTTCCGGACGGCCTGATAATTCGGACGGCTTCGCGGCACCACCACGTACCCCATAGAGCCTATGTATAAAAACGTCTGAAATTACGGATGCAAGAACCCTTCGCCATCCGAGTTACCGGACTTTTTGCCGTCATGGCAGGTCCGAAAGGGCATCGATAAAACCACCACCGGCGCCGTTTTGATTACCTCGTCGCTCCTCGAACCGGCGCACTCGTACGCAGATCCGCTGGCAGCCTTAGGCACCACCGCAGCAACGCTAGGCCTAGCTGCTTCTGCGTTCGCTATTAAGCTTCTTGCCGTTCTGTGCCGTGTTTTTCATTGAAAAATTCGCCGCTGTCAGCAATGGCACCGACTCCGCCTTTGTGGTCCTCGCGATTGGCATCGAAGCTCGGTAAGCACGGCGCGTTGCATAGTGCCGGTTGCTGAAAGTAAACTTCGCCTCACAACAGCAATATTACGCGGTGAAGCGGGCGCAATTATTGCGGTGAAGCTCAACAAGCGTGAGAAGGGGCAATTGTCACGGGACACAGCATGTAACCCTTAATTAAACACGCGTGCACCCGCTGCCTCCTAGCTGTCACAGGATGAGCACCGATATGCATAATAATAATGCAGGCCTTCAGAGCTTTTTCTGATGTGCTGCGGCAGTAAAAGACATGCAGTGGCGTACCAACTATTTCTAGTGTGTGTGTGTGTGTGTGTGTGTGTGTGTGTGTGTGTGTGTGTGTGTGTGTGTGTGTGTGTGTGTGTGTGTGTGTGTGTGTGTGTGTGTGTGTGTGTGCGTGCGTGCGTGCGTGCGTCCGTCCGTGCGCGCGCGCGTGCGTGTGTGGGGGGGGGGAAGGGGCGGAAAATCGTAGACGGTCTGATCTTTCACGCTCTGTGTGTGTATATATATATTGCCAATTACTATTGCCATAAGTGAAATAGCCTGGCAATGCTTCTGTTATAAGTATATTTAAGCGACAGGGGCCTGTTTATCAATCACACATGGTGAACCATGGGGACCCGTAAAATTAGCTGAATTTGCATTTATCTCTTGCAACTATATAACATCTCAAGATGATACAGGGGCAAAAGGCAATGAGTGCACCCACAGTGGTCTCGGATCGCACCCAGTAGCAGCAGTACAGTGTACATAAAAAGGCGCATTTCCTACAAAGAATTTTAATAATTCAACAAAGAATTGTACTTGCTGCTTAAGTCTACAACATAAAGGTATCTCTAGTTTAGGTAATAGTACTGTCGAGGTTATATGCAATGACGTACAATCAACATAAATTACTTGCAATATTCACACACAAAAAAATTAATGGGCACGCCATCCCGGCCCTGCGATTAATGGGCACGCCATCCCGGCCCTGCGACAGTGGACGTCCAGCGAAGCTGTTAGAAACCACCACTACAACTGCTGTGGAGGGGGGTGCAATGCTTTAGCGCTTTATAATGCCCCCCCCCCCCCACCCAACCCTTCCCACCCCTCAATTTCCACTAGATTTTATATCTGTTGAGTTCACAGTTATTCCAGGGCAATTGGATAAAGTCTTTGTTCGCAAAACACTTTCATAAATCTATGAATAGCTTACATGCGTAATATACTGTCAACATGCTTTCCGTAAGTTCTTTTCCTGTGAAACACAGCTCTTAACATTTACTAACGATCTCTTTGCAATTTCTGATCTAGGTACTGACATTGACTGCGTATTTCTTGATTTTGCCAAAGCCTTTGACTCTGTGACCCATGATTTACTTCTGCTTAAGCTGACTCAACTTAACTTGGACGCAAATGTACTCGAGTGGATAAAAAACTTTCTTTTGTAACAGGACGCAGTTTGTAAACACTAATAACTGTAATTCTCTGTTTTCTAACGTACCAGCAGGTGTTCTTCAAGGGTCAGTCCTGGGTCCACTTCTCTTTCTAATCTATATTAACGATCTTCCGAATTGCGTTCTTTCCTCTTCCATAAAGCTTTTCGCGGATGACTGTGTTCTTTACCGTAAAATTACTAATCCTTCAGATTCCCAAGAGCTGCAGGACGACCTTAACCGCGTAATTGAGTGGTGTTCTAATTGGTGCATGCAACTAAATTCAAATAAATGCAAGGCCATGTGTATGTCTCGTAACACTACCACGCACACCTACTTTATTAATGGTGCACTTGTGACATCAGTTAGCTCTTACAAGTATCTCGGCCTTCACATATCAAATAACCTTTCTTGGCACTCGCATATTGACTATGTTACTAAAAACGCTAATAGCATGCTTGGTTACGTACGCCGTAATTTTAGCTCTGCCCCATCTTCCCTGAAGCTAACTCTTTATAAAACTTTAGTTCGCTCCAAATTGGAGTATGCTTCAGCCATTTGGGATCCGACTCAGTCTTCATTAGTTTCTACTCTTGAAAGTATTCAAAACCGCAGTGCACGCTTTGTCTTATCTAATTATTCTCGCTATGCAAGTATTTCTTCAATGAAACGAACTCTTAACTTACCTAATCTTTCGTCACGCCGCAAATCTTCCCGTCTCTCCCTTTTTCACAAAGTTTTTCACTTGAACCCCCTTTTAAAAGAGACCCTTCTTGCCCCTCCGTCTTATATTTCGGCCCGCACTGACCACAGCCTTAAAATCGGGGTGCCATTGTGCCGTACTAACCGGTACAGTGACTCATTATCTCCAGGACAAGCACGGACTGGAATCGCCTTCCCGACCAGTCGCACTCATCACCGACCCTACTAACTTCAAGGCCGCCGTTCAGAATGCCTTTTGTTAATATTTTTTTTTAATACTTTTTGTTTGTATTTTTTACTGAATTACTCCTTGTTTTGACTCCACTCCTTTCTGTAATGCCTTCGGGCCTTGAAAGTATGTGAAATAAATAAATAAATAAATACTAAAAATATCATAATTAGTTCTCTATATTTGAAGTTTGCCTACATCTTTGAAGTTTGCCTTTATTTTCGCCAAATATAAACAAAATTCATTGTTTAGTTCCTCGAGGACATCGCTGAAACAAAGACAGAAGTTGTTGTGACGCATGAAAATAAGGAAAGAAAAATGACGGCTCATTATTATTTATGCTTTTAACCGGGCCAGGAATGTAAAAATTTTGTCATACATTGCAGTTACAATCACCCCCCTCCACTTTCCACAAAATATGAACCTGTTGTAAACTACAGCTACAGACACTGGGAAGCATAGTTGATAGCGGCCATATCACATGCTCTAATGTTTGAATAAGAAAATTTTACAAAGGCTGTATTTGATCCAACCACTTCGCACAGGAACTTTGCATTGGGCACCACCAATTTTCGCAAAATTTTGTCTTGGCGGCTTGTATAGTGCTGCCAGAACAGCGGACTCAATTCTTCCACTCTCGTGAGACATGCTCAAGCACTCTGGAGTGCTTGCATACGTAATTTATTACGAAAGCCATCTATTTTGAACTTCACCTCCACACCACTCATTAATTTGCCCTTAGTCACCAAACCTAACGAAGCTGCCTTCTTTAGTTCAGCGAGAACACCAGCCGAAATTAATATGTCACCCATGGCAAAATAAGAACAAAAAATGAGGGTTCAATGATTATTCGTAACCCTTCACAATAACCCAGAAATATTAAAACTATGCGACACATTCCACTTGAATTGCTGCCTACTCCTTCAAAGTCAAAAGCATTGTAAACTCTCTTGGGACAATAGCAGTAGCGTGATAATTTCAAATACTTGTTCACCATTTTTTGATGCTGTATTTTATCAACACGCATTTACCATCGCACATAAACTTGGTGTATTGTTCCCCTTATGTTCGCACAATTGTTATCTCAGTTGTTATTGTAGTTATGCAAGCGCAGCCGTCTAAGTCTTACACCGCTCGTAAAACAGACTAATAAGGCTATGGACCACTGGCATACCTATTCTACTTGAAAATGCGCATTTAACCCATCCATTTGGAGCATCGCCTAGACCTTATCTATACCATGCCCCTAATTTCCCCTAGAATTAAACAAGATGCCTTGTTTAGCTCACCGAGAACACTGGAGAAACAAACTATGAATCTCGTAATATCCCCTTCAGCCACGGCATAACATTTGCGAACGCAACTTATTTTGGTCGTTACTGTGTAGTGGTTACAAGGAATAGACAGTGAACATTAGGCTTTGAGTAAATTGCACATTCTACTTTCTTAAGGTACACCCATTCCATGTCTCAGTGAAATGTATCACTTCAAATGACCGCTTTCACGAAGGCATTGCACTCTTTGACGTCCCTTCAAAGAGGGTAATGCCTTCGTGAAAGCGAAGTTGGGGTTTGGGTAGTAATCGCAAAAGGTTATTTCTTTCCTTGTTGTAATGCTTGGGCCCAATAATTAACCTTTGCAAGTAATTTGAGCGGGGGATTCAATATATTTATTGAAGAAACGTAGCACGACTGACTGTACAATTAATGAATATTAGTTACTATGTAATTACGATGGGTCACTATAAAATTCAGAGGCATTCTCCTGCCTTGGCTTGCCTTCTATATGGAGTCTCCAGCCCCTTGGGATAAAATTGACAGAAATATCTCATCTTCGAAAATATTTGCTTCTGTATGCATCTCCTTTTTATTAGTGTTTGAGAATGTCTCACTATGAGCTTTATGCATTTTTTCCAATATTTTTTTTTTGCTTTGTATTTTACAACCCCTCCCTTCTGTTTTCTTTTTGAATAAAGTAAACACTACCCCTTACTATTCAAGCTGGATTAAGTCGTTTTGTATTTATTAGCATGCTTACTAGAGAGTGACTCCATCGGATGACATGGTGTCAGCCTGTCTCTTGACATAAAACAAAGTTCTGTGTCGCTCAGGGAATTCGGCAAAGGCACTCAGGGAAAACCTGGAAAACTCAGGGAATTTGGAAATGTCAACTTGGTAGACACCCTGAGCGTAGCCGATCGTCGGCTGCAAATGACTTATCATCCTAAGAGTGTTTATTACCAACGAGCGATTGATCCTAGGCTTTTGATATGTTTCTTTTTTCTTATTTTTTTTTTTTTGCTTTTACGTTTAGTTTTTCTTTTTGACACTACGGAGCAAACAAGCTATCTTAATCATCGGAAGTACTGCGTGGCAGCCTTTCTTCAGTCGGCACACATTCTTAACGCCCGACCATCGCACAGTGTCTACGAGAGACACCATCGTGGACGGCTTTTGGTTTTGACTTATCGATTTTGTTAAGGCGCTCCCAATTATTTCCCTAGCAACATTGCTGTCCGCATTCATGGGCTACTGCAGCAGCTGGAATTGAGATGTGCTTAAGTATTAAGATGGATACATGGATAAGTTGGTTTTGCAACTTGAGGCAGAAGGCATGGCACAAGAATTGTGCAAACTGTCCCTGTGTCGTCATCCATTAGCATGCTATGGCTCAAGCTGCTCGCAATATTACGTCACATTTACTGGCCACCGGGTCAGGTGCACCTTTTGGTGGGACATATATAGTGCTTGCAGTTAGTTCCCAAAGTAGTAGTCTGTCACAGTTATCCATGTACGTGAAGGAGGACCGCTATTTAAATTTATTGTGCAGTAATATATGTGAGATCTGCATCTTCTCTATATTGTCTACTATGTTGCTGTTCCGCCTGTATAATATAGCCGCAATGTAGACTAACAGATATCGAACGCCAAAAAGGCTACCCACATACTCAAGGACCTCGCACGCAACTCCTGACACTTACTTGTATTCAAGAGTTGTGCGACTGTCAAGGACATCCTTGAGGAATGTTAACTAACGAATATGTGCTTTTACGTGCCAAAACCACAATTTGATTATGAGGCATGACGTAGTGGGGTATTCTATTATAATTTGGACCACCTGGAGTTCTTTAAGGTGCCCATAAATCTAAGTACATGGGTGTTTTCACATTTCTATCCCATCAAAATACAGCCATCGTGGCTAGGATTCGATCCTGCGACCTCGTGCATAGCAGCCCACTATTATATCCACTAAGCAACTACAATGGGTAGGGAATGTTGGCAGTTCGAGGAACGTGACAGTCGGTACGTGAGACAATTCGTTCCTATCCTCATTGCGCAAGAGTCAGTACGAGCCGTCGAAGAATGACACGATAGAATGCATTGTATTTATGTAATGAAGTCCACGTCCGAAATTTGAGACCCGAATCAGCCTGTAACGACTAACTACCAGGCATCTTGTTTACACGTGTAGCCGCCTGACAGCTACCGGGTGCTGGCGTCGGCCACGAGACCTACTTGACCTCTCTTCAACACTTGTCGACATTCTTGCCTTCTTTCACACCATCCGGTTTCAGCTGAACTGCTTCAACAGCCAATTTATTTGTCCCGAAATTTTGCCGCCCTGTCAACGTTATGGCTTTTTATATTTAAGTCATTGTTTTTTGTTTAAGCTAGTGCTGTCCTAAAAGTTCCAGTGGTTTCACTTTTCCCAAGATGCCGCATTTTTGTCAGCCTCTGTTCATATTTTGGGGGATAGTTAATAGACGTTGAAACCATAGCACGGCTTCCTGACCATGCTGCTTAAAAAGTAATTTTTTTTTCCTGAGGTTTTGTGCAAGCTTCTGCCTTTTTGCCGTTCATCAACGTCCTAATTTCCCTGTCACTTGTATCCCACATTGACTACAATCCCGTGGAAGTTCGCAATAATTTAATGGCCACTAGATTGAAGCTGTTTAAATCAATTCTACCGTAGACACGACAGCCGCCTTGGCTCACTGCGAATGAAAATATTGCATTAATGAGCGCCATTCATATGCATATAAATTCACTGTCTAAAAAATTGTATGGATCGCATGCACTGTGCGAATCGATGTGAGCGAAGCTTTCTGTGTTGTTTGCTCTGATTGACGATAATTAGCTGTAATGCTGACTGCAAATGTATAATTTCTTCAGCGTTTAGTGCATTACGAGAGTAGTGAGTTAATGGTAAATGTTACCTTGTGTGCACAACTGCTGTTTGTCTGCGTAGTACGCAACACACAGCGAGCCGTGTTTGCTTGAGGCATTGTTGTGCACCATTGTTTGTAACCTATGAGAGCGTTGAGAATTGTCATTGCTTCACATGGCACATCACATTGCGGCAGACGTTTTGGCAATATTATGGGGCTCTATGTGTAAAACCACATTCGGATTATGAGGGACTCCATAGTGGCATACTCCGGATTAACTTTGATACCCTGGCATTCTTAAACGTGTTCCCAAATCAAAGTGCATGACCGTTTTTGTATTTTGCTCCCGTCAAAATTTGGCTCCCGCAGCGGGGATCGAATCCGCGATCTTGAGCAATGTCATAGCCGTCAAGCTACCGTGGTGGGCACAGAAGTGTTGATTTGACTTGCGACTGCTTCAGTAGTGTTGCCTGTACCCTACGGTGATTAATTGCAGCTTTGTATCTGCACGCCCTGCGTCAGTTGTCCAACTGACAAATTTGCATGGTGTTTATTTTTGAGATATGGTAGAAATGTACAGTACCGTGCCTTCAGTTTGCCCGCGACCACTGTCGTGTCTATAGTAGTAGCATTTCGTTATCTTCTCATGTCGTCTTTTCCCTGTCCCGTCCTTCCCCCTTTATGAGAACTGCGAGCGAAGAATGGCAAGGGTATTCGCTCATTTCGCGAATACCCCAGTTATACCCATTCTCTGCCTCTTCTCCCTGCCCCTTCTCTACCATTCTATCAAGCTCTCCTCAGGACATGCATGTTAGGATAAGGGTGAGCGCTGCAGTTTCTGCTATGCTTTTGCCGGGGGTCACGAACATATACAGCTCTCAAGAAGATAATGTGACAATGCCCAGAGAGATCCAGAGGTCACTGTGCACATGTGACATGATGGAAATGTCCAAACGAGTTTCTTGTGCTGCCTTTCGTCTTTTCCACGTTCCTTCCATGTATATGCGTGCTTTGAACCTCCCTCTGACACGGCGTGCAAGACAACAACAGCACTAGTGGAAAAGTCGAAGGAAGAAGCAAAGAAAGCTTCGCTTTGAAAAAGTGCAGGACACCAACAGCACCAGCGGCAAAATTGAAGGAAGAAGCAAAGAAAGCTTCGCTTTGAAAAAGTTGTCTTTGTTGGCGTACTGTGGCGCGTCACCGTGACGTCATCGCATCCTTTGTGAGTTTTTAGCGCTGCGAGAGCCAACTGTCTGATCTGCCCACTAGACTTTCTGCCTTCAGAAGCAACCTTATCCTTATGCCAAGACCCGAACGGTCTATCCAGTTTACTACAGACCTACAACACTGTCTTTTTTCAACCTCTTCATTATTGGCGCCTTCCGCAGTTTTACTACACTGCATTAATAAGTGAACTTCTTTTCGAATTGTATTCTCTAATAATGTTGTATGCTTGCTATCATTGTCGTACGTAATCTACACAGAGTACTCGGGCATCCTCTAATAAAATGCTTCCAATTTTTGCCTGATTACACCCATCATTGTGTTGCAAATAAACGTAACGAACTAGTTTTCTCAGAAATAAATGCTGACGTCATCCTAAACAAGATCAACAAGACCGTTGTCAGGCCGCCATCTCATTCCGAGTTTCGCTGTCACCAGAGAGCACAGAAAACTGTATTCACAAAAAAAGCCACCAGGATTCGAGCCCATGTATTTGCAGCATTCTGCATTTGGAAGCTGGGCACTGGGCATTGCACTATTACCTTTGGCCTAATGACACTCTTCATGCAGCACTTTCGTCTTATGCATGTTTGCAAACTGGAGTGAAGGGCAGGAGTGTAGCACGCTTTCTTAAAATTAAACATTCGGAATAACCCTTTGTTTGATGGTCTGACATATGTCAAGGGCCCATGATACCATCTTCAGGTCTGTATCAGCTTGCAAAGAGGGAACTCAGATGAGGCATTTTCAAGCGGATAGGCTTTTAATTATCATTAGGATAGTATCATGAACAGTCGCGAAGACAAAGACGTAGTGGAACTAGGTCAGAGTCTCTCCTGTCAGACTGAAAGACCTGCTATAGCCTGTGTGCCCTGTGCAGTACTGACTAACCAAGTGCTAGCCGTTTACTGTTGCTTGCTTGCCCACACGACATCATTCTTGGTACTGACTGCCCACTCGGCCCTCATTAGTTGTTCTACTGGCATTTTGTGGCTCAAACTGCCATTGTGTCCTGATGACGCCGTATCACGTAACACTCACCTGCGTTCTATTGAGTTTCTACGACTATCTGCTCAGGCTGCTACCTACGTCCTTCTGTCACCGTTTCTCCCAGTGCCTGATGGTGACTATGTGGTACTTGTGAAAAGGAAGGACAACAGCTGGTGGTTTTGCGTCAATTATCGCCATCTCAATTGGGTAGCGAAAAAGGATGTGTATCCTCTCCCTCGAATTGACGATGCGCTTGACTGCCTCCATGGTGCTAAATATTTCTCATCGCTAGATCTCCGCTCGGGATACTGGCAAATTGCCGTCAATGACGGCATCCGCGAGAAGACGGCTTTCATCATACCCAACAACCTCTGCCAATTTAAGGTCATGCCTTTTGGGTTGTGTAACGCACCTTCAACTTGTGAACACATGGTGGACACTCTTCTACGTGGTCTTAAGTGGTCAACCTGTCTTTGTTATCTGGACGACGTCATTGTTATGTCGCCCAGCTTTGAAAGCCACCTCCCTCGTCTGTTGGCCATTCTCAACATATTTCACCGGGCTGGCCTCCAGCTCAATTCCTCTAAGTGCACCTTTGGGCACCACCAGAACAAATCACTTGGACACCTAGTTGATGCTACTGGTGTCCAACCAGACCCTGACAAAGTCCGTGCCGTCCGCGAGTTCCCGGTTCCGTGATCCACATATGAAGTATGCAGCTTTCTTGGGCTCTGCTCCTACTGGCGCCACTTTGTTCTCAACTTTGTGGACATTGCTTGACCCCTCATGGACCTCCTCAAAAAGGATGCGCCCCCTTCATAGGGGGTGGACCAAGCATCCTTTGCATCGCTTATTTCTGCCATGCTGGCTCATTTTGACCCAGATGCTAGGACAGAGCTTCGCATCGATGCAAGCGGCCATGGCATAGGTGTTGTACTGGTCCAAACACAGAACGTAGCTAACCTTGTGATAGTGTATGTTAGTCGCCTGCTGTCACAGTCGGAAAAGAATTACCCTATTACTGAGTGGGAGTGCCTAGCTCGTCTGGGCTGTCGCGAAATTCCGTCCGTACCTGTATGGACAGCCATTCGTGGTCATAATAGACCATCATGCGCTCTGCTGGCTCTCAACACCTGAAGACTCCATAGGGAAGCTCAGCCGTTGGGCATTACAATTACAGGAGTACACATTCTTGGTTGTGTACAAATCTGGCAAGTTACACACTGATGCCGACTGCCTATCCCGTCACCTCGTTGAACCATCCAACTCCGCTGAAACATACCCCGACACCTACGTTTTAGCAATCACAGAATTCATCCATGGGGCCGATGAACGATGTAGAGATCCATCATTGCTCTGTCTTAATGACTGTCTGCAATCCAGCACCCTCGACTCCTCACTTAACTTGTTCTTGCTTCAGGATAATGTTCTTTACCGCCGCAACATGCACCCCGACGGCGCAGAACTCCTGCTAGTTGTCCAGTGTCATCTACGCAGAGATATCCTCTTCCAGTTTCATGACGCCCCAACTTCCGGGCACTTAAGCATCTCCAGAACTTATCACATACGATGACGTTTCTTCTGGAAGGGCCTTTATTGTTCCGTTCGCCGCCACATTACATCTTGTGACCTGTATCAGCACCACAAGAAACCTGTGACTCAACCTGCTGGTCACCTTAAGCCAATTGACGTTCCAACCAAGCCATTTTATCGAGTGGGCCTGGACTTACTTGGCTCCTTTCCAGTTTCCATGAAAAGCAACAAATGGATTGCAGTCGCTACTGATTATACCACGTGATATGCACTTACTTGAGCGTTGCCAACCAGCTGCCCCACAGACGTAGCTGACTTCCTACTGTACGCCATCCTCCAATATGGTGCTTCATGTCACCTACTCACAGATCACGGTCGGTACTTCCTGTGTCGTGTGGTCGGCGACCTACTTCGATCATGTGTTATCACAACTTTACCACCTTATATCACCCCCAAGCCAATGGACTTGCCGAACGCCTCAACCGTACACTGACCAACATGCTTTCCATGTATGTTTCTGATGATCATCACAATTGGGGCATTGCCCTTCTTTGTCACATTTGCATACAACTAATCGCGTCATTATACTGCCAGCCACTCACTCTTATATTTTCTCTTTGGCCGCGATCCCTTATTACCCTTTGATGCCTTGCTTCCTTCTGATCCGGCATCCACGTCCACGACTTCCTATGCACAAGATGCCATCACGCGTGCGCAGTGGCCCGCGCTCGGCTCTCGTCATTGCAAGTCGCACAAAGGTCCATTTATGATCGTCAAAACAAGGATACTGCCTTTCCACTGGGCTCTCTCGTCCTTCTCTGGCTCCCATCTCGTCGTGTCGGCCTCTGTAAAATGTTAATGTCGCGCTATGTTGGGCACTACCGTGTGCTGCGCCAGGTGACTCCTGTCACCTATGAGATAACTCCCATGTCATCCTCTTCATAGGCAGTTACGCCTTGAAGTGACATAGTATAGATATGTTTCCCACCTCAAGCGTTACAACTGTGATAAACCATTTTGACCACAACCAGCACTGGGACGGTGCCTCACCGGACGGGGATAATGTCAGGAATAGTGGTGAAGACAAAGACGTTGTAGTGGGGCTGAGTCAGAGTCTCTCCTGTTGGACTGAAACACCTGCTTAATGCTGTGTGCCCTGTGCAGTATTGACTAGCCAAGTGCCAGCCGTTTACTGTTCAGGGTATACTCTCCTTAACAATAATTTTTATTGAAATTTTCTTGCCATGTGGTGAAAGCTGACTAGTAAGTATTTAAATTTTCTTTATTCTTAAGACATCCTGTTAATTTAATGTTGCTGTCTTTTACAGCCTCCTAAATTGAAAAGTACATTATGAATAATAAATTATTGCGTTAAATCTGTAAACGCATACTGTGGAGTTCTCACCCATGCTCTTGGGACAAAAGAACAACAACACAGTAGTGCAAAGAATCACAAGGACATTTATTGCACCTTTCGTAGACCAATGTCTGCTAGCCGAATTGCTATCCATAAAACATGCCGATGGGTACACGACAAATCGCGGAAGTCTGACTCACCGGGATCGGATAGCGAGTGAATATGTTCGCCCCATGCTGGACACCAAAGCCTGGTCGTTCGTGCATACGGTCACGTGGAAGGTGGCACATTCGAACGATCGTATTCGTCCATTTCAGTATTCGCAGTTTTCACAGACAGTGGCACAGTCATGCAGTGACAGCCGGAAACAATTGAAAGATTATACTCGCCGCTGGCTGTCACCCGTTTGCGTAGCGTGCTGGGTTTGTCTACATTTTCCCTTTACTTTTGGTTGATGATTAATGCATTCAAAGCTCTAGTGGGTTTCTGAAGGACACTTAACATGCTCAGAATGAGCAAACACAGAAGTAACCGTATTTGCTGTGTGCCACAATGCAAAAATTATGCGGTAGGTGATGTGAGCCTTCACTCATTTCCACTGGCTGCGTCCATGAGGAAGAAATGGATTATTTAGTTGCAGATCAGCAAAGCTGTCACAGAAGCGATGAAGGTTTACAGTGCGCACTTCACGCTGGAGGACGTATTTTGGAATACGACAGGTGAGTGATGATTCCGAGCACTTGAAGTCACGAATAGACGTAACTCCATAAAGATGCAGGCATAGCACTATATTATGTGCAGGGAAAGAAATAATACAGAATCTTAACTGAAATGTGTTCTGAGATGATTGATGTTTGCGTTTTTGTCACTTATGCCTTTGCGGCTACATTGGAGCACAAACATTCTCCGTAAAGCCTTGTACCGGCTTCAAAATGTCTTGTTCTCGAATGCACCGCTGATGCATTTGTGCTCTGCAACGTTGGCTTGACATTCCACCATTTTCAAACAGAGAGATGAGTTCCTCATTTGAGCAAAGTCATGAGACATTTTTCGCTTTTAGTTACTGCTAAGTAAATGCGGGTGTTCTGCTTCGAACGAGACATAGCCATATGTGGGGAAGCCCAACAACAAAAAGAAAAAGCAGTTTCAGCACCGAAGTTCTTCATGTACCTTTTGTTGTGGCCGCGATTGTCTTGAGGGGAATGGCTGGTTCACAAATGTTCAAATATTGGAAATGTGAGGGGCAGCACGTTTGGTGCCATTCTGGGAGGCATATTTTTGCAATTTATTCTGGCTTCTGCAGTCTTTTCAACTGATTGCAGTTCAAAGAGACTAATGTGTCCCTGTTAGCGCATATAGACAGTACATGCGCTTTTTCTTTTTCCAAGACCCAGCTGTTTGGACACCATGTTGGAAGCGCTTGAAGAAGATAGCAATTTCGTCTAGGCGCCTTTCTGTCGGGGCGTTTGAAGCTGTGGATGAAGCTTCAAAACAAGCACCCCTTGAAAGATATTTGTGGGCATCAGCAAGATCATGGGCATGCAAGTTGCTTGTCTAAGTGGAACTGAGGTTCCCCAACTCTTGTTGTCTTTGTTCTGCCGTTGAACGTAGGATGTCCTGCATGAAATAGTGGCACATAGTACCATTAGCATGCTTTTGTTGCAGAAGTATCCTTAACACAAATTAAATAAGTTCTCCTTAAGGAAGAATTTATAAGTCTATATACACATCAATTAAATCTGCGAGAGAAGATAAGTTGTTTCCGACAAGTGCAGACCTTGAATGTTAATAAATGTATATAGGTATGGATATGAGTTTACATTTTCTGTTTGCCCCCATGCTTGCCGCACTAGAAGGAACGCGCAGACTTGCTCAGTTTCTTGTATATTGTGCTCATAACTTGACAGATTTTCCCCGGGTGGGGCAGTTCGGGGGTGCCATCTACGTGAAGCGGAGGCCAAAGAGGTGTGTTGCCGCCACCAAGAGGCTGTGAAGGTCCGAACACCCTGCATTGGCTCAACCCCCAGGATCCCCTTTTCCCCGTACACAGCTAAGCCGTGCACGGCTACACACGGGAAGGTCCAACCCTCGTGCGCTCAGGTACGTGGTGTTGCAACTCTCCAAACGCCTGCTGATGCAGACGCCCCTGCGGGGTCGACCGCTTTGCCACCAGGTGCAAGCATTGTCTGCATAGACCCTATTCAATAGCTGGTAATAAAAAAATTAGGCAATTATCAGCCCTGCGGCTTTACCAAAATTACTTGGAGAGTATATGCAGGGCATTTATAGTCAATTTAACCTGAGGGAAATTTTGTCAAAGTTAGCCTTTAAATAGCAAATTGACAGATGCTTGCAATTTGCTTTTTTCAGCTGATGCTGTCCGGTGGAGCTTTCGGTCACTACTGCTGCTTACCTGGTGCCACAACATTGGCTGAATGGACGAAAAGCCCAGAACGAGCCTTTATATTGAGCAAAATAAACATTTCCTTATTTCACAAGGAGTCTGGCGCCTACTTTATGTGATTACATGTTGCACAGAGGACAAATTCCATGGAGGCTTGTAAAGATCGATTGAAGTCATATTGATTTTACAAAATAAAAAAAAAAATCCCACCATCGTTGCTTAGTGGCGTGGTGCTGGGCTGTAAGCATGAAGTTGCGAGATCAAATCCAGGCCACGGCGGCCGCATTTCAATGGGGGCGAAATGCAAAAACACCTGTGTACTTATATTAAGGTGCACAATAAAGAACCCCAGGTAGTCCAAATCTCCGAAGTCCCCCACTATGGTGTGCCTCATAAATTGTGGTTTTGGCACGTAAAACCCCATAATTAAAAAAAAAATTTAAAAGCAATTCCTCACCAAGACCATGTCCGGTTGAGCAGTAGAAGCAAAATCAAATGCCACACCGATCAGTGCATCTGGCATAATGCATACCAGCTAGCGTTCGAAGCGCGCTCACCCAAAAGCAAAATTGTGCTTCCGGTTTTAATGTCGGCGTTCTGGTGCGCTGCACTAATAGGTGAGGCGTAAACTTGCAAAGACTCATGGGACGCATCGTCTGCTCGGCACTTCTGGTTCAACAGATGACGGTTCGGGTGCACGATTCTCTGTTCGTGGAGCCAC
Organism: Dermacentor variabilis; assembly: GCF_050947875.1. Classification (NCBI taxonomy): domain Eukaryota; kingdom Metazoa; phylum Arthropoda; class Arachnida; order Ixodida; family Ixodidae; genus Dermacentor; species Dermacentor variabilis. Next base: position 21,284,723 of record NC_134576.1, read on the forward strand.
TCGCACTTGCTCGCTGTGCACCTTCATCACATAGTATCGCCCATGCTGCTAATTTCTAGAGCCTGTGACGGTCGCATCGATGAGTGACCTTGAAATCTGACCATAGGCAGCCATTTAAGATATTTTTTTAGCTGATCAATTGAACACATAAATTAGCTATGTGTGCTGTCACAGTTTCATGCTGGAATGATGAGTTGCACTTGTTCTGTTTGGATCGAGGATGTGAGTGATTTCGAAACATTCCAGTTGTGAACAGATTTGTGCCAGTCGGATACGTGTTTACCTGTCGTAGCCATTATTGACAGACCGCATTGCGCATGTGTGCAGAAAAAAAACCTTGACTTTCCCGAAGGAAAGAGATGCCATCCACACATTTGGCTTTTCGAACTTTTATATCACTGCTAAAGTAGATGCTTGGGCAAGTTGGTACAACATACTTGGAATTTTATATACTTTTACAGCGAACCTTTTTATGTTTTGCGAAGTTTACATATAAATCATACATGTGTTGTCGTCTAAAATAACTTGCTGTACACGTTGGTGATATTTACTGGAACATGCATAATAACGGAACCTCAGCCACGTGGTGGCCGGGGTTTAACCATGTTTTAGCGTAGTATCTCTTTCTCCAGCTTCATCAAAACATTTGTTACAGAAGTCTCTAACGCTTTCAAAGCTGCAGTATATCCTCTTAAGGCTGCCACCAATTGTTACGAGCTGGTACCTCCAGTTGTTACGGAGACAGGGTTTTGGCGACCTTGAACAGCGTCTGCTTGGAGCTTGAACTAGATTGGCCATCAGAGAGAATAACGCATGTTTAATACATTGTTAGGGGTGAGCGGTGCGGTCCAAGACAAAAAGTACAGAAATGTTTGCCGTGCATGCAAAGGCAAAGAAGCTGTGTCCATGGCTTTTCGCTGGCCTTATTACCAACATCATCGGAGCTTTCTCTCTTGCTTCCTAGTAGAGGGCCTTGTCAGCGCACTTGTCAGTTCAGAATACAGAAAAAAATTGGTCACTGGTGTAAAGGTCGGGAGTGTAGGTAACATCAGGTCAACACACAGGGGAACTAGCACACAGAAATTCGGAGAGAAACCGCTCTCTGGTGTAGAGAGGTGAACGTAGGACAAATGAGAGTAGGATTTGCACTGGCGCATAATCCCATCACACACATGACAGAAAAGTCTTTTCATGATGACGAGCGTGACGAGACATGTCGTGTCTCAGGCGCTTGGTATGCATTGCCTTCATCGCCGCACACAGCAAACCTGAACAACCCCTTGTGTTTGGGACACCTTGTGATCTATGTGTGAGATGTGGAACGTGAGTCATGCTAGAATTAGTCAACGGGAGTTGGCTTCCCCGCATGCTTGAGTCTGTCTTAATATACTTTTGATGTCTCTTCATAAGGAAAACACTGCAGCTTTGTGATCGTTAGGCTAGTGTCTCTCACCTCATGCAACTTTCACAAAATATACAAGAAAAATTACGGTCTACACCTTTTCAATCCTCCCAGTACACCTAGCTCAGCTTGCATCGAACACCAAATCAAAGTCGCTGCAAGGTGCCGCCTAAATGGTGTTCCAAGACATTCAGAATCAGAATCAGTTTATTCAAAGCAAAAATGGGGATAATTACATGAAAAGTATATACAGAAGGAGGTCCCATAGTTAAAAACTGAAATGGGACCACCTGTGCATGATGACTAGATTTAATAAAACAACAATGGCAACATGTGAAATTTCCGATAATAAAGGTTTTAGAAGACAAGGCATAAATGAACAGAAAAGCAGCAGATGAATGTATTAAGCAATAACAAGGCTTTGGATTAGACAACAAAAGGTGAAACTACAAAAAATTGCTTAAGAAAGAAAGAAGTAAACAAAATGCGAGAGACACATAGAGAAACAAAGTGGAAGTTAAAAATATAACACATAGTACACTCAAATGGGAAAGTCAGAGGAAGCTAAAAGAAAATACTTAAGTTCTGTACGAAACCTGTGAGCTTTGAACAATTTTAAAGGGAATGGTAATGTGTTCCACAGTGATAAAGCTGAAAAATGTAATGACTGCTTCGTCATTGTTGGTGCGAACGATGGGTAAAATGAAGTTCATATTTTCTGCAAATCTAGTATTATTTACATTAGTAAGGGATGTCTTTGGTATGATGGTTACTGGAATATCATTGTTTAATGACCTAAAAATAAATATGGCCAGGTTATATTTAACAAGATCAGTCACATTCGAAATATTATGTGCATGTAACAGCTGAATTGCGCTAATGCTACGAGGTGAAAATGTTATTAGTCGAATAGCTCGATTCTGAATGACTTGCGACAAAGTTATGTGACTGTTATAAGTGTTTCCCCAAGATTCAATGTTATAGTTAATATGAGAATGAACAAAAGCATAATAAAGCGACTTGAGAGTTGAAAATGAGAAATATGATCGTGCTTTGATTAAAATGCGTATTCCGTATGCCATTTTCTTTTTCACATTAGCTATGTGAAGGTGAAATTAAGATGACGATCAAATTCCACACCTAAATAGGTGCAATGATCGACTGCAGTGATTAGGTGATTGTTGATGGAAATAGATTGAAGGAGGTCAGGCGATCGCTGATGTGAGGCAAAGACAACAAAATTGGTCTTTTTATGGTTAATCTGGGCAGCTTGTTAAATTGACACCATGTGGAAATTTTCACGAGATCTTCGTTTAGCTTACGTGTTAGCGTTGATATAGAATTGTTAGAACTAAATATAGTATCATCAGCGTAAAGAATACACTTAGATGAAGAGAGGCAACTAGGCAGATCATTTATATAAATTAGGAAAAGTATAGGTCCTAATATGGACCCCTGTGGTACACCAATGTTAGTAGTAGCTTCTTTAGAGTAGTACCCAGAAATGTTAATGACTTGTTTTCTATCTTTTGAGTAACTGCGGATGAGAAGTAGAGGCAGACCAGTTATTCCGATGACCTCAAGTTTAGCACAAAGAATTGTATGATTAAGTGTGTCGAAGGCCTTGGATAGATCAATGAATATTGACGCTGCAAAATTACCATCATCAATCGCTTTTTTAAGATAATCAGTAAGAGAAATAAGTGCTAGATTAGTTGAAAAGCCAGAACGAAAGCCAAACTGATAAGGGGAAAGAATACTAAGTTTATCTAAATATTTTGTTAGACCCTTTTTGATAAGTTTTTCAATAACTTTATTAAAAAATGGAAGAACGCAAATGGGTCTATAATATTGTGTAAGCGTACAATCACTTTTTTTGAAAACTGGAATGACTGGACCGCGTTTAAGTTCACGTGGAAAAACACCGGTTTTAAAAATCAGGTTAATGATAGCTGAGAGGACGTTAGCAATATGTTCTGCGATCATTTTAATGTGGTAGGCGTTAATATTATCTAAACCAGCACTAGTGGCTTTAATTGTTTTAATTACTAAAATTACTTCATCAGGTGTTGTTGGAAAAAGGAAAAATGAATGAGGTAAGCGTTTAAAGGACGTGTTACAGCATGAAGCGGAATCAGAAGTGTTGTTGAAGAAAGCATCACAAAAGGCATTTGCAATGTCAAGCGGATTAATGTATACCATGTCATTGTGAATGATTCTCGAAATGACGTTCTGAAAGTTACGGCTTAAAAAAGTGTTAACTATTTCCCACTTTTTTCTAGTGTTATTACCACATCCTATAATTTTTTGTTCGTTATAATTTCTCTTCGCACTTCTCAGCTGTGCAGAAAGGGAGTGAGAAAATTTTTTATAACGGGCAAGTAATTTAGTATTGAAAGGTTGCTTCTTTGTTTTCTTATACAAATTTTCACGTGACCGCATTGCTTTCAGAAGGCTATCTGTAAGCCACGGATTTTCTGGCGATGATACCTTTTTTCTGCATTTTATTTTATGAGAGTGGTAGTTGAAATGTGATGAGTGTCATTAAAAACTGCGAAAAAGCTTTTTGAGGTTCATTAGACGATACAACTTTCGACCAGTCAGTTTTAGTTACGCTAGCAAGGAACATCTCTTTGTCAAGTATAACTCTGTAAAATGACGTGTTAGATATGACTGAGTGATTGCGCAGGCGTAGAACGATAGGATAGTGACCGGTAATATCGATGGTAATAATGCCAGCCTCATGTGGAACTGTTAAGTTCGATAATGCGTGATCAATTAAGGTGCCATCGGCAGTGTTAGGACAATGAGTAAGGAGAGAAATTAAACATTCATATCCAAAACTATGGATGATGCTTGAATGACTAGAGGAACTAGATGAATTGGTATCTATGAGGTTAATGTTGATATCGTCCATGATTATTGCATTAAAATTAGCACATGATATTTTTGGCATGGTTTGATCAAGGGCACTACAGAAGTCAGTAACTAGAGAAGAAGGTGAGCGATAAATGCAGCCAAACACTAAGTTCTTTTTGTCTATACTGAAGGCGGGGGAATCAAATTCAACAAACACTATTCACAGTTAGTAATATTCAACTCCAAGTCAGGCCGTCATTTATATGGAATGTTAGATGAGACAAATAATGCTGAACTGCTGTGATTACTCGTCTCTCTGTGAGAATACTCAGAAGTGTATGAGTTAAAGCAGAATAGGTCCTTGTCATCATTACTAAGCCAGGTTTCAGATACACATATTATTGAAAAGGCAATAAATGTCAAAAACAGGTGCTGAAAATCGTCAAAATGCTTGCAGAGACTTCTAGCATTGAAGTGAATAATTGAATGGTAGTCGCGCGACATGAATTTATTCAGCGCAGATGTTGAGAGGTAAGAATCCATGGTGAATGGTAATTACATTTTAGAATTGAGGCACTTAGTTGTAAACAGAAAGGTCAGACTCATCCGCAATGCGACAAGCACGGCTCTCATTAGTTTTTCTCGCCTTAATCTGACAATTGTCTGTCCACAAGAGCTTCCAGTTAGCTTATTTTAGCACCAGTGCTTTAGAAAAGAGTGCCTTATTTTGTGGTGTCAAGTGGTCATTGACAAATATGAGAAGGTTGTTATCATATTTTCCAATGTCATTCAGGCAGAGCCTTGCCTTTCGTGCCTTACTGATAAAATCGTTCTTTTTCGCTCGAGAACAGAACCTAGAAATTAAATCTTTCCTAACCTTATCTTTAATAGAGACTCTATGAACAACATCGACATCAGAGGAAGTCACAAGGCATCCAATTTTCCTGCCCACTGTCTCCAAAACTGCAACACAGTCCTCGCCCTGACTACAGGGGATACCCCTGATTTCTATATTGTTCATGCGAGAATACTGCTCGAACTCGGAGACCCTTCGGGAAAGTGAACAGTTTTCCGTTTTCAGGGCTTTGTTTTCTGTCACAAGTGAGGCCTTTTCACTGTGCAGCTTGTTGACCAGATCATTTAGAAATTTTAGACTGGATTCAAGGCTCTCCACGTGCTTCTTGATCTTCAGCATGTCTACCCCAGATGTCTTCATGTTAACGATAATTTTGTCAACAATGCAATCAGTCAATTGATCCGATTCATTGAGAAGTCTTGACACCAGTTCAATTCTCTTAGCGAGCTCAGCACAGGTAGGCATGTCTAACAGAACTCAACTAAAGAACACTAAAAAGGTAATGCAAGGACACAAGTTGCGTAAGAGCAGTTCTCGGCAGCGACAGTAACAGGATAAAGAAAACGACAGATCCTGTCGTAACCAACCTGTACAACCGGAAAGTAATGCGTAAGCTGGTGCGCAAGCACTGCCACCGCTGCCGAGAGTGGTCGACAACAGGTGAAGATGGCCTTTAAGTAGCGATGCTAGGACAAGCGAGCACCGCCTGGTGGTCTTCTGTGAAGATCCTGATTGACAAGATGGCTTCTCCAATGTCACGTGCAGTTGATTCAGCCAAATCCGGGTGGTCTTCTGAAATGATCTTGCTTGACAAGATAGCCTGTACAACCTGTACAACCAGAAAGGAATGAGTGAGCTGGTGCACGAGCACTGCCGCCGCTGCCGCGACTGGTCGACAAGAAGTGAAGATGACCTTTAAGTAGCGATGCTGGGACAAGCGAGCACCGCCTGGTGGTCTTCTGTGAAGATCTTGATTGACAAGATGGCTTCTCTGATGTCACGTGCAGTTGATCCAGCCAAGTCCAGGTGGTCTTCTGAGATGATCTTGCTTGACAAGATAGCCTGTACAACCTGTACAACCAGAAAGGAATGCGTGAGCTGGCGCACGAGCACTGCCGCCGCTGCCAAGACTGGTCGACAACAGATGAAGATGGCCTTTAAGTAGCGATGCTGGGACAAGCGAGCACCACCAGGTGGTCTTCTGTGAAGATCTTGATTGAGAAGATGGCTTCTCCGATGTCACGTGCAGTTGATTCAGCCAAATCCGGGTGGTCTTCTGAGATCTTGCTTGACAAGATAGCCTGTACAACCTGTACAACCAGAAAGGAATGCGGGAGCTGGTGCGCGAGCACTGCCACCGCTGCCGAGAGTGGTCGACAACAGGTGAAGATGGCCTTTAAGTAGCGATGCTAGGACAAGTGAGCACCGCCCGGTGGTCTTCTGTGAAGATCCTGATTGACAAGATGGCTTCTCCAATGTCACGTGCAGTTGATTCAGCCAAATCCGGGTGGTCTTCTGAAATGATCTTGCTTGACAAGATAGCCTGTACAACCTGTACAACCAGAAAGGAATGCGTGAGCTGGTGCACGAGCACTGCCGCCGCTGCCGCGACTGGTCGACAAGAAGTGAAGATGACCTTTAAGTAGCGATGCTGGGACAAGCGAGCACCGCCTGGTGGTCTTCTGTGAAGATCTTGATTGACAAGATGGCTTCTCTGATGTCACGTGCAGTTGATCCAGCCAAGTCCAGGTGGTCTTCTGAGATGATCTTGCTTGACAAGATAGCCTGTACAACCTGTACAACCAGAAAGGAATGCGTGAGCTGGTGCACGAGCACTGCCGCCACTGCCAAGACTGGTCGACAACAGATGAAGATGGCCTTTAAGTAGCGATGCTGGGACAAGCGAGCACTGCCTGGTGGTATTCTGTGAAGATATTGATTGATAAGATGGCTTCTTCGATGTCACGTGCAGTTGATTCAGCCAAATCCGGGTGGTCTTCTGAGATCTTGCTTGACAAGATAGCCTGTACAACCTGTACAACCAGAAAGGAATGCGTGAGCTGGTGCGCGAGCACTGCCGCCGCTGCCGAGACTGGCAGCGGCGGCAGTGCCAAGAAAAAGCTTCTATTGCAACCACTTGCCCGCCTATAGTGCCTCCACTATAATAAACCATGCATGTTTTAATCAGCCTAGTGGAACTGAGATGAAATAAGTAAAAAAAAAATTGTTGTTGGCACGAACAGAATTCACTTAAGAACAAGGAAGTGCGACTCGTCATTCAAGATAAGCATGAAAATGCGACAGCCTGCACAGCCAATTCATGTGTTCGGTCTGTTGGGCTAAAACATTATTTTAGATGACTGCCTATGCTCAGATTTCGTGGTCAGTCATTGATCCAACCACCAAAGGCTCTGGAGAGCAGCAGCGTGGGCGATACCTTGTGATGAAGTTGCACAGCGAGCAAGCGCGTCGCTCCGTGAATGGACAATCATGCACCGGAACCGCCATCTGTTGAACCGGAAGTGCCAAGCAGACGACACGTCCCATGAGTCTTTCTGGGTTTACGCTCACCTATTTGGCCGCTGGGCTCTGTGGGAGTGTCCGCTGTTGTTGAATTTCTTTCTCTGTGGCACATTCTGTAGCGGCTGCAGCGCCGCAGGCGAAACAGCGCGTGCATAGTGGGTCCAAAGCCCACCCCAGTGCTTTGTTTCCGTGCTCGCCGTGTGCATGGTTGCCGCCGGCCATGGAGAAAAGAAACAAAACTGGAGAGGCCCTGACGTCACGTTTTCGAAGTCGGAAACGCAGCCATGTTGGTGTGCCATCTGCCTTTGCGCCTCCAATCAGCTCGCAGGAGCAAATATGCACGATCTTTGAACTTGCTACGAGCCAGGGGAAGCTTGTGGTCAACGCGTGTCAAAACAAAGCCTACGAAACTAACACTTAAAATGACATTTAAGAGATGTTGCATACATCTTGAAGCACTTATTATTGGAACTGTGCTGCAATTTGGAGTAACGTGCAGCATGTTTTAGCAAAATGAGTGGGAGGTGGTTGGGTGTTTTTACTAATTGTCAGTATGTTGTACGTTGCGGGTTCACTTCTTTCATTGTTTTTCACAATGTCATGCACCAGCACAATGCGTTGGCGGGCTAGTTGGTGTGAATCCATGAATACTTTGTTTAGCTCAATACAGACACAAGAAAGACGACAGGACAGAGCGCTACTCAACTGACATCATTTTATTGCGTCGCTCCTTTATAGACAGCTGAAACAACCAGTCGTACAAAAGGCGTACTTGCCGCGAAATTTCAGAACGAAGAATCCGACACATTCGCCGCACCTGACCGACGGAAGGCCTGACGTTCCTGAAGGAACTCGCCACGTCTTGAGGAACATGTTCATTCTTCACGCAGAACGTAAGCGTAACGTAACGTAAGGGCTGTTTGCTACTCGTGCGATGCGCCTATTGTGGCCGAGAGGAAGTTTCGTTTCTACAGACGTCTATCAACTCAGACTACAGAATTCTAGTGGACACAGCTGCTGCTACTCCTCCGGTCCAGACTTCCGTGCAGAAAGGAAAAAATGCAACCTGTCACCGCTGGTTTACAGGTACTTGGTGACGTCAGGCTTCCTGACGAAGTTGCTCCATTGTTAAAGAATGGGCCGATGTATAGCACGGAACCGAGAATTCCTGCACATGAGCTGCTGGCCTTGAACAGGTGCATCGCAAGGAAAGCAGGACTAGAGGACCAGCAGCGGTGCTTCCTCGATGGGGTGGATCGCCTTCGTAGGACCATCACCAGGAGCGCACCACCTTCAACAACTGTGATCAAACGAACAGTATCTTTCTTTAGAGACAATGAACTTCGGCTGTTACTGAGTGACAAAGAGGGCGTTTTTTTATTGCTCCATCTTCTGTCTTCAACAAAAAGCCATTCAGGCTGTCAACAAGAACTTCATTCTGGCAAATGAGAAAGTTCAAAAGGTAAAACGCAAAGCCATTTCTTTGTTGGAAAATGTAGGCCTCACCAAGATTGTGAAAGATGTAAAACAATGTAAGGTACTTGCTCTAGAGGTTCTTTTCACTGCAGAAACGCACAAACCGGATGTGCCTTTCCGTACAATAGTCAGTGAAAACAACTGTTGGCAGGTTTTGGTTAGCCGCTTTTGCAAAAACAGTTGAAGCATTTAACTATTGATGATCCTTATGGCATAAAGGATTCTTTCGATGTTGTTTCCTTTCTGAAAGACAACCATTCAGTAGCCGACATTTTTTCTGTTGATGTCGAACATCTTTACTATTAAATACCGCATGATGAGCTATTTCGCAGTGTGATGACTTGCATTGAAGAAAGTGGCAAGGTAGATTTTCGCAATGCGACCGGGTTGTCCTTGGAAAGTTTCATGTCCCTTCTTGAATTTTATTTAAGTGCAACTTTTATCCGGTTCGAATGTAACCTTTTTATCAAAAAAAAAATGGTCTGTGTATTGGTTCATGTGTGGCACCTGCTCTTTGTAATATTTTTTTATCGTTTGTCGACCGCGTTCTTAGAGTGCCTTAAACAATGACTCCGTTCAAATTTTTAGATATGTTGATTTTGTTGTTGTGATAAAACAGACTAACAACGAATGCTCCGTTACGGTAGCTGACATTTTAACTCTGTTCAGTGACAATGGCAAAGGTTTAACTTTCACACATGAGCTATCTAGGGACGGTAAACCCAGTTTTTATATTTGCAGCTATCCTTACAAACAGGCCACGCCTGTTGGATGTACTCGCCACGTGCATGTAAGGAACTTTTACCTTACGCGTCTGCGCACTCAAAGACTGTGAAACGTGCCATTGCTTTGATGTGTCTAGGACCTTCGTTAATGAAATCTTGTCATCACTCTGCGAACCTGAGTTTCATTGCACAGTTAAATAGGCTGCAGGCTGCTGGTTACCCAAGTGCGGTGGTGACGTCAGTCTCGGAGGTATTGCTTCAGAAACTGAAAGGGAAGCAGCACAAAAGTAACTGTATTACGCAAAAGAAGAGGCCTGAAGTTGTGCCGTATTGCCATAGAGCAGCTCACAATCTAAAGAATGTCGCCACTAGATACCAAATTCGAGTAGTGTTTTCCGCTCCTCAGAAACTGTCAATGTTGTGCAGCCGTATTCCTAAAGCAAGTAAAAATCCAGATTGTGAAAAGAACCACTTGAAGTTTGTCGATTGCAGCGTCAGTGTGGTATATAAGATTCCCTTGTCATGTAGCAAAGTGTAAGTAGCGCAGTCAGGTCGCTGTGTTAATGAGCACCTTAGAGAACATGAGCGATCCATACCAACAGGCATAGGTTCCCATTTGGCTCAGCATTGTAAAATATGCATGTGCAAACCCATGTTTCGTGATACCACGATTTTGAAAAAGAGCCGTGACACCACCACCCGAGAGTTATCGGAAGCATTCTTCATTCAGTCATTGGGGTCACGGTGCATAGTGTGCTTCCTTAGCCTTGTACAGCGCTGAATATGGTTTTTTGGATCCTGTCGCATGAGTGCACTCTTGTGATAGGATGTTGGTGGCTCCACCACATGGTGCTCACTGCGCATGTTCCTCTAGTTTCAGCTGTCTATAAAGGAGTGACGCAATAAAATGATGTCAGTTGAGAGTAGCGCTTTGTCCTGTCATCTTTCTTGTGTCTGTTGTTTTGCGCTAAACAAAGTATTCATGCACCAGGCATAATATTCAAATGGCTCGATAAGTGAAAACACGAAATAGTTTGTTTTCATATTTGATGTTCCTGTACGAGTTTTTGCACAGAGTCGACATTCTGTAAACTTGACAAAACTCACAAAACAGCTGAAAATTCCTAATCTTTTCTGCAGCTGTACACTTTCTGTGATTCTGTAGATGCAAAAAATGTCGTGAAATCAAGTTTTCAATCAACGGGATAAAGTTGCATCTGGAAGGGTTAAGAGGTATATGGAAGCGTACTTGTTCCCTGTTCTCACAAGTATCTTCAATAGTTCCGTAAAGTATAGTACATTTTCTACCACTCGGAAGGTAGCATGGATATTGCCTGTACACAAATCGGGTGTTAGACGTGCAGTTACTAACTGCCGGCCTGTGTCTATCCTCTGTGCTGCTTCAAAAGTGCTTGAATCGGTATTGCATTCCCTGCTTTCTGTTAGCACTAAGAATATTTTAATAAATTAACAGCATGACTGTGCATGCCGACGACTTAAAGCTGTTTAAGGCTGTCAAAAGTGTTCACCTCCGCATTGACCTCCAAAAAGACATTTGTTCACTTTCAAACTGGTACAGAAACAATAAGGTACTCTTAAATGCTTTCAAAACTATCATATTAAGTTATAAGCAGAAAACACTATGTACAATTTTCATACACCCGTTGGGTTGCTCTACCTCCTAGGGTCGATGAAATGAACGATCTTGGTGTGTACTTCGACGAAATGGTCAGCTTCTCCTCACGTTAAATATGCACAACGTGCCCTTCATGCTCTTGGGATTGTGTGTCGTAAATTGCACGATTTCCGCTCACCTGATCAGTTTCTGAAATTTTATTCTGCTGTGTGCCTTCTAGTACTAGATTATGCCTTTGTTGATGGGGGCATGACATGCAAATCTAATTCTGACCTCACTGAACGCGTCCAGAATAAATTGCTATCTTCAAGCACCAAGAAGAACGGAAGATTGGGCGAGTTGGTGGTTTTCCATAATGTTTAAAACAGGATGTGGAAAGTTGTCAGGTACATTTATTTATTTATTTATTTATTTATTTATTTATTTATTTATTTATTTATTTATTTATTTCATTATACTGTCAATCCCGATAGGGATTATTACAGGAGTGGGCACATGGTCATCAAGAAAGTACAATATGAGCAAACACTGAACAAACAAGGAGTTAGCATAGAAAAACATGGACACTTACATTTATTGACCAACACACTGGTCTTCACACAATTGCTCTTGCAAAAAAATAATAAAAAAAGAAATAAAACACTAAATTGTGATTGCGACTGTTTCTTCTAGTTGATTTGTAAATGTTTCTAATGTGGGCTGGGCAGTAATAGCAGGGTTTGAGCAGTTCCACTCTCGCACAGTTCGCGGAAAGAATGAAAAGAAAGAAGTATTGTTTTACAAAAAAATTCTTCTAGCGTGAAAGCATGCTTATGCCGAGTCGGTCTGGTGTGTTTTTACTTTAGAAAAGCGGCGGGATTCAACTTCAGTGCACTGTGTAATACTAGGTATAGGAACTTTTATCGTTGAACCTTAGCTCGAATTTCGAGGGTAGCGAGGCCTGCACGAGAAAGAAGTTCGGTTGGTGAATCTATGCGTTTAAAACGATTATAGATAACTCGGGCAGCTTTTTTTTTAATGCGTTCCAGCATGTGAATGTGGTTTTTGGAATGTGGAAACCATACTATGTTGGCATATTCGAGTGCCGGTCTGATAAGGCAGACGTAAGCTGCTTTATCTGGCTGGTGGAATGCGATAAGGTGCGTTTGAGGTAGAACAGTTTGTTCAGGGCTTTTTTAGCTACGTACTGTATGTACGCATTCCAGCTGAGGTCGGATGAGATGATTACACCTAAGCATATATACTGGGTGACGTTTTGAAGAATAGTGCCGTTGAAACCGTACGGGAACTGCAGACTTGATTTTTTGTTTGTGACCGACATGCAGACAGTTTTGCCGGAATTTATCACCATTTGCCAGTCTGCACTACCGTATTTAGGGAATTGTTCAGTTTTGCTTGATCTTCGTGGTTACGCACAGTATGATAAAGAATGCAGGCGTCTGCAAAGAGGCGAATGGTGACGTCAACTTGGTTTGTTATATCATCTATGTACAATAAGAATAGAAGTTGGGCCAGAACAGAGCCCTGGGGAACGCCGGACAAAACGGGGACATCATCAGAAAGGTGATCATTGTATTCTACGTATTGGAAGCGGTTTGACAGAAAGTCATTGATCCAACGAACAAGAGGGCCATTACCAAGCAGGCGGTTAAGTTTGTGAAGCAATTTAGCATGGGAAACACGATCAAACGCTTTAGAGAAATCCATAAAGATTATGTCTACCTGTAGTTGCTCATTAATGTTTTGAGTTAAGTCATGAAGGGTTTCCACGAGTTGGGTGACTGTTGACAAACCATTTCGAAAACCGTGCTGGTTTGAATGTATACATTGATGACTATCTAGTCCTTTTCGAACCAGACGCACGTCCTACAGTAGGCAAGCTTTACGAAGTTTTTTCTGCAGGCCTTAGCCCACTTACTCTCACGCTTGAAGAGCTCACTGATAACATGCTGTGTTTCTTAGATATTCAGCTCGACTGCATGGAACGGCATATGTATTGGGAGTATAAACCTAGGGCTAATAATCCCCTGTTGCCGTGTCGGTCCGCCCACTCGTACCTCGTCAAGAGGAGCATTGCCAACTTGTGCTTTGGAAGTGCATTAAAAAAATCTTGCCATAAGATCTCTAAGAGTCTTATAGGTCAGTTGGGAAGGTCTCAGGAGTTGGTGCAAGTTTTGGGTTGTAGAGGGGCTGCTAAAAAGATGTGAATAAGACAGCACAACCTGGGACGCTGCATATTAATGGACAAAACGCAGAGGGAAGGTAGTGGTAGTGCCCTGTCTGCATAGAACAGCACATAGTCTTGAGAAAATGACTAGCCGGATGGACACGAAAGTGGTCTTTCCAGCACCAGAAAAACTCTCGAAAATGTGTTGGTTAATGGACCTGTACCGTAAGCCAGCTGTTGGATGCTCTGCAAATCATCGTAAAGCACCAGTGGGTTCTTTCTTTCTTTCTTTCTTTCTTTCCTTTTTTCTTTATCACACACATACATTTCATTAAACAAGATATGCACAATCTGTATAGTCCCATAGCCAATGGCTAGTACGGGGCCCATTTCAATATAATAATAATAATAATAATAATAATAATAATAATAATAATAATAATAATAATAATAATAATAATAATACCTTTATTCATGAAAACAAGTGGTACAAAGTGCCAAAGCATTAGGAAAAAAGTTGCTACAAAAAAGCAGCTTGACTGGTCCTAGTAACCTATACTTATACGAAACTGTTATAAAATAATGCTAGCAAAGAGTTTCAAATATATTAACAAAGAATACAAGAAATACAACACTTCGCAATAAATACAGGAATAAGGAATAATAGTAGTACATGGATTTGCAAAATGAAAACTTTTTACATAGGTATTATTATTAGTTTTTCCGAAAAGTTAGCAAAGACAGCAGAAAAATTGCAACACTTCGTAATAAACACAAGAAATACCTGATGAAATAATAGCTGTACATGGTTTAACAAAAAGGGAACACATGAATCAGTTTAAGAAAGAGAGAGAATAATTTAGAAATAATACTTTTTCATTGCTCTCAGCAAGTTCTGCGAGTTCTTTATGTAATGCAGAATACCATTCCATACCTTCGCTCCAGCATACTGTAGCAGTCGTTTGCCATAGGCTTTTTTTATTTAAGTTACCAAAAGTTTGGTTCCTAGTGTGGCATTGTGGGGTGCAGAGCAACAAAATAGGAAATGGCTCATTGTATCTTATAACATTAATACGTGTGGCTATTGTTACTTCCCGTACAAAATCAAAAGGGAACATTTTTAGCATAGAAAACAGGGGTTTGCTTGGTTCATAGTGTCGCGAGAAAGTTCTCGTACGTATAGCTAGTTTTTGCAATCGTCGTACTGGTTCAAGGTAATATGTTGAACCCCAGGATTCCACACAGTACAAAAGGTGGCAGTTCACTAGAGTAAAGTATAAAATATGGAGTATTGAAATGTCAAAGTATTTACGAGCTTGCACGAGGGCATAAAAACTTGAAGCTAATTTAGAGCAGACGACAGCATCTAGCTGAAGCTGCCACTTTAAGCAGCTGTCTAGAAGGACACCAAGGTAGGAGAACAAGTCAGTACAATTGAGGTGGCAATTAATAATACGTAGTATTATATCATTAAGTGGAGTAGTATTATTTCGAGAATGGAATACCATGCATTTAGTTTTATTAGGATTAATGGTAAGCTTGTTAGCAGTAAAACAATCAGCAGTTTTGGCTAGTTCAGTATTCATTTTTTCTTCAATATCTGAAATATTTTCACCAGTAATAATAAAGGCGGCGGCGTCAGCATACATGAGCATTTCAGCAGTGGTTTACTTGTGGTGAGTCATTTATGTATAGCAAGTAAAGCAACGAACCTAATACCGAACCTTATGGCACACCTGTTCATATGGACTGAAGGGAAGAAGTAATGTTGTTAATTGTTACCATTTGTTGACAAGCTTTAAGGTAACTCTCTAATAAATGCCGTATAGTGTTGCGGAAGCCATTGAAAAAGCTGTTGTTTATGAGCTCCCACTGACCTGGGGGAAAAAATGCATCGGACAGACAGGGAGGCGTCTTAATGACCTGCTACAAGAATAGTCTAATGTGAGAAATAAGCAATACAGTCATCTGTCAACTCACTGTCAGGAATACAGCTCTGCGCTGGTGTATGGGTTCTGCCGGGTTCTTGCGAAGCACGAAGATAAAGATGTGCCAGAGATTATTTAGGCTCAGGCTATCTGTCGGAATAGCGATATGTGTGTTAGTGCCCCTTTGGTCTACTTGTTAGATAAGGAGGCTTTTTGGATAAGGGGGCTTTTTTGGATGGTTAAGATTTGGATGAGGTGGCGCCACTGTGCGTGTTTCCTGAATATCAAGTTGTTGAAGTTAGCGCATTGTGGTGTCGTCTCCCTTCTGTGCTTGCTCGCTGGTGCTAAATATGCTTTCCAAGGCTTGTAGATCTGTAGGACACGTTCCATGATGGCAGTGCCAAGATGCAGTGCGTGCTCGGCAGTTTGTGCAAAAAATCTACAAACCTGACAAAGCACTGTTTCGAATGCGAGTTTACACCATTCTTTGATGACATAAAAATCCTGTGATATAGTGTGATACAATGATAGCGTTACAAGGGAAGCGGCAGAAGCATTTCACATAATGAGAGAAGGTAGTGGGTGTGTTAGTCAGCCTTCTGCATCCTTATCTTTGAAGGAAATGGGTTTGCTGAACAGGGATGAATGGTGTTAATCTTGCCCGCTTCCACGAAGCAATGTTTTGGGAGTGAAAAGTGCCTTTTATTCACATCTAACTTGTTTATGTATGTATTTCTTATATTGTGCAAATGAGCTGCCCCCATACATTGGAATAAGTGATTCAATAGTATGTCTTTGCAGAAGGCAACGAAATACACCTATTAAAACCCTCATATTCTCAAGTTTGATGGTATGTCATTTCATTAATGTTTAGCAAGACCTACTTGACATGTTGAAACCAGTTACAATAAAACATGGCCATTAGACAGTGAAAAATTTTCTAGCAATACACTCAATGCCGCTCAATGTCAAGGCCTCCAGATGCGGTGTTGATGCTTCGAAACAATGTAGAAAATAAATATGTGCTCCATGGGCAAGTTTAGACAGCAAAAATCGGGATGTGACAAGCTATGAATTACATAAATTTTAGCTGTTGTAGATTTTTGTTTTTGAGCGCTGCAGGTGTTTTAATTCTTTTTCATGATTTTCCCAAAACCCACTTGTTCATGTTTCTTTCATACACCAACGAGCATAATTAAATTGACATGCATATTTCTTTGTCTGTACTGACCAAACCTTGTCTGGTGAGGCAGCCTGTTTAACAAAACAAAAATTGTGGCCACGAAGTCAAAAGTAATAGACCTTTTGGAACCTGTACGGGTTCCTTATTCACAGTGCCGCAGACAAGCCCTCGTGGTCACTATATATGCATATCACGTGACGTAGAGAGCGAAGATAAACTTGGCAGGGTACCGGTTGGTCCTGTTGATAGTGTTTTCTGTCACTTGAATATGCAAAGACTCAAGCAGCAGTCTCGTGGTCACATTCTGTCCTAATTATTGAAGCATTGTCCCATGTTATTGTTTGATTGCACTTGTGCACATGTTCTGCCAGTGCGTTCGATACTTGACAATTTTCCTTGACATTGCATTTGCGTTCTTTAAATTGCCTTGCCAAGTTCCCAGTTTCGCCGTTGTAGGAGAAGCCGCGGTCATTGCAAGATATTCTGTATACCACTCCCGGGAAATTGTCATCTGCTACACGTTCTTTCACGTTAATGACTTGATTCTGTCACGCAAGCCATATTTTGAAAAGACGTGGGACACCACTTCACTTATGCTGGGCACGTACAGGATGCTCACGTTTCCTGAAAACTCTCTTTGAACTTGTTGTTCAACACACGCTTTTGAACCTTGGCGATGAAAGCAGCTGGTTAACTGTTTTGCAGATAGTTCCCGGCATGTAGCTTGTAGTTCCTGTTGCCTTGCTTCTTGACTGGAGCATATGCACAGGTCTTATACGGCAATCAGGTTGCACGATGTGAAGATAGCGACCCGTATGTGTAGTTTTCCGCTAAGCAGAAAACGACAAGGCTGTTGTCAGAATGGCATATTCGCATTTCGAGGAAGGGCAGCTTGCTTGCTGCTGCCAGCTCAATGGTGAACTGTATGGCTGGTTCTACGGTGTTCAGACATTGCAAAAACCGGTCGACGTCATCCTTGCGCAGAATACAAAAGCTATCATCGACATAGCTTATGACGGCTTTCGATGTGGGTGCCAAGTCGGCAACAACGTTTCCTTCTAGTGCCTCCATCACAAGATTCGCAGTTGTTGCTGATACTGGTGCACCCTTGGCAGTCAGTTGCTTTTGTTTGTAAACCTTTCAATTGGAGGTGAAGTATATGTTGCTCAAACATAATTGAAGGATCTCACATATGTCACATGGATCAAGAGGTGCTCTGTCTGCGAGGGACGGGTCTTTAGACAGGCCTTCCTTGCAAGTAGCTACGGCCAAGTCGACAGGAACGCTCGTGAACAAAGAGGTAATGTCAAACGAAACCATTATGTCATCGTGGCACAGTCTGATGTTGTGAACTCTGTTGACAAGCGCTGACGAGTTCAGAATATGGGCCTGGGTGCTGCCAACTAGCAGACGCGGCACTTGTTGCAGGTAGCCCGAAAGCCAGTGCAGCGGAAACCTGGTGAAATTGACAATAGGCCACAGGGGGATGCCTAACTTATGAATCTTGGGGGACTGTACATTGCAGGAGCCGAGCCGTTGGTGCACACTAAACAATAATACAACTTTTTATGCTGAGGAGACACCACCGGGAAGGCGCTAGAGAGTGTGATGCCCAAATATGGGGACAACGGTTCGCGTACTCAAGGTTTTAACGATTCTCTTAGGCGGAGCCTCCGAGAGCCCAGTTGAGGACAAAGCCATTGGTTTCGAACACACACACAAGCTTTTAATGCAACTAAAGAAGGCTTAAAATAAATGATAGAAAGAAATAGAAAGAATAAAATAAACACTCAAATAGACATCATGGCGGTAAAACACATTTGGGGCTAGTGTGAAGCTAACTAGTGCGCGAGCCCTGGCTTGCCACAACGGCAGGGACGCATAACAGTCTCAATGCGGAGACGCGGCGACAAGTTGGCGCAAGGAGTTGCGCCGGTCTCACCAAAGGTCTTGGTATAAGTTGAATGACCGGGCGACCGGAGCGCGCCAGCTCTGGCTTGGAGAGGTAAAGCAGGCGGCTTGTTGGCACGAGCAGACGGCGGCGGCGTTCTGGCCGGGCAGCTGGGTTTAGAGCTCGGGCCCGTAGCTCGACTGCTCTCGCCCTGCCCACGGGCACAGAAGCTCGAACGCCGGCCTTGGGCAGCAGGCGGCACGACAGACGGGGCCGGCATTCTGGCCGGGCAGCTGGCGTAGAACTCGGGCCCGTAGCCCGACTGTTCTCGTCCTGCCCACGGGCACAGAAGCTCACCGGCCTTGAGCAGCCGGCGGCACGCTCGGGTAGACGGGCGACGCACAGGAACGGGCTGGCAGGAGGCCCCGGTCAGGTGAAGTCCTGGTGGCTCGGGTCCGGAACCCGGCGGCCTGTCTTCAACGCCCGCTCCGGTGGTTGACCTCCTCCTGGCGTCGCTTCCTGGAACTCTCTTGGCGTCTCCCCTGCATCTCCCCTGCGTCTTCCCTGCGTCTTCCACTTCTGTCAGCGCACCGCGCCTTTTCTTCTCTCTTGCCGATTAGGCATTCTCCGATTGGCCGCCTGATGCCCCACGGTCTTTCCTAATTGGTTTGCTTTTCTTCTTTTAGTTGTTTTTCTTGAGCCGCGCGTTCACGTGCCGGACGCTCTTCAGCGTTGTCGTTTTTCTCCTTCCAGCACGGAATTTGCCTTTGCACGTGCACTCCTTGTCGTCAGCTCCTGACCGCCCCGATCACCGCACCATGTCGCGCACCACACATCACAGAGAGTACCTTTTGTAACTTGGACTGGATGTTGTTGAGTAGGGTGATCCTTTAACAAGGTGTACGCTGCTTCATTCTGTAGCATGTCCAGCATTTTTTCATTTATGCGCTGTGGTCGAGTATAACCGTAGCATTGCCTTTGACCAGCCGCAAAAACTGCTACGTCCTTATTGCGTTGTAAGCAACGAATGTTTTTCAGTGGGCGTGAGATCGGGTGCCATGCTGTGCTACCGCCAAGATGAAAGCACCCCAATCGCTTGTGTACATGCTTCATCTTGTACATGAGGTGGAAGCTTGGCAACTGCTCGTTCCACAGCACAAATCACCTTGTTCGAATCACAGAAGCAGCACTTGTATATTGAAGTTAATTGCACGATGCAGTACGGTCCTTGAGTGCAGGTTGGTAGGTTGATCACCATCAAGTTCGTGTCGCCTAGAATTTTTGGATGTTGTGCGTCCACTTTCCTCTCTGTGGTATAGTGTCTCCCCCTGCCAGATCTCCGTGTTATCATACATTTATGTTTTGTAGTAGTCCAGCTACATGGCGCACCCCCCTTCTGTCATGTGACGAGCTTGGACCAATCAGGAGGTGCTATCTGGCGAGTGGAGTCTTTTTTGGTAATAAACGGCCGCTAGCCGGCTCAGTCCTAGTCCGGTTTTCATCAGGAGCAGTTAGCTCCGCGTCTCCCTGTCTGCGTCGGCGCTCACCGCGCGTTCGCTGCGCGCGGGCCCCCGCTTGCCTGCCGCTGCCGACACAACACTCTCTTGGGAGGCCTTGTGTTCTCTCACGCAAGCTGTGAAGTTATCATGTAGTTGAACATCCGGAAGTTCATGTCCGAGAAGGTGTTCCAACCGGCGTTGGGCGAAGAACGTGTCATTCTGAAAATTATGGCTTTCTACCTGCAATCCTGAATTCTTGCCGCGAGAAGTTTCTTTTCCGCCTGCTGGGTGACCCTGTGGCCCCAAGACGTATGAACGGGAGTCTTCAGGCAAATATACTGAAGTAGCAGGTGCTCATTCCAGCATGTCTGGTTGAGAGTCAAGTGGGTCCAGAAAGCTGCCGCTCTGGACGTGAGTGAAACAAGCTGAGTGTCTTGGAAACAGCATCTTACCCATGCGTGTTTTGGTAGTGCACGTAGTCAAGAATTCCATGAAACCTCGTCTGGTCAGGTTTAACAAAACAAAAATTACAATCACTGACCAAGTTAAAAGTATTAGACGTTTCGGGTTCCTTGTTTGCAATGCCGCAGAAAAAGCATCACAAACTTTGGGCAGGATACCGTCGGTCCTGTTATAGTGTTTTCTGTTGCTTGCATATGCAAAGATTCAAGCAGCAGTCTCATGGCCACAATCTTTCCCGATGATTGAACTATTGTCCCATGTTATTGTGTGATGGCACGTGTTCCGCGAGTGCATTTGACCCGTGACGATTTTTCTTGACATTGCATTTATGTTCTTTATGTGTATCCAGTGACCGTATTTCACCGGCTAACAAACATTAAACATTATCGCTTGGTGCAGGATGCACCTGCACATATCGGAAGTTGCCTGAATGTTATCGAGGGTTCTCTCAGTTGTCTACGAACCGCACCAATTGTGTCAAATTGTGCAAGGCACACGGGCACCAACAAATACGCTGGAACTTTGAACAACTGATATATAAAAGCAGACGTGCTTGACCCGCAGATCAGGTTTTCGACGATCGCTGACTTTGCTCGCTGTTATCGTTGCGATTGAGTATTACTTGTTTTGCTGGGCACAAGTTCGCCCGATAAAGAGTTAAATTTGTAGCTCCCAGTTTGGACTCTGCATCCTTCTTCGGCGTCACAACAACGTGACAGTATTTCTAATACAGATTTTTCAGTGAGACTTTGCATACCTAATTCTTACGTAGCGGTGCAATGAGCTACCAAAAATGAAATCATACGAAAGCTATTGATATGATATGACATGGTCATGCAGGTGTTTGCAAAGCGATCTTGTAGACAGATGGTGATGCCAGCACAAATGCTGATCTCAATATTTTGTGCTCTATTGTTATTTCAGAGGTAAAAATAAACGTTTGTGGTAGGTATACATTCAATAATTAAACGTGTTTTATATCTGAAAGAACACAGAAATCAGTAACCTGTTGTTTCAAGCTCAGTTTTCAGCTGGCTGTTTTAGGCCAGACTTGGACGGGTGAAGACAAGATAGTCCAGTAAAAGTGTACCACAGCTGAAAATCGAGCGTTGGCGTGCGTCGGAGCTTGTGCAAGGTCGATCCAAATAGGTCGTGAAGATTCGGGAAGAAAGCGCTTCAGAACAAATTGTCACCAACATCAGCTAGGGTGGTTAGTGGAGGAGTGATTGAAGCACGACTGTATTTGGAGGGAACAGGCATTAGGAAAGAAAGAGTTTTTAATTAAAACAAGGCACAGTTAGAGTCATTCAATGAAAATAATATTCCTAATCAATTTTATATATGCGTGACGAGTAAAAAAAAGACATCTATTTCATTTTATTATTATCAATAAATTTCTTTTTCAGCGTCCATCGTAAGAGGATGCGTTGACACTGCTTTCACTTGCAATGCAGTGCAGTTCTTCAAATGTGCAGGAAGGCGTGCTCGTAAAGTTCACCTATTACAATACACCCCCTCACACGTTGTGCTGTTTTGCTTGTCGATGTTTGTCTCAATTAGGTGACACGGATAGTTTCATTGCTTCTTAACGTGCTCAGTCAAAAGTAGTGAATTACGACCGCCAGGTAATTCTTTATTTATTTTCGTGCGACTGCACTGGCCGACGGGCTTGGCATCCGACGATAGGATCGTCACTCTACACCTAAAGCGTTGGTCGGCCTTCAAAGAAAGTATGTTCTGTGCAGGGGTGCGATTTCAACACTCGTACGGCTGGCCTTTTCCTGCATCGCTTTCCGCGTTGAAAGCTTGAAACGCCCATCAAGTCGAATGGCAGGGCATTTGAATATACAGCTCTAATGCCAGGCCACTAAAACAATTTCGTGCCTTTGAGAACAAAATGACGTCACTTGTGTTCTTAACGGATATGGCCTCACATTATTCTTTCTTCTGCTGGAAGTGTTCCCTCATCACACAGTTGTTGCTAAGCCCCATGCAGTGCCGATGAACTGGCTTGAATGTATAGGCTTCTATGGAAGCTTCGTTACCAGGTATATTTACCTTGGCTTGTGTGGTAGTGTGCCTGTTTCCTTCAACTAATGCGAAGTGACGTGTTTGCTTGTCACTGTGTGTTAACGCATGCTGGTGGCTGAGCCTCAACTTTAGTTGTGCCCCTGTAGCTGTGAAACTAACAATGTATAGAGCGCTATATCATCCAAGACTCTAATGTCTATGCTCCATTTGGGACCTTTTTCAATCGTACTTGACTTACGCTCTTAAAATGATACATAATAATGCAGTACATTTTATATCATCTAGCTGCCATCGCACTAGCAGTATCAAGCCAATGATATCTCATCATACAGTTTTGAAAGGTCAGTTTCTCACGACCTCGTCTGATCGTTCGGTCTGTTTGGATCATCACCAAAAGGTACATGCCACTGTACTTGCCACCGCACTAACACTTTCCTTTGTTCGTTTATTGTCCCCCGCACCTCCAATGAATGGAACCACTTTCCTTACAATATTGTTTCATTTTCAGATCATGACTTCTTGTTTATCACCACACTCTTATTTAATTAATGACGCATGATGTGAATGTCATTAGTTTTCTTGTTGCCTTGTCTGTATCTTTGTACTTTGTATCGGATTTTAATTTTCAGTTGTGTGAGCCTTGAAAATCGCATCCTTGTATGTGCCTACAGCTTTTTATGCATTTGATGTCATTTGTTTTGTGCAATCCCCTTTGTAAAGGTTTGTGCAAGTGAGAGTAAATAAATAAGTAAACACCGAGCTGAATGTCACTCTGCGGAGTACAGTGCAAGCAAAAGCACAATTAGGGTATCTTTAAGAATTTTTTGCACTCTACTGGGCTGTATGTGTGACCATTTTATGCTTCGGGACAAAATCCCCTCAATTAAGGCTAGCAAAGCAACATTTGCAATTTTATGCGCTTAACTGTTTAATGCAGGTGCACTCACGTTCCCCAGATTTCTTGAGTATTTACAAAATTTTGTTGCTTCAATGCAGATGAAATAAAGTACATCTGCAGGAGAACTGCATCGTAAAGAACTTTGCTGTTCAACTACAATTTCTGGTGGCTTCGCGATCATCTTAACATTCGCCATGCTGGATGTACGGCAGTAACTCCTATAGGATATGAAAGCAGCCAATAAATCTGTTTAAAAAAACAAGAGAGGGTCTTGTGGCATAGTTTCTTCGTGACAGCATGGCAGCAATGATGTGATAACGATGGTATGACATCGACTGTGTGATGGAAATGGAATGAAAAAAGAATCATGGCAACGGTGTGAGAACGACAGCATGACAATGGGATGATAATTCTGGAAGGGCAATGCATGTGTGCCGAAGATGGCATGATGATAATTGAATGATGAAGCTGGAATGACCACGACACCCTGATAACTATGGTATGACCACAATGGCATGATTACAATGACAGTGAGTGACTTAATAATTACAATGACATGACGACGGCGGCAGTGTAACAATGGAATGATGACGTCTGAGTGATCACAATGTAAAGAAGGGAATAAAATGACTGCTCAATGACTACCGCAAGTTTGTGTGGAAGCTCACGTCCATGCCTACATATATCGTCTGCCAACCCTGGCCACCTTGGTCCGCACTATATCTGGTGCCTGTTCGCACTATGTCCGGTACCGGCCCATCATGCAAGACAGTGGGCAGCAGCCAGAAAGAAGAGCTAAGGTAGGAGCTAGTTCGTTGTGCATATTGAATTACTGCAGTGCACTACAGCGAAATAACACACAAGGTGGAGGAGGAGGCAGAAAAGAAGGAAGGTGAGGTAGGGAGGTAAACCAGACGCATGTTTGGTTTGCCACCCTGCACTGGGAAAGGGGTTTTAGGCAAGAAAAGAAGGAGAGGAAGGGAAGAAGGTACTATCAGTGTGAATATGTGTGGTTGTCCATAACTTCACGCCTACAGTCAGTCACTGAGGCCAGTCGATTTCATGAGTCATAGCAATGCCCGCTTTGCTTTGTAAGCTTGCGACCCATGGGGCCATGGTTCAAAAATCTTTCTTTGAACATGATCTGCTATCTGATTGGTTTAACACACTTCAAAGAATGTTGCCTTCGATGCCATAAAGATTACAAAAACACAACACATGCTCGATCATCTTTTCACAGCTGAATGAGTCACAGATACGTGTGTCGGACATTCCAATGAGGAAGGAATAGGCATTTGTAAAGGCTACCTCTAACAAGAGGCGATACAGTAAAGTTGCATCACGACGGGAGAAGTGCGATGGAATCTGCAACTTCAGTGTAGGATCCAGCCGGTGGAAATGGCGGTTAGAGGAAATCTGGGTGTTCCACGAATTTCAGTCTTTTTGAGCAAGTAAACGAAGTCCTCTCGCAGGATCTGTTCTTGATAAGAGTATAAGAATTATCACAGTGTCTCTATGGGCTGACCGGTCAGCATCATCTGCAAGGTTATTGCCGACAATGCCACAGTGTCCCGGAAGCGATTAAAAGATGATGTCATCATCATCAGCCTGTTTTATGTCCACTGCAGGACAAAGGCCTCTCTCTGCGATCTCCAATTACCCCTGTCCTGCGCCAACTGACTTTAACTAGCGCCCGTGAATTTCCTAATTTCATCGCTCCACCTAGTCTTCTGCTGCCTTTGACTGTGTTTCTCTTCTCTTGGTACCCATTCTGTAACCTTAATGGTCCAACGGTTATCTAACCATTGCATTACATGACCTGCCCAGCTCTGTATTTTTCTCTTGATGTCAATTAGAATATCGTCTATACCCGTTTGCTCTCTGATCCAAACCGCTCTCTTTCTGTCTCTTAACGTTATGCCTAGCAATATTCGTTCAATTGCCCTTTGCGCAGACCTTAAGGGATAGTGAATAAAAAATTTGTCGCCGAGATTTCTGTCTCCAGTGATAGCTGTCGCACCGAGAGCAACCAAAACAACTCTTTCTGAGGAGAACTGAGCGAAAAGTAATTTTAGTCAATATTTCTCAAATCACGGCACCTACCAGCATCCTCCGAAAACTCCGGCAAAACCGGATAACGCGTCACGCTTACACACCTCGAGGCCCATTGCGAGCGATCATCCACACTGAGCACGCGAAGGGTCGATTTGACGCTTGCAGCGACGTGCCTTCTTTGTTCGACCGTCCTATTGAAGCAGGCCATGTGGCGCTTGTGGCGGACGCTTGTAGCGCTGGCATTGAGAGCAGCTGGCGACGTACCATTCGATATCTTTCCGCATCTTAGGCCAGTAAAAACGTTCTTGAGCCCGGTAGAGTGTACGTGTGGAACCAAGATGACCGGAAGTTGGGTCATCGTGCATGACGTGTAATACTTGGTGGCGAAGGTTCTTGGGGACAACTAAAAGGTAGCGTGCACTGGTGGTCGAGTAGCTCTTCTTATACAGCGCGCCACCATCACGTAGGCGAAAGCGACTGCCTGCAGGTGACTCCTGTGCTGCCGCGAAGAGCGGTTGTAAGCTCTCGTCCTTGTGCTGCTCGGATATGACGGTACCCATATCCGGAAATTCCGGGGACACAAAAGCGATGTATTCATCAAAATTGTCCGCATCACATTCAGTTGTTTGAAGTGGCATCCGAGAGAGACAATCAGCGTCAGCATGTCGCCGGCCACTTTTGTAGCAAATAACGAAATCGTATTCCTGTAGACGGAGGGCCCAGCGCGCTAGTCGTCCTGAGGGACCCGCAGATTCACAAGCCAGCATAGCGAATGATGATCTGTTATCACAGTGAAGGGGTGCCCATAGAGATACGAACGAAACCGTTGCACGGCGAAGATGACCGCCAGACACTCTTGTTCGGTGACTGTGTAGTTGCGCTCGGAGCGGCTCAAGGACCGGCTAGCGTAAGAGATCAAATGCTCACTGTCGCCAACACGCTGAACTAGCACAGCACCGATGCCTACGCCGCTGGCATCGGTGTGAATCTCAGTTGGTGATGAAGGATCAAAGTGGCGAAGAATTGGTTGGGATGTCAACAGGAACTTGAGCTGGCGAAACGATGAGTCGCAATCTGCAGTCCACTCAAAGGGAACGCCTTTTTGGAGAAGGCGTGTAAGGGGATGAGCCATGTCAGCAAACCGGGGAATGAATCGGCGAAAATAGGAGCACAAGCCCAAGAAACTTCTTAACTGCTTGATAGAGTCGGGTACTCTAAATGCTTCTACGGCTGCAGTCTTTTGTGGATCTGGTCGGATGCCTTCTTTAGCAACCAGATGGCCTAGCACAAGAGTTTGTCATTCCCCAAAACGGCATTTTTTTTAATTGAGCACAAGACCCGCTTTCTCCAAGCAGTTCAAGACCAAATCCAAACGTTTGTTGTGCTCACTAAACGTTCACCCGAAGATCACAACGTCGTCTAAGTAGCACATGCAAACTTCCCATTTTAAGCCGTGTAATATCGTGTCCATGAACCTTTCGAACATTGCGGGCGTGTTACACAACCCGAAAGGCATCACGTTAAATTCGAATAGTCCGTCGGGTGTTACAAACGCTGTCTTTTCTCTGTCGTCCTTGTGTATAAAATATGCCAGTAACCTGACCGTAAATCGATTGAGGAAAAGTAAGATGCCGCAAAGAGACAGTCGATGGCGTCGTCAATTCGTGGGAGCGGATATACATCTTTCTTAGTAACGGCGTTTAGGCGACGGTAATCAACACAGAACCGCCACGTACCGTCTTCTTCACCAATATCACGGGGGCTGCCCAAGGACTAGATGATTCTCGAATGACGCCTTTGCATAGCATTTCTTGGACCTGATCACTCATTATCTTGAGTTATGACGGGGATACACGGTAGGGTTGTTGTCGGATTGGCTGGGTGGCTCCTGTGTTGATGCGGTGACGAGTTCTGGACGCAGGAATTGATGGCGGGCCATCAAAACTCAACGCTCATGATCGCTGAGTGACTTATCAATCATGGAAAGTATCTTCGAGCTCCCGGGGCTCGAGACACTGGTTGCTCCTCCATCGGGGAGCTCTGTAAGTACTGCCACCGATACGGGCGAGACTTCCTGAAACGTGGCAATCTTTAGGCCTTGAGGTAGCACTGCCGCTTCAGTGGAACAGTTTAGCGCCCACAGCGCCGCGCATCCATTGGTCACTGAGACCACGCAGTGCGGAACTAACACGTTTTTCTTGAGGCAGTTCCGATGTACAGGTTCCACTGCAGCATCGAAAGAGATAGGAGTCGGAGATGAACAGGCGACGGCAGCACGCATCGCGGATAAGGCAGGCACAACTGTATCCTCAGACACGCACAACACACTCTCCAGGCAAGCTTCACTTTCAAAGAGCACAGGTGAAATACTGGTGTCGACACTGAGTTCTCCCGTCCGGCAGTCAACATTCGCACCACACAATTGCAAAAAGTCAATCCCCAGAATCACGTCATGCGAGGAGCGAGGAAGAACAGTAAACTCTGCATTAAAAGCTTTCCCACCCAAAGACACATCCACGTTACACACACCAACCGGGTATAATGATTCACCACTGACTCCTCGGAAACTTGTGCACTGGTCCCAACTAAACATAACCTTGCGTCCCAGAAGGCCTTTAAACCCCACACTCATGACCGAGACAGTTGCTCCCGTGTCGACTAAAGCCATTGTAGAGACCCCATCAATCAGTACATGAACCTTATTCTTTAGCATAAGAATAGTTGGAGGCAGTTGAGTCGGCAGCACACATTTTCCCGCGACCTCACCTCCATCGGCCGCGCTGGCTAGTTTCCCGGCGGGGGCGACACGAAACGGCGCCGAGGCGATGGTGACGAATATCGCGGCCGAGGGGATGGTGATCGGGAGGCTCGGAAGGCTGGTGGTGGCGTCAGAGTACGGTCGGAGGCAGGGTAGCGGTAGCGGTTCCGGGTTCTTTCTTCGCCAAAGTAGGTCTCCTGGGCGGTGCATCGGTCCTCTCGAAAGTGGCTGCCTGAGGTGGAGTCTCCTGGCCACTGAGTGCGCAGTGTACGACTGCTAGCCCCCATAGTCGGCGCTAACGATCCGTAGTTTGATGCTCGGCGTCGGCTACAGTACCTAGCTTTGTGGCCTGGCATGCCGCACCAGTAACACACTGGCGAAGGGCGAACTTCAGAATGCAGATTGAAGTATTCTGCCGAAGACATCGGTTGAAGGTAACGAGGCTCTTCCCCTTGAAAGTCGTAGGTAGCGGCGAGTCTTCGGGGACGAAAGTTGCGTGGGCGTGGGTCAAAACGTTGAGGGGGCGAATCATTGCGTGGTGGTTCGGTCGTAATGTAATGCGATTCGTCTCTGGAGCCGTTAAGATCCGCAACGTTCACCGAGTGGTTCCAAGTAGCCGAAGGGGGTTCCCAAAGAGTGTCTCGGAAAACGGAGGAGCTGCAACGTGGCGCCGCATAACGTGCCTGTTTGTCATGTCGCTGGAGCTCCTCGCGGACTATCTGGCGGATGGCGGACGATAGGTCTGGGAGCGGAGGACTCGTGTCAACACTTGCTACAGTCGTTACATTGGCCAGCCATCCAAACTTTGGTGTAATTCGGCGAGTCTTCAGCGCCTCGAACGTACGGCAGTGTCGTATCAGTTCTGGTACAGTGTGCAAGTTCTCTTTACCAATGAGGAAGTTGTACACGTCTTTCGCTATTCCTTTTACCACATGCCCCACTTTATCTTCCTCTGTCATTTGAGGGTTGACGGTTTGGCACAGCTTCAAAATTTCTTTGATATAGGTAGTGCACGTCTCGCCTGGTACCTGAGCTCTCTGGGCCAATGTGAGTTCCGCACGTTTCCTCTTTGCGTCCGAGTCACCGAAACACTTTTTGATCTCCTCAACGAAGCGTGTCCATGTAGTTAGCATGTCCGCGTGGTTGTCATACCATACCAACGCCGTGCCGGCCAAGAAGAAAACAACGTTCCTAAGCTGACTGGCAGCGTTCCAGTTATTGTATTGGCTTACCCTTTCGTAACGGGTTAGCCACTCATCCACATCTTCCTCTGCCTTCACCGTGAACGTGCGTGGCTCTCGGTAGTGCTGGATAGGGACTGGGCTCGCCGAGGCACTGCTGGTGAGGGTATTTTGCTCTGTGGCCATGATTGAGCGCGACAGCGAAAGTCCGGCGAGGCGACGGCTTCGGCGTAGCTCTTGTGCTGGTGGCTCCGTTGTAGGTCGTGGGAGTTACCCCGCACCTCCACCAAATGTTACACACGAG
Organism: Dermacentor variabilis; assembly: GCF_050947875.1. NCBI lineage: Eukaryota > Metazoa > Arthropoda > Arachnida > Ixodida > Ixodidae > Dermacentor > Dermacentor variabilis. Next base: position 21,314,557 of record NC_134576.1, read on the forward strand.
GTGTTTAATGCAAAACCGGATGAAGCTGGTTGATAGGCGCGGTTGTTGAAGAGCGGTCTCGCGGCAGCTTGGCTAACGTCGTCCGGTTCTTTCTTTCATATGGTTGTCTGCGCGGCAGGCGTGGTTCATGACAGCCTGTGACAATATATATATATATATATATATATATATATATATATATATATAGCCCCAGAAAGTGCGTGGCATACCCAAACAACGCTAACGCATTAAAAGCCGTTTGTTGCTTCCGAATAAACTCGTGTCTGTCACCCAGCTCATTTCCGCCTATGTCTTTTGGTTCCTGCAGGTGGTGTGGAAGCACATCTTGAACGTGTACCCTGATGGGCTGACGGGCCGACAGCGGCTAGCGTACATGCGTCGCAAGAGCGACCAGTACGTGCAGCTGCGCACCACTTGGAAGGCACTGCTAGACAAGCCAGACTACAGCGGCGATATCCAGCTGGTGACAAACATGGTGCGCAAAGATGTACTACGGACTGACCGCACAAACCCATTCTACGCGGGCGGGGATGACAACGCCAACGTGGTCTCGCTATTCAACTTGCTCACCACATTTGCCCTCAACCACCCGACACTCTCGTACTGCCAAGGCATGAGTGACCTGGCCTCCCCTCTGCTGGTGGTGATGCGTGACGAGCCACATGCGTACGTGTGCTTCTGCGCGCTCATGCGTCGCCTGGCGCCCAACTTCAACTTGGACGGAGAGGCGATGACACTCAAGTTCCAGCATTTGTCTGACCTCGTTGAGCACTTTGACCCAGTGTTCTTCAGGTGCGTAGAGTACTGTTTTGTTGTCCCGGCTGCTAAACATGACTTTTACACAGGTACCTTGAGGAACGCGGTGCCCAGGACCTGCTCTTTTGCTACCGTTGGCTGTTGTTGGAGCTGAAGCGCGAGTTCGCCTTTGACGATGCGCTTCGCATGCTTGAGGTGCTGTGGAGCTCCTTGCCGCCATCACCACCAGAGGGCGAGTTGCCATTGTTTGAGCGACCCTACCAGATGGACGGTGTGGGCCCGCCGCCGCCACGCGTAGTATCCGCTAACCCGTACAGCAAAGTGCGTGCCATTCGGCGCCAGAGCTCACCTGTGGTGCGCGGAGGGCCGAGCAGCGATGACGAGGACGAGGCATATGAGCGTGACCTGGACAGTGGCTGGTGCAACGGCGGTGGCTCCGACTCTGACGACAAGCCGTCGAATCACACGAGTGAGGGCTACGTGTCCGAGGGCGCATCGTCTCGCGAGGCTTCCACTGACGACTCCTCGGGAATTGTGCCGTGGACCGCTAAGCCCAAGACATTACCACGGCCGCAAGAACTTGGCGGCGGCAACCCCTTTATGATGTTCTTGTGCCTGACGCTGCTTATGCAACATCGTGACGTGATAATGCGCAATAGCATGGACTACAATGAGCTGGCCATGCACTTTGACAAAATGGTGCGCCGACACCGGCTGCAGAAAGTGCTTCAGCAGACCAGGGCTCTGTACACTGACTACCTGCGCCTCGGTTGGGACGAACATGTGTGATTTCGTCATTGTAAAGCTAGTCTGTGTGTTCCATATCAGTGCAGGGCTGCCAATGCACCCTGACTCACTCTTGACCCGGTGATGAGACTGTCGTCGTGGGGCGCAGCCATGACATGTCGAATCTGTGATACCGAGTGTGCAATTACAGTCGCACGTCGTTACCTTCTTTAATAACTCGACTTGTGTAAATTGCATCGTTTATGTGAAAACACGCTGTTTGCATATCGACTGGGCAGAAACACACGAAGCCCAAATATTCTTGTCTGGACATCGTCGGTATGAACACAACCAACTCTACACAACCTACACAAGCCAGAAGTCCCGCACACATTGGCTGGGAGGCATAGCCATGTCTGTTTTGCCGCAACAGATAGCTGAGAGAATAACAAAACAGTTCAGATTGATTGAAAGTTGTTGATTTTTTGTTCTATCATTGTTTTTTTATAGGTTCTGTGAGGATTTGCTATTACAGATAGCTTGCTTTGCTCCGGAACCTAATAACGAGATAACGAGCAGGACTGTACCTCCATCACCATCTTCTGTTTTAACGGGAAGCAGTCTTTCCTTTTCAAGTCAACATTGCAGTTGGTAGGTTCCTGTCTCACTTCATGTGGGGCCTCTTCAATGAAATGTCCAGCGGTTGGGTTTAAACAAGGATACCCCATAACGACATGCTCTGTCCATTAGGCCGCAGACATAGAGCGAGCAAACTATCAACTGGGTTTATTTGCGTCAAATCTGCGTATATAGGCAGTGTTCACAGGTGACAAAAAAAGGAAGGGTGGAACAAGGAGAAGAGGGCAAATCAAGCCTGCCTCATGTCAACACAAGCTGTTCAGGAAATTGTGTTTAGCATGATATAAGGCAACAGAAGTGTCAATTACATAGTCATCGCCCTTTGTGGGCCAAACAGGGCGCTGCGTGAATGAACGTGCAAGGGAGCATGCATTGTCAATTCAGAAAAGAGAAGGAGCACACTTGCCCGCTCATTACATTGCATGTAAAGAATGGAGACCATTGTTCAACAAAATTAAGATTTGAGGCAGAAGCAAGAATAAAACGGCCCATGAGCTTTTAGAAGCTTTTCAAATCAAGGAAAAGGACGATGACTGTGTAAGTGACACTTCTGTTGCGTTATATCTCACTGAACGCGATTTCCTGCACAGCTTTTGTTGATATGAGGCAGGCTTGATTTGCCCTCTCCTCCTTCTTCCCCCCCCCTTCCTTTTTTTGTCATGTGTGAACACTGCCTATATATGCAGATTCGACACATATAAACCCAGTTGATAGCTTGTGGTCTTTTCATCTAACTCGTTCTTTTTTTTTCCTGTGTTCATTCTTTCTTAGGCGCAACTCTTCCTAAAACAGCCATGCACCAACTCGCCCAGCAAAAAGTTATTCTAAACTGTTACCGCTTTGATGGATTGGCATGTGCATCACGTTGCAGACTTAAAATAGCAGCACATAAGTGGCACACTGAGCAAGCATCATGTCATCGACATATTTAGTCACTGTCATGCTGTTTTCCGGCCGCCACACAAACGGTCTCCTCACCCACACAGTTGCTCGCCTTACAGTTTATGTTGTGTCGTCTGGTAAGAGATGGTAGTACCCCAGACACGGCTAGATGCCAGCTACTCTCAAAATGCTTCGCATAATATTCTTTCTCACAGTGCATCGGACGTTTTTATTTATTTATTCATACCTCAAATACCCAATTTGGGGTTTTACGTGAGGGGTGGGCATATCTCGGTCATATCTTCAATGAATGCCTTGAGTGATGAATGACTGAGTGGTGTACCACTTCAGCAGGTAGATGATTCCAGTCTTTCGCTGTTGAATGATCGGTGTACTAAATGGAAAATGACTTTGAACATAACAAAGTGTGTACATCTCTCATTTACTAAAAAGAAGAAACCAATTCAGTCACGGTATCATCTGAACAATGTACTATTGAAGCAAGGCAGTTACGTATAAGTATTTAGGTGTGCTACTGTTGTCTGAATGTTCATGGAAACCACAGGTAGACAGTATCATAGCCAAAGCTGGTAAACCTTTGAATTTCAGTCAGAGAAACCTGCGATGTTCACATGCGAATTTAAAACTTATGGCATATACAACTTGTGTTCGACCACTCTTAGAATATTGCTGTGTTGTGTGGGACCCCCACGAGGTAACCTTCATTGCTGCTCTAGAAAAAATACAAAACCGTGCTGCCAGGTTCGTCTTGGGGCGGTATGGAAGAAGGGAGAGCTACACTGCAATGGAAGGCTGAGCTAGGATGGGAATCACTTTCTGCCCACCGCAATAAACTGAGATTAAAATTTCTATATTCGATTTACTATAATAAAACAGGAATTAATAGGGAAATTTACCTACAGAAACCTCATTACATTTCAAAACAAACTGATCATAGTTGCAAATTCCTCGAGTACCCTGCCAAGACGAACATGTATGCCAACTCATTTTTTGTTTGAACAATTACACAGTGGAATAGGCTGACTGAAAAGCAAGTGCATTGTGTGAATGAAGATGTATTTTATTCCATGTTGTAACCCCCCTGCTGTAACGCCTTTGGGCGCTGTGGGGTAATTGATGAATAAAGAATAAAGAGTTAAGATGAGCAGTGGTGCGAGCTGGAGGGGGATAAACAGCCTTTGAATGGCTATGACAGGAATCAATCCATCTTGATTGTAGCTTGCTTAAGTGGATTGAATGTTTCTTGCTGAATAGAACACGGTACATTTCTGTTAATGATCATGACTCTAAATCATGCAGTGTAACATCTGGTGTTCCTCAGGGGTCAGTCCTTGGGCCTCTTCATTTTCTAATTTATAATAATGGCCTGCCTGATTCTGTTACTTCTAACATAAGGCTCTTTGCAGATGACTGCATTCTGTACCGCGTAATTTCTAATGAGTCTGACTTCTCCGTTCTTCAATCTGACCTAAATAAAATTTCTTCTTGGTGTAATACATGGCTTATGAAACTAAACATCGACAAATGTAAAGCAATGAGGGTGTCTCCAAAGATTAACCAGTCTATTTCTCAGGGCTATGATCTTAACAGTTGCCCTCTTCAGTTCGTCGACAGCTACAGGTACCCAGGCGTCCATATCACTAAAAACCTGTCGTGGCAGAAACAGATCCACCATGTTATTAACAAAGCTAACAGTTCCCTTGGTTTTCTTCGGCAGGATTTCTTCCTCACTCCCATTCCATTGAAACTACTACTATATAAAACATTCGTGCATTCTAAACTCGAGTGCGCTTCACCGATATGGGACCCGTACGCTAGCTCGTTAACACAGTCGTTAGAATCAGTTCAAAACCGCTCAGTTAGGTTTATCCTCTCAAACTACTATCGCTTAGCCAGCATTTCTCGCATGAAGCAAAAGCTTGACCTACCTCTCCTTTCTACTAGACGAATTTCCTGCTTATGCCTGTTTCATAAAATATACTACACTAATAATGACCTAAATATGACACCTTTTTCGCCTCCGAGCCATTTGTCATTCCGTATTGATCATCGAGTGAAGGTTGGGGTGCCTCAGTGTAAAAGCAATCTATACCTCGAAGCCTTCATCCCGAAAACAAGCCAAGACTGGAATCGCCTTCCCGCCTCCGTTGTCACTATAATAGATCATGATGCATTCAAGTCAGCTATCTGTGACCATGTGCTGCCTCATTAGCCACTTTTTTTTTGTTTTTCTATTGCCACTACTTTCTGTAATACCTGTACGGCCTCGAGAGTAAATAAATGAAATGAAGTGTGATGCACAGGTGTGATGTTGGTCTAGTGAAGCAGCGAGTGATAAAATTTGTAAGAGACAGTCTTGCTGTTTTGCGGCGGTGCTCGAGAGTTGGAAGGTTCAGAGATGACTCAAGTTTAGTGACGCTAGTGTGCTAAGAGTATTCAGAGTGAATTAACCTTGCTGCACGATTCTGTATAGATTCGAATGCTGTTTCCAGGTTAGATTGGTATGGGTCCCAACTGAGCATGCGCATTCCAGTTTGGGTCGAACAAGTGTTAAATATGCGAGTAGCTTTACTGAAGGGGGAACAAGGCGTAGATTACGGCGCAGGTAGCATAGTAAACAATTGGCATCATTGCTAACGCTGCAAATGTGTGAGGACCAACCGAGTTTACTGGACAAGTAAATGCCTAAGTACTTATAAGAAGTCATAGCACGTACCTATTGTACATCTAGCACATACATCTATTGTTTTTGTTGGCCTGCTCTTTGGCGTCGGCATCTGTCGTCACTGTGATGACGCGTCTTAGTGCTCAAATTCATTTCATAGGCGCAACCCTTCCAGCTAAATAGCTTTCCGCTCACATTTCGCACGGAGTGCGTTTAGTTTAGTACCATTAATTGCCTGTTCACAATAAAGCAGAGTACATGCCACCTGAAAAATTCTTATTTCGTTGCAATGGAACAGTGATGCCATCTATCAACCACCATGGTGGAACATGGCCTTGATTATTCGTAATAACTATAATGTTCTAATGACCCCCCCCCCATCTTTAAATCGAGATGGGGACAAATAGTAACCTAGCCTTTGTAAGCTACCTAAGTACAACCCTCTCGTAATTTAGCATGTTGCCTATCCTCTTTCTGTCGTAATGTTACCTGTGATGATTTCACTTCCATTTCATTCCCACTTTTATTCCACCAATACTTCATACGTCTTTCGCTTATTTAGGCCGCTTACAAATTAACACTCCCAGATTTGAACCAAGGCACTTTGAAAGATGGACATTCCTTACGGGCATCTTCTAATGTGTCCCATGCAGCTATGGCTGGTTAAAAACATTGGCTCCAGTGTCCCTTTATATGCTCCCACAGGAAAACAGAGTCCAGAAAGATCTGCCATTGTGTCCCAAAGCTGTGTGGCAAGGCCACTTATGTGCACAGGAGCCAAGCTCGGCAAGATGGCAGAAGCCTTGAACAGTGTTCCTTTTCTTCGTTTTATTGTGAAAGCAATTGACACTCCAGGTGTATTTTCGCTGTCGGCGTCACCGTGATGTTCCCTACAAAGTCCAAGTGCGATAACTTTGTGGCTGCGCAGTGTATGCTGAGGGTGAGCCGAGAGTGGTAGTTCGATCACGTGCAGGCAAGGGAGGAAGGCATGAGGGAAGCGGGCCGTCTTTCATCGCGCGCAAGTCACCGGGGGCAGGGCAGTTCTACTCCAGTGGCGGTTGCGTATCGCGTGGCTGAACGCGGCTGCGTGGGCCCTATCTTGAAAGGGATATGCATAGAGTACAGAGTCGAGGTTCACTGAGGGCTGATAGCTTCATGAACGCTGTGTTCTTGCCATTTGGTTCACGTTGAAGTGAGAGGCAGCTCGAAGGCCAATTCGCTCACTGCTGCCGCCGCTTTGTCTCAGGGCAGCATTTCGACAGCGAGTGTCCGTGGTCATCCAATGAGATGTGTTTGCTTGCCTGTGCGCACATGACACCATGCTTGTTAATTTAGTTGTTAAGCGAATGCTTACGGGTTTATACGACCGACAAAGCAACTATCCTTACTTGAATACCTTGGCTCTAGTACAGTGAATGCCTCGCCTTTTTATTTTTTCTTAACTACAGGTCGCAATCGGCAACATGCAAGGTTTTCTCATCGTATCTGGAAAGTATGGAATGCAGGTGTCCTTAAGAGCTTGTAATGAATATGTTATGCGCGCAGTGTGGACAATTGCATCGTGTTTCTTTCACAGAATCGCTGACACGAATAAGTTAAATTAGCAAGAATAATATTTTGTCGCTGCTACGAGACAATCATCATGAGAAGCGGGAGGAACCATTGACAGACTTAACTGTCGTTTGCAGCGGCTGTGCTCTCTGTGCATAGCCAATTGTCGTGATGCAGATGCACCGATTGAAAATTGTGTTCAATCTTTATTTCATACAAAATGTACAGGACGCATGGCTGACCAAAGATCGCTTGGGCGTAAGGGAATAAATGAAGCTAGTGTTTCCGCAAGACCACCGGAAAGGCTCTCAGCTAAATACTAAATAACAGTACTAGGAGTGGCCAGTGATTACTGATCACAGTACAGCAAGGGTTGTCTGCTAAATGAATAAAGCAGGTAGGGTTCCACAGTTTTCCTTGTCTTTTCAAACTACTAAGAGCATCGCATATCCTGGCCCCTTTCAGAGACGGGCAGTCACAGACTATACTGAGAAGCGACTGTGGTCGGCGGCACACAACTGACCGTCTACATGGCAATGCGTAGAAGGCTGTTATTTCAGTATGGTTACTGCAGTTTGGTGCGCTAGACTCTGTCATACCAGCTCACACATTATCTCAAAATTTGGAGGACGTTCAAGCGTCGCCTTTAAGAGTGAAACACAACAGGTTTCCAAGATCCAGACTGCTTCTCACGCTTCTCGGCTGCTACAGCTTATTTAATCGTACTGTTTACCAGAAAACGCTGGCGGCGAACGCTATGCATGAAGGTGAGCTTTCTGGTAGAAACCTGGCGTCTTGCGTGGGCCACGATGCGGCGCAGACGAGCGCCATCTGGAGGTGTTGCAAGGGACGCACGGCTTTATGGCCTTTGAAATTTGTGCACGCAAATCTGGGAGGCCATGGCCACTCTATGAATGATAGGAATGCTGAAAAAGGTCATTTTTTTAGTTTTCGTGTAACAGAATTATGCTTTCTCGTATATTCAAATTACAATCCAACACTATCATGTCTGTTGGTTGTAAGTTGTACTTTATGATTTTTGTACGTATTTTACCTTGAGAAATTCTATTACTTCAGCAACTTCCTTGCACCACATGAAAGCCTGCATGGTTGGGTATGCGTGGTTCGAAATTCTTTTTGTTGAAATGACATCCGACACCACATTTTCTGTTACACAGGGCCGTTAACGCTATAGTGTTGATATGGTGTGCTTCATATTACTGCGGAAGATGAAATAACACTGCCACGCACTGAATATTTGCACCTGTGTACAGGGTAATTTATGTGCCTGTCGCAGAAAAAATCCTGAGATGACTCGGCACATTTTAACGGATTGGCGAGATTAGTTTCCCTGGGTAGCGAGTGTTTTTCATGCGCCGATATTCGCCGAGTGACGGCGAATATTTGCTCCTGTGTACAGCCTACTTGGGCTTACAAAAAAGGCAGTGCCCTTTGTGTCACTGATCAAACATTTTTCCAAATTTTTTGCTTGCCATCATTGTAAACTTACGTGGGCATTTTGTTTCCATCTTTTACACCCAACTTACCGCCCTTTTTTATGTCAGTTTCTTTCCAATGACTCCTGGGGTGGCTTGCACGAACATTTAATGAAGACGCCAACGAAAAGCTATATACAAGCATATCTACAAGGCAATACGCCGCACTTGGCCAAGAGGCAACAGCCCGCGCTAGCCTCTAATTGTCGTCGTCGTCTTCACCCTGCTCGCCTCTTTGTCATCGCAAATACTGTTCCGTAGCACTACCCCCGGCGGCAAAAGCGCTGTCTCGGAGCGACTAAACGCCGGACTCGGAAGCAGTGTAGTAGGCCTTGAGCCTACTGACGTGCACATCACTAGATGCCAGAGTAGAGGACGAGGTTGAACGCACAAAAGCAATTTCGTACGTCACCTGGCGCAGCACGCGATAGGGCCCTGTGTATCGCGAAAGGAGCTTTGAAAGTGCGAGGTGACGAGAGGGCGACCACAGGAGCACGAGCGCCCCAGGCGAAAACTGTACGTCACGGTGGCGGGCGTTGTACTGACGCTGCTGAGTGGTTTGCGAGGCCGTCAGTAGAGTACGGGCAAGTTGGCATGCATGGTCGGCGAGGGCGATGGCGTCGCACGCATACTCGCTTGTTGAGATCGCAGCAGCAGGAAGTGCGTGTCTATGAGGCAAGGTCGGTTCGTGACCGTACAATAGATAAAATGGAGAAAACCCAGCGGTGTCGTGCCAGGAAGAATTGTACGCAAATGTGACGTAAGGAAAGGCAATGTCCCAGCCGTGGTGGTCCTTGGAAACGTACTTGGACAGCACATCGGTAAGAGTACGGTTTAACCGCTCTGTCAGGCCATTGGTTTGAGGATGGTATGAGGTAGTCAGCTTGTGTTGAATGGAGCAGGAACGCACAATGTCGGCAATAACTTTCGAGAGGAAGTTACGGCCACAGTCAGTAAGCAGCTGTCACGGGGCGCCATTAAGTACGATAATGTCACACAAGAGAAAGTCCGCGATGTCAGTGGCGCAACTGGTAGGGAGAGCCCGCATGATAGCGTATCGGGTGGCGTAATCAGTTGCGACGGCTACCCATTTGTTCCCAGAGGATGACGTGGGAAAGGGACCGAGGAGGTCAAATCCAACACGAAAGAACGGGTCCACAGGGACGGTGATCGGCTGGAGATGACCGGCAGGTAGCACCTGAGATGTTTTTCGACACTGGCAAGGATCACAGGCAGCAACATAGCATCGGACGGAGCGAGCGAGACCAGGCCAATAGAAGTGGTGGCGGACGCAGTCGTACGTGCGGGTTATCCCAAGATGTCCTGCAGTGGGTGCGTCGTGCATCTCAAAGAGCACAGTCTGTCGTAGATGTTTTGGCACGACAAGATCAGAGCTGTCGGGGAGGAAGTTCCTTCGGTACAGAATGCCGCCCTGAAGGACATATCGGCGAACGGATGCGTCGGTAGGTGTGGAGCGCAGATGCTCGATGAGTACTCGGAGCGATAGGTCTCGGTACTGCTCATCGGCGATGTTAGCGAAGGCAGACACAGAGAAAATGCCGTTGGCGGTACTACTGTTGGCATCATCAGGCTCGTCTACAGGGTAGCGAGACAGGCAGTCAGCGTCCTTGTGTAGTCGGCCAGATTTGTAGGTGACAGAGTACGAATATTCTTATAGGCGTAAGGCCCAGCGACCAAATCTTCCTGTAAGATCTTTCAGTGAGCATAACCAGCAAAGCGCGTGATGGTCTGTGACAACGGAAAAGGGTAGGCCATATAAGTATGGGCGGAACTTCGCAACCACCCAAACTAGGGCCAGACACTCAGTGATGGCTCAGTGACTCGGGCTCAGTGATGGAATAGTTGCGCTCTGTGGGTGAAAGGAGCCTGCTGGCGTTAGCGATAACACGGTCGTGGCCCCGCTGGCGTTGTGCCAGTACTGCGCCAATTCCGTGACCGCTGGCATCAGTACGGACTTCGGTAGGCGCAAAAGGATCGAAATGGGCCAGAACGGGAGGCGTTGTGAGAAGGTCGATAAGAAGCAACAATGCAGAGGCCTCGTTATCGCCCCGCTGGAAAGGGGCGTCTTTTTTCAAAAGCTCGGTTAGTGGTCGTGGCCGCGAAATTTTTCACGACACGACGGAAGTACGAGCAAAGGCCGATGAAGCTGTGCACATCCTTGACACATTTTGGAACAGGGAAGTGCGTAACAGCATGGATCTTGCCTGGGTCCGGTTGCACTCCGTTCGCGTCGAGATGTCCAAGGACGGTAATCTGACGACAGCTGAATTGGCACTTCGATGCGTTGAGCTGCAGACCGGCTCGACGAAAAACATCCAGGACTGTTGAGAGGCGCTCGAGGTGCTTAGCGAACGTTGGGGAGAATACTATAACGTCGTTCAAGTAGCACAGGCACGTGGACCATTTGAAACCGTGAAGGGAGTCCATCATGCGTTCAAAAGTGGCAGGAGTGTTACATAGACCAAAGAGCATCACTTTGAATTGATAAAGACCATCGAGTGTTACAAAGGCAGTCTTCTCGCGGTCGAGATCGTCCACGGCAATCTGCCAGTAGCCGGAGCGAAGGTCAATAGAGGAGAAATAGCGAGCACCGTGGAGGCAGTCAAGGGCGTCATCAATCCAAGGTAGGGCATACACATCTTTTTTGGTAACCCTGTTAAGGTGCCAATAATCGACGCAAAAGCGCCATGATCCATCCTTCTTTTTTACCAGTACAACAGGTGACACCCATGGACTACATGACGGTTCAATAATGTTCTTGGCAAGCATTTTGCAAACTTCGGCGTGAATAACTTGACGCTCAGTCGGTGATACTCGATACGGGCGGCGATGAATAGGAGGGGCATCGCCGGTATTAATGTGATGTTTAACAGCTGTAGTTTGGGCCAAAGAAGGATCGTTAAAGTAAAAAATATTGTGCTAGGAAAACAGAATGCAGTAGAGCTCACGAGCGTGCTCGGACGGCATGTCGGGCGCAACCATGTTATGTAAGTCCGCGATGGTACAAGTTGCCGACTGCGATGGTAGAGGAGGATCGGCTGAATTGTCTACTGCAATAGATGCTACTGAGTGATCCTCGAATGAGCAAAGCTGGGCCAGAGACATCCCATGTGGCAGCACTTGTGTCGTCAAGCCAAAATTTACCACTGGCAGGTAGGCTCAATTCGCTGTAATAGATAAAACTGTGTGAGGTACTGTGATCCCGTGTGTAAGGAGGACGTCTTGCATAGGAGCCGCGATGTAGTGACCATCGGGGACTGGTGGGGATGACACGAAGTCAACGTAAGTCGGTGCCGAAGGTGGCAAGCGAACGAAGTCAACGGAACTGAGGCGACTGGGGAGTGGTTCAGCGGGATCCAGAACAGGCAAGTCAAGCCGGAGAGTACTGGCAAAACAATCGATGAGACCAGAATGTGCAGAGAGAAAGTCTAAGCCGAGGACGATGTCGTGGGGACAGTGGGCGATGACTGTGAATAGCACGATAGTGGATCGATCGGCGAAGGAGACGCGGGCGGCACACATACCAATTACAGGGGCTGTTCCGCCATCGCAACACGGACAACAGGAGTCGTGGCGGGCGTGATTATTTTCCTCAGCCGGTTACGTATGTCAGCGCTCATTACTGACAAATGCGCCCCAGTGTCTATGAGAGCAGATACAGAAACACCGTCGACTTGCACGCCAAGAAGGTTCAGATGAGTGGGCAACGTCAGTGGAGGGTTTGGCGGCGTAGGGAGCAATGCAGCATCACCTCGAGGCACTGCATCGTCTAGTTTTCCGGCTGGGAGCGTCGTACGAAGGGAGTCGGCGAATAGGAGCGACGGGGCTGGGGGGAGTGAGATTGTCGTCATTGGGGCGAAGGCGAACGAGAATAGGGGCGGTTCGGCGCAGGAGAATCAGTGGCGGCAGTATCGGAGCCGTGCAGCATAGGGACGAGAAGGGACACCTGGGGGGCGTGAGTATGAAGTATAAGTAGACCGGTTCGGGGAACTCCAGCGACTGCGACAGTGCCGAGAAATGTGCCCGATTTGATGGCAGTGAAAACGAATGGGCTTGTCATCAGCAGTGCGCCATTCAGACGGGTTGCGGAAACGTGGTGGGTAAGAAGATGCGGGACAGGCGGAATCGAAGAAGCCGGGTGGGTATCAGGGCGATGGGTCAAGCAGATGGTGTGAAGACCCATGTCGGCGAACTCCTGGCGCACAACTGCCTGGATCAGGGAAACCGTGACTGCAGGTGCGTTGGAGGGGCTGGAGTCGAAGGCAGCCGGATAGGCGGACTCGATCTCACGCTGGACGATTCTGGTAACATCGCCAGTGTTGTTGGGACGAGGAGCGTTGGCACAGGAAGATGTCGCTGGGGTGTTGGGCAGACGCGCAAACTGCTGGTCGATACGTCGGCTTTTAGCAAGTTCCAGGCGGCGGCACTCTTTTATAGCTGCATCAACCGTCACGGCGTTGTTGAAAACGAGCAAGTTGAAGGCGCCATCGGCAATACCTTTGAGGATGTGGGAAACCTCGTGTGTGTCAACTTTCCTGAATGTATTTGACGTAGGGCTCTGTTGACGTCTGCACGTGGCCGGAAAGCGCCTTCTGCGCGGCAAGTTGGTGACCTTAGGGGTTGCCGAAGAAGTCTCGGAGCTTTTGCTTAAGCGAATCCCAACTGGTGAGCTCATCTTCGTGGGTGTGCCACCCACGAGGTGTGCCACCGAGGTAAAAGACTACGTTGGCGAGCATGATAGTAGGGTCCCACCAGTTATTGCGGCTGACGTGTTCGTACAGGCTTATCCAGTCCTCGACGACTTCCCCATCTTTGCCCAAGAATACGCCAGGATCACGGGGATCGGAGAGAGTGATGTAGGTCGTCGAAGTGGCAGCAGGTGTCGGAGCTGGCTGAGTAGAGTTGTCGCCGGGAGCCATGGAGGAAGGCTCGACGTACCGTCCACTGCGAAGCTCCGTGACGAGGTACAGGGAACGTCCACCTCCACGAGATATGATCGCAGGAAGACAGAGACGAAAAGCTATATATAAGTATATTTACAAGGCAATACGCCGCACTTGGCCAAGAGGCAACAGCCCGCGCTAGCCTCTAATCGTTGTCGTCGTCTTCACCCTGCTCGCCTCTTTGTCATCGCAAATACTGTTCCGTAGCAATATAATAACGGCTTTAAGAAGGCTTTGTAGTGCGCACTAGGAGTTGTCTAGGGATCATTTAAGAATGCGTTCTTAAAGTCGTTATTATATTCGTTATTAAATGTTCGTTCCGGGTTCTTTGTTCCTGGTTGCCTGTTCACACTTCTGAAGCAAAGCTTTCTATGTGTGTCTGATTCGTCCATCAGTGCCGAAAACGCACTGCAGGAAAACCAACTTACACATTTGCGTAGAACACTACAGTTTACATTCGCAGTACCGCGCGCCAGTGTAACGTCGACTGGCCGGCCAGTCAGTGCCTGATAATGGCGCAAAGCGACGAGATCAGCAAGAGTAGCGCATGCGCACAAAGTTCACTGGATTAACTGAGCTTCCCTGCTTATCGGAGTTTGAACACGGGCTCGTCTTAGGATCTGGAAAAAAAATATCAAAGCCCCTTTCTTAAAGAAAGATGGCTGAATGCCACGCTACCCAGACAAACTGTATATATCTGCATTGCATTGCGCGCGCCACGCAATGAATTTCTGGCCGTCACCATCGGTAGGCCGCGGGTGCAGCATTTCATGCCAGATCGCTACTCGTTGGAACTAAAGACGCTACAGAGGCCCTTGACGCAACGCCGTTCCTGATCAAGGCTGTTTCACATGCTGCGTCTGCAACGACGAAAATCGGTGCTGTCGCACGCGTCGCAATGCGATTTTTAGAGGGCTCATTTCACATGATTGCGATATCAACAATGCGGCTGGTGCGACGCCCAGGGTTGCTTACTGCCAGGTTTCGTGGCACACGCTGCATAATTATTTTATTGTAGTGAATAAAACGTTTACACTATAATACTATTGACTTCTCTTGATTAGAAGCAAATAATATGTACGTTTACTAATTTAAAAACGTTAGGTAAGATGTGTCTTGGAGTGCGCGACGGCGGTTTCTGTAGTTCAGTACGACATCGCGCACGTAAACAGCTGTTCGCAGGTGGTTCAGCGATTCTTTATTCTATATTCAGCGCTGTGTTGTCTTATCTACCTTCTATGACCGTTTCGTTCTGCCTGCGCTACAACAATCTACAAGATGACCTATCGACAAGTTCATATAGCTACCCTCACCGCATATGCAGTATTCGGAATTCGGCTGCCACGAAGTTGTCGTGTCAGCCCAACAAGATCCTCGCGCTACCCGTGCTCGGCGTCAGCTTCTGGAGAAATGATGCGTGTATATTGCCCGTCATTGCGCATATGTGGTGCCTGCTCCTAGCCATATTCTTACGCCAAACGCAGCAAGAAGCACCATCCCGAACGCCCGCGTGTGCCCCTGAACGAAGCCTCAAACGATCTGTGTGATTACGACGTGGAATGAAAATTGTGTTGTGAAATTCAACCTTAGCGCTAGCCTGGTTCGTCCATCGCCGTGCTTGCGCTGCGAATATATATATCGGAGCCCTCTCTAAATATTTCTAAAGGCGCAAAAGCCGACGCATCAAATGTTTCGAGCAGTTACCGTCACTTTTGTAGAAACCTGTACGTTGTAACATAGCATTGTAAGAGACACGCTTCTCGTCCACTTTGTTGTCCCGTGTCTCGCGCTGGTAGTATACTCGGAACTTCTAACAAGAAGACCATATCAATACGCGCTATTCATAATGCAGGATCGTAGGCCCACGGCAGGCGCACTTGCCGCAGAATTTTGCAGCTTTCTGCTCAGCCTCGCACGCCTCACACGGTTAGCCTGTTTTGTGGAAATAAATATTATTATTATATTATTAATGTTATTAGATATTATAGTTTCTTCACTGTAATTTATAGCAATCATCCAGATTTCTTAAGCTAGTCATGCATTTAACCTGTATTAGATCAACATTGTTACGATGCATGCTTATGGGAGTCATTTCAAACTAGATTGCTCAGCCAGAGAAAGTACAAATGCAAGCCTCAATGTTTATTCGAATTTGGTATTCCTAAACAGATTATGCAGAATTTTATGCCTGCTTGCATTTCCTGCAATTCAATGTTCAGAGCTGGAAAAACTGATTCCTTTTCTTGCTGTCGAAAGGCTGCTTCAATGTCGATAGCAAGCTATAATTATTCATTTCGAAAGTGCTAAGCAATGACTATATGTCTAAGCTTATCAATGCGTTTTCGTTCCACGAACACAATTAAGTTTTCTCTCTCCCTCTCATTGACAGCCATGGAATGAAACCGTTCACTTTCATAAGTATCAGGATACAAACATTCTGGAGTTTGTCCTGAGCATTTGTCTGCATCCTATATTGTGCATGTTTGTATCAAGTTCTGGTGTTACAATCGCAGTGATCTACACATATTGTTATATTGCAGCAAACAAATTTATTTCACTTTGTTTTCAAATCTACAATGTGGCCATGCAGTAACGACTGCATTAATAAGCAAAAAAGCAAACTGCAGATTCAGTGTACGTGTTGGAATCTATGTAAAGTGAAGTTTTTGTCAAGAGGTCAATTAAATGCTGTTAAACTAACTGCAACATATACAATTTGTCTTATTTTCAACAATCCAACATCTCATCTTTTGCAAGGTTTGCTCATGCACCGCATAGGTCACAACCTTAATGTCATGTAATCTTTATGCATTACACTGTTCACAAGCCATACCGAAACGCAAACGGCAGTTAATGTAGATGCACGCTGCGAGATGTCAACGCAGTGATGTTTGTTGAGCAAGGAATGGTGCAAGGTGTATGCAGATGAATGAATGACGTGCTTATGTACTTATTTATTTATATACCTCGCAGGCTGCAAGGTTGAAGTATTATGCAAGGGGGAATAAAAAAGTTGTTACAAAAGGAAGAAGGGCACAACATTAAGAAAAAAACCAGCAAGAAAAGCAATACCAATACATTGCACCAACTAGCCCAATGTGTTTTACTGGCACAACGTTATACAATACTTAACAAACATTAACAGAAAAAGTTACTGCCTATGCACCCTGTACAGACGGTAAACCAGCGAAGCTGAAATGTGCAGCCCCGATGTTTATCACTGGGTTAATTCCAATGGTTTATTCAAGTCTTTCTATATTAGTGGTTATGTCTGTGTTTCTTAATGAGGTTATGCACATGTTTGGCTTGGGTTTATCACATTGTTTATTTGGAATGCCACGCATTGCACTTTGCAAGGTCACCATCATGGAAAGTGCAATGAATGGTTCATTGTGTTAATCCAGCGAGTCCATTAAAGTCTTTCTGATTTATGTTACGCACTTGTGTTTTGTAATGCGTTAATCATAATGTTTATGACTCAGTTATGCACTGTAGTTACGAAGTGGCACACTGGGGCTGCACATTTCATTTAATTAAATACAGGGACACATTTTGAACCTATTGGGAAGTCGGAGAGAGACTGCTGCACGCACGCTCTGCTGCTAGAGAGAAACGACGTCACTATCGGTCTAGCCAATGGCCCACCACACCTTTGCTGTGAGATAATAATGACATCATGATCTTGTCTTAACCCCATCCCCCTCTGTGTCCCTTCCCTGCAATAATACGCAAATAAATGTGTGTTTGAAATGCATAAGCATTTCTATGTCTACCCAACAAGAAATGTCTCCGTCCATCATGCAAGACGAATGCAATGGCTTACACCCCCTTAAACAATGGCTCATACCCCTACACTAGGGTTTTTGGGATCGGACCATGAGTGTTTCGCCTAGGCATATACAGCTTCACTGTAAAAAGAATGAACACCTTTCTGCTAGAGACCAAGACAATCATGAGGTGTATTAACAAATGAAAGTTTATTGAACATGCCGAGTAAATGCTGGTCGACAAGCAATAAATCGAATTTACACAAAAAGCAGAAGCAAGATCTGATGCGTGTCCATACAGATCCCAACAGGAAACGCATCCATCTCTGAAAGTGTAACAGCGGCCATGCTGACACAAGATTCTCCCAGTGTATTTGCATCTACAGCATCCATAATTTCTCTAGAAAGCCGATCTCCACAGAATGCTAGCTTCTTCCTCTACAATGCACTCTCCACATCTGAGCGTGCATTGTAGAGGAAGAAGCTAGCATTCTGTGCAGATCGGCTGCCTAGAGAAATTACGGAAGCTGTAGATCTAAAAATGCTGGGTTAATCTTGTCAGCACGGCCTCCATTAGAAATGGATGCATTTCTTGTCAGGAAACCCACATGAATTTTTGCTCCTCCTTTTTTGTGTATGTTCAGTAAATGCTTGTCAGCAAGTATTTACTCGGTGTGTACATTAACCTTTTGGTTGTTAGATCATCTCGGGTTTCCTTGTTTGTCCTATGTGTTCTCTGGTGCCATTTGCAGCCAGACTATTCGTTTTTTTTTTAGACTGCAACAAGTCACTTTAGTGGCCCTCATGATACCTTATAAAATCTTTTATTTGGCCAATGTAGCAAGAATGTACAGTGTGAAGCAGTAAGAACAGGGTACGCTAACTTCTAATTAAAAGGTTTATTGTGAAAATGCAGTGATCTATAAAGGTTACCACAAAGTAGTACAACAATACAACCTGATAAAGACTAGTGCTTGATGAAACCAAACATAAAAGCAGGAAAGGGAGAAAATACATATATATATGTACAAGTCCAGGAAAAAAAAAAAACATTGCGATCAAGTGTGCATGTGGCTACCTTCCAGGAAACTCATTTTTTTCCCAATGGCATGGAACTGGAAGAATGTGCTTGTATAAGCAAGCTGTCAGTCTGTCTACTGGAATAACAACAGTGTTTCTTGAAAGGTGCTGGCATGCAGGATTGGCAATTGTAATGATTTTTTCCTGCACTTGGAATGTTTCTGTATTTTCTTTCTGTAGCATATTTATTTATGTTTGGCTGCATCAAGTACCAATTTTTATCTATCCTTCAAAAATGTCTTTCTTTTTCTGGGGAAAACTCGGGGAAGGCAGGAGATGGAAATTCAAGACGATGAGCAACATGAGAACAAGGTGAAAATAGGAGCCAACTTTTCCACATGTGGACCTTGAAGACAAGTCCACTTGTCGAAACGTTGGCTCCTGCTTTCACCTTGTTCTCGTTTTGCTCATCGTCCTTTTTTTTTCTGGTAATTTATATAACTCGCCACATTTGTACAAATGAACCTGAGTTGAAAGTTAGTCCTCATCCATATCTAGTGTCATCCTGTTGATACTGCTCCATGCTATGCACTCTTGCAACATTTGTGTGTGTGTGTGTGTGTGTGTGTGTGTGTGTGATTGTGTGTGTGTGTGTGCGTGTGTGTGTGTGTGTGCGTGCGTGCGTGCGTGCGTGCGTGCGTGCGTGCGTGCGCGTGGATTTAGATGTGAGATCGGGCCCTTGGGCAGAGGTATCATTCTTCTCCTGTGCAGCCTTATGAATTCATTAACTATAGTGCAACAGAAATGCGATGGACAGGAACGAAGTGAACACACAGAGTGCTTCGTTCTTGTCTGTTGTCTATCTGTTGCACTTTAGTTAATAATGAATACACACAAACTCATCTAGTTTTCAGTTATTATGTCAGGCTTATAATAAGCCCGCCTGTGTCCTGGAATATCTGCATGGCTATGTATCCTGTAATTTAATTTCTGGCCATGTGCTTGCAAGTCGCGTGTCAATCTCCTGATTTTCCTGACAATCTTGTGTGATGTGCAGGCCCAGACAGTTTCTCGTGAATCCATGCAGGGTGTTGTGCTGGGTGTAACCTGCACTACAAGTGCTGCTTTGATTGCTTTCAGTTCAGCTTTTCTAGGTGTAGGATGACCTGGAATGGTACTCACTTATATGGGGTTTAGTTTTATGTAGTGTCATACTACTGCTACACTGCTATTGCCAGATCAGTGTACTATATGTGCCTTATGTTTGCTTGCATCTTCATGATTAGCAACCTCCTCTGTGTGTTTGGCAGTTGCGTATAGTCTCCTAGCCTAATTGTTTGCCCCCGTATTCCACGGTATGGGCCTGTTGTGTTTCAAGTTCAGGTACTCCCGAGGTTGTGTTTTGAAGGGAGGGGTAGTCGTCTTTGCATCTCATATGCTAGCTGGCATAGTATCTTGGGACGAGGTTCTGAGCTCTTGAGACAAAGAATTTGTGCTGCAGGCTGCAACTCTAGTCTGTCTAGGTGCTTGTTCGTTAGCTCTTTCTCATAGAGGTCTTCAAGCATGGTACAGTTGGAAAGACCTGTTATTACTACCCGATGCCTGTATTCGATGAGTTGTCTTTTTTGTGCGCTGCTGGTACTAATTCATACCGTACCATACCTTGGACACAAGCACAGCATCTGCGATTTTCTATAGTATCCACTCGTCCACCCCCATTATTTCGAGATTATTCTTTTCACCAGGTATGGAAGTTGTGTCCAGGCATTGCATAATTGTTTCACCCACATGCTGGCTCTGCTGTCATGGGCTTACACTAGCTGAGGATTTGTGGATGTTGACTTGCGGGCATATTTGCCCAGCTATGTGGATCACAATGTGCAATCTGGGGTAGTCCTTGATTCTAGTCTTTCTTTTTTTTCCGACGTCGATATGAGCTGACTTATCAGAAAGTGAGAGGCCAGACTGGCCAAGAAAGTCTGCAGTGTTGTAGAGGGCTTGTTGCATCATTCTTGATTTCTGTATAAGATAGCTTTCCCATAGACTGTAATACACCATAGGCTGTAGTGTTTCTTGTAGTACGCCCGTGTTGTTGGTGTGTGTGGGCCAAATGTACCTCCAACTCTCACCTGGAATTTTCTGTCTTTCAGAAAGTTACTGTTTAAGTGCTCTACCAGAAATGTTTTTGCTCATCGTTCCTCTTATTAGAGCAGCATGAGGTACTGCTGTTAAAAGCCTCTTCACTCTCTTCATTCTTTCATAAGCGGTATTACACAATGTCCTGCAATAAAGTTTCTGCTGCTTATGGCCCACTCATATCTGCCAGAAGGGACAACTCTTGAAAAAGGTTTTCTTTGTGCCATGTGTGCGACGTAGTGTGAGCATTCATGCCTTGACATTTATACATCTGTAGAACCAGCTTCCTGACAGAGTACTTGCTATACCTGATCATGCTTATTTGTGCAGTGCTGTTGAACAATACATATTGATGCAATGAATATTTACACACTCAAATTATCACGAAAGATGGTTGTTTTACAATTCTGCCCTTTGCTTTCTATTGGTGTTAGATTTTGCATAAGCATGCCCCCCCTATGCAATAGTATTTTGAAGTGTAAGGATTCAATAAAAGGTGATGAACTAAATCTAAGTGCAAGAGCTTTTTTTCTCACCTATGACTCCCATTGAAATGCGACTTCCATGGCTGGCAAATCAATCCCTCGCCTTGTGTTAGCAGCAGAATGCTATAGCCACAGTGGGGAAGGTGAACAAATTTAAGAACAATATTTCTGTCTATAATATTTTTTCTTGCCTGTATGTAAGTAAAGTTTGGAATAAGTTTGTCATTGCAAGAAAGCCCAGTTTGTGGTCTTTTATTGAATAAACCAAATATTGTGTATAGTTGAAATGTAGAAATTTGTTCTAAAATCCTCAGGTGATATATGTTCTTGCAAGTAGCATGGTATTTCATTACTTATAAATATAGTAATCGCAGTGGATATCGTTATATGGGTTTACACACTAACATATGTGATCACAAACTTATTAGAAACTTACTAAAACATGTAAGGCATGAATGTTTCTGCACACTTGATCAGCTGTGAACGTGCAAGAACTGCTAGTACTGGCTGACTTCACTGCACAGTTTTGATTTACTTTTCTTCAGCGTGTCGTTTTATACTGTTTTATCCCCACAAGAACAGGCCGTTTGCCTGCTTTTTGCATTGTTGCACGAGTTCTACATAATTGTGCAGGAGGGTACGTTGTCACTGTGCCACTATAGCAAGCAATTTACTTAATCTACTAGCTGTACAGTTAATTACCTTGCAGAGCAAGTGTTCATACAGATGCAGTAAGGATACAAAGTCCGCAACATAGTCAATGTTTCTTGGTTTCTGTGCAAGAAAAAAAAATTCTCCAGAGAAGAGGTGCAACTTAACGTGCATGTAATATTTTATTCAAGCCACGGATTTAATGCTATCGTAGCAAATTCATTACGATAGCCTACACTTTTGCTCTATCAAATTTCATAAGAGGCAAGATAAGCTTTCAAGATGCATCGGGAAACTCGTGCTTGAAAACCGACAAGAAAATGCAACTGAACGGTACCGCGTTCAGCGCAACGTTGAAAGTTCGGGTACTTTGCTGTCTTGTCATTTGCCCTTGCCGAGGTTAAAATGATTCAAGCTGCTCCGTAAGCGCGATTTTTGCATGCTACTCAACAAAAGAAAATTGTAACGACCTCGTCGTCTGCTGGGGATCGAACACCTCCTAGCACTGACAACTCGCAAAGGCGTACGAAGCAAACGTGAAAATGCGCTTCATTTGCTGTGTAGCGTGTCAACAAACGCATAGCAATCGGAGAATGCAATCTGCGGTACAAGTTTTTATTCTCCCTTCGCGTACGTACCGAATTCGACGATCCACGTCTCCGCGCATTGCACTTGTCGTGCGAGACGCCATTTTCCGAAACAAACCAGCGAAATAGCTCCGTTGACAGCTCTCCGCGCAATTTCGACGGAAAACGCAGCGATCGGTGCGACGGTGCGACTGTGCGACCAACCGGTTGGTCGCAGCCGAAAATCGGGGGGTCGGCACTGCGACTGCGATTTTCATCGCAAACGACGGAAATCGCACTTCCGGTGCGACGAAAATCGCATCCCTGTCACGTTGATCTCACGTTTGGAAGCAGGCTGTGTCACCTTACGATGGAAGACCTTCTGGTAGTCTACCACAGCGATCACAAGGCAATACTGTGCATGTGTAGAGTCATCATCATCATTTATTGGACCCTTAAAGGCCTCTGTGGGGCATTACATAAATGGGATGTTGCACACAAAGTATAACAAGTAGGTAATCGCAACAACAGCACACAGGCAATTATATCAAAATAAGAAGGAAGAATACATAATAATGTAGCAATTTATACATGGTACAAAACAAATAATAAAAACACACAGGCAAGTATAGTGGAAGTAAGAAGGAAACATATGAAAATGTAGCAATTTATACATCAAGATAAAGCATGAGGTTCTCGTTAAATTTTACAGGATCGCTCACAATGACTAGAATTGGGAAGCTGATTTCAATCCCGAATCACAGCAGGCAAGAGAATGGAGTTGAATAGACGGGATGAAGTGTGGACAGGTGGGACTAGAAGCGATCGAATCACGCAGGTTAGGAAATTTGTAGTATTATTTCTGGAATAGGCATAAGCGAGAGAGTTTACGTCTAAGGGCTAGTGGGCTGATACCGAGAGATGACATAATATTACTAATGCTGTGGTAAAAATCGTAATCTGAAGTAATAAAACGTGCTGCGCGATTCTGGATGGATTCTATCATTGGTATTCGTTAAGTCTGATGAGGGACCAAATTGCGGATGCGTACTCAAGCTTGGTACGTATGAAAGTCTCGTATGCTAGTTTGCGAGTCGATGGTGGAGACAAAGAAAGTGATCTTGTAATGAAACCCAGTGTTTTTGATGTGTCAATGGCGAGTTGAGTGATGTGCTTACCCCATGTTAGTTTGCTGCTAAGGACTCCTAAGTACTTATATGATTCAACCTTGGATATTATGGATGACTTTAGTGCATAAGGATAGGTAATATTGGAACTCTTACGTGACATATGCATAAACTTGCACTTGGTGATGCTAAGCTCCATCAACCAATCTGAACACCAGTTTTTGATTATTTGCAAGTCCTTTTGTAGAGTTGCCTCACTGGGGGAGAAAATGCGACAGTACAACACACAGTCATCAGCGAAGAGACATATGGATGATGAGATGCCAGAGGGGAGATCATTGATTTAAATGAGGAAAGGCAGCGGCCCAAGGACAGAATAGAACCTTGAGCCGCGCCAGAGACCACTTCGAGAGTGGCTGAATGACACCCCCCGACGACGGTGTACTGAAAGCATTTTGTGAGGAAAGAGTTAATTTAGGATAATGTCAGGTAATCGGTGCTGAGGTATGAAAGTTTAAACATGGGACGTCGGTGTGGGATGCGGTCGAAGGCTTTGGAAAAATCTAAAGATATGAAATTGGTTTGAAATAATGATTCCAAATTGAAATGAAGGTCAGTTGTGAATTCAAAAAGTTGCGTTTCACATGAATCACCAGGGCGGAAACCGTGCTGCTTTGGAAATAAAAAAGAGTTATGTTAAAGGTGGTTCGTGACTTGGGAGTATATAATGTGTTTCATGAGCTTACAAGCAATGCAAGTTAATGCGTTGCACGAAATTCTAAGTTCCGTCATGTCCCTGCAGAATAGTATGTGTACCGATGCTGATGACCTCCAGATACAACCTGTAAAATATGCTATCAATATAATCGCACCCATTTTAGAACATGTAGTCAACATGTAGTCAGTTCCACCGGCACTTTCCCCAAAGAATTTCAGACATCAAAAGTATGAGTGATATTCAAGGGCGGTGATATCAACGACGTCTAATTACAGGCCAATTTCAATTATTGCCGTGTTTTCAAAATGTATTGGGAAGTCCAGCTTTTCAATGAAGTACAGCATTATAATGCCATGTCAGTATGATTTCAGGAGCGGTTGCTCAACCGAAACGGCCCTTTTGAGCCAAAAAGGACAGATCTTGCAGTCCTTTGAAAATGGACTATCCATACTAGGCATATTCGTTGATTACTCTAAAGCAGCGAGCATACGTCTGAATGCAACTCTGCTCTTTCGCAGTGAAAACGGTGATACCAAAGGCTCCGGTGCTTGGTTGGAAACTCCCAGCGCTATCCTGGCTGCTCAGAAGCTGCACCACATCGCTGCGTGTTCATCGACTCGTGTTTCAGCATGGTGCTGCAGACCGTTCTGCAAAACAGATATAACCTGGACACTGGGTGCATCCAACTATTCGGCAACAGCGGTGGCACAGCGAGCGCACGTCTGATTGCAATTCTGCGCTTTCGCAGGTTGGTAATTTAGACAAAAGTTTATTTAAAGTGTGCTGCTGCTGCCGCCGCCACCACCCTTACAGTTGTCTTTGCTGCTGTCATTGCACATCTTGTGATATTGTACAGTAATGTCGACGAAAGATCTTTGTCTTTCCTGTGAAAATGGCTTTGACACACCCGATCTGTCAGTCCAATGTGCTGAAAATTCTGTTTTCTACCATCTTGGAACTTTCCCGAGCCTTACAGAAAGAACAGTACAGGAGCAAAAGCGTAGCAGCCACACAGAAGTGGGCGTGTCCTACGTGTAACGCTGCAAAAAGCAACGAAGATGCTCAGAAAGATGAGGCTTTAAGAGGAAGCTTTAGCTCAAGTGCTCCTGTCTAAATACATGTAAAAGGAGAATTTGTTTTCTCGGCAACCACTGCACCAAATTTGACGAGGTTTGTTGCATTTAAAAGACAAGCTTAAAATCTAGTGACTGTTGGTTTCGAATTTTTGAGTTAGATTGTCAATTTTTTATTAAAAATTGGCAAAAATCGAAAATTTTCAAAAAACGAAACTATCAAGTTTACAACTCTCTAACTTAACCACTAAAAATGATAATACAATTCTGTGAATTGCATCTAATAGTACATCTAAAGCGGACAAAATTGATATGTTACACATGAATATAAAAAAAATTTAATCATAGAGAAATACAACTTTTGCAAAACCGTTGTAACCAACGTAACAAATTAACGTAAGATGTAAAATGACATATTGAATTTGTCCGCTTTGAATGATCTAATGGATGCCGTTTACAGAATCGCGATATCGGTTCTTGATGCAAAGCTATGAGTTTAAAAACTTCGTGCTTCTATTTTTTTCAAACGGTCAAATATTTGAAAACCGTTTTAAGAAAATTCAAGCCCTAAATCGAAATTCCGCTTCCAACAGTCACTAGAATTTAACTTTCTCTTTCAAATGCTACAAATTTCATCAAAATCGGTCCAGGGGTTATCTCATAAAAACGTTTTTGCGTTTTACATGTATTTGAATAGGCCGCGTCGGAGTTGGGCCCGAGCTAAAGCTTCCTCTTAAGGAAGGAAACTGGTGAAATCAGATTACTTTTGTGTAGCATAAGCCAGAAACTTGATGGTTTGATGCCATTGAAGGAGACAGTGTCAAACATTGAAAGGGCAGTTCAGATGATGTCAGAAAAGTATGGTGAGCTTCTGCACTGACTGCAAAACCAAGAAAAAGAGACTAAGGACATTCACAAACGAATGGGCGCCATCATTGAGGTGCAATGCAAAAAAAAAATTCTGATGTGAAGAAAATGGTGCAGACAGAATTAAATGACCTTGAGTGGCGTAACAGAAACCTAAATATAGAATTTCATGGAATTGAGGTAACTGAAAGTGAGAACCCGCTACAAAAAGTTAACAACTTGGCTGATGTGATGAGTGTGCCAATAGTACTCTCAGAACTAGAAGTTGCTGCTATTCACCGTTTGCCAGCAAGACCGGGGAACATTCCAGGCATAATTGTGGAGTATACGAAGCAGGTGTTGAGGGACCAGTGGCTGGAAAACCGGCAAAAATTGAAAGCGAAGAGTTGTCGTGTGATTGTGGCTAGAGAATCTAACTAGCCACGACAGGCAGTTGCTTAACATCGCGAGAGAATTGGCGAAAGAAAATGGCTTTCAGTATGCGTGGCACAGGAACGGAAAGGTTTTCGTGCGCAGGGTAAACGGCGAGCATGTTATTGTTGTATGAATTAACGCACATGACTTTCCCGTATAATCTTGTTTTGGTCAACTGTAAACCCTTGTCATTCTTTCTAAGATGGCTGAACCAAAAAGTAATGTATTTCTTTCGCAAAAAATAATTGTTGTCGGTACCACTGATCATAAAAATTTCTTAAAACTTTTACACTTAAACATTAATTCCCTTTAGAATAAACGAGCCGATCTTCAATTTTTTATCTCCGAATTCTATTTTTTGTTTGGCGCCATATTGCTTACTGAAACATAGGGCAAAGACAAGGATGATGCACCTACATTCATCTCTTATCAGTCTTTCTGTTTGAGTCGCACAACGTGCCCTGGGGGCGGTCTTATCTTACTGTTAAAGGAAGCATGGAATGTACGTGAACTAGTTCCCGACTTTTGCATCACATGTGATAATCTTGAAATACTTACTACTCGCGCAGCTCTACATCTGTTTTCGGTGTGTTATAGGCCACCAGACTGAAACCCTGGCAGTTTTTTATGCTTCTATGAAAAACTCTTATATTTTTCGTCTGACAACCTGTATCTTTTGGTATCTGCAGGTGACAGATATGTTAGGTCATTCTGCGTCACAGCAGAATATGGATGGTATCAAATGGTTTTACTAGGGCTATTGCTTCGCCAACCAGAATTACAGAAAGGAGTGCAACTTTGCTGGACTTGTTCCTTACAAATATCAACAGTAAAAAAATCTTTGCCGGAGTTTTGTCACATGATATCAGTGGCCATCTTCCTATATTTCTCTTCATAAAAAACACCGTTCGCGACAACCTAATAGCATTCAGGCATTTACATTCAAGATATCTCTGGGTCTAGCCTGGAGGCTTTTAAAAATGAATTGCTTGGTAGTAACCTGGACAAGATTCTTCTGATAAAAAACGCTGATCAAAATAAGCCTACAATAAATATCCAGACATAATCTCAGACATTTACAAATGCCACTTAAATTTCCAAAAAGCAAGTCCATTTGAATAAAAAAAGACGTAAGCCATGGATGGCCCCTGATCTGCTAAGCAAAATTAAACATAACAACGAACTCTATCACAAGTTCGCGGTAAGTAGAAATTCTACCATTCTTACACGCTATGGAATGTGTGGCCGTCCGCTAGGCTTAAAGGGACCCTGAAACGATTTTAACAATTTTGTACAAACTTACTGAGTCGTTAGAGTAGGTCCTTCTGATCATTAATAGACGCATCTAAGTGCTCCGCGTAAAACGTGTAATTATAAGGTTTTAAAAATGTATATCGCTGCCGATCGCAGCACACTGCATGGCGGAATTTTCAGCCGCCACTACCCATATCATGTAAATCACCCAATTGACGTCAGTAGGGCGAGCTATTCGATTGGCTCCCCAGGGCACGTCATCGATAATTTTTCCACCTTTATGGTGAAGAAATGATGTCTGTAATAGCTATAATGTTAGTTAATTTGTTTCTATAAAAGGAAAGTAACAGAAAGAGAATGCACAAGAACAATTTTTCACTACACTTCCGGCACACATCAAGCGTCGTCTGCTTGTGTTACACATGCTCCATTTTGACAAGAGCTCCGCAGTCAGAGTCAGTCTCAGTCTTTTCGTGAGCACTATGATTCGACTTTGTTGCGTTGTGGAGTGCAAACGTAGCAACTGGCAATATGTCAAGCTGCGACTTCGTGCCCCTCTGCACGGCAGCAGACGAGCGGACTGGCTGCAGCACATCGGACTGCTGCTATCCAATCGGCAGTGGCATAGCAACAGGGGGGGCCGGGTGGCCGTGGGCCCCGGGTGCAAGGGGCCAGTTGGGCGGGGGGGGGGGAGGGTACGTGTCATATACGCCTGAAGACACCCCTCTTTCCGCCGGCTTGACTGGGCGCAAATTGCAAAGAATGCTCCGGTATCCAGTAGCCCGGGCTCATACACCCGATGCGTTGCGCCGCAGAATTTTCGGCTACAGCTCTATAAACACTCCACGAAATAATTGCACGAATGTGTGGGCTAAAAAATTTAATTCGCGAAATGTTCGCTCAACTACTCGCCTTAGCGGAACGTTTCATGTGGGGTGCGCTCGTGCTGTGCGTTCATGCTGGGAACAGGAGTCGCTAAACATACAGTGCGGCGTTGTAAGGCGTTGGGGCTCTTGGGTCCCTTTTCCGCTCAGAACGCGCAGCGAAGACGAACAAAGATAGCAGCAAGAGGGCGTTCAACCAGCGCGCCCGGCGCTCGCGTTTACGGCGACGCGTTCGTTGAGAGCGACGTCAAGGTAAACACACCTGGTAGCGAAACTTCCATAGGAACCCATACGTTCAAAACATGGCGGTCCATCGAGGGTTCATCATAGTGTTCCTGTATACGCATGTTCCCTGCGGGAGCATATACAGGAACCATAGAGTTACTATACTGACTCTAGAGGACAAGCTACCCATAGGGCCCATGCATTGAAATCGGGAACCGCAAGAGCGCCGCCATGTTGCTACGCGCCGAGGTTGCCAGCTCCTGAGACGCTTGCTAGACTTGGTGACAGTAGTCAGTTTTAATCCGGCAACAGTAGCAGCGTAGTAGCATGGCGTCTCGCTTGTACTGTCGTGATGTGTGCGTGCAGCCGTGTGTTTGGGCTTTATAAGTTGGTTCTTTATTCTATCTTGCGGGACGGTGCGGGTGTGGTCCATGTTGGCCGTACAGGTGGCAGTTATGCAACCGAGGGATGATCCTGTTGAAGTTTCCGGCGGTATGCGGTTTTCAGCGGTCACGCCTGTTGCAGGAGTGTTACTCGACGAGGTTACGAGCTCGAAGCTGTGGTCAGATCCCTCGTTGGCGTTCCGTAATTCTCTTCGCACGGGCGCGGTGCGTTGCAAAAGCCGCTTTCGCGATCTATCGCCGCGACGATAGATCGTTTTTTTTATTATTATGAGTACTGATCCAGCTGTAGGGCACATGTAACCGACAAACGGAAGTCTCAGGAGAGCACCTGAGATTATAATAAAGCAGGCGGCGCAAGAACTCCAGAGCACCGAAGTGACAGTGGGGGGGATCAAAGCTCGAAGCAGAACGGTACGTAGGTTGGGGTCGCCGAGGCAGGTGTGTGTGCCAGGGAGTGTTCGCACAGACAGCTACCCTGGCACGCGCAGCAGAGCCTCGCAAGGTCGAGATACCTTAAAGGCACCTGCGCCCATGATCTTTCTTTTGCCTCGGTGCAGTGTGCACGATTAAAGAGAATAATATGGAGGGCATCTGGTGCAGTCGCGAATGCGTCATGACAAATGTAGCTCGTGTCGCCTGGCGTGTGCAGTAATATCAGAGTTGGTTGTGTGAACTTTATGCATAATACGCTTTGTTACGGTACCTTAACGCAATGGGTCTAGAGGACGGTGTTGGTACATTTTTTCGTACCGCCCTAATCCTATACCCCCTACTACAAACACACACACACATACCCCCCTCTTTTTATGTATACATACAATTCCTTGCCACGACAGATCCATAGCCTCCTTTATTTTTGAAAAATAGAGGAGGCCATGGACCAATTGACCAGTTCAAGTTGTCAACTTCTCAGCAACTGTCATAGGAATCACTGTATTAAACACAATTCCACGATCGGATTGTTTACTTTCATTTTTTGTTGTAACACTGAGGACTACATAGAACTTTATTTTGTATATGTGAGAGAAGTATGTGGATATCACAAGCTTAAGCCAATGTGCGATACACAGACAAAGCAGCTGCTACAACATGAACTGCATTGAGGGCCACACAACACATACGTAATTAAAGGTGCAAAATATAGGGGGAAGCTTCAAAATACGCTCTGTAGCACTGCAAAGTGTAGCATATATTGTATGTGTACAATAAATGTTCAAAAATACAATGCATCAATGTCCCATTTGCCTTCAAGTTTATTATCAAGTTCAAGTTTACTGAAGTTTATTATGAGCATATGTACAACAGGAATCTACTGACACACCCGCAGTCAAGGTGGCTGTTCGAGGTGTGCTGGCTGCCTCCGTGAAAGAAAAAGAAATTGGGTGAATGTCGACACCAGTGCCACTGCTTCTTGCCTCTGACCTGCACGTGCCTCCGCGGCATCTTTGTGCACAAGTGTGCTGGCGTGGCGAGGCGTAGGAGTCATCCGAGAGAAAGAGTATCGTTTACATGGAGAAGTGGCTGTTCACATTGCCTGCCGCTTTCCCTCAAATGTTTCCTTTACGATTAGGGTGACACACCCACAGTCAAAGTGGCTGTTCAAGGTGTGCTGGCTGCCTAAACGAAAGAAAAAGAAAGAAAGTAGATGAATGTCGACACCAGTGCTATTGCTTCTTGCCTCTTACCTGCATTTGCCTCCACGGCCTCTTGGCTTGCGGAGTCTTTATGAAGGTGGTACGTTAATATTAAGTTTACAGAAAGCGATCGCTAAGTCCGTGACTTATATAAATCACGATGTACGCATTCATGCAATAAAAGATGACGCGAATTTCGGTTTCGAATCTGTTTTTTGGATGCGTAGTAGTTTCGCACAGTTTAGGTTTGACATGCGATCGCGCGTCGACAGCGGACGCTATGGCACACTCCTGCCTTATGTGCCACCGAAGCCCCCAAGTGCTCTGGCATATACCGTCACATGTAAGTAAACGAATGTATCTCCTTGTTGAGACTATCACGCGAGTATGCAGCTCTTGTGGTGAATCACAATCGTTTGAGAAGCGTCACAGTAGAGCATTTTTCTACATGCGGAGCGGTGTTCTTATTTGCAGGTTTCCCTTCAGTAGGAAATTGCTGGACAGGCGGACCAGCGCACCGGAATTGTACTGGCGAAGCCGCAAGCAACTCAAAGAATCTGTTTAATTGTTGCACTTTGAACAATCATGCTTCTACAAAGGCCACAGCAGACAAACAGTCTGATGCCGAGTATTTCTCTGCCACGAAGTAATCAAGAGGCGAGTGCCTAATGCGGACGAAATCGAGTGCATCGAGACTTAGAACGGCAGAAAGCTCAGCTACTTGGTAAGGATTCATTATGCAAAACAGAGGTGAGGCGTGCAGACAGGACACAAGAGTAGAGAAGTGGGCGGCGCTCGTGTTGTTTGCTTGTAAATACTCTACTCTTTGTGTCCTGTCTGCACGCCTCACCTCCGTTTTGCATAACGAGTGCATCAACCCACATATTAATAGCGTAGGCGTTTTATTAACTGTGCAATATTTTCAACACTTCCTTGCATGCCATTTCATGTGGAATATCTTTTCTGGTCACAAATTTGTGCAGCGAATCTATTTGCATGATTGACTCCGGGCCTGCGGGAACGTTCACTTGCACTTGATGCTGAGTCTTTTACGTGTATCCATAAACTGAAGATATGCACATCGGATCCCTGCGAGCATTTTCAAAATTCAATTATTTTAGACAACAGGCACATATGCAATACTGACATAATCCCGAGTACCACTAAGCAGCTGGGACACATTTTTGTTGACCATACTCGCAGGTAAAATAAGTAGATCATGTGGACAGCTCCAGCTCATTCTCCTTAAATCAGTGTGTACAAGGGGTATGCAAAGATAATTTTTTTCTCGCGCACCGATTATTTTGCTGTATAAGCAAGAGAACCCACCACGTTAGTGTAACGTATCTTGCACATCACACTAATATGTGCTTTAATTTACCAAGTGAGATGAGTTACTTTTATGGCTCATTCAGTCATATCACACTGCAAGCTGCATTCATCAATCTTCAATTGGATTTTGCAAATGTTTAATGAAACATGTTTCCCTTTTATGCAGATATGCAATGGCAAGCCCTTCCGTGTGTTCCAAAGGTAAAATTTAAGCTCTAAATTAAAAAAGACATTTTTAGTCAGAAACAAGCAAAAATGGTGAATGCAGAGTATCGAAGCCCAAGGTACAGAAATTATTAGAAGTGTCGAATGGTTTTAAGGAAAGAGTCGTATTTGCAAATGCAACTCTTTAGTGGAGGTCAAGCAAGTCAATATAGGTAGAATAATCTGCAAGATTATGCGAGTGAGGGGATGTCAAACAATGGGTCAGGAAATGCGTTGTTTTTCTGCAAAACAAAAGCTATGATTGTAATTACATAAGTCATTTTAGCGTCATGAGACTGGTGCTTGATAAATTCAGAAATAAACCAAAAAACAAGACAAGCAAAAATAAAAAAACAATTTAATGATGCTCTCTCCACACTGGGATAAATAAAAATAAACACATCACATCTAATGTGGACATATCAGACGCCTTGTGAAACACGAAAGGAAAAATTCAGTTTCGAGCTATGGAACTTGCCGCATAGATGTGGGGGGCCTTGCACTAATAGTGATAGTTACCACTGCATTTAGAAATTGAAAGCATTTGTGCAGACAAGGATGATTCTTTATATTTTTGGCTACCACTTCAAATGCCTCCACCAAGTGTTACAATGCTGCACGCAGCCATACTAAGGATCTCGCAGCAACACCTGCAGGTAAAAAGCAGAAGCAGTCAAAGTCCTGGTGTGTACTGGACACCATGTTTGAAAATTTTTGGGCAAGAAGAATGCAAGAAGCAGACATAACTGCATTGATTTCAATAATTTCCCATTTGAATGGCCTTTTCTTTTTGTTTAGACAATGCCTACGCCTAGCCACAGCAGCTCCCTCATACAGACTCCGCAAGCCAAGAGGCCGTGGAGGCAAATGCAGGTAAGAGGCAAGAAGCAATAGCACTGGTGTCGACATTCATCTACTTTCTTTCTTTTTCTTTCGTTTAGGCAGCCAGCACACCTTGAACAGCCACTTTGACTGTGGGTGTGTCACCCTAATCGTAAAGGAAACATTTGAGGGAAAGCGGCAGGCAATGTGAACAGCCACTTCTCCATGTAAACGATACTCTTTCTCTCGGATGACTCCTACGCCTCGCCACGCCAGCACACTTGTGCACAAAGATGCCGCGGAGGCACGTGCAGGTCAGAGGCAAGAAGCAGTGGCACTGGTGTCGACATTCACCCAATTTCTTTTTCTTTCACGGAGGCAGCCAGCACACCTCGAACAGCCACCTTGACTGCGGGTGTGTCAGTAGATTCCTGTTGTACATATGCTCATACTAAACTTCAGTAAACTTGAACTTGATAATAAACTTGAAGGCAAATGGGACATTGATGCATTGTATTTTTGAACATTTATTGTACACATACAATATATGCTACACTTTGCAGTGCTACAGAGCGTATTTTGAAGCTTCCCCCTATATTTTGCACCTTTAATTACGTATGTGTTGTGTGGCCCTCAATGCAGTTCATGTTGTAGCAGCTGCTTTGTCTGTGTATCGCACATTGGCTTAAGCTTGTGATATCCACATACTTCTCTCACATATACAAAATAAAGTTCTATGTAGTCCTCAGTGTTACAACAAAAAATGAAAGTAAACAATCCGATCGTGGAATTGTGTTTAATACAGTGATTCCTATGACAGTTGCTGAGAAGTTGACAACTTGAACTGGTCAATTGGTCCATGGCCTCCTCTATTTTTCAAAAATAAAGGAGGCTATGGATCTGTCGTGGCAAGGAATTGTATGTATACATAAAAAGAGGGGGGTATGTGTGTGTGTGTTTGTAGTAGGGGGTATAGGATTAGGGCGGTACGAAAAAATGTACCAACACCGTCCTCTAGACCCATTGCGTTAAGGTACCGTAACAAAGCGTATTATGCATAAAGTTCACACAACCAACTCTGATATTACTGCACACGCCAGGCGACACGAGCTACATTTGTCATGACGCATTCGCGACTGCACCAGATGCCCTCCATATTATTCTCTTTAATCGTGCACACTGCACCGAGGCAAAAGAAAGATCATGGGCGCAGGTGCCTTTAAGGTATCTCGACCTTGCGAGGCTCTGCTGCGCGTGCCAGGGTAGCTGTCTGTGCGAACACTCCCTGGCACACACACCTGCCTCGGCGACCCCAACCTACGTACCGTTCTGCTTCGAGCTTTGATCCCCCCCACTGTCACTTCGGTGCTCTGGAGTTCTTGCGCCGCCTGCTTTATTATAATCTCAGGTGCTCTCCTGAGACTTCCGTTTGTCGGTTACATGTGCCCTACAGCTGGATCAGTACTCATAATAATAAAAAAAACGATCTATCGTCGCGGCGATAGATCGCGAAAGCGGCTTTTGCAACGCACCGCGCCCGTGCGAAGAGAATTACGGAACGCCAACGAGGGATCTGACCACAGCTTCGAGCTCGTAACCTCGTCGAGTAACACTCCTGCAACAGGCGTGACCGCTGAAAACCGCATACCGCCGGAAACTTCAACAGGATCATCCCTCGGTTGCATAACTGCCACCTGTACGGCCAACATGGACCACACCCGCACCGTCCCGCAAGATAGAATAAAGAACCAACTTATAAAGCCCAAACACACGGCTGCACGCACACATCACGACAGTACAAGCGAGACGCCATGCTACTACGCTGCTACTGTTGCCGGATTAAAACTGACTACTGTCACCAAGTCTAGCAAGCGTCTCAGGAGCTGGCAACCTCGGCGCGTAGCAACATGGCGGCGCTCTTGCGGTTCCCGATTTCAATGCATGGGCCCTATGGGTAGCTTGTCCTCTAGAGTCAGTATAGTAACTCTATGGTTCCTGTATATGCTCCCGCAGGGAACATGCGTATACAGGAACACTATGATGAACCCTCGATGGACCGCCATGTTTTGAACGTATGGGTTCCTATGGAAGTTTCGCTACCAGGTGTGTTTACCTTGACGTCGCTCTCAACGAACGCGTCGCCGTAAACGCGAGCGCCGGGCGCGCTGGTTGAACGCCCTCTTGCTGCTATCTTTGTTCGTCTTCGCTGCGCGTTCTGAGCGGAAAAGGGACCCAAGAGCCCCAACGCCTTACAACGCCGCACTGTATGTTTAGCGACTCCTGTTCCCAGCATGAACGCACAGCACGAGCGCACCCCACATGAAACGTTCCGCTAAGGCGAGTAGTTGAGCGAACATTTCGCGAATTAAATTTTTTAGCCCGCACATTCGTGCAATTATTTCGTGGAGTGTTTATAGAGCTGTAGCCGAAAATTCTGCGGCGCAACGCATCGGGTGTATGAGCTCGGGCTACTGGATACCGGAGCATTCTTTGCAATTTGCGCCCAGTCAAGCCGGCGGAAAGAGGGGTGTCTTCAGGCGTATATGACACGTACCCTCCCCCCCCCCCCCCCGCCCAACTGGCCCCTTGCACCCGGGGCCCACGGCCACCCGGCCCCCCCTGTTGCTATGCCACTGCCGATTGGATAGCAGCAGTCCGATGTGCTGCAGCCAGTCCGCTCGTCTGCTGCCGTGCAGAGGGGCACGAAGTCGCAGCTTGACATATTGCCAGTTGCTACGTTTGCACTCCACAACGCAACAAAGTCGAATCATAGTGCTCACGAAAAGACTGAGACTGACTCTGACTGCGGAGCTCTTGTCAAAATGGAGCATGTGTAACACAAGCAGACGACGCTTGATGTGTGCCGGAAGTGTAGTGAAAAATTGTTCTTGTGCATTCTCTTTCTGTTACTTTCCTTTTATAGAAACAAATTAACTAACATTATAGCTATTACAGACATCATTTCTTCACCATAAAGGTGGAAAAATTATCGATGACGTGCCCTGGGGAGCCAATCGAATAGCTCGCCCTACTGACGTCAATTGGGTGATTTACATGATATGGGTAGTGGCGGCTGAAAATTCCGCCATGCAGTGTGCTGCGATCGGCAGCGATATACATTTTTAAAACCTTATAATTACACGTTTTACGCGGAGCACTTAGATGCGTCTATTAATGATCAGAAGGACCTACTCTAACGACTCAGTAAGTTTGTACAAAATTGTTAAAATCGTTTCAGGGTCCCTTTGAGCCTAGCGGACGGCCACACATTCCATAGCGTGTAAGAATGGTAGAATTTCTACTTACCGCGAACTTGTGATAGAGTTCGTTGTTATGTTTAATTTTGCTTAGCAGATCAGGGGCCATCCATGGCTTACGTCTTTTTTTATTCAAATGGACTTGCTTTTTGGAAATTTAAGTGGCATTTGTAAATGTCTGAGATTATGTCTGGATATTTATTGTAGGCTTATTTTGATCAGCGTTTTTTATCAGAAGAATCTTGTCCAGGTTACTACCAAGCAATTCATTTTTAAAAGCCTCCAGGCTAGACCCAGAGATATCTTGAATGTAAATGCCTGAATGCTATTAGGTTGTCGCGAACGGTGTTTTTTATGAAGAGAAATATAGGAAGATGGCCACTGATATCATGTGACAAAACTCCGGCAAAGATTTTTTTACTGTTGATATTTGTAAGGAACAAGTCCAGCAAAGTTGCACTCCTTTCTGTAATTCTGGTTGGCGAAGCAATAGCCCTAGTAAAACCATTTGATACCATCCATATTCTGCTGTGACGCAGAATGACCTAACATATCTGTCACCTGCAGATACCAAAAGATACAGGTTGTCAGACGAAAAATATAAGAGTTTTTCATAGAAGCATAAAAAACTGCCAGGGTTTCAGTCTGGTGGCCTATAACACACCGAAAACAGATGTAGAGCTGCGCGAGTAGTAAGTATTTCAAGATTATCACATGTGATGCAAAAGTCGGGAACTAGTTCACGTACATTCCATGCTTCCTTTAACAGTAAGATAAGACCGCCCCCAGGGCACGTTGTGCGACTCAAACAGAAAGACTGATAAGAGATGAATGTAGGTGCATCATCCTTGTCTTTGCCCTATGTTTCAGTAAGCAATATGGCGCCAAACAAAAAATAGAATTCGGAGATAAAAAATTGAAGATCGGCTCGTTTATTCTAAAGGGAATTAATGTTTAAGTGTAAAAGTTTTAAGAAATTTTTATGATCAGTGGTACCGACAACAATTATTTTTTGCGAAAGAAATACATTACTTTTTGGTTCAGCCATCTTAGAAAGAATGACAAGGGTTTACAGTTGACCAAAACAAGATTATACGGGAAAGTCATGTGCGTTAATTCATACAACAATAACATGCTCGCCGTTTACCCTGCGCACGAAAACCTTTCCGTTCCTGTGCCACGCATACTGAAAGCCATTTTCTTTCGCCAATTCTCTCGCGATGTTAAGCAACTGCCTGTCGTGGCTAGTTAGATTCTCTAGCCACAATCACACGACAACTCTTCGCTTTCAATTTTTGCCGGTTTTCCAGCCACTGGTCCCTCAACACCTGCTTCGTATACTCCACAATTATGCCTGGAATGTTCCCCGGTCTTGCTGGCAAACGGTGAATAGCAGCAACTTCTAGTTCTGAGAGTACTATTGGCACACTCATCACATCAGCCAAGTTGTTAACTTTTTGTAGCGGGTTCTCACTTTCAGTTACCTCAATTCCATGAAATTCTATATTTAGGTTTCTGTTACGCCACTCAAGGTCATTTAATTCTGTCTGCACCATTTTCTTCACATCAGAATTTTTTTTTTGCATTGCACCTCAATGATGGCGCCCATTCGTTTGTGAATGTCCTTAGTCTCTTTTTCTTGGTTTTGCAGTCAGTGCAGAAGCTCACCATACTTTTCTGACATCATCTGAACTGCCCTTTCAATGTTTGACACTGTCTCCTTCAATGGCATCAAACCATCAAGTTTCTGGCTTATGCTACACAAAAGTAATCTGATTTCACCAGTTTCCTTCCTTAAGAGGAAGCTTTAGCTCGGGCCCAACTCCGACGCGGCCTATTCAAATACATGTAAAACGCAAAAACGTTTTTATGAGATAACCCCTGGACCGATTTTGATGAAATTTGTAGCATTTGAAAGAGAAAGTTAAATTCTAGTGACTGTTGGAAGCGGAATTTCGATTTAGGGCTTGAATTTTCTTAAAACGGTTTTCAAATATTTGACCGTTTGAAAAAAATAGAAGCACGAAGTTTTTAAACTCATAGCTTTGCATCAAGAACCGATATCGCGATTCTGTAAACGGCATCCATTAGATCATTCAAAGCGGACAAATTCAATATGTCATTTTACATCTTACGTTAATTTGTTACGTTGGTTACAACGGTTTTGCAAAAGTTGTATTTCTCTATGATTAAATTTTTTTTATATTCATGTGTAACATATCAATTTTGTCCGCTTTAGATGTACTATTAGATGCAATTCACAGAATTGTATTATCATTTTTAGTGGTTAAGTTAGAGAGTTGTAAACTTGATAGTTTCGTTTTTTGAAAATTTTCGATTTTTGCCAATTTTTAATAAAAAATTGACAATCTAACTCAAAAATTCGAAACCAACAGTCACTAGATTTTAAGCTTGTCTTTTAAATGCAACAAACCTCGTCAAATTTGGTGCAGTGGTTGCCGAGAAAACAAATTCTCCTTTTACATGTATTTAGACAGGAGCACTTGAGCTAAAGCTTCCTCTTAAAGCCTCATCTTTCTGAGCATCTTCGTTGCTTTTTGCAGCGTTACACGTAGGACACGCCCACTTCTGTGTGGCTGCTACGCTTTTGCTCCTGTACTGTTCTTTCTGTAAGGCTCGGGAAAGTTCCAAGATGGTAGAAAACAGAATTTTCAGCACATTGGACTGACAGATCGGGTGTGTCAAAGCCATTTTCACAGGAAAGACAAAGATCTTTCGTCGACATTACTGTACAATATCACAAGATGTGCAATGACAGCAGCAAAGACAACTGTAAGGGTGGTGGCGGCGGCAGCAGCAGCACACTTTAAATAAACTTTTGTCTAAATTACCAACCTGCGAAAGCGCAGAATTGCAATCAGACGTGCGCTCGCTGTGCCACCGCTGTTGCCGAATAGTTGGATGCACCCAGTGTCCAGGTTATATCTGTTTTGCAGAACGGTCTGCAGCACCATGCTGAAACACGAGTCGATGAACACGCAGCGATGTGGTGCAGCTTCTGAGCAGCCAGGATAGCGCTGGGAGTTTCCAACCAAGCACCGGAGCCTTTGGTATCACCGTTTTCACTGCGAAAGAGCAGAGTTGCATTCAGACGTATGCTCGCTGCTTTAGAGTAATCAACGAATATGCCTAGTATGGATAGTCCATTTTCAAAGGACTGCAAGATCTGTCCTTTTTGGCTCAAAAGGGCCGTTTCGGTTGAGCAACCGCTCCTGAAATCATACTGACATGGCATTATAATGCTGTACTTCATTGAAAAGCTGGACTTCCCAATACATTTTGAAAACACGGCAATAATTGAAATTGGCCTGTAATTAGACGTCGTTGATATCACCGCCCTTGAATATCACTCATACTTTTGATGTCTGAAATTCTTTGGGGAAAGTGCCGGTGGAACTGACTACATGTTGACTACATGTTCTAAAATGGGTGCGATTATATTGATAGCATATTTTACAGGTTGTATCTGGAGGTCATCAGCATCGGTACACATACTATTCTGCAGGGACATGACGGAACTTAGAATTTCGTGCAACGCATTAACTTGCATTGCTTGTAAGCTCATGAAACACATTATATACTCCCAAGTCACGAACCACCTTTAACATAACTCTTTTTTATTTCCAAAGCAGCACGGTTTCCGCCCTGGTGATTCATGTGAAACGCAACTTTTTGAATTCACAACTGACCTTCATTTCAATTTGGAATCATTATTTCAAACCAATTTCATATCTTTAGATTTTTCCAAAGCCTTCGACCGCATCCCACACCGACGTCCCATGTTTAAACTTTCATACCTCAGCACCGATTACCTGACATTATCCTAAATTAACTCTTTCCTCACAAAATGCTTTCAGTACACCGTCGTCGGGGGGTGTCATTCAGCCACTCTCGAAGTGGTCTCTGGCGCGGCTCAAGGTTCTATTCTGTCCTTGGGCCGCTGCCTTTCCTCATTTAAATCAATGATCTCCCCTCTGGCATCTCATCATCCATATGTCTCTTCGCTGATGACTGTGTGTTGTACTGTCGCATTTTCTCCCCCAGTGAGGCAACTCTACAAAAGGACTTGCAAATAATCAAAAACTGGTGTTCAGATTGGTTGATGGAGCTTAGCATCACCAAGTGCAAGTTTATGCATATGTCACGTAAGAGTTCCAATATTACCTATCCTTATGCACTAAAGTCATCCATAATATCCAAGGTTGAATCATATAAGTACTTAGGAGTCCTTAGCAGCAAACTAACATGGGGTAAGCACATCACTCAACTCGCCATTGACACATCAAAAACACTGGGTTTCATTACAAGATCACTTTCTTTGTCTCCACCATCGACTCGCAAACTAGCATACGAGACTTTCATACGTACCAAGCTTGAGTACGCATCCGCAATTTGGTCCCTCATCAGACTTAACGAATACCAATGATAGAATCCATCCAGAATCGCGCAGCACGTTTTATTACTTCAGATTACGATTTTTACCACAGCATTAGTAATATTATGTCATCTCTCGGTATCAGCCCACTAGCCCTTAGACGTAAACTCTCTCGCTTATGCCTATTCCAGAAATAATACTACAAATTTCCTAACCTGCGTGATTCGATCGCTTCTAGTCCCACCTGTCCACACTTCATCCCGTCTATTCAACTCCATTCTCTTGCCTGCTGTGATTCGGGATTGAAATCAGCTTCCCAATTCTAGTCATTGTGAGCGATCCTGTAAAATTTAACGAGAACCTCATGCTTTATCTTGATGTATAAATTGCTACATTTTCATATGTTTCCTTCTTACTTCCACTATACTTGCCTGTGTGTTTTTATTATTTGTTTTGTACCATGTATAAATTGCTACATTATTATGTATTCTTCCTTCTTATTTTGATATAATTGCCTGTGTGCTGTTGTTGCGATTACCTACTTGTTATACTTTGTGTGCAACATCCCATTTATGTAATGCCCCACAGAGGCCTTTAAGGGTCCAATAAATGATGATGATGACTCTACACATGCACAGTATTGCCTTGTGATCGCTGTGGTAGACTACCAGAAGGTCTTCCATCGTAAGGTGACACAGCCTGCTTCCAAACGTGAGATCAACGTGACAGGGATGCGATTTTCGTCGCACCGGAAGTGCGATTTCCGTCGTTTGCGATGAAAATCGCAGTCGCAGTGCCGACCCCCCGATTTTCGGCTGCGACCAACCGGTTGGTCGCACAGTCGCACCGTCGCACCGATCGCTGCGTTTTCCGTCGAAATTGCGCGGAGAGCTGTCAACGGAGCTATTTCGCTGGTTTGTTTCGGAAAATGGCGTCTCGCACGACAAGTGCAATGCGCGGAGACGTGGATCGTCGAATTCGGTACGTACGCGAAGGGAGAATAAAAACTTGTACCGCAGATTGCATTCTCCGATTGCTATGCGTTTGTTGACACGCTACACAGCAAATGAAGCGCATTTTCACGTTTGCTTCGTACGCCTTTGCGAGTTGTCAGTGCTAGGAGGTGTTCGATCCCCAGCAGACGACGAGGTCGTTACAATTTTCTTTTGTTGAGTAGCATGCAAAAATCGCGCTTACGGAGCAGCTTGAATCATTTTAACCTCGGCAAGGGCAAATGACAAGACAGCAAAGTACCCGAACTTTCAACGTTGCGCTGAACGCGGTACCGTTCAGTTGCATTTTCTTGTCGGTTTTCAAGCACGAGTTTCCCGATGCATCTTGAAAGCTTATCTTGCCTCTTATGAAATTTGATAGAGCAAAAGTGTAGGCTATCGTAATGAATTTGCTACGATAGCATTAAATCCGTGGCTTGAATAAAATATTACATGCACGTTAAGTTGCACCTCTTCTCTGGAGAATTTTTTTTTCTTGCACAGAAACCAAGAAACATTGACTATGTTGCGGACTTTGTATCCTTACTGCATCTGTATGAACACTTGCTCTGCAAGGTAATTAACTGTACAGCTAGTAGATTAAGTAAATTGCTTGCTATAGTGGCACAGTGACAACGTACCCTCCTGCACAATTATGTAGAACTCGTGCAACAATGCAAAAAGCAGGCAAACGGCCTGTTCTTGTGGGGATAAAACAGTATAAAACGACACGCTGAAGAAAAGTAAATCAAAACTGTGCAGTGAAGTCAGCCAGTACTAGCAGTTCTTGCACGTTCACAGCTGATCAAGTGTGCAGAAACATTCATGCCTTACATGTTTTAGTAAGTTTCTAATAAGTTTGTGATCACATATGTTAGTGTGTAAACCCATATAACGATATCCACTGCGATTACTATATTTATAAGTAATGAAATACCATGCTACTTGCAAGAACATATATCACCTGAGGATTTTAGAACAAATTTCTACATTTCAACTATACACAATATTTGGTTTATTCAATAAAAGACCACAAACTGGGCTTTCTTGCAATGACAAACTTATTCCAAACTTTACTTACATACAGGCAAGAAAAAATATTATAGACAGAAATATTGTTCTTAAATTTGTTCACCTTCCCCACTGTGGCTATAGCATTCTGCTGCTAACACAAGGCGAGGGATTGATTTGCCAGCCATGGAAGTCGCATTTCAATGGGAGTCATAGGTGAGAAAAAAAGCTCTTGCACTTAGATTTAGTTCATCACCTTTTATTGAATCCTTACACTTCAAAATACTATTGCATAGGGGGGGCATGCTTATGCAAAATCTAACACCAATAGAAAGCAAAGGGCAGAATTGTAAAACAACCATCTTTCGTGATAATTTGAGTGTGTAAATATTCATTGCATCAATATGTATTGTTCAACAGCACTGCACAAATAAGCATGATCAGGTATAGCAAGTACTCTGTCAGGAAGCTGGTTCTACAGATGTATAAATGTCAAGGCATGAATGCTCACACTACGTCGCACACATGGCACAAAGAAAACCTTTTTCAAGAGTTGTCCCTTCTGGCAGATATGAGTGGGCCATAAGCAGCAGAAACTTTATTGCAGGACATTGTGTAATACCGCTTATGAAAGAATGAAGAGAGTGAAGAGGCTTTTAACAGCAGTACCTCATGCTGCTCTAATAAGAGGAACGATGAGCAAAAACATTTCTGGTAGAGCACTTAAACAGTAACTTTCTGAAAGACAGAAAATTCCAGGTGAGAGTTGGAGGTACATTTGGCCCACACACACCAACAACACGGGCGTACTACAAGAAACACTACAGCCTATGGTGTATTACAGTCTATGGGAAAGCTATCTTATACAGAAATCAAGAATGATGCAACAGGCCCTCTACAACACTGCAGACTTTCTTGGCCAGTCTGGCCTCTCACTTTCTGATAAGTCAGCTCATATCGACGTCGGAAAAAAAAGAAAGACTAGAATCAAGGACTACCCCAGATTGCACATTGTGATCCACATAGCTGGGCAAATATGCCCGCAAGTCAACATCCACAAATCCTCAGCTAGTGTAAGCCCATGACAGCAGAGCCAGCATGTGGGTGAAACAATTATGCAATGCCTGGACACAACTTCCATACCTGGTGAAAAGAATAATCTCGAAATAATGGGGGTGGACGAGTGGATACTATAGAAAATCGCAGATGCTGTGCTTGTGTCCAAGGTATGGTACGGTATGAATTAGTACCAGCAGCGCACAAAAAAGACAACTCATCGAATACAGGCATCGGGTAGAAATAACAGGTCTTTCCAACTGTACCATGCTTGAAGACCTCTATGAGAAAGAGCTAACGAACAAGCACCTAGACAGACTAGAGTTGCAGCCTGCAGCACAAATTCTTTGTCTCAAGAGCTCAGAACCTCGTCCCAAGATACTATGCCAGCTAGCATATGAGATGCAAAGACGACTACCCCTCCCTTCAAAACACAACCTCGGGAGTACCTGAACTTGAAACACAACAGGCCCATACCGTGGAATACGGGGGCAAACAATTAGGCTAGGAGACTATACGCAACTGCCAAACACACAGAGGAGGTTGCTAATCATGAAGATGCAAGCAAACATAAGGCACATATAGTACACTGATCTGGCAATAGCAGTGTAGCAGTAGTATGACACTACATAAAACTAAACCCCATATAAGTGAGTACCATTCCAGGTCATCCTACACCTAGAAAAGCTGAACTGAAAGCAATCAAAGCAGCACTTGTAGTGCAGGTTACACCCAGCACAACACCCTGCATGGATTCACGAGAAACTGTCTGGGCC
Organism: Dermacentor variabilis; assembly: GCF_050947875.1. Lineage (NCBI taxonomy): Eukaryota > Metazoa > Arthropoda > Arachnida > Ixodida > Ixodidae > Dermacentor > Dermacentor variabilis. The sequence continues at coordinate 21,359,328 of NC_134576.1, forward strand.
TGCACATCACACAAGATTGTCAGGAAAATCAGGAGATTGACACGCGACTTGCAAGCACATGGCCAGAAATTAAATTACAGGATACATAGCCATGCAGATATTCCAGGACACAAGCGGGCTTATTATAAGCCTGACATAATAACTGAAAACTAGATGAGTTTGTGTGTATTCATTATTAACTAAAGTGCAACAGATAGACAACAGACAAGAACGAAGCACTCTGTGTGTTCACTTCGTTCCTGTCCATCGCATTTCTGTTGCACTATAGTTAATGAATTCATAAGGCTGCACAGGAGAAGAATGATACCTCTGCCCAAGGGCCCGATCTCACATCCAAATCCACGCGTGCGCGCGCACGCACGCACGCACGCACGCACGCACGCACGCACGCACGCACGCACGCACGCACGCACGCACGCACGCACGCACACACACACAATCACACACACACACAATCACACACACACACACACACACACACACACAAATGTTGCAAGAGTGCATAGCATGAAGCAGTATCAACAGGATGACACTAGATATGGATGAGGACTAACTTTCAACTCAGGTTCATTTGTACAAATGTGGCGAGTTAAATCAATTACCAGAAAAAAAAAGGACGATGAGCAAAACGAGAACAAGGAGAAAGCAGGAGCCAACGTTTCGACAAGTGGACTTTTCTTCAAGGTCCACGTGTGGAAACGTTGGCTCCTACTTTCACCTTGTTCTCATGTTGCTCATCGTCTTGAATTTCCATCTCCTGCCTTCCCCGAGTTTTCCCCAGAAAAAGAAAGACATTTTTGAATGCTAACTGCGCGACAACACCGCGCGCGGCTTCTTTGTATATAAAGTGCCCCACAAAGTTATGAAATTATTTACAATAATGTAGTGGATGCGAGAAAAAGCCACAATTGTTCCAGTGAGATTCAGTAGACGCGAACGCAACTGCATCACACGGGCGAGCTCCTTTTTGCTAACTGCGCAACAACACCGCGCGCGGCTTCTTTGTATATAAAGTGCCCCACGAAGTTATGAAATTATTTACAATAATGTAGTGGATGCGAGAAAAAGCCACTATTGTTCCAGTGAGATTCAGTACACGCGAAAGCAACTGCATCACACGGGCGAGCTCCTTTTTGCTAACTGCGCGACAGCACCGCGCGCGGCTTCTTTGTATATAAAGTGCCCCACAAAGTTATGAAATTATTTACAATAATGTAGTGGATGCGAGAAAAAGCCACAATTGTTCCAGTGAGATTCAGTAGACGCGAACGCAACTGCATCACACGGGCGAGCTCCTTTTTGCTAACTGCGCAACAACACCGCGCGCGGCTTCTTTGTATATAAAGTGCCCCACAAAGTTATGAAATTATTTACAATAATGTAGTGGATGCGAGAAAAAGCCACTATTGTTCCAGTGAGATTCAGTACACGCGAAAGCAACTGCATCACACGGGCGAGCTCCTTTTTGCTAACTGCGCGACAGCACCGCGCGCGGCTTCTTTGTATATAAAGTGCCCCACAAAGTTATGAAATTATTTACAATAATGTAGTGGATGCGAGAAAAAGCCACAATTGTTCCAGTGAGATTCAGTAGACGCGAACGCAACTGCATCACACGGGCGAGCTCCTTTTTGCTAACTGCGCGAAAACACCGCGCGCGGCTTCTTTGTATATAAAGTGCCCCACAAAGTTATGAAATTATTTACAATAATGTAGTGGATGCGAGAAAAAGCCACAATTGTTCCAGTGAGATTCAGTAGACGCGAAAGCAACTGCATCACACGGCGAGCTCCTTTCTGCTAACCGCGCCACAACGCCGGGCGAGGCCACTGTGTATAAAATGTACCCCAAAAGGTAACGAAATTCGTTACAGTGATGTAGTGGATGCTAGAAAAGGCATACTTTTCCCAGAGAGATTAAGTAGACGCGAACGCAACTGCATCAAACGGGCGAGCTCCAGTTTTGCTAACTGCGCGACAACACCGCGCGCGGCTTCTTTTTATATAAAGTGCCCCACAAAGTTATAAAATTATTTACAATAATGTAGTGGATGCGAGAAAAAGCCACAATTGTTCCAGTGAGATTCAGTACACGCGAAAGCAACTGCATCACACGGGCGAGCTCCTTTTTGCTAACTGCGCGACAACACCGCGCGCGGCTTCTTTGTACATAAAGTGCCCCACAAAGTTATGAAATTATTTACAGTAATGTAGTGGATGCGAGAAAAAGCCACAATTGTTCCAGTGAGATTCAGTAGACGCGAACGCAACTGCATCACACGGGCGAGCTCCTTTTTGCTAACTGCGCGACAACACCGCGCGCGGCTTCTTTGTACATAAAGTGCCCCACAAAGTTATGAAATTATTTACAATGATGTAGTGGATGCGAGAAAAAGCCACAATTGTTCCAGTGAGATTCAGTAGACAAGAACGCAACTGCATCACACGGGCGAGCTCCTTTTTGCTAACTGCGCGACAACACCGCGCGCGGCTTCTTTTTATATAATGTGCCCCACAAAGTTATGAAATTATTTACAATAATGTAGTGGATTCGAGAAAAAGCCACTATTGTTCCAGTGAGATTCAGTACACGCGAAAGCAACTGCATCACACGGGCGAGCTCCTTTTTGCTAACTGCGCGACAGCACCGCGCGCGGCTTCTTTGTATATAAAGTGCCCCACAAAGTTATGAAGTTATTTACAATAATGTAGTGGATGCGAGAAAAAGCCACAATTGTTCCAGTGAGATTCAGTAGACGCGAAAGCAACTGCATCACACGGCGAGCTCCTTTTTGCTAACTGCGCTACAACGCCGGGCGAGGCCACTGTGTATATAATGTGCCCCAAAAGGTAACGAAATTCGTTACAGTGATGTAGTGGATGCTAGAAAAGGCATACTTTTCCCAGAGAGATTCAGTAGACGCGAACGCAACTGTATCACACGGGCGAGCTCCATTTTTGCTAACCGCGCGACAACACCGCGCGCGGCTTCTTTGTATATAAAGTGCCCCACAAAGTAACGAAATTCGTTACAATTATGCAGTGGATGCGAGAAAAAGCCATACTTGTCGCAGTGAGATTCAGTACACGCGAAAGCAACTGCAACACGGGCGAGCTCCTTCTTGCTAACTGCGCCACAACGCCGGGCGAGGCCACTTTGTATATAATGTACCCCAAAGAAGTAACGAAATTCGTTACAGTGATGTAGTGGATGCTAGAAAAGGCATACTTTTCCCAGTGAGATTCAGTAGACGCGAACGCAACTGCATCACACGGGCGAGCTCCTTTTTGCTAACTGCGCGAGAACACCGCGCGCGGCTTCTTTGTATATAAAGTGCCCCACAAAGTTATGAAATTATTTACAATAATGTAGTGGATGAGAGAAAAAAGCCACAGTTGTTCCAGTGAGATTCAGTAGACGCGAAAGCAACTGCATCACACGGCGAGCTCCTTTTTGCTAACCGCGCCACAACGCCGGGCGAGGCCACTGTGTATATAATGTACCCCAAAGAAGTAACGAAATTCGTTACAGTGATGTAGTGGATGCTAGAAAAGGCATACTTTTCCCAGTGAGATTCAGTAGACGCGAACGCAACTGCATCACACGGGCGAGCTCCTTATTGCTAACTGCGCGACAACACCGCGCGCGGCTTCTTTGTATATAAAGTGCCCCACAAAGTTATAAAATTATTTACAATAATGTAGTGGATGCGAGAAAAAGCCACAATTGTTCCAGTGAGATTCAGTACACGCGAAAGCAACTGCATCACACGGGCGAGCTCCTTTTTGCTAACTGCGCGACAACACCGCGCGCGGCTTCTTTGTACATAAAGTGCCCCACAAAGTTATGAAATTATTTACAATAATGTAGTGGATGCGAGAAAAAGCCACAATTGTTCCAGTGAGATTCAGTAGACGCGAACGCAACTGCATCACACGGGCGAGCTCCTTTTTGCTAACTGCGCGACAACACCGCACGCGGCTTCTTTGTATATAAAGTGCCCCACAAAGTTATGAAATTATTTACAATAATCTAATGGATGCGAGAAAAAGCCACAATTGTTCCAGTGAGATTCAGTAGACGCGAACGCAACTGCAAATACACGGGCGAGCTCCTTTTTGCTAACTGCGCCACAACGCCGGGCGCGGCAACTGTGTATATAACGTACCCCAAAAAAGTAACGAAATTCGTTACAGTGATGTAGTGGATGCTAGAAAAGGCATACTTTTCCCAGTGAGATTCAGTAGACGCGAACGCAACTGCATCACACGGGCGAGCTCCTTTTTGCTAACTGCGCGACAACACCGCGCGCGGCTTCTTTGTATATAAAGTGCCCCACAAAGTTATGAAATTATTTACAATAATGTAGTGGATGCGAGAAAAAGCCACAATTGTTCCAGTGAGATTCCGTAGACGCGAACGCAACTGCATCACACGGGCGAGCTCCTTTTTGCTAACTGCGCCACAACGCCGGGCGAGGCCACTGTGTATATAATGTACACCAAAAAGTAACGAAATTCGTTACAGTGATGTAGTGGATGCTGAAAAGGCATACTTTTCCCAGTGAGATTCAGTAGACGCGAACGCAACTGCATCACACGGGCGAGCTCCTTTTTTGCTAACTGCGCCACTACGTCGGGCGAGGCCACTGTGTATATAATGTATCCCAAAAGGTAACGAAATTCGTTACAGTTATGTAGTGGATGCTAGAAAAGGCATACTTTTCCCAGTGAGATTCAGTAGACGCGAACGCAACTGCATCACACGGGCGAGCTCCTTTTTGCTAACTGCGCGACAACAGCGCGACTTCTTTGTATATAAAGTGCCCCAAAAAGTTATGAAATTATTTACAATAATGTAGTGGATGCGAGAAAAAGCCACAATTGTTCATGTGAGATTCAGTACACGCGAAAGCAACTGCAACACGGGCGAGCTCCTTCTTGCTAACTGCGCCACAACGCCGGGCGAGGCCACTGTGTATATAATGTACCCCAAAAAAGTAACGAAATTCGTTACAGTGATGTAGTGGATGCTAGAAAAGGCATACTTTTCCCAGTGAGATTCAGTAGACGCGAACTCAACTGCATCACACGGGCGAGCTCCTTTTTGCTAACTGCGCGACAACACCGCGCGCGGCTTCTTTGTATATAAAGTGCCCCACAAAGTTATGAAATTATTTACAATAATGTAGTGGATGCGAGACAAAAGGCACAGTTGTTCCAGTGAGATTCAGTAGACGCGAAAGCAACTGCATCACACGGCGAGCTCCTTTTTGCTAACTGCGCCACAACGCCGGGCGAGGCCACTGTGTATAAAATGTACCCCAAAAAGTAACGAAATTCGTTACAGTGATGTAGTGGATGCTGAAAAGGCATACTTTTCCCAGTGAGATTCAGTAGACGCGAACGCAACTGCATCACACGGGCGAGCTCCTTTTTTGCTAACTGCGCCACTACGTCGGGCGAGGCCACTGTGTATATAATGTACCCCAAAAGGTAACGAAATTCGTTACAGTTATGTAGTGGATGCTAGAAAAGGCATACTTTTCCCAGTGAGATTCAGTAGACGCGAACGCAACTGCATCACACGGGCGAGCTCCTTTTTGCTAACTGCGCGACAACAGCGCGACTTCTTTGTATATAAAGTGCCCCACAAAGTTATGAAATTATTTACAATAATGTAGTGGATGCGAGAAAAAGCCACAATTGTTCCAGTGAGATTCAGTAGACGCGAACGCAACTGCAAATACACGGGCGAGCTCCTTTTTGCTAACTGCGCCACAACGCCGGGCGCGGCAACTGTGTATATAATGTACCCCAAAAAGTAACGAAATTCGTTACAGTGATGTAGTGGATGCTAGAAAAGGCATACTTTTCCCAGCGAGATTCAGTAGACGCGAACGCAACTGCATCACACGGGCGAGCTCCTTTTTGCTAACTGCGCGACAACACCGCGCGCGGCTTCTTTGTGTATAAAGTGCCCCACAAAGTTATGAAATTATTTACAATAATGTAGTTGATGCGAGAAAAAGCCACAATTGTTCCAGTGAGATTCAGTACACGCGAAAGCAACTGCATCACACGGGCGAACTCCATTTTGCTAACTGCGCCACAATGCCGGGCGAGGGCACTGTGTATATAATGTACCCCAAAAAGTAACGAAATTCGTTGCAGTGATGTAGCGGATGCTAGAAAAGGCATACTTTTCCCAGTGAGATTCAGTAGACGCGAACGCAACTGCATCACACGGGCGAGCTCCTTTTTGCTAACTGCGCGACAACCCCGCGCGCGGCTTCTTTGTATATAAAGTGCCCCAAAAAGTTGTGAAATTATTTACAATAATGTAGTGGATGCGAGAAAAAGCCACAATTGTTCCAGTGAGATTCAGTACACGCGAAAGCAACTGCATCACACGGGCGAACTCCTTCTTGCTAACTGCGCCACAACGCCGCGCGAGGCCACTGTGTATAAAATGTACCCCAAAAGGTAACGAAATTCGTTACAGTGATGTAGTGGATGCTAGAAAAGGCATACTTTTCCCAGAGAGATTCAGTAGACGCGAACGCAACTGCATCACACGGGCGAGCTCCATTTTTGCTAACTGCGCGACAACACCGCGCGCGGCTTCTTTGTATATAAAGTGCCCCACAAAGTTATGAAATTATTTACAATAATGTAGTGGATGCGAGAAAAAGCCACAATTGTTCCAGTGAGATTCAGTACACGCGAAAGCAAATGCATCACACGGGCGAGCTCCTTTTTGCTAACTGCGCCACAACGCCGTGCGAGGCCACTGTGTATATAATGTACCCCAAAAGGTAACGAAATTCGTTACAGTGATGTAGTGGATGCTAGAAAAGGCATACTTTTCCCAGAGAGATTCAGTAGACGCGAACGCAACTGCATCACACGGGCGAGCTCCATTTTTGCTAACTGCGCGACAACACCACGCGCGGCTTCTTTTTATATAAAGTGCCCCACAAAGTTATGAAATTATTTACAACAATGTAGTGGATGCGAGAAAAAGCCACAATTGTTCCAGTGAGATTCAGTACACGCGAAAGCAACTACATCACACGGGCGAGCTCCTTTTTGCTAACTGCGCCACAACGCCGGGCGAGGCCACTGTGTATATAATGTACCCCAAAAGGTAACGAAATTCGTTACAGTGATGTAGTGGATTCTAGAAAAGGCATACTTTTCCCAGTGGGATTCAGTAGACGCGAACGCAACTGCATCACACGGGGAGCTCCTTTTTGCTAACTGCGCGACAACACCGCGCGCGGCTTCTTTGTATATAAAGTGCGCCACAAAGTTATGAAATTATTTACAATAACGTAGTGGATGCGAGAAAAAGCCACAATTGTTCCAGTGAGATTCAGTACACGCGAAAGCAACTGCATCACACGGCGAGCTCCTTTTTGCTAACTGCGCCACAACGCCGGGCGAGGCCACTGTGTATATAATGTACCCCAAAAAGTAACGAAATTCATTACAGTGATGTAGTGGATGCTAGAAAAGGCATACTTTTCCCAGTGAGATTCAGTAGACGCGAACGCAACTGCATCACACGGGCGAGCTCCTTTTTGCTAACTGCGCGACAACACCGCGCGCGGCTTCTTTGTATATAAAGTGCCCCACAAAGTTATGAAATTATTTACAATAATGTAGTGGATGCGAGAAAAAGCCACAATTGTTCCAGTGAGATTCAGTACACGCGAAAGCAACTGCATCACACGGCGAGCTCCTTTTTGCTAACTGCGCCACAACGCCGGGCGAGGCCACTGTGTATATAATGTACCCCAAAAGGTAACGAAATTCGTTACAGTGATGTAGTGGATGCTAGAAAAGGCATACTTTTCCCAGTGAGATTCAGTAGACGCGAACGCAACTGCATCACACGGGCGAGCTCCTTTTTGCTAACTGCGCGACAACAGCGCGACTTCTTTGTATATAAAGTGCCCCAAAAAGTTATGAAATTATTTACAATAATGTAGTGGATGCGAGAAAAAGCCACAATTGTTCCAGTGAGATTCAGTACACGCGAAAGCAACTGCAACACGGGCGAGCTCCTTCTTGCTAACTGCGCCACAACGCCGGGCGAGGCCACTGTGTATATAATGTACCCCAAAAAGTAACGAAATTCGTTACAGTGATGTAGCGGATGCTAGAAAAGGCATACTTTTCCCAGTGAGATTCAGTACACGCAAACGCAACTGCATCACACGGGCGAGCTCCTTTTTGCTAACTGCGCCACAACGCCGGGCGAGGCCACTGTGTATATAATGTACCCCAAAAGGTAACGAAATTCGCTACAGTGATGTAGTGGATGCTAGAAAAGGCATACTTTTCCCAGTGAGAATCAGTAGACGCGAACGCAACTGCATCACACGGGCGAGCTGCTTTTTGCTAACTGCGCGACAACAGCGCGACTTCTTTGTATATAAAGTGCCCCAAAAAGTTATGAAATTATTCACAATAATGTAGTGGATGCGAAAAAAGCCACAATTGTTCATGTGAGATTCAGTACACGCGAAAGCAACTGCAACACGGGCGAGCTCCTTCTTGCTAACTGCGCCACAATGCCGGGCGAGGCCACTGTGTATATAATGTACCCCAAAAAGTAACGAAATTCGTTACAGTGATGTAGTGGATGCTAGAAAAGGCATAATTTTCCCAGTGAGATTCAGTAGACGCGAACGCAACTGCATCACACGGGCGAGCTGCTTTTTGCTAACTGCGCGACAACACCGCGCGAGGCTTCTTTGTATATAAAGTGCCCCACAAAGTTATGAAATTATTTACAATAATGTAGTGGATGCGAGAAAAAGCCACAAGTGTTCCAGTGAGATTCAGTACACGCGAAAGCAACTGCATCACACGGGCGAGCTCCTTTTTGCTAACTGCGCCACAACGCCGGGCGAGGCCACTGTGTATATAATGTACCCCAAAAAGTAACGAAATTCGTTACAGTGATGTAGTGGATGCTAGAAAAGGCATACTTTTCCCAGTGAGATTCAGTAGACGCGAACGCAACTGCATCACACGGGCGAGCTCCTTTTTGCTAACTGCGCGACAACACCGCGCGCGGCTTCTTTGTATATAAAGTGCCCCACAAAGTTATGAAATTATTTACAATAATGTAGTGGATGCGAGAAAAAGCCACAATTGTTCCAGTGAGATTCAGTACACGCGAAAGCAACTGCATCACACGGGCGAGCTCCTTTTTGCTAACTGCGCCACAACGCCGGGTGAGGCCACTGTGTATATAATATACACCAAAAAGTAACGAAATTCGTTACAGTGATGTAGTGGATGCTAGAAAAGGCATACTTTTCCGAGTGAGATTCAGTAGACGCGAACGTAACTGCATCACACGGGCGAGCTCCTTTTTGCTAACTGCGCCACAACGCCGGGTGAGGCCACTGTGTATATAAAGTACCCCAAAAGGTAACGAAATTCGTTACAGTGACGTAGTGGATGCTAGAAAAGGCATACTTTTCCCTGTGAGATTCAGTAGACGCGAACGCAACTGCATCACACGGGCGAGCTCCTTTTTGCTAACTGCGCGACAACACCGCGCGCGGCTTCTTTGTATATAAAGTGCCCCACAATGTTATGAAATTATTTTCAACAACGTAGTGGATGCCAGAAAAAGCCACAATTGTTCCAGTGAGATTCAGTTCACGCGAAAGCAACTGCATCACACGGCGAGCTCCTTTTTGCTAACTGCGCCACAACGCCGGGCGAGGCCACTGTGTATAAAATGTACCCCAAAAGGTAACGAAATTCGTTACAGTGATGTAGTGGATGCTAGAAAAGGCATACTTTTCCCAGAGAGATTCAGTAGACGCGAACGCAACTGCATCACACGGGCGAGCTCCATTTTTGCTAACTGCGCGACAACACCGCGCGCGGCTTCTTTGTATATAAAGTGCCCCAAAAGGTAACGAAATTCGTTACAGTTATGTAGTGGATGCTAGAAAAGGCATACTTTTCCCAGTGAGATTCAGTAGACGCGAACGCAACTGCATCACACGGGCGAGCTCCTTTTTGCTAACTGCGCGACAACAGCGCGACTTCTTTGTATATAAAGTGCCCCAAAAAGTTATGAAATTATTTACAATAATGTAGTGGATGCGAGAAAAAGCCACAATTGTTCATGTGAGATTCAGTACACGCGAAAGCAACTGCAACACGGGCGAGCTCCTTCTTGCTAACTGCGCCACAACGCCGGGCGAGGCCACTGTGTATATAATGTACCCCAAAAAGTAACGAAATTCGTTACAGTGATGTAGTGGATGCTAGAAAAGGCATACTTTTCCGAGTGAGATTCAGTAGACGCGAACGTAGCTGCATCACACGGGCGAGCTCCTTTTTGCTAACTGCGCCACAACGCCGGGCGAGGCCACTGTGTATATAAAGTACCCCAAAAGGTAACAAAATTTGTTACAGTGACGTAGTGGATGCTAGAAAAGCCATACTTTTCCCAGTGAGATTCAGTAGACGCGAACCCAACTGCATCACACGGGTGAGCTCCTTCTTGCTAACTGCGCGACAACAGCGCGACTTCTTTGTATATAAAGTGCCCCAAAAAGTTATGAAATTATTTACAATAATGTAGTGGATGCGAAAAAAGCCACACTTGTTCCAGTGAGATTCAGTACACGCGAAAGCAACTGCATCACACGGGCGAGCTCCTTTTTGCTAACTGCGCCACAACGCCGGGCGAGGCCACTGTGTATATAATGTACCCCAAAAGGTAACGAAATTCGTTACAGTGATGTAGTGGATGCTAGAAAAGGCTTACTTTTCCCAGTGAGATTCAGTAGACGCGAACGCAACTGCATCACACGGGGAGCTCCTTTTTGCAAACTGCGCGACAACACCGCGCGCGGCTTCTTTGTATATAAAGTGCCCCACAAAGTTATGAAATTATTTTCAACAACGTAGTGGATGCGAGAAAAAGCCACAATTGTTCCAGTGAGATTCAGTTCACGCGAAAGCAACTGCATCACACGGCGAGCTCCTTTTTGCTAACTGCGCCACAACGCCGCGCGAGGCCACTGTGTATATAATGTACCCCAAAAAGTAACGAAATTCGTTACAGTGATGTAGTGGATGCTAGAAAAGGCATACTTTTCCGAGTGAGATTCAGTAGACGCGAACGTAGGTGCATCACACGGGCGAGCTCCTTTTTGCTAACTGCGCCACAACGCCGGGCGAGGCCACTGTGTATATAATGTACCCCAAAAGGTAACGAAATTCGTTACAGTTATGTAGTGGATGCTAGAAAAGGCATACTTTTCCCAGTGAGATTCAGTAGACGCGACCGCAACTGCATCACACGGGCGAGCTCCTTTTTGCTAACTGCGCGACAACAGCGCGACTTCTTTGTATATAAAGTGCCCCAAAAAGTTATGAAATTATTTACAATAATGTAGTGGATGCGAAAAAAGCCACACTTGTTCCAGTGAGATTCAGTACACGCGAAAGCAACTGCAACACGGGCGAGCTCCTTCTTGCTAACTGCGCCACAATGCCGGGCGAGGCCACTGTGTATATAATGTACCCCAAAAAGTAACGAAATTCGTTACCGTGATGTAGTGGATGCTAGAAAAGGCATACTTTTCCCAGTGAGATTCAGTAGACGCGAACGCAACTGCATCGCACGAGCGAGCTCCTTTTTGCTAACTGCGCGACAACACCGCGCGCGGCTTCTTTGTATATAAAGTGCCCCAAAAAGTTATGAAATTATTTACAATAATGTAGTGCATGCGAGAAAAAGCCACAATTGTTCCAGTGAGATTCAGTACACGCGAAAGCAACTGCAACACGGGCGAGCGCCTTCTTGCTAACTGCGCCACAACGCCGCGCGAGGCCACTGTGTATATAATGTACCCCAAAAAGTAACGAAATTCGTTACAGTGATGTAGTGGATGCTAGAAAAGGCATACTTTTCCGAGTGAGATTCAGTAGACGCGAACGTAGCTGCATCACACGGGCGAGCTCCTTTTTGCTAACTGCGCCACAACGCCGGGCGAGGCCACTGTGTATATAAAGTACTCCAAAAGGTAACAAAATTCGTTACAGTGACGTAGTGGATGCTAGAAAAGGCATACTTTTCCCAGTGAGATTCAGTAGACGCGAACGCAACTGCATCGCACGAGCGAGCTCCTTTTTGCTAACTGCGCGACAACACCGCGCGCGGCTTCTTTGTATATAAAGTGCCCCAAAAAGTTATGAAATTATTTACAATAATGTAGTGGATGCGAAAAAAGCCACACTTGTTCCAGTGAGATTCAGTAGACGCGAAAGCAACTGCAACACGGGCGAGCTCCTTCTTGCTAACTGCGCCACAACGCCGGGCGAGGCCACTGTGTATATAATGTACCCCAAAAAAGTAACGAAATTCGTTACAGTGATGTAGTGGATGCTAGAAAAGGCATACTTTTCCCAGTGAGATTCAGTAGACGCGAACGCAACTGCATCACACGGGCGAGCTCCATTTTTGCTAACTGCGCGACAACACCGCGCCCGGCTTCTTTGTATATAAAGTGCCCCACAAAGTTATGAAATTATTTACAATAATGTAGTGGATGCGAGAAAAAGCCACAATTGTTCCAGTGAGATTCAGTACACGCGAAAGCAACTGCATCACACGGCGAGCTCCTTTTTGCTAACTGCGCCACAACGCCGGGCGAGGCCACTGTGTATATAATGTACCCCAAAAAGTAACGAAATTCGTTACAGTGATGTAGTGGATGCTAGAAAAGGCATACTTTTCCCAGTGAGATTCAGTAGACGCGAACGCAACTGCATCACACGGGCGAGCTCCTTTTTGCTAACTGCGCGACAACACCGCGCGCGGCTTCTTTGTATATAAAGTGCCCCACAAAGTTATGAAATTATTTACAATAATGTAGTGGATGCGAGAAAAAGCCACAATTGTTCCAGTGAGATTCAGTACACGCGAATGCAACTGTATCACACGGGCGAGCTCCTTTTTGCTAACTGCGCCACAACGCCCGGCGAGGCCACTGTGTATATAACGTACACCAAAAAGTAACGAATTCGTTACAGTGATGTAGTGGATGCTAGAAAAGGCATACTTTTCCGAGTGAGATTCAGTAGACGTGAACGTAACTGCATCACACGGGCGAGCTCCTTTTTGCTAACTGCGCCACAACGCCGAGCGAGGCCACTGTGTATATAAAGTACCCCAAAAGGTAACGAAATTCGTTACAGTGATGTAGTGGATGCTAGAAAAGGCATACTTTTCCGAGTGAGATTCAGTAGACGTGAACGTAACTGCATCACACGGGCGAGCTCCTTTTTGCTAACTGCGCCACAACGCCGAGCGAGGCCACTGTGTATATAATATACACCAAAAAGTAACGAAATTCGTTACAGTGATGTAGTGGATGCTAGAAAAGGCATACTTTTCCGAGTGAGATTCAGTAGACGCGAACGTAACTGCATCACACGGGCGAGCTCCTTTTTGCTAACTGCGCCACAACGCCGGGTGAGGCCACTGTGTATATAAAGTACCCCAAAAGGTAACGAAATTCGTTACAGTGCCGTAGTGGATGCTAGAAAAGGCATACTTTTCCCAGTGAGATTCAGTAGACGCGAACGCAACTGCATCACACGGGCGAGCTCCTTTTTGCTAACTGCGCGACAACACCGCGCGCGGCTTCTTTGTATATAAAGTGCCCCACAAAGTTATGAAATTATTTTCAACAACGTAGTGGATGCGAGAAAAAGCCACAATTGTTCCACTGAGATTCAGTTCACGCGAAAGCAACTGCATCACACGGCGAGCTCCTTTTTGCTAACTGCGCCACAACGCCGGGCGAGGCCACTGTGTATATAATGTACCCTAAAAAGTAACGAAATTCGTTACAGTGATGTTGTGTATGCTAGAAAAGGCATACTTTTCCCAGTGAGATTCAGTAGACGCGAACGCAACTGCATCACACGGCGAGCTCCTTTTTGCTAACTGCGCCACAACGCCGGGCGAGGCCACTGTGTATATAATGTACCCTAAAAAGTAACGAAATTCGTTACAGTGATGTTGTGTATGCTAGAAAAGGCATACTTTTCCCAGTGAGATTCAGTAGACGCGAACGCAACTGCATCACACGGGCGAGCTCCTTTTTGCTAACTGCGCCACAACGCCGGGCGAGGCCACTGTGTATATAATGTACCCCAAAAGGTAACGAAATTCGTTACAGTGATGTAGTGGATGCTAGAAAAGGCATACTTTTCCGAGTGAGATTCAGTAGACGCGAACGTAGCTGCATCACACGGGCGAGCTCCTTTTTGCTAACTGCGCCACAACGCCGGGCGAGGCCACTGTGTATATAAAGTACCCCAAAAGGTAACAAAATTTGTTACAGTGACGTAGTGGATGCTAGAAAAGGCATACTTTTCCCAGTGAGATTCAGTAGACGCGAACCCAACTGCATCACACGGGCGAGCTCCTTCTTGCTAACTGCGCGACAACAGCGCGACTTCTTTGTATATAAAGTGCCCCAAAAAGTTATGAAATTATTTACAATAATGTAGTGGATGCGAAAAAAGCCACACTTGTTCCAGTGAGATTCAGTACACGCGAAAGCAACTGCATCACACGGGCGAGCTCCTTTTTGCTAACTGCGCCACAACGCCGGGCGAGGCCACTGTGTATATAATGTACCCCAAAAGGTAACGAAATTCGTTACAGTGATGTAGTGGATGCTAGAAAAGGCATACTTTTCCCAGTGAGATTCAGTAGACGCGAACGCAACTGCATCACACGGGGAGCTCCTTTTTGCAAACTGCGCGACAACACCGCGCGCGGCTTCTTTGTATATAAAGTGCCCCACAAAGTTATGAAATTATTTTCAACAACGTAGTGGATGCGAGAAAAAGCCACACTTGTTCCAGTGAGATTCAGTACACGCGAAAGCAACTGCAACACGGGCGAGCTCCTTCTTGCTAACTGCGCCACAATGCCGGGCGAGGCCACTGTGTATATAATGTACCCCAAAAAGTAACGAAATTCGTTACCGTGATGTAGTGGATGCTAGAAAAGGCATACTTTTCCCAGTGAGATTCAGTAGACGCGAACGCAACTGCATGGCACGAGCGAGCTCCTTTTTGCTAACTGCGCGACAACACCGCGCGCGGCTTCTTTGTATATAAAGTGCCCCAAAAAGTTATGAAATTATTTACAATATTGTAGTGCATGCGAGAAAAAGCCACAATTGTTCCAGTGAGATTCAGTACACGCGAAAGCAACTGCAACACGGGCGAGCTCCTTCTTGCTAACTGCGCCACAACGCCGCGCGAGGCCACTGTGTATATAATGTACCCCAAAAAGTAACGAAATTCGTTACAGTGATGTAGTGGATGCTAGAAAAGGCATACTTTTCCGAGTGAGATTCAGTAGACGCGAACGTAGCTGCATCACACGGGCGAGCTCCTTTTTGCTAACTGCGCCACAACGCCGGGCGAGGCCACTGTGTATACTAAGTACCCCAAAAGGTAACAAAATTCGTTACAGTGACGTAGTGGATGCTAGAAAAGGCATACTTTTCCCAGTGAGATTCAGTATATGCGAACCCAACTGCATCACACGGGCGAGCTCCTTCTTGCTAACTGCGCGACAACACCGCGCGCGGCTTCTTTGTATGTAAAGTGCCCCACAAAGTAACGAAATTCGTTACAATTATGCAGTGGATGCGAAAAAAGCCACACTTGTTCCAGTGAGATCCAGTACACGCGAAAGCAACTGCAACACGGGCGAGCTCCTTCTTGCTAACTGCGCCACAATGCCGGGCGAGGATACTGTGTATATAATGTACCCCAAAAAGTAACGAAATTCGTTACCGTGATGTAGTGGATGCTAGAAAAGGCATACTTTTCCCAGTGAGATTCAGTAGACGCGAACGCAACTGCATCGCACGAGCGAGCTCCTTTTTGCTAACAGCGCGACAACACCGCGCGCGGCTTCTTTGTATATAAAGTGCCCCAAAAAGTTATGAAATTATTTACAATAATGTAGTGGATGCGAAAAAAGCCACACTTGTTCCAGTGAGATTCAGTAGACGCGAAAGCAACTGCAACACGGGCGAGCTCCTTCTTGCTAACTGCGCCACAACGCCGGGCGAGGCCACTGTGTATATAATGTACCCCAAAAAAGTAACGAAATTCGTTACAGTGATGTAGTGGATGCTAGAAAAGGCATACTTTTCCCAGTGAGATTCAGTAGACGCGAACGCAACTGCATCACACGGGTGAGCTCCATTTTTGCTAACTGCGCGACAACACCGCGCCCGGCTTCTTTGTATATAAAGTGCCCCACAAAGTTATGAAATTATTTACAATAATGTAGTGCATGCGAGAAAAAGCCACAATTGTTCCAGTGAGATTCAGTACACGCGAAAGCAACTGCAACACGGGCGAGCTCCTTCTTGCTAACTGCGCCACAACGCCGCGCGAGGCCACTGTGTATATAATGTACCCCAAAAAGTAACGAAATTCGTTACAGTGATGTAGTGGATGCTAGAAAAGGCATACTTTTCCGAGTGAGATTCAGTAGACGCGAACGTAGCTGCATCACACGGGCGAGCTCCTTTTTGCTAACTGCGCCACAACGCCGGGCGAGGCCACTGTGTATACTAAGTACCCCAAAAGGTAACAAAATTCGTTACAGTGACGTAGTGGATGCTAGAAAAGGCATACTTTTCCCAGTGAGATTCAGTATATGCGAACCCAACTGCATCACACGGGCGAGCTCCTTCTTGCTAACTGCGCGACAACACCGCGCGCGGCTTCTTTGTATGTAAAGTGCCCCACAAAGTAACGAAATTCGTTACAATTATGCAGTGGATGCGAAAAAAGCCACACTTGTTCCAGTGAGATCCAGTACACGCGAAAGCAACTGCAACACGGGCGAGCTCCTTCTTGCTAACTGCGCCACAATGCCGGGCGAGGATACTGTGTATATAATGTACCCCAAAAAGTAACGAAATTCGTTACCGTGATGTAGTGGATGCTAGAAAAGGCATACTTTTCCCAGTGAGATTCAGTAGACGCGAACGCAACTGCATCGCACGAGCGAGCTCCTTTTTGCTAACAGCGCGACAACACCGCGCGCGGCTTCTTTGTATATAGTGCCCCAAAAAGTTATGAAATTATTTACAATAATGTAGTGGATGCGAAAAAAGCCACACTTGTTCCAGTGAGATTCAGTAGACGCGAAAGCAACTGCAACACGGGCGAGCTCCTTCTTGCTAACTGCGCCACAACGCCGGGCGAGGCCACTGTGTATATAATGTACCCCAAAAAAGTAACGAAATTCGTTACAGTGATGTAGTGGATGCTAGAAAAGGCATACTTTTCCCAGTGAGATTCAGTAGACGCGAACGCAACTGCATCACACGGGCGAGCTCCATTTTTGCTAACTGCGCGACAACACCGCGCCCGGCTTCTTTGTATATAAAGTGCCCCACAAAGTTATGAAATTATTTACAATAATGTAGTGGATGCGAGAAAAAGCCACAATTGTTCCAGTGAGATTCAGTACACGCGAAAGCAACTGCATCACACGGCGAGCTCCTTTTTGCTAACTGCGCCACAACGCCGGGCGAGGCCACTGTGTATATAATGTACCCCAAAAAGTAACGAAATTCGTTACAGTGATGTAGTGGATGCTAGAAAAGGCATACTTTTCCCAGTGAGATTCAGTAGACGCGAACGCAACTGCATCACACGGGCGAGCTCCTTTTTGCTAACTGCGCGACAACACCGCGCGCGGCTTCTTTGTATATAAAGTGCCCCACAAAGTTATGAAATTATTTACAATAATGTAGTGGATGCGAGAAAAAGCCACAATTGTTCCAGTGAGATTCAGTACACGCGAATGCAACTGCATCACACGGGCGAGCTCCTTTTTGCTAACTGCGCCACAACGCCCGGCGAGGCCACTGTGTATATAACGTACACCAAAAAGTAACGAATTCGTTACAGTGATGTAGTGGATGCTAGAAAAGGCATACTTTTCCGAGTGAGATTCAGTAGACGTGAACGTAACTGCATCACACGGGCGAGCTCCTTTTTGCTAACTGCGCCACAACGCCGAGCGAGGCCACTGTGTATATAAAGTACCCCAAAAGGTAACGAAATTCGTTACAGTGACGTAGTGGATGCTAGAAAAGGCATACTTTTCCCAGTGAGATTCAGTAGACGCGAACGCAACTGCATCACACGGGCGAGCTCCTTTTTGCTAACTGCGCGACAACACCGCGCGCGGCTTCTTTGTATATAAAGTGCCCCACAAAGTTATGAAATTATTTACAATAATGTAGTGGATGCGAGAAAAAGCCACAATTGTTCCAGTGAGATTCAGTACACGCGAAAGCAACTGCATCACACGGCGAGCTCCTTCTTGCTAACTGCGCCACAACGCCGGGCGAGGCCACTGTGTATATAATGTACCCCAAAAAGTAACGAAATTCGTTACAGTGATGTAGTGGATGCTAGAAATGGCATACTTTTCCCAGTGAGATTCAGTAGAAGCGAACGCAACTGCATCCCACGGGCGAGCTCCTTTTTGCTAACTGCGCGACAACAGCGCGGCCTCTTTGTATATAAAGTGCACCAAAAAGTTATGAAATTATTTACAATAATGTAGTGGATGCGAGAAAAAGCCACAATTGTTCTGGTGAGATTCAGTACACGCGAAAGCAACTGCATCACACGGGCGAGCTCCTTTTTGCTAACTGCGTCACAACGCCGGGCGCGGCAACTGTGTATATAAGGTACCCCAAAAAGTAACGAAATTCGTTACAGTGATGTAGTGGATGCTAGAAAAGGCATACTTTCCCCAGTGAGATTCAGTAGACGCGAACGCAACTGCATCACACGGGCGAGCTCCTTTCGCGACTTCTTTGTATATAAAGTGCCCCAAAAAGGTATGAAATTATTTACAATAATGTAGTGGATGCGAGAAAAAGCCACAATTGTTCATGTGAGATTCAGTACATGCGAAAGCAACTGCAACACGGGCGAGCTCCTTCTTGCTAACTGCGCCACAACGCCGGGCGAGGCCACTGTGTATATAATGTACCCCAAAAAGTAACGAAATTCTTTACAGTGATGTACTGGATGCTAGAAAAGGCATACTTTTCCCAGTGAGATTCAGTAGACGCGAACCCAACTGCATCACACGGGCGAGCTCCTTTTTGCTAACTGCGCGACAACAGCGCGACTTCTTTGTATTTAAAGTGCCCCACAAAGTTATGAAATTATTTACAATAATGTATTGGATGCGAGAAAAAGCCACAATTGTTCCAGTGAGATTCAGTACACGCGAAAGCAACTGCATCACACGGGCGAGCTCCTTTTTGCTAATTGCGCCACAACGCCCGGCGAGGCCACTGCGTATATAACGTACACCAAAAAGTAACGAATTCGTTACAGTGATGTAGTGGATGCTAGAAAAGGCATACTTTTCCGAGTGAGATTCAGTAGACGTGAACGTAACTGCATCACACGGGCGAGCTCCTTTTTGCTAACTGCGCCACAACGCCGGGCGAGGCCACTGTGTATATAAAGTACCCCAAAAGGTAACGAAATTCGTTACAGTGACGTAGTGGATGCTAGAAAAGGCATACTTTTCCCAGTGAGATTCAGTAGACGCGAACGCAACTGCATCACACGGGCGAGCTCCTTTTTGCTAACTGCGCGACAACACCGCGCGCGGCTTCTTTGTATATAAAGTGCCCCACAAAGTTATGAAATTATTTACAATAATGTAGTGGATGCGAGAAAAAGCCACAATTGTTCCAGTGAGATTCAGTACACGCGAAAGCAACTGCATCACACGGCGAGCTCCTTTTTGCTAACTGCGCCACAACGCCGGGCGAGGCCACTGTGTATATAATGTACCCCAAGAAGTAACGAAATTCGTTACAGTGATGTAGTGGATGCTAGAAAAGGCATACTTTTCCCAGTGAGATTCAGTAGAAGCGAACGCAACTGCATCCCACGGGCGAGCTCCTTTTTGCTAACTGCGCGACAACAGCGCGGCCTCTTTGTATATAAAGTGCCCCAAAAAGTTATGAAATTATTTACAATAATGTAGTGGATGCGAGAAAAAGCCACAATTGTTCTAGTGAGATTCAGTACACGCGAAAGCAACTGCATCACACGGGCGAGCTCCTTTTTGCTAACTGCGTCACAACGCCGGGCGCGGCAACTGTGTATATAAGGTACTCCAAAAAGTAACGAAATTCGTTACAGTGATGTAGTGGATGCTAGAAAAGGCATACTTTCCCCAGTGAGATTCAGTAGACGCGAACGCAACTGCATCACACGGGCGAGCTCCTTTCGCGACTTCTTTGTATATAAAGTGCCCCAAAAAGGTATGAAATTATTTACAATAATGTAGTGGATGCGAGAAAAAGCCACAATTGTTCATGTGAGATTCAGTACACGCGAAAGCAACTGCAACACGGGCGAGCTCCTTCTTGCTAACTGCGCCACAACGCCGGGCGAGGCCACTGTGTATATAATGTACCCCAAAAAGTAACGAAATTCGTTACAGTGATGTAGTGGATGCTAGAAAAGGCATACTTTTCCCAGTGAGATTCAGTAGACGCGAACCCAACTGCATCACACGGGCGAGCTCCTTTTTGCTAACTGCGCGACAACAGCGCGACTTCTTTGTATATAAAGTGCCCCAAAAAGTTATGAAATTATTTACAATAATGTAGTGGATGCGAGAAAAAGCCACAATTGTTCCAGTGAGATTCAGTACACGCGAAAGCAACTGCAACACGGGCGAGCTCCTTCTTGCTAACTGCGCCACAATGCCGGGCGAGGCCACTGTGTATATAATGTACCCCAAAAAGTAACGAAATTCGTTACAATAATGTAGTGGATGCGAAAAAAGCCACACTTGTTCCAGTGAGATTCAGTACACGCGAAAGCAACTGCAACACGGGCGAGCTCCTTCTTGCTAACTGCGCCACAACGCCGGGCGAGGCCACTGTGTATATAATGCACCCCAAAAAGTAATGAAATTCGTTACAGTGATGTAGTGGATGCTAGAAAAGGCATACTTTTCCCAGTGAGATTCAGTAGACGCGAACGCAACTGCATCACACGGGCGAGCTCCTTTTGCTAACTGCGCGACAACAGCGCGACTTCTTTGTATATAAAGTGCCCCAAAATGTTATGAAATTATTTACAATAATGTAGTGGATGCGAGAAAAAGCCACAATTGTTCCAGTGAGATTCAGTACACGCGAAAGCAACTGCAACACGGGCGAGCTCCTTTTTGCTAACTGCGCCACAGTGCCGGGCGAGGCCACTGTGTATATAATGTACCCCAAAAAGTAACGAAATTCGTTACAATAATGTAGTGGATGCGAAAAAAGCCACAATTGTTCCAGTGAGATTCAGTACACGCGAAAGCAACTGCAACACGGGCGAGCTCCTTCTTGCTAACTGCGCCACAATGCCGGGCGAGGCCACTGTGTATATAATGTACCCCAAAAAGTAACGAAATTCGTTACAAGAATGTAGTGAATGCGAAAAAAGCCACACTTGTTCCAGTGAGATTCAGTACACGCGAAAGCAACTGCAACACAGGCGAGCTCCTTCTTGCTAACTGCGCCACAACGCCGGGCGAGGCCACTGTGTATATAATGCACCCCAAAAAGTAATGAAATTCGTTACAGTGATGTAGTGGATGCTAGAAAAGGCATACTTTTCCCAGTGAGATTCAGTAGACGCGAACGCAACTGCATCACACGGGCGAGCTCCTTTTGCTAACTGCGCGACAACACCGCGCGCGGCTTCTTTGTATATAAAGTGCCCCAAAATGTTATGAAATTATTTACAATAATGTAGTGGATGCGAAAAAAGCCACACTTGTTCCAGTGAGATTCAGTATACGCGAAAGCAACTGCATCACGCGGGCGAGCTCCTTTTTGGTAACTGCGCCAACGCCGGGCGAGGCCACTGTGTATATAGTATACCCCAAGAAGTAACGAAATTCGTTACAGTGATGTAGTGGATGCTAGAGAAGGCATACTTTTCCCAGTGAGATTCAGTAGACGCTAACGCAACTGCATTACACGGGCGAGCTCCTTTTTGCTAACTGCGCGACAACACCGCGCGCGGCTTCTTTGTATATAAAGTGCCCCAAAAAGTTATGAAATTATTTACAATAATGTAGTGGATGCGAGAAAAAGCCACAATTGTTCTAGTGAGATTCAGTACACGCGAAAGCAACTGCATCACACGGGCGAGCTCCTTTTTGCTAACTGCGCCATAACGCCGGGCGCGGCAACTGTGTATATAAGGTACCCCAAAAAGTAACGAAATTCGTTACAGTGATGTAGTGGATGCTAGAAAAGGCATACTTTCCCCAGTGAGATTCAGTAGACGCGAACGCAACTGCATCACACGGGCGAGCTAATTCTTGCTAAGTGCGCGACAACACCGCGCGCGGCTTCTTTGTATATAAAGTGCCCCACAAACTTATGAAATTATTTAAAATAATGTAGTTGATGCGAGAAAAAGCCACAATTGTTCCAGTGAGATTCAGTACACGCGAAAGCAACTGCATCACACGGGCGAACTCCTTTTTGCTAACTGCGCCACAACGCCGGGCGAGGCCACTGTGTATATAATGTACCCCAAAAGGTAACGAAATTCGTTACAGTGATGTAGTGGATGCTAGAAAAGGCATACTTTTCCCAGTGAGATTCAGTAGACGCGAACGCAACTGCATCACACGGGCGAGCTCCTTTTTGCTAACTGCGCGACAACAGCGCGACTTCTTTGTATATAAAGTGCCCCAAAAAGTTATGAAATTATTTACAATAATGTAGTGGATGCGAGAAAAAGTCACAATTGTTCATGTGAGATTCAGTACACGCGAAAGCAACTGCAACACGGGCGAGCTCCTTCTTGCTAACTGTGCCACAACGCCGGGCGAGGCCACTGTGTATATAATGTACCCCAAAAAGTAACGAAATTCGTTACAGTGATGTAGTGGATGCTAGAAAAGGCATACTTTTCCCAGTGAGATTCAGTAGACGCGAACGCAACTGCATCACACGGGCGAGCTCCTTTTTGCTAACTGCGCGACAACAGCGCGACTTCTTTGTATATAAAGTGCCCCAAAAAGTTATGAAATTATTTACAATAATGTAGTGGATGCGAGAAAAAGTCACAATTGTTCATGTGAGATTCAGTACACGCGAAAGCAACTGCAACACGGGCGAGCTCCTTCTTGCTAACTGTGCCACAACGCCGGGCGAGGCCACTGTGTATATAATGTACCCCAAAAAGTAACGAAATTCGTTACAGTGATGTAGTGGATGCTAGAAAAGGCATACTTTTCCCAGTGAGATTCAGTAGACGCGAACCCAACTGCATCACACGGGCGAGCTCCTTTTTGCTAACTGCGCGACAACAGCGCGACTTCTTTGTATATAAAGTGCCCCAAAAAGTTATGAAATTATTTACAATAATGTAGTGGATGCGAGAAAAAGTCACAATTGTTCATGTGAGATTCAGTACACGCGAAAGCAACTGCAACACGGGCGAGCTCCTTCTTGCTAACTGTGCCACAACGCCGGGCGAGGCGACTGTGTATATAATGTACCCCAAAAAGTAACGAAATTCGTTACAGTGATGTAGTGGATGCTAGAAAAGGCATACTTTTCCCAGTGAGATTCAGTAGACCCGAACGCAACTGCATCACACGGGCGAGCTCCTTTTTGCTAACTGCGGGACAACAGCGCGGCCTCTTTGTATATAAAGTGTCCCAAAAAGTTATGAAATTATTTACAATAATGTAGTGGATGCGAAAAAAGCCACACTTGTTCCAGTGAGATTCAGTAGACGCGAAAGCAACTGCATCACACGGCGAGCTCCTTTTTGCTAACTGCGCCACAACGCCGGGCGAGGCGACTGTGTATATAATGTACCCCAAAAACTAACGAAATTCGTTACAGTGATGTAGTGGATGCTAGAAAAGGCATACTTTTCCCAGTGAGATTCAGTAGACCCGAACGCAACTGCATCACACGGGCGAGCTCCTTTTTGCTAACTGCGGGACAACAGCGCGGCCTCTTTGTATATAAAGTGCCCCAAAATGTTATGAAATTATTTACAATAATGTAGTGGATGCGAAAAAAGCCACACTTGTTCCAGTGAGATTCAGTATACGCGAAAGCAACTGCATCACACGGGCGAGCTCCTTTTTGGTAACTGCGCCAACGCCGGGCGAGGCCACTGTGTATATAGTATACCCCAAGAAGTAACGAAATTCGTTACAGTGATGTAGTGGATGCTAGAAAAGGCATACTTTTCCCAGTGAGATTCAGTAGACGCGAACGCAACTGCATTACACGGGCGAGCTCCTTTTTGCTAACTGCGCGACAACACCGCGCGCGGCTTCTTTGTATATAAAGTGCCCCAAAAAGTTATGAAATTATTTACAATAATGTAGTGGATGCGAAAAAAGCCACACTTGTTCCAGTGAGATTCAGTAGACGCGAAAGCAACTGCATCACACGGCGAGCTCCTTTTTGCTAACTGCGCCACAACGCCGGGCGAGGCCACTGTGCATATACTGTACCCCAAAAAGTAACGAAATTGGTTACAGTGATGTAGTGGATGCTAGAAAAGGCATACTTTTCCCAGTGAGATTCAGTAGACGCGAACGCAACTGCATCACACGGGCGAGCTCCTTTTTGCTAACTGCGCGACAACAGCGCGGCTTCCTTGTATATAAAGTGCCCCAAAAAGTTATGAAATTATTTACAATAATGTAGTGGATGCGAGAAAAAGCCACAATTGTTCCAGTGAGATTCAGTAGACGCGAAAGCTACTGCATCACACGGCGAGTTCCTTTCTGGTAACTGCGCCACAACGCTGGGCGAAGCCACTGTGTATATAGTGTACCCCAAAAAGTAACGAAATTCGTTACAGTGATGTAGTGGATGCTAGAAAAGGCATACTTTTCCCAGTGAGATTCAGTACACGCGAAAGCAACTGCAACACGGGCGAGCTCCTTCTTGCTAACTGCGCCACAATGCCGGGCGAGGCCACTGTGTATATAATGTACCCCAAAAAGTAACGAAATTCGTTACAATAATATAGTGGATGCGAAAAAAGCCACACTTGTTCCAGTGAGATTCAGTAGACGCGAAAGCAACTGCATCACACTGCGAGCTCCTTTTTGCTAACTGCGCCACAACGCCGGGCGAGGCCACTGTGTATATAAAGTGCCCCAAAAAGTAACGAAATTCGTTACAATAATGTAGTGGATGCGAAAAAAGCCACAATTGTTCCAGTGAGATTCAGTACACGCGAAAGCAACTGCATCACACGGGCGAACTCCTTTTTGCTAACTGCGCCACAACGCCGGGCGAGGCCACTGTGTATATAATGTACCCCAAAAGGTAACGAAATTCGTTACAGTGATGTAGTGGATGCTAGAAAAGGCATACTTTTCCCAGTGAGATTCAGTAGACGCGAACGCAACTGCATCACACGGGCGAGCTCCTTTTTGCTAACTGCGCGACAACAGCGCGACTTCTTTGTATATAAAGTGCCCCAAAAAGTTATGAAATTATTTACAATAATGTAGTGGATGCGAGAAAAAGTCACAATTGTTCATGTGAGATTCAGTACACGCGAAAGCAACTGCAACACGGGCGAGCTCCTTCTTGCTAACTGTGCCACAACGCCGGGCGAGGCCACTGTGTATATAATGTACCCCAAAAAGTAACGAAATTCGTTACAGTGATGTAGTGGATGCTAGAAAAGGCATACTTTTCCCAGTGAGATTCAGTAGACGCGAACGCAACTGCATCACACGGGCGAGCTCCTTTTTGCTAACTGCGCGACAACAGCGCGACTTCTTTGTATATAAAGTGCCCCAAAAAGTTATGAAATTATTTACAATAATGTAGTGGATGCGAGAAAAAGTCACAATTGTTCATGTGAGATTCAGTACACGCGAAAGCAACTGCAACACGGGCGAGCTCCTTCTTGCTAACTGTGCCACAACGCCGGGCGAGGCCACTGTGTATATAATGTACCCCAAAAAGTAACGAAATTCGTTACAGTGATGTAGTGGATGCTAGAAAAGGCATACTTTTCCCAGTGAGATTCAGTAGACGCGAACCCAACTGCATCACACGGGCGAGCTCCTTTTTGCTAACTGCGCGACAACAGCGCGACTTCTTTGTATATAAAGTGCCCCAAAAAGTTATGAAATTATTTACAATAATGTAGTGGATGCGAGAAAAAGTCACAATTGTTCATGTGAGATTCAGTACACGCGAAAGCAACTGCAACACGGGCGAGCTCCTTCTTGCTAACTGTGCCACAACGCCGGGCGAGGCGACTGTGTATATAATGTACCCCAAAAAGTAACGAAATTCGTTACAGTGATGTAGTGGATGCTAGAAAAGGCATACTTTTCCCAGTGAGATTCAGTAGACCCGAACGCAACTGCATCACACGGGCGAGCTCCTTTTTGCTAACTGCGGGACAACAGCGCGGCCTCTTTGTATATAAAGTGTCCCAAAAAGTTATGAAATTATTTACAATAATGTAGTGGATGCGAAAAAAGCCACACTTGTTCCAGTGAGATTCAGTAGACGCGAAAGCAACTGCATCACACGGCGAGCTCCTTTTTGCTAACTGCGCCACAACGCCGGGCGAGGCGACTGTGTATATAATGTACCCCAAAAACTAACGAAATTCGTTACAGTGATGTAGTGGATGCTAGAAAAGGCATACTTTTCCCAGTGAGATTCAGTAGACCCGAACGCAACTGCATCACACGGGCGAGCTCCTTTTTGCTAACTGCGGGACAACAGCGCGGCCTCTTTGTATATAAAGTGCCCCAAAATGTTATGAAATTATTTACAATAATGTAGTGGATGCGAAAAAAGCCACACTTGTTCCAGTGAGATTCAGTATACGCGAAAGCAACTGCATCACACGGGCGAGCTCCTTTTTGGTAACTGCGCCAACGCCGGGCGAGGCCACTGTGTATATAGTATACCCCAAGAAGTAACGAAATTCGTTACAGTGATGTAGTGGATGCTAGAAAAGGCATACTTTTCCCAGTGAGATTCAGTAGACGCGAACGCAACTGCATTACACGGGCGAGCTCCTTTTTGCTAACTGCGCGACAACACCGCGCGCGGCTTCTTTGTATATAAAGTGCCCCAAAAAGTTATGAAATTATTTACAATAATGTAGTGGATGCGAAAAAAGCCACACTTGTTCCAGTGAGATTCAGTAGACGCGAAAGCAACTGCATCACACGGCGAGCTCCTTTTTGCTAACTGCGCCACAACGCCGGGCGAGGCCACTGTGCATATACTGTACCCCAAAAAGTAACGAAATTGGTTACAGTGATGTAGTGGATGCTAGAAAAGGCATACTTTTCCCAGTGAGATTCAGTAGACGCGAACGCAACTGCATCACACGGGCGAGCTCCTTTTTGCTAACTGCGCGACAACAGCGCGGCTTCCTTGTATATAAAGTGCCCCAAAAAGTTATGAAATTATTTACAATAATGTAGTGGATGCGAGAAAAAGCCACAATTGTTCCAGTGAGATTCAGTAGACGCGAAAGCTACTGCATCACACGGCGAGTTCCTTTCTGGTAACTGCGCCACAACGCTGGGCGAAGCCACTGTGTATATAGTGTACCCCAAAAAGTAACGAAATTCGTTACAGTGATGTAGTGGATGCTAGAAAAGGCATACTTTTCCCAGTGAGATTCAGTACACGCGAAAGCAACTGCAACACGGGCGAGCTCCTTCTTGCTAACTGCGCCACAATGCCGGGCGAGGCCACTGTGTATATAATGTACCCCAAAAAGTAACGAAATTCGTTACAATAATATAGTGGATGCGAAAAAAGCCACACTTGTTCCAGTGAGATTCAGTAGACGCGAAAGCAACTGCATCACACTGCGAGCTCCTTTTTGCTAACTGCGCCACAACGCCGGGCGAGGCCACTGTGTATATAAAGTGCCCCAAAAAGTAACGAAATTCGTTACAATAATGTAGTGGATGCGAAAAAAGCCACAATTGTTCCAGTGAGATTCAGTACACGCGAAAGCAACTGCATCACACGGGCGAACTCCTTTTTGCTAACTGCGCCACAACGCCGGGCGAGGCCACTGTGTATATAATGTACCCCAAAAGGTAACGAAATTCGTTACAGTGATGTAGTGGATGCTAGAAAAGGCATACTTTTCCCAGTGAGATTCAGTAGACGCGAACGCAACTGCATCACAC
Organism: Dermacentor variabilis; assembly: GCF_050947875.1. NCBI lineage: Eukaryota > Metazoa > Arthropoda > Arachnida > Ixodida > Ixodidae > Dermacentor > Dermacentor variabilis. The sequence goes on from NC_134576.1 coordinate 21,387,666, forward strand.
GGGCGAGCTCCTTTTTGCTAACTGCGCGACAACAGCGCGACTTCTTTGTATATAAAGTGCCCCAAAAAGTTATGAAATTATTTACAATAATGTAGTGGATGCGAGAAAAAGTCACAATTGTTCATGTGAGATTCAGTACACGCGAAAGCAACTGCAACACGGGCGAGCTCCTTCTTGCTAACTGTGCCACAACGCCGGGCGAGGCCACTGTGTATATAATGTACCCCAAAAAGTAACGAAATTCGTTACAGTGATGTAGTGGATGCTAGAAAAGGCATACTTTTCCCAGTGAGATTCAGTAGACGCGAACGCAACTGCATCACACGGGCGAGCTCCTTTTTGCTAACTGCGCGACAACAGCGCGACTTCTTTGTATATAAAGTGCCCCAAAAAGTTATGAAATTATTTACAATAATGTAGTGGATGCGAGAAAAAGTCACAATTGTTCATGTGAGATTCAGTACACGCGAAAGCAACTGCAACACGGGCGAGCTCCTTCTTGCTAACTGTGCCACAACGCCGGGCGAGGCCACTGTGTATATAATGTACCCCAAAAAGTAACGAAATTCGTTACAGTGATGTAGTGGATGCTAGAAAAGGCATACTTTTCCCAGTGAGATTCAGTAGACGCGAACCCAACTGCATCACACGGGCGAGCTCCTTTTTGCTAACTGCGCGACAACAGCGCGACTTCTTTGTATATAAAGTGCCCCAAAAAGTTATGAAATTATTTACAATAATGTAGTGGATGCGAGAAAAAGTCACAATTGTTCATGTGAGATTCAGTACACGCGAAAGCAACTGCAACACGGGCGAGCTCCTTCTTGCTAACTGTGCCACAACGCCGGGCGAGGCGACTGTGTATATAATGTACCCCAAAAAGTAACGAAATTCGTTACAGTGATGTAGTGGATGCTAGAAAAGGCATACTTTTCCCAGTGATATTCAGTAGACCCGAACGCAACTGCATCACACGGGCGAGCTCCTTTTTGCTAACTGCGGGACAACAGCGCGGCCTCTTTGTATATAAAGTGTCCCAAAAAGTTATGAAATTATTTACAATAATGTAGTGGATGCGAAAAAAGCCACACTTGTTCCAGTGAGATTCAGTAGACGCGAAAGCAACTGCATCACACGGCGAGCTCCTTTTTGCTAACTGCGCCACAACGCCGGGCGAGGCGACTGTGTATATAATGTACCCCAAAAACTAACGAAATTCGTTACAGTGATGTAGTGGATGCTAGAAAAGGCATACTTTTCCCAGTGAGATTCAGTAGACCCGAACGCAACTGCATCACACGGGCGAGCTCCTTTTTGCTAACTGCGGGACAACAGCGCGGCCTCTTTGTATATAAAGTGCCCCAAAATGTTATGAAATTATTTACAATAATGTAGTGGATGCGAAAAAAGCCACACTTGTTCCAGTGAGATTCAGTATACGCGAAAGCAACTGCATCACACGGGCGAGCTCCTTTTTGGTAACTGCGCCAACGCCGGGCGAGGCCACTGTGTATATAGTATACCCCAAGAAGTAACGAAATTCGTTACAGTGATGTAGTGGATGCTAGAAAAGGCATACTTTTCCCAGTGAGATTCAGTAGACGCGAACGCAACTGCATTACACGGGCGAGCTCCTTTTTGCTAACTGCGCGACAACACCGCGCGCGGCTTCTTTGTATATAAAGTGCCCCAAAAAGTTATGAAATTATTTACAATAATGTAGTGGATGCGAAAAAAGCCACACTTGTTCCAGTGAGATTCAGTAGACGCGAAAGCAACTGCATCACACGGCGAGCTCCTTTTTGCTAACTGCGCCACAACGCCGGGCGAGGCCACTGTGCATATACTGTACCCCAAAAAGTAACGAAATTGGTTACAGTGATGTAGTGGATGCTAGAAAAGGCATACTTTTCCCAGTGAGATTCAGTAGACTCGAACGCAACTGCATCACACGGGCGAGCTCCTTTTTGCTAACTGCGCGACAACAGCGCGGCTTCCTTGTATATAAAGTGCCCCAAAAAGTTATGAAATTATTTACAATAATGTAGTGGATGCGAGAAAAAGCCACAATTGTTCCAGTGAGATTCAGTAGACGCGAAAGCTACTGCATCACACGGCGAGTTCCTTTCTGGTAACTGCGCCACAACGCTGGGCGAAGCCACTGTGTATATAGTGTACCCCAAAAAGTAACGAAATTCGTTACAGTGATGTAGTGGATGCTAGAAAAGGCATACTTTTCCCAGTGAGATTCAGTACACGCGAAAGCAACTGCAACACGGGCGAGCTCCTTCTTGCTAACTGCGCCACAATGCCGGGCGAGGCCACTGTGTATATAATGTACCCCAAAAAGTAACGAAATTCGTTACAATAATATAGTGGATGCGAAAAAAGCCACACTTGTTCCAGTGAGATTCAGTAGACGCGAAAGCAACTGCATCACACTGCGAGCTCCTTTTTGCTAACTGCGCCACAACGCCGGGCGAGGCCACTGTGTATATAAAGTGCCCCAAAAAGTAACGAAATTCGTTACAATAATGTAGTGGATGCGAAAAAAGCCACACTTGTTCCAGTGAGATTCAGTAGACGCGAAAGCAACTGCATCACACGGCGAGCTCCTTTTTGCTAACTGCGCCACAACGCCGGGCGAGGCCACTGTGTATATAATGCACCCCAAAAAGTAACGAAATTCGTTACAGTGATGTAGTGGATGCTAGAAAAGGCATACTTTTCCCAGTGAGATTCAGTAGACGCGAACGCAACTGCATCACACGGGCGAGCTCCTTTTTGCTAACTGCGCGACAACAGCGCGGCCTCTTTCTATATAAAGTGCCCCAAAAAGTTATGAAATTATTTACAATAATGTAGTGGATGCGAAAAAAGCCACACTTGTTCCAGTGAGATTCAGTAGACGCGAAAGCAACTGCATCACACGGCGAGCTCCTTTTTGCTAACTGCGCCACAACGCCGGGCGAGGCCACTGTGTATATAAAGTGCCCCAAAAAGTAACGAAATTCGTTACAATAATGTAGTGGATGCGAAAAAAGCCACACTTGTTCCAGTGAGATTCAGTAGACGCGAAAGCAACTGCATCACACGGCGAGCTCCTTTTTGCTAACTGCGCCACAACGCCGGGCGAGGCCACTGTGTATATAAAGTGCCCCAAAAAGTAACGAAATTCGTTACAATAATGTAGTGGATGCGAAAAAAGCCACACTTGTTCCAGTGAGATTCAGTAGACGCGAAAGCAACTGCATCACACGGCGAGCTCCTTTTTGCTAACTGCGCCACAACGCCGGGCGAGGCCACTGTGTATATAATGCACCCCAAAAAGTAACGAAATTCGTTACAGTGATGTAGTGGATGCTAGAAAAGGCATACTTTTCCCAGTGAGATTCAGTAGACCCGAACGCAACTGCATCACACGGGCGAGCTCCTTTTTGCTAACTGCGGGACAACAGCGCGGCCTCTTTGTATATAAAGTGTCCCAAAAAGTTATGAAATTATTTACAATAATGTAGTGGATGCGAAAAAAGCCACACTTGTTCCAGTGAGATTCAGTAGACGCGAAAGCAACTGCATCACACGGCGAGCTCCTTTTTGCTAACTGCGCCACAACGCCGGGCGAGGCGACTGTGTATATAATGTACCCCAAAAAGTAACGAAATTCGTTACAGTGATGTAGTGGATGCTAGAAAAGGCATACTTTTCCCAGTGAGATTCAGTAGACCCGAACGCAACTGCATCACACGGGCGAGCTCCTTTTTGCTCACTGCGGGACAACAGCGCGGCCTCTTTGTATATAAAGTGCCCCAAAATGTTATGAAATTATTTACAATAATGTAGTGGATGCGAAAAAAGCCACACTTGTTCCAGTGAGATAAGGTATACGCGAAAGCAACTGCATCACACGGGCGAGCTCCTTTTTGGTAACTGCGCCAACATCGGGCGAGGCCACTGTGTATATAGTATACCCCAAGAAGTAACGAAATTCGTTACAGTGATGTAGTGGATGCTAGAAAAGGCATACTTTTCCCAGTGAGATTCAGTAGACGCGAACGCAACTGCATTACACGGGCGAGCTCCTTTTTGCTAACTGCGCGACAACACCGCGCGCGGCTTCTTTGTATATAAAGTGCCCCAAAAAGTTATGAAATTATTTACAATAATGTAGTGGATGCGAAAAAAGCCACACTTGTTCCAGTGAGATTCAGTAGACGCGAAAGCAACTGCATCACACGGCGAGCTCCTTTTTGCTAACTGCGCCACAACGCCGGGCGAGGCCACTGTGCATATACTGTACCCCAAAAAGTAACGAAATTGGTTACAGTGATGTAGTGGATGCTAGAAAAGGCATACTTTTCCCAGTGAGATTCAGTAGACGCGAACGCAACTGCATCACACGGGCGAGCTCCTTTTTGCTAACTGCGCGACAACAGCGCGGCTTCCTTGTATATAAAGTGCCCCAAAAAGTTATGAAATTATTTACAATAATGTAGTGGATGCGAGAAAAAGCCACAATTGTTCCAGTGAGATTCAGTAGACGCGAAAGCTACTGCATCACACGGCGAGTTCCTTTCTGGTAACTGCGCCACAACGCTGGGCGAAGCCACTGTGTATATAGTGTACCCCAAAAAGTAACGAAATTCGTTACAGTGATGTAGTGGATGCTAGAAAAGGCATACTTTTCCCAGTGAGATTCAGTACACGCGAAAGCAACTGCAACACGGGCGAGCTCCTTCTTGCTAACTGCGCCACAATGCCGGGCGAGGCCACTGTGTATATAATGTACCCCAAAAAGTAACGAAATTCGTTACAATAATATAGTGGATGCGAAAAAAGCCACACTTGTTCCAGTGAGATTCAGTAGACGCGAAAGCAACTGCATCACACGGCGAGCTCCTTTTTGCTAACTGCGCCACAACGCCGGGCGAGGCCACTGTGTATATAAAGTGCCCCAAAAAGTAACGAAATTCGTTACAATAATGTAGTGGATGCGAAAAAAGCCACACTTGTTCCAGTGAGATTCAGTAGACGCGAAAGCAACTGCATCACACGGCGAGCTCCTTTTTGCTAACTGCGCCACAACGCCGGGCGAGGCCACTGTGTATATAATGTACCCCAAAAAGTAACGAAATTCGTTACAGTGATGTAGTGGATGCTAGAAAAGGCATACTTTTCCCAGTGAGATTCAGTAGACGCGAACGCAACTGCATCACACGGGCGAGCTCCTTTTTGCTAACTGCGCGACAACAGCGCGACTTCTTTGTATATAAAGTGCCCCAAAAAGTTATGAAATTATTTACAATAATGTAGTGGATGCGAGAAAAAGTCACAATTGTTCATGTGAGATTCAGTACACGCGAAAGCAACTGCAACACGGGCGAGCTCCTTCTTGCTAACTGTGCCACAACGCCGGGCGAGGCGACTGTGTATATAATGTACCCCAAAAAGTAACGAAATTCGTTACAGTGATGTAGTGGATGCTAGAAAAGGCATACTTTTCCCAGTGATATTCAGTAGACCCGAACGCAACTGCATCACACGGGCGAGCTCCTTTTTGCTAACTGCGGGACAACAGCGCGGCCTCTTTGTATATAAAGTGTCCCAAAAAGTTATGAAATTATTTACAATAATGTAGTGGATGCGAAAAAAGCCACACTTGTTCCAGTGAGATTCAGTAGACGCGAAAGCAACTGCATCACACGGTGAGCTCCTTTTTGCTAACTGCGCCACAACGCCGGGCGAGGCGACTGTGTATATAATGTACCCCAAAAACTAACGAAATTCGTTACAGTGATGTAGTGGATGCTAGAAAAGGCATACTTTTCCCAGTGAGATTCAGTAGACCCGAACGCAACTGCATCACACGGGCGAGCTCCTTTTTGCTAACTGCGCGACAACAGCGCGGCCTCTTTGTATATAAAGTGCCCCAAAATGTTATGAAATTATTTACAATAATGTAGTGGATGCGAAAAAAGCCACACTTGTTCCAGTGAGATTCAGTATACGCGAAAGCAACTGCATCACACGGGCGAGCTCCTTTTTGGTAACTGCGCCAACGCCGGGCGAGGCCACTGTGTATATTGTATACCCCAAGAAGTAACGAAATTCGTTACAGTGATGTAGTGGATGCTAGAAAAGGCATACTTTTCCCAGTGAGATTCAGTAGACGCGAACGCAACTGCATTACACGGGCGAGCTCCTTTTTGCTAACTGCGCGACAACACCGCGCGCGGCTTCTTTGTATATAAAGTGCCCCAAAAAGTTATGAAATTATTTACAATAATGTAGTGGATGCGAAAAAAGCCACACTTGTTCCAGTGAGATTCAGTAGACGCGAAAGCAACTGCATCACACGGCGAGCTCCTTTTTGCTAACTGCGCCACAACGCCGGGCGAGGCCACTGTGCATATACTGTACCCCAAAAAGTAACGAAATTGGTTACAGTGATGTAGTGGATGCTAGAAAAGGCATACTTTTCCCAGTGAGATTCAGTAGACGCGAACGCAACTGCATCACACGGGCGAGCTCCTTTTTGCTAACTGCGCGACAACAGCGCGGCTTCCTTGTATATAAAGTGCCCCAAAAAGTTATGAAATTATTTACAATAGTGTAGTGGATGCGAGAAAAAGCCACAATTGTTCCAGTGAGATTCAGTAGACGCGAAAGCTACTGCATCACACGGCGAGTTCCTTTCTGGTAACTGCGCCACAACGCTGGGCGAAGCCACTGTGTATATAATGTACCCCAAAAAGTAACGAAATTCGTTACAGTGATGTAGTGGATGCTAGAAAAGGCATACTTTTCCCAGTGAGATTCAGTACACGCGAAAGCAACTGCAACACGGGCGAGCTCCTTCTTGCTAACTGCGCCACAATGCCGGGCGAGGCCACTGTGTATATAATGTACCCCAAAAAGTAACGAAATTCGTTACAATAATATAGTGGATGCGAAAAAAGCCACACTTGTTCCAGTGAGATTCAGTAGACGCGAAAGCAACTGCATCACACTGCGAGCTCCTTTTTGCTAACTGCGCCACAACGCCGGGCGAGGCCACTGTGTATATAAAGTGCCCCAAAAAGTAACGAAATTCGTTACAATAATGTAGTGGATGCGAAAAAAGCCACACTTGTTCCAGTGAGATTCAGTAGACGCGAAAGCAACTGCATCACACGGCGAGCTCCTTTTTGCTAACTGCGCCACAACGCCGGGCGAGGCCACTGTGTATATAATGCACCCCAAAAAGTAACGAAATTCGTTACAGTGATGTAGTGGATGCTAGAAAAGGCATACTTTTCCCAGTGAGATTCAGTAGACGCGAACGCAACTGCATCACACGGGCGAGCTCCTTTTTGCTAACTGCGCGACAACAGCGCGGCCTCTTTCTATATAAAGTGCCCCAAAAAGTTATGAAATTATTTACAATAATGTAGTGGATGCGAAAAAAGCCACACTTGTTCCAGTGAGATTCAGTAGACGCGAAAGCAACTGCATCACACGGCGAGCTCCTTTTTGCTAACTGCGCCACAACGCCGGGCGAGGCCACTGTGTATATAAAGTGCCCCAAAAAGTAACGAAATTCGTTACAATAATGTAGTGGATGCGAAAAAAGCCACACTTGTTCCAGTGAGATTCAGTAGACGCGAAAGCAACTGCATCACACGGCGAGCTCCTTTTTGCTAACTGCGCCACAACGCCGGGCGAGGCCACTGTGTATATAAAGTGCCCCAAAAAGTAACGAAATTCGTTACAATAATGTAGTGGATGCGAAAAAAGCCACACTTGTTCCAGTGAGATTCAGTAGACGCGAAAGCAACTGCATCACACGGCGAGCTCCTTTTTGCTAACTGCGCCACAACGCCGGGCGAGGCCACTGTGTATATAATGCACCCCAAAAAGTAACGAAATTCGTTACAGTGATGTAGTGGATGCTAGAAAAGGCATACTTTTCCCAGTGAGATTCAGTAGACCCGAACGCAACTGCATCACACGGGCGAGCTCCTTTTTGCTAACTGCGGGACAACAGCGCGGCCTCTTTGTATATAAAGTGTCCCAAAAAGTTATGAAATTATTTACAATAATGTAGTGGATGCGAAAAAAGCCACACTTGTTCCAGTGAGATTCAGTAGACGCGAAAGCAACTGCATCACACGGCGAGCTCCTTTTTGCTAACTGCGCCACAACGCCGGGCGAGGCGACTGTGTATATAATGTACCCCAAAAAGTAACGAAATTCGTTACAGTGATGTAGTGGATGCTAGAAAAGGCATACTTTTCCCAGTGAGATTCAGTAGACCCGAACGCAACTGCATCACACGGGCGAGCTCCTTTTTGCTCACTGCGGGACAACAGCGCGGCCTCTTTGTATATAAAGTGCCCCAAAATGTTATGAAATTATTTACAATAATGTAGTGGATGCGAAAAAAGCCACACTTGTTCCAGTGAGATAAGGTATACGCGAAAGCAACTGCATCACACGGGCGAGCTCCTTTTTGGTAACTGCGCCAACGCCGGGCGAGGCCACTGTGTATATAGTATACCCCAAGAAGTAACGAAATTCGTTACAGTGATGTAGTGGATGCTAGAAAAGGCATACTTTTCCCAGTGAGATTCAGTAGACGCGAACGCAACTGCATTACACGGGCGAGCTCCTTTTTGCTAACTGCGCGACAACACCGCGCGCGGCTTCTTTGTATATAAAGTGCCCCAAAAAGTTATGAAATTATTTACAATAATGTAGTGGATGCGAAAAAAGCCACACTTGTTCCAGTGAGATTCAGTAGACGCGAAAGCAACTGCATCACACGGCGAGCTCCTTTTTGCTAACTGCGCCACAACGCCGGGCGAGGCCACTGTGCATATACTGTACCCCAAAAAGTAACGAAATTGGTTACAGTGATGTAGTGGATGCTAGAAAAGGCATACTTTTCCCAGTGAGATTCAGTAGACGCGAACGCAACTGCATCACACGGGCGAGCTCCTTTTTGCTAACTGCGCGACAACAGCGCGGCTTCCTTGTATATAAAGTGCCCCAAAAAGTTATGAAATTATTTACAATAATGTAGTGGATGCGAGAAAAAGCCACAATTGTTCCAGTGAGATTCAGTAGACGCGAAAGCTACTGCATCACACGGCGAGTTCCTTTCTGGTAACTGCGCCACAACGCTGGGCGAAGCCACTGTGTATATAGTGTACCCCAAAAAGTAACGAAATTCGTTACAGTGATGTAGTGGATGCTAGAAAAGGCATACTTTTCCCAGTGAGATTCAGTACACGCGAAAGCAACTGCAACACGGGCGAGCTCCTTCTTGCTAACTGCGCCACAATGCCGGGCGAGGCCACTGTGTATATAATGTACCCCAAAAAGTAACGAAATTCGTTACAATAATATAGTGGATGCGAAAAAAGCCACACTTGTTCCAGTGAGATTCAGTAGACGCGAAAGCAACTGCATCACACGGCGAGCTCCTTTTTGCTAACTGCGCCACAACGCCGGGCGAGGCCACTGTGTATATAAAGTGCCCCAAAAAGTAACGAAATTCGTTACAATAATGTAGTGGATGCGAAAAAAGCCACACTTGTTCCAGTGAGATTCAGTAGACGCGAAAGCAACTGCATCACACGGCGAGCTCCTTTTTGCTAACTGCGCCACAACGCCGGGCGAGGCCACTGTGTATATAATGCACCCCAAAAAGTAACGAAATTCGTTACAGTGATGTAGTGGATGCTAGAAAAGGCATACTTTTCCCAGTGAGATTCAGTAGACGCGAACGCAACTGCATCACACGGGCGAGCTCCTTTCTGCTAACTGCGCGACAACAGCGCGGCCTCTTTCTATATAAAGTGCCCCAAAAAGTTATGAAATTATTTACAATAATGTAGTGGATGCGAAAAAAGCCACACTTGTTCCAGTGAGATTCAGTAGACGCGAAAGCAACTGCATCACACGGCGAGCTCCTTTTTGCTAACTGCGCCACAACGCCGGGCGAGGCGACTGTGTATATAGTATACCCCAAGAAGTAACGAAATTCGTTACAGTGATGTAGTGGATGCAAGAAAAGGCATACTTTTCCCAGTGAGATTCAGTAGACGCGAACGCAACTGCATTACACGGGCGAGCTCCTTTTTGATAACTGCGCGACAACACCGCGCGCGGTTTCTTTGTATATAAAGTGCCCCAAAAAGTTATGAAATTATTTACAATAATGTAGTGGATGCTAGAAAAGGCATACTTTTCCCAGTGAGATTCAGTAGACGCGAACGCAACTGCATCACACGGGCGAGCTCCTTTTTGCTAACTGCGCGACAACAGCGCGGCTTCCTTGTATATAAAGTGCCCCAAAAAGTTATGAAATTATTTACAAAAATGTAGTGGATGCGAGAAAAAGCCACAATTGTTCCAGTGAGATTCAGTAGACGCGAAAGCAACTGAATCACACGGCGAGTTCCTTTCTGGTAACTGCGCCACAACGCTGGGCGAAGCCACTGTGTATATAGTGTACCCCAAAAAGTAACGAAATTCGTTACAGTGATGTAGTGGATGCTAGAAAAGGCATACTTTTCCCAGTGAGATTCAGTAGACGCGAACGCAACTGCATCACACGGGCGAGCTCCTTTTTGCTAACTGCGCGACAACACCGCGCGCGGCTTCTTTGTATATAAAGTGCCCCGAAAAGTTATGAAATTATTTACAATAATGTAGTGGATGCGAGAAAAAGCCACAATTGTTCATGTGAGATTCAGTACACGCGAAAGCAACTGCAACACGGGCGAGCTCCTTCTTGCTAACTGCGCCACAACGCCGGGCGAGGCCACTGTGTATATAATGTACCCGAAAAAGAAACGAAATTCGTTACAGTGATGTAGTGGATGCTAGAAAAGGCATACTTTTCCCAGTGAGATTCAGTAGACGCGAACCCAACTGCATCACACGGGCGAGCTCCTTTTTGCTAACTGCGCGACAACAGCGCGACTTCTTTGTATATAAAGTGCGCCAAAAAGTTATGAAATTATTTACAATAATGTAGTGGATGCGAAAAAAGCCACACCTGTTCCAGTGAGATTCAGTACACGCGAAAGCAACTGCAACACGGGCGAGCTCCTTCATGCTAACTGCGCCACAACGCCGGGCGAGGCCACTGTGTATATAATGTACCCCAAAAAGTAACGAAATTCGTTACAGTGATGTAGTGGATGCTAGAAAAGGCATACTTTTCCCAGTGAGATTCAGTAGACGCGAACCCAACTGCATCACACGGGCGAGCTCCTTTTTGCTAACTGCGCGACAACAGCGCGACTTCTTTGTATATAAAGTGCCCCAAAAAGTTATGAAATTATTTACAATAATGTAGTGGATGCGAAAAAAGCCACACTTGTTCCAGTGAGATTCAGTACACGCGAAAGCAACTGCAACACGGGCGAGCTCCTTCTTGCTAACTGCGCCACAATGCCGGGCGAGGCCACTGTGTATATAATGTACCCCAAAAAGTAACGAAATTCGTTACAATAATGTAGTGGATGCGAGAAAAACGCCACACTTGTTCCAGTGAGATTCAGTAGACGCGAAAGCAACTGCATCACACGGCGAGCTCCTTTTTGCTAACTGCGCCACAACGCCGGGCGAGGCGACTGCGTATATAATGTACCCCAAAAAGTAACGAAATTCGTTACAGTGATGTAGTGGATGCTAGAAAAGGCATACTTTTCCCAGTGAGATTCAGTAGACCCGAACGCAACTGCATCACACGGGCGAGCTCCTTTTTGCTAACTGCGGGACAACAGCGCGGCCTCTTTGTATATAAAGTGCCCCAAAATGTTATGAAATTATTTACAATAATGTAGTGGATGCGAAAAAAGCCACACTTGTTCCAGTGAGATTCAGTATACGCGAAAGCAACTGCATCACACGGGCGAGCTCCTTTTTGGTAACTGCGCCAACGCCGGGCGAGGCCACTGTGTATATAGTATACCCCAAGAAGTAACGAAATTCGTTACAGTGATGTAGTGGATGCTAGAAAAGGCATACTTTTCCCAGTGAGATTCAGTAGACGCGAACGCAACTGCATTAAACGGGCGAGCTCCTTTTTGCTAACTGCGCGACAACACCGCGCGCGGCTTCTTTGTATATAAAGTGCCCCAAAAAGTTATGAAATTATTTACAATAATGTAGTGGATGCGAAAAAAGCCACACTTGTTCCAGTGAGATTCAGTAGACGCGAAAGCAACTGCATCACACGGCGAGCTCCTTTTTGCTAACTGCGCCACAACGCCCGGCGAGGCCACTGTGTATATAGTGTACCCCAAAAAGGAACGAAATTGGTTACAGTGATGTAGTGGATGCTAGAAAAGGCATACTTTTCCCAGTGAGATTCAGTAGACGCGAACGCAACTGCATCACACGGGCGAGCTCCTTTTTGCTAACTGCGCGACAACAGCGCGGCCTCTTTGTATATAAAGTGCCCCAAAAAGTGATGAAATTAATTACAATAATGTAGTGGATGCGAGAAAAAGCCACAATTGTTCTAGTGAGATTCAGTACACGCGAAAGCAACTGCATCACACGGGCGAGCTCCTTTTTGCTAACTGCGCCACAACGCCGGGCGCGGCCACTGTGTATATAAGGTACCCCAAAAAGTAATGAAATTCGTTACAGTGATGTAGTGGATGCTAGAAAAGGCATACTTTCCCCAGGGAGATTCAGTAGACGCGAACGCAACTGCATCACACGGGCGAGCTCCTTTTTGCTAACTGCTCGACAACACCGCGCGCGGCTTCTTTGTATGTAAAGTGCCCCACAAAGTAACGAAATTCGTTACAATTATGCAGTGGATGCGAAAAAAGCCACACTTGTTCCAGTGAGATTCAGTACACGCGAAAGCAACTGCAACACGGGCGAGCTCCTTCTTGCTAACTGCGCCACAATGCCAGGCGAGGCCACTGTGTATATAATGTACCCCAAAAAGTAACGAAATTCGTTACCGTGATGTAGTGGATGCTAGAAAAGGCATACTTTTCCCAGTGAGATTCAGTAGACGCGAACGCAACTGCATCGCACGAGCGAGCTCCTTTTTGCTAACTGCGCGACAACACCGCGCGCGGCTTCTTTGTATATAAAGTGCCCCAAAAAGTTATGAAATTATTTACAATAATGTAGTGGATGCGAAAAAAGCCACACTTGTTCCAGTGAGATTCAGTAGACGCGAAAGCAACTGCAACACGGGCGAGCTCCTTCTTGCTAACTGCGCCACAACGCCGGGCGAGGCCACTGTGTATATAATGTACCCCAAAAAAGTAACGAAATTCGTTACAGTGATGTAGTGGATGCTAGAAAAGGCATACTTTTCCCAGTGAGATTCAGTAGACGCGAACGCAACTGCATCACACGGGCGAGCTCCTTTTTGCTAACTGCGCGACAACACCGCGCGCGGCTTCATTGTATATAAAGTGCCCCACAAAGTTATGAAATTATTTACAATAATGTAGTGGATGCGAGAAAAAGGCCACAGTTGTTCCAGTGAGATTCAGTAGACGCGAAAGCAACTGCATCACACGGCGAGCTCCTTTTTGCTAACTGCGCCACAACGCCGGGCGAGGCCACTGTGTATATAATGTACCCCAAAAGGTAACGAAATTCGTTACAGTGATGTAGTGGATTTTAGAAAAGGCATACTTTTCCCAGTGGGATTCAGTAGACGCGAACGCAACTGCATCACACGGGGAGCTCCTTTTTGCTAACTGCGCGACAACACCGCGCGCGGCATCTTTGTATATAAAGTGCGCCACAAAGTTATGAAATTATTTACAATAACGTAGTGGATGCGAGAAAAAGCCACAATTGTTCCAGTGAGATTCAGTACACGCGAAAGCAACTGCATCACACGGCGAGCTCCTTTTTGCTAACTGCGCCACAACGCCGGGCGAGGCCACTGTGTATATAATGTACCCCAAAAAGTAACGAAATTCATTACAGTGATGTAGTGGATGCTAGAAAAGGCATACTTTTCCCAGTGAGATTCAGTAGACGCGAACGCAACTGCATCACACGGGCGAGCTCCTTTTTGCTAACTGCGCGACAACACCGCGCGCGGCTTCTTTGTATATAAAGTGCCCCACAAAGTTATGAAATTATTTACAATAATGTAGTGGATGCGAGAAAAAGCCACAATTGTTCCAGTGAGATTCAGTACACGCGAAAGCAACTGCATCACACGGGCGAGCTCCTTTTTGCTAACTGCGCCACAACGCCGGGCGAGGCCACTGTGTATATAAAGTACCCCAAAAGGTAACGAAATTCGTTACAGTGGCGTAGTGGATGCTAGAAAAGGCATACTTTTCCCAGTGAGATTCAGTAGACGCGAACGCAACTGCATCACACGGGCGAGCTCCTTTTTGCTAACTGCGCGACAACACCGCGCGCGGCTTCTTTGTATATAAAGTGCCCCACAAAGTTATGAAATTATTTACAATAATGTAGTGGATGCGAGAAAAAGCCACAATTGTTCCAGTGAGATTCAGTACACGCGAAAGCAACTGCATCACACGGCGAGCTCCTTTTTGCTAACTGCGCCACAACGCCGGGCGAGGCCACTGTGTATATAATGTACCCCAAAAAGTAACGAAATTCGTTACAGTGATGTAGTGGATGCTAGAAAAGGCATACTTTTCCCAGTGACATTCAGTAGAAACGAACGCAACTGCATCACACGGGCGAGCTCCTTTTTGCTAACTGCGCGACAACACCGCGCGCGGCTTCTTTGTATATAAAGTGCCCCACAAAGTTATGAAATTATTTACAATAATGTAGTGGATGCGAGAAAAAGCCACAATTGTTCCAGTGAGATTCAGTACACGCGAAAGCAACTGCATCACACGGGCGAGCTCCTTTTTGCTAACTGCGCCACAACGCCGGGCGAGGCCACTGTGTATATAAAGTACCCCAAAAGGTAACGAAATTCGTTACAGTGACGTAGTGGATGTTAGAAAAGGCATACTTTTCCCAGTGAGATTCAGTAGACGCGAACGCAACTGCATCACACGGGCGAGCTCCTTTTTGCTAACTGCGCGACAACAGCGCGGCCTCTTTGTATATAAAGTGCCCCAAAAAGTGATGAAATTAATTACAATAATGTAGTGGATGCGAGAAAAAGCCACAATTGTTCTAGTGAGATTCAGTACACGCGAAAGCAACTGCATCACACGGCGAGCTCCTTTTTGCTAACTGCGCCACAACGCCGGGCGAGGCCACTGTGTATATAATGTACCCCAAAAAGTAACGAAATTCGTTACAGTGATGTAGTGGATGCTAGAAAAGGCATACTTTTCCCAGTGACATTCAGTAGAAACGAACGCAACTGCATCACACGGGCGAGCTCCTTTTTGCTAACTGCGCGACAACACCGCGCGCGGCTTCTTTGTATATAAAGTGCCCCACAAAGTTATGAAATTATTTACAATAATGTAGTGGATGCGAGAAAAAGCCACAATTGTTCCAGTGAGATTCAGTAGACGCGAAAGCAACTGCATCACACGGCGAGCTCCTTTTTGCTAACTGCGCCACAACGCCCGGCGAGGCCACTGTGTATATAGTGTACCCCAAAAAGGAACGAAATTGGTTACAGTGATGTAGTGGATGCTAGAAAAGGCATACTTTTCCCAGTGAGATTCAGTAGACGCGAACGCAACTGCATCACACGGGCGAGCTCCTTTTTGCTAACTGCGCGACAACAGCGCGGCCTCTTTGTATATAAAGTGCCCCAAAAAGTGATGAAATTAATTACAATAATGTAGTGGATGCGAGAAAAAGCCACAATTGTTCTAGTGAGATTCAGTACACGCGAAAGCAACTGCATCACACGGGCGAGCTCCTTTTTGCTAACTGCGCCACAACGCCGGGCGCGGCCACTGTGTATATAAGGTACCCCAAAAAGTAATGAAATTCGTTACAGTGATGTAGTGGATGCTAGAAAAGGCATACTTTCCCCAGGGAGATTCAGTAGACGCGAACGCAACTGCATCACACGGGCGAGCTCCTTTTTGCTAACTGCTCGACAACACCGCGCGCGGCTTCTTTGTATGTAAAGTGCCCCACAAAGTAACGAAATTCGTTACAATTATGCAGTGGATGCGAAAAAAGCCACACTTGTTCCAGTGAGATTCAGTACACGCGAAAGCAACTGCAACACGGGCGAGCTCCTTCTTGCTAACTGCGCCACAATGCCGGGCGAGGCCACTGTGTATATAATGTACCCCAAAAAGTAACGAAATTCGTTACCGTGATGTAGTGGATGCTAGAAAAGGCATACTTTTCCCAGTGAGATTCAGTAGACGCGAACGCAACTGCATCGCACGAGCGAGCTCCTTTTTGCTAACTGCGCGACAACACCGCGCGCGGCTTCTTTGTATATAAAGTGCCCCAAAAAGTTATGAAATTATTTACAATAATGTAGTGGATGCGAAAAAAGCCACACTTGTTCCAGTGAGATTCAGTAGACGCGAAAGCAACTGCAACACGGGCGAGCTCCTTCTTGCTAACTGCGCCACAACGCCGGGCGAGGCCACTGTGTATATAATGTACCCCAAAAAAGTAACGAAATTCGTTACAGTGATGTAGTGGATGCTAGAAAAGGCATACTTTTCCCAGTGAGATTCAGTAGACGCGAACGCAACTGCATCACACGGGCGAGCTCCTTTTTGCTAACTGCGCGACAACACCGCGCGCGGCTTCATTGTATATAAAGTGCCCCACAAAGTTATGAAATTATTTACAATAATGTAGTGGATGCGAGAAAAAGGCCACAGTTGTTCCAGTGAGATTCAGTAGACGCGAAAGCAACTGCATCACACGGCGAGCTCCTTTTTGCTAACTGCGCCACAACGCCGGGCGAGGCCACTGTGTATATAATGTACCCCAAAAGGTAACGAAATTCGTTACAGTGATGTAGTGGATTTTAGAAAAGGCATACTTTTCCCAGTGGGATTCAGTAGACGCGAACGCAACTGCATCACACGGGGAGCTCCTTTTTGCTAACTGCGCGACAACACCGCGCGCGGCATCTTTGTATATAAAGTGCGCCACAAAGTTATGAAATTATTTACAATAACGTAGTGGATGCGAGAAAAAGCCACAATTGTTCCAGTGAGATTCAGTACACGCGAAAGCAACTGCATCACACGGCGAGCTCCTTTTTGCTAACTGCGCCACAACGCCGGGCGAGGCCACTGTGTATATAATGTACCCCAAAAAGTAACGAAATTCATTACAGTGATGTAGTGGATGCTAGAAAAGGCATACTTTTCCCAGTGAGATTCAGTAGACGCGAACGCAACTGCATCACACGGGCGAGCTCCTTTTTGCTAACTGCGCGACAACACCGCGCGCGGCTTCTTTGTATATAAAGTGCCCCACAAAGTTATGAAATTATTTACAATAATGTAGTGGATGCGAGAAAAAGCCACAATTGTTCCAGTGAGATTCAGTACACGCGAAAGCAACTGCATCACACGGGCGAGCTCCTTTTTGCTAACTGCGCCACAACGCCGGGCGAGGCCACTGTGTATATAAAGTACCCCAAAAGGTAACGAAATTCGTTACAGTGGCGTAGTGGATGCTAGAAAAGGCATACTTTTCCCAGTGAGATTCAGTAGACGCGAACGCAACTGCATCACACGGGCGAGCTCCTTTTTGCTAACTGCGCGACAACACCGCGCGCGGCTTCTTTGTATATAAAGTGCCCCACAAAGTTATGAAATTATTTACAATAATGTAGTGGATGCGAGAAAAAGCCACAATTGTTCCAGTGAGATTCAGTACACGCGAAAGCAACTGCATCACACGGCGAGCTCCTTTTTGCTAACTGCGCCACAACGCCGGGCGAGGCCACTGTGTATATAATGTACCCCAAAAAGTAACGAAATTCGTTACAGTGATGTAGTGGATGCTAGAAAAGGCATACTTTTCCCAGTGACATTCAGTAGAAACGAACGCAACTGCATCACACGGGCGAGCTCCTTTTTGCTAACTGCGCGACAACACCGCGCGCGGCTTCTTTGTATATAAAGTGCCCCACAAAGTTATGAAATTATTTACAATAATGTAGTGGATGCGAGAAAAAGCCACAATTGTTCCAGTGAGATTCAGTACACGCGAAAGCAACTGCATCACACGGGCGAGCTCCTTTTTGCTAACTGCGCCACAACGCCGGGCGAGGCCACTGTGTATATAAAGTACCCCAAAAGGTAACGAAATTCGTTACAGTGACGTAGTGGATGTTAGAAAAGGCATACTTTTCCCAGTGAGATTCAGTAGACGCGAACGCAACTGCATCACACGGGCGAGCTCCTTTTTGCTAACTGCGCGACAACACCGCGCGCGGCTTCTTTGTATATAAAGTGCCCCACAAAGTTATGAAATTATTTACAATAATGTAGTGGATGCGAGAAAAAGCCACAATTGTTCCAGTGAGATTCAGTACACGCGAAAGCAACTGCATCACACGGCGAGCTCCTTTTTGCTAACTGCGCCACAACGCCGGGCGAGGCCACTGTGTATATAATGTACCCCAAAAGGTAACGAAATTCGTTACAGTGATGTAGTGGATGCTAGAAAAGGCATACTTTTCCCAGTGAGATTCAGTAGACGCGAACGCAACTGCATCACACGGGCGAGCTCCTTTTTGCTAACTGCGCGACAACACCGCGCGCGGCTTCTTTGTATATAAAGTGCCCCACAAAGTTATGAAATTATTTACAATAATGTAGTGGATGCGAGAAAAAGCCACAATTGTTCCAGTGAGATTCAGTACACGCGAAAGCAACTGCATCACACGGGCGAGCTCCTTTTTGCTAACTGCGCCACAACGCCGGGTGAGGCCACTGTGTATATAATATACACCAAAAAGTAACGAAATTCGTTACAGTGATGTAGTGGATGCTAGAAAAGGCATACTTTTCCGAGTGAGATTCAGTAGACGCGAACGTAACTGCATCACACGGGCGAGCTCCTTTTTGCTAACTGCGCCACAACGCCGGGTGAGGCCACTGTGTATATAAAGTACCCCAAAAGGTAACGAAATTCGTTACAGTGACGTAGTGGATGCTAGAAAAGGCATACTTTTCCCAGTGAGATTCAGTAGACGCGAACGCAACTGCATCACACGGGCGAGCTCCTTTTTGCTAACTGCGCGACAACACCGCGCGCGGCTTCTTTGTATATAAAGTGCCCCACAAAGTTATGAAATTATTTTCAACAACGTAGTGGATGCGAGAAAAAGCCACAATTGTTCCAGTGAGATTCAGTTCACGCGAAAGCAACTGCATCACACGGCGAGCTCCTTTTTGCTAACTGCGCCACAACGCCGGGCGAGGCCACTGTGTATATAATGTACCCTAAAAAGTAACGAAATTCGTTACAGTGATGTTGTGTATGCTAGAAAAGGCATACTTTTCCCAGTGAGATTCAGTAGACGCGAACGCAACTGCATCACACGGGCGAGCTCCTTTTTGCTAACTGCGCCACAACGCCGGGCGAGGCCACTGTGTATATAATGTACCCCAAAGGTAACGAAATTCGTTACAGTTATGTAGTGGATGCTAGAAAAGGCATACTTTTCCCAGTGAGATTCAGTAGACGCGAACGCAACTGCATCACACGGGCGAGCTCCTTTTTGCTAACTGCGCCACAACGCCGGGCGAGGCCACTGTGTATATAATGTACCCCAAAAGGTAACGAAATTCGTTACAGTTATGTAGTGCATGCTAGAAAAGGCATACTTTTCCCAGTGAGATTCAGTAGACGCGAACGCAACTGCATCACACGGGCGAGCTCCTTTTTGCTAACTGCGCGACAACAGCGCGACTTCTTTGTATATAAAGTGCCCCAAAAAGTTATGAAATTATTTACAATAATGTAGTGGATGCGAGAAAAAGCCACAATTGTTAATGTGAGATTCAGTACACGCGAAAGCAACTGCAACACGGGCGAGCTCCTTCTTGCTAACTGCGCCACAACGCCGCGCGAGGCCACTGTGTATATAATGTACCCCAAAAAGTAACGAAATTCGTTACAGTGACGTAGTGGATGCTAGAAAAGGCATACTTTTCCCAGTGAGATTCAGTAGACGCGAACCCAACTGCATCACACGGGCGAGCTCCTTCTTGCTAACTGCGCGACAACAGCGCGACTTCTTTGTATATAAAGTTCCCCAAAAAGTTATGAAATTATTTACAATAATGTAGTGGATGCGAAAAAAGCCACACTTGTTCCAGTGAGATTCAGTACACGCGAAAGCAACTGCAACACGGGCGAGCTCCTTCTTGCTAACTGCGCCACAATGCCGGGCGAGGCCACTGTGTATATAATGTACCCCAAAAAGTAACGAAATTCGTTACCGTGATGTAGTGGATGCTAGAAAAGGCATACTTTTCCCAGTGAGATTCAGTAGACGCGAACGCAACTGCATCGCACGAGCGAGCTCCTTTTTGCTAACTGCGCGACAACACCGCGCGCGGCTTCTTTGTATATAAAGTGCCCCAAAAAGTTATGAAATTATTTACAATAATGTAGTGCATGCGAGAAAAAGCCACAATTGTTCCAGTGAGATTCAGTACACGCGAAAGCAACTGCAACACGGGCGAGCTCCTTCTTGCTAACTGCGCCACAACGCCGCGCGAGGCCACTGTGTATATAATGTACCCCAAAAAGTAACGAAATTCGTTACAGTGATGTAGTGGATGCTAGAAAAGGCATACTTTTCCGAGTGAGATTCAGTAGACGCGAACGTAGCTGCATCACACGGGCGAGCTCCTTTTTGCTAACTGCGCCACAACGCCGGGCGAGGCCACTGTGTATATAAAGTACCCCAAAAGGTAAAAAAATTCGTTACAGTGACGTAGTGGATGCTAGAAAAGGCATACTTTTCCCAGTGAGATTCAGTAGACGCGAACCCAACTGCATCACACGGGCGAGCTCCTTCTTGCTAACTGCGCGACAACACCGCGCGCGGCTTCTTTGTATGTAAAGTGCCCCACAAAGTAACGAAATTCGTTACAATTATGCAGTGGATGCGAAAAAAGCCACACTTGTTCCAGTGAGATTCAGTACACGCGAAAGCAACTGCAACACGGGCGAGCTCCTTCTTGCTAACTGCGCCACAATGCCGGGCGAGGCCACTGTGTATATAATGTACCCCAAAAAGTAACGAAATTCGTTACCGTGATGTAGTGGATGCTAGAAAAGGCATACTTTTCCCAGTGAGATTCAGTAGACGCGAACGCAACTGCATCGCACGAGCGAGCTCCTTTTTGCTAACTGCGCGACAACACCGCGCGCGGCTTCTTTGTATATAAAGTGCCCCAAAAAGTTATGAAATTATTTACAATAATGTAGTGGATGCGAAAAAAGCCACACTTGTTCCAGTGAGATTCAGTAGACGCGAAAGCAACTGCAACACGGGCTAGCTCCTTCTTGCTAACTGCGCCACAACGCCGGGCGAGGCCCCTGTGTATATAATGTACCCCAAAAAAGTAACGAAATTCGTTACAGTGATGTAGTGGATGCTAGAAAAGGCATACTTTTCCCAGTGAGATTCAGTAGACGCGAACGCAACTGCATCACACGGGCGAGCTCCATTTTTGCTAACTGCGCGACAACACCGCGCCCGGCTTCTTTGTATATAAAGTGCCCCACAAAGTTATGAAATTATTTACAATAATGTAGTGGATGCGAGAAAAAGCCACAATTGTTCCAGTGAGATTCAGTACACGCGAAAGCAACTGCATCACACGGCGAGCTCCTTTTTGCTAACTGCGCCACAACGCCGGGCGAGGCCACTGTGTATATAATGTACCCCAAAAAGTAACGAAATTCGTTACAGTGATGTAGTGGATGCTAGAAAAGGCATACTTTTCCCAGTGAGATTCAGTAGACGCGAACGCAACTGCATCACACGGGCGAGCTCCTTTTTGCTAACTGCGCGACAACACCGCGCGCGGCTTCTTTGTATATAAAGTGCCCCACAAAGTTATGAAATTATTTACAATAATGTAGTGGATGCGAGAAAAAGCCACAATTGTTCCAGTGAGATTCAGTACACGCGAATGCAACTGCATCACACGGGCGAG
Organism: Dermacentor variabilis; assembly: GCF_050947875.1. Taxonomy (NCBI): domain Eukaryota; kingdom Metazoa; phylum Arthropoda; class Arachnida; order Ixodida; family Ixodidae; genus Dermacentor; species Dermacentor variabilis. The sequence goes on from NC_134576.1 coordinate 21,409,781, forward strand.
CTCCTTTTTGCTAACTGCGCCACAACGCCCGGCGAGGCCACTGTGTATATAACGTACACCAAAAAGTAACGAATTCGTTACAGTGATGTAGTGGATGCTAGAAAAGGCATACTTTTCCGAGTGAGATTCAGTAGACGTGAACGTAACTGCATCACACGGGCGAGCTCCTTTTTGCTAACTGCGCCACAACGCCGAGCGAGGCCACTGTGTATATAAAGTACCCCAAAAGGTAACGAAATTCGTTACAGTGACGTAGTGGATGCTAGAAAAGGCATACTTTTCCCAGTGAGATTCAGTAGACGCGAACGCAACTGCATCACACGGGCGAGCTCCTTTTTGCTAATTGCGCGACAACACCGCGCGCGGCTTCTTTGTATATAAAGTGCCCCACAAAGTTATGAAATTATTTACAATAATGTAGTGGATGCGAGAAAAAGCCACAATTGTTCCAGTGAGATTCAGTACACGCGAAAGCAACTGCATCACACGGCGAGCTCCTTTTTGCTAACTGCGCCACAACGCCGGGCGAGGCCACTGTGTATATAATGTACCCCAAAAAGTAACGAAATTCGTTACAGTGATGTAGTGGATGCTAGAAATGGCATACTTTTCCCAGTGAGATTCAGTAGAAGCGAACGCAACTGCATCCCACGGGCGAGCTCCTTTTTGCTAACTGCGCGACAACAGCGCGGCCTCTTTGTATATAAAGTGCCCCAAAAAGTTATGAAATTATTTACAATAATGTAGTGGATGCGAGAAAAAGCCACAATTGTTCTGGTGAGATTCAGTACACGCGAAAGCAACTGCATCACAACGCCGGGCGCGGCAACTGTGTATATAAGGTACCCCAAAAAGTAACGAAATTCGTTACAGTGATGTAGTGGATGCTAGAAAAGGCATACTTTCCCCAGTGAGATTCAGTAGACGCGAACGCAACTGCATCACACGGGCGAGCTCCTTTCGCGACTTCTTTGTATATAAAGTGCCCCAAAAAGGTATGAAATTATTTACAATAATGTAGTGGATGCGAGAAAAAGCCACAATTGTTCATGTGAGATTCAGTACATGCGAAAGCAACTGCAACACGGGCGAGCTCCTTCTTGCTAACTGCGCCACAATGCCGGGCGAGGCCACTGTGTATATAATGTACCCCAAAAAGTAACGAAATTCGTTACAGTGATGTAGTGGATGCTAGAAAAGGCATACTTTTCCCAGTGAGATTCAGTAGACGCGAACGCAACTGCATCACACGGGCGAGCTACTTTTTGCTAACTGCGCGACAACACCGCGCGCGGCTTCTTTGTATATAAAGTGCCCCACAAAGTTATGAAATTATTTACAATAATGTAGTGGATGCGAGAAAAAGCCACAACTGTTCCAGTGAGATTCAGTACACGCGAAAGCAACTGCATCACACGGCGAGCTCCTTTTTGCTAACTGCGCCACAACGCCGGGCGAGGCCACTGTGTATATAATGTACCCCAAGAAGTAACGAAATTCGTTACAGTGATGTAGTGGATGCTAGAAAAGGCATACTTTTCCCAGTGAGATTCAGTAGACGCGAACCCAACTGCATCACACGGGCGAGCTCCTTTTTGCTAACTGCGCGACAACAGCGCGACTTCTTTGTATATAAAGTGCCCCACAAAGTTATGAAATTATTTACAATAATGTAGTGGATGCGAGAAAAAGCCACAATTGTTCCAGTGAGATTCAGTACACGCGAAAGCAACTGCATCACACGGGCGAGCTCCTTTTTGCTAACTGCGCCACAACGCCCGGCGAGGCCACTGCGTATATAACGTACACCAAAAAGTAACGAATTCGTTACAGTGATGTAGTGGATGCTAGAAAAGGCATACTTTTCCGAGTGAGATTCAGTAGACGTGAACGTAACTGCATCACACGGGCGAGCTCCTTTTTGCTAACTGCGCCACAACGCCGGGCGAGGCCACTGTGTATATAAAGTACCCCAAAAGGTAACGAAATTCGTTACAGTGACGTAGTGGATGCTAGAAAAGGCATACTTTTCCCAGTGAGATTCAGTAGACGCGAACGCAACTGCATCACACGGGCGAGCTCCTTTTTGCTAACTGCGCGACAACAGCGCGACTTCTTTGTATATAAAGTGCCCCACAAAGTTATGAAATTATTTACAATAATGTAGTGGATGCGAGAAAAAGCCACAATTGTTCCAGTGAGATTCAGTACACGCGAAAGCAACTGCATCACACGGCGAGCTCCTTTTTGCTAACTGCGCCACAACGCCGGGCGAGGCCACTGTGTATATAATGTACCCCAAGAAGTAACGAAATTCGTTACAGTGATGTAGTGGATGCTAGAAAAGGCATACTTTTCCCAGTGAGATTCAGTAGAAGCGAACGCAACTGCATCCCACGGGCGAGCTCCTTTTTGCTAACTGCGCGACAACAGCGCGGCCTCTTTGTATATAAAGTGCCCCAAAAAGTTATGAAATTATTTACAATAATGTAGTGGATGCGAGAAAAAGCCACAATTGTTCTAGTGAGATTCAGTACACGCGAAAGCAACTGCATCACACGGGCGAGCTCCTTTTTGCTAACTGCGTCACAACGCCGGGCGCGGCAACTGTGTATATAAGGTACTCCAAAAAGTAACGAAATTCGTTACAGTGATGTAGTGGATGCTAGAAAAGGCATACTTTCCCCAGTGAGATTCAGTAGACGCGAACGCAACTGCATCACACGGGCGAGCTCCTTTCGCGACTTCTTTGTATATAAAGTGCCCCAAAAAGGTATGAAATTATTTACAATAATGTAGTGGATGCGAGAAAAAGCCACAATTGTTCATGTGAGATTCAGTACACGCGAAAGCAACTGCAACACGGCCGAGCTCCTTCTTGCTAACTGCGCCACAACGCCGGGCGAGGTCACTGTGTATATAATGTACCCCAAAAAGTAACGAAATTCGTTACAGTGATGTAGTGGATGCTAGAAAAGGCATACTTTTCCCAGTGAGATTCAGTAGACGCGAACCCAACTGCATCACACGGGCGAGCTCCTTTTTGCTAACTGCGGGACAACAGCGCGACTTCTTTGTATATAAAGTGCCCCAAAAAGTTATGAAATTATTTACAATAATGTAGTGGATGCGAGAAAAAGCCACAATTGTTCCAGTGAGATTCAGTACACGCGAAAGCAACTGCAACACGGGCGAGCTCCTTCTTGCTAACTGCGCCACAATGCCGGGCGAGGCCACTGTGTATATAATGTACCCCAAAAAGTAACGAAATTCGTTACAATAATGTAGTGGATGCGAAAAAAGCCACACTTGTTCCAGTGAGATTCAGTACACGCGAAAGCAACTGCAACACGGGCGAGCTCCTTCTTGCTAACTGCGCCACAACGCCGGGCGAGGCCACTGTGTATATAATGCACCCCAAAAAGTAATGAAATTCGTTACAGTGATGTAGTGGATGCTAGAAAAGGCATACTTTTCCCAGTGAGATTCAGTAGACGCGAACGCAACTGCATCACACGGGCGAGCTCCTTTTGCTAACTGCGCGACAACAGCGCGACTTCTTTGTATATAAAGTGCCCCAAAATGTTATGAAATTATTTACAATAATGTAGCGGATGCGAGAAAAAGCCACAATTGTTCCAGTGAGATTCAGTACACGCGAAAGCAACTGCAACACGGGCGAGCTCCTTTTTGCTAACTGCGCCACAGTGCCGGGCGAGGCCACTGTGTATATAATGTACCCCAAAAAGTAACGAAATTCGTTACAATAATGTAGTGGATGCGAAAAAAGCCACAATTGTTCCAGTGAGATTCAGTACACGCGAAAGCAACTGCAACACGGGCGAGCTCCTTCTTGCTAACTGCGCCACAATGCCGGGCGAGGCCACTGTGTATATAATGTACCCCAAAAAGTAACGAAATTCGTTACAATAATGTAGTGAATGCGAAAAAAGCCACACTTGTTCCAGTGAGATTCAGTACACGCGAAAGCAACTGCAACACGGGCGAGCTCCTTCTTGCTAACTGCGCCACAACGCCGGGCGAGGCCACTGTGTATATAATGCACCCCAAAAAGTAATGAAATTCGTTACAGTGATGTAGTGGATGCTAGAAAAGGCATACTTTTCCCAGTGAGATTCAGTAGACGCGAACGCAACTGCATCACACGGGCGAGCTCCTTTTGCTAACTGCGCGACAACACCGCGCGCGGCTTCTTTGTATATAAAGTGCCCCAAAATGTTATGAAATTATTTACAATAATGTAGTGGATGCGAAAAAAGCCACACTTGTTCCAGTGAGATTCAGTATACGCGAAAGCAACTGCATCACGCGGGCGAGCTCCTTTTTGGTAACTGCGCCAACGCAGGGCGAGGCCACTGTGTATATAGTATACCCCAAGAAGTAACGAAATTCGTTACAGTGATGTAGTGGATGCTAGAAAAGGCATACTTTTCCCAGTGAGATTCAGTAGACGCGAACGCAACTGCATTACACGGGCGAGCTCCTTTTTGCTAACTGCGCGACAACACCGCGCGCGGCTTCTTTGTATATAAAGTGCCCCAAAAAGTTATGAAATTATTTACAATAATGTAGTGGATGCGAGAAAAAGCCACAATTGTTCTAGTGAGATTCAGTACACGCGAAAGCAACTGCATCACACGGGCGAGCTCCTTTTTGCTAACTGCGCCACAACGCCGGGCGCGGCAACTGTGTATATAAGGTACCCCAAAAAGTAACGAAATTCGTTACAGTGATGTAGTGGATGCTAGAAAAGGCATACTTTCCCCAGTGAGATTCAGTAGACGCGAACGCAACTGCATCACACGGGCGAGCTAATTCTTGCTAACTGCGCGACAACACCGCGCGCGGCTTCTTTGTATATAAAGTGCCCCAAAAAGTTATGAAATTATTTACAATAATGTAGTGGATGCGAGAAAAAGTCACAATTGTTCCAGTGAGATTCAGTAGACGCGAAAGCAACTGCATCACACGGGCGAGCTCCTTTTTGGTAACTGCGCCAACGCCGGGCGAGGCCACTGTGTATATAGTATACCCCAAGAAGTAACGAAATTCGTTACAGTGATGTAGTGGATGCTAGAAAAGGCATACTTTTCCCAGTGAGATTCAGTAGACGCGAACGCAACTGCATTACACGGGCGAGCTCCTTTTTGCTAACTGCGCGACAACACCGCGCGCGGCTTCTTTGTATATAAAGTGCCCCAAAAAGTTATGAAATTATTTACAATAATGTAGTGGATGCGAGAAAAAGCCACAATTGTTCTAGTGAGATTCAGTACACGCGAAAGCAACTGCAACACGGCGAGCTCCTTTTTGGTAACTGCGCCAACGCCGGGCGAGGCCACTGTGTATATAGTATACCCCAAAAAGTAACGAAATTCGTTACAGTGATGTAGTGGATGCTAGAAAAGGCGTACTTTTCCCAGTGAGATTCAGTAGACGCGAACGCAACTGCATCACACGGGCGAGCTCCTTTTTGCTAACTGCGCGACTACAGCGCGGCCTCTTTCTATATAAAGTGCCCCAAAAAGTTATGAAATTATTTACAATAATGTAGTGGATGCGAAAAAAGCCAAACTTGTTCCAGTGAGATTCAGTAGACGCGAAAGCAACTGCATCACACGGCGAGCTCCTTTTTGCTAACTGCGCCACAACGCCGGGCGAGGCGACTGTGTATATAATGTACCCCAAAAAGTAACGAAATTCGTTACAGTGATGTAGTGGATGCTAGAAAAGGCATACTTTTCCCAGTGAGATTCAGTAGACCCGAACGCAACTGCATCACACGGGCGAGCTCCTTTTTGCTAACTGCGGGACAACAGCGCGGCCTCTTTGTATATAAAGTGCCCCAAAATGTTATGAAATTATTTACAATAATGTAGTGGATGCGAAAAAAGCCACACTTGTTCCAGTGAGATTCAGTATACGCGAAAGCAACTGCATCACACGGGCGAGCTCCTTTTTGGTAACTGCGCCAACGCCGGGCGAGGCCACTGTGTATATCGTATACCCCAAGAAGTAACGAAATTCGTTACAGTGATGTAGTGGATGCTAGAAAAGGCATACTTTTCCCAGTGAGATTCAGTAGACGCGAACGCAACTGCATTACATGGGCGAGCTCCTTTTTGCTAACTGCGCGACAACACCGCGCGCGGCTTCTTTGTATATAAAGTGCCCCAAAAAGTTATGAAATTATTTACAATAATGTAGTGGATGCGAAAAAAGCCACACTTGTTCCAGTGAGATTCAGTAGACGCGAAAGCAACTGCATCACACGGCGAGCTCCTTTTTGCTAACTGCGCCACAACGCCGGGCGAGGCCACTGTGCATATACTGTACCCCAAAAAGTAACGAAATTGGTTACAGTGATGTAGTGGATGCTAGAAAAGGCATACTTTTCCCAGTGAGATTCAGTAGACGCGAACGCAACTGCATCACACGGGCGAGCTCCTTTTTGCTAACTGCGCGACAACAGCGCGGCTTCCTTGTATATAAAGTGCCCCAAAAAGTTATGAAATTATTTACAATAATGTAGTGGATGCGAGAAAAAGCCACAATTGTTCCAGTGAGATTCAGTAGACGCGAAAGGAACTGCATCACACGGCGAGTTCCTTTCTGGTAACTGCGCCACAACGCTGGGCGAAGCCACTGTGTATATAGTGTACCCCAAAAAGTAACGAAATTCGTTACAGTGATGTAGTGGATGCTAGAAAAGGCATACTTTTCCCAGTGAGATTCAGTACACGCGAAAGCAACTGCAACACGGGCGAGCTCCTTCTTGCTAACTGCGCCACAATGCCGGGCGAGGCCACTGTGTATATAATGTACCCCAAAAAGTAACGAAATTCGTTACAATAATGCAGTGGATGCGAAAAAAGCCACACTTGTTCCAGTGAGATTCAGTAGACGCGAAAGCAACTGCATCACACGGCGAGCTCCTTTTTGCTAACTGCGCCACAACGCCGGGCGAGGCCACTGTGTATATAAAGTGCCCCAAAAAGTAACGAAATTCGTTACAATAATGTAGTGGATGCGAAAAAAGCCACACTTGTTCCAGTGAGATTCAGTATACGCGAAAGCAACTGCATCACACGGGCGAGCTCCTTTTTGGTAACTGCGCCAACGCCGGGCGAGGCCACTGTGTATATCGTATACCCCAAGAAGTAACGAAATTCGTTACAGTGATGTAGTGGATGCTAGAAAAGGCATACTTTTCCCAGTGAGATTCAGTAGACGCGAACGCAACTGCATTACACGGGCGAGCTCCTTTTTGCTAACTGCGCGACAACACCGCGCGCGGCTTCTTTGTATATAAAGTGCCCCAAAAAGTTATGAAATTATTTACAATAATGTAGTGGATGCGAAAAAAGCCACACTTGTTCCAGTCAGATTCAGTAGACGCGAAAGCAACTGCATCACAAGGCGAGCTCCTTTTTGCTAACTGCGCCACAACGCCGGGCGAGGCCACTGTGCATATACTGTACCCCAAAAAGTAACGAAATTGGTTACAGTGATGTAGTGGATGCTAGAAAAGGCATACTTTTCCCAGTGAGATTCAGTAGACGCGAACGCAACTGCATCACACGGGCGAGCTCCTTTTTGCTAACTGCGCGACAACAGCGCGGCTTCCTTGTATATAAAGTGCCCCAAAAAGTTATGAAATTATTTACAATAATGTAGTGGATGCGAGAAAAAGCCACAATTGTTCCAGTGAGATTCAGTAGACGCGAAAGGAACTGCATCACACGGCGAGTTCCTTTCTGGTAACTGCGCCACAACGCTGGGCGAAGCCACTGTGTATATAGTGTACCCCAAAAAGTAACGAAATTCGTTACAGTGATGTAGTGGATGCTAGAAAAGGCATACTTTTCCCAGTGAGATTCAGTACACGCGAAAGCAACTGCAACACGGGCGAGCTCCTTCTTGCTAACTGCGCCACAATGCCGGGCGAGGCCACTGTGTATATAATGTACCCCAAAAAGTAACGAAATTCGTTACAATAATGTAGTGGATGCGAAAAAAGCCACACTTGTTCCAGTGAGATTCAATAGACGCGAAAGCAACTGCATCACACGGCGAGCTCCTTTTTGCTAACTGCGCCACAACGCCGGGCGAGGCCACTGTGTATATAAAGTGCCCCAAAAAGTAACGAAATTCGTTACAATAATGTAGTGGATGCGAAAAAAGCCACACTTGTTCCAGTGAGATTCAGTAGACGCGAAAGCAACTGCATCACACGGCGAGCTCCTTTTTGCTAACTGCGCCACAACGCCGGGCGAGGCCACTGTGTATATAATGTACCCCAAAAAGTAACGAAATTCGTTACAGTGAAGTAGTGGATGCTAGAAAAGGCATACTTTTCCCAGTGGGATTCAGTAGACGCGAACGCAACTGCATCACACGGGCGAGCTCCTTTTTGCTAACTGCGCGACAACAGCGCGGCCTCTTTCTATATAAAGTGCCCCAAAAAGTTATGAAATTATTTACAATAATGTAGTGGATGCGAAAAAAGCCACACTTGTTCCAGTGAGATTCAGTAGACGCGAAAGCAACTGCATCACACGGCGAGCTCCTTTTTGCTAACTGCGCCACAACGCCGGGCGAGGCGACTGTGTATATAATGTACCCCAAAAAGTAACGAAATTCGTTACAGTGATGTAGTGGATGCTAGAAAAGGCATACTTTTCCCAGTGAGATTCAGTAGACCCGAACGCAACTGCATCACACGGGCGAGCTCCTTTTTGCTAACTGCGGGACAACAGCGCGGCCTCTTTGTATATAAAGTGCCCCAAAATGTTATGAAATTATTTACAATAATGTAGTGGATGCGAAAAAAGCCACACTTGTTCCAGTGAGATTCAGTATACGAGAAAGCAACTGCATCACACGGGCGAGCTCCTTTTTGGTAACTGCGCCAACGCCGGGCGAGGCCACTGTGTATATAGTATACCCCAAGAAGTAACGAAATTCGTTACAGTGATGTAGTGGATGCTAGAAAAGGCATACTTTTCCCAGTGAGATTCAGTAGACGCGAACGCAACTGCATTACACGGGCGAGCTCCTTTTTGATAACTGCGCGACAACACCGCGCGCGGCTTCTTTGTATATAAAGTGCCCCAAAAAGTTATGAAATTATTTACAATAATGTAGTGGATGCTAGAAAAGGCATACTTTTCCCAGTGAGATTCAGTAGACGCGAACGCAACTGCATCACACGGGCGAGCTCCTTTTTGCTAACTGCGCGACAACAGCGCGGCTTCCTTGTATATAAAGTGCCCCAAAAAGTTATGCAATTATTTACAAAAATGTAGTGGATGCGAGAAAAAGCCACAATTGTTCCAGTGAGATTCAGTAGACGCGAAAGCAACTGAATCACACGGCGAGTTCCTTTCTGGTAACTGCGCCACAACGCTGGGCGAAGCCACTGTGTATATAGTGTACCCCAAAAAGTAACGAAATTCGTTACAGTGATGTAGTGGATGCTAGAAAAGGCATACTTTTCCCAGTGAGATTCAGTAGACGCGAACGCAACTGCATCACACGGGCGAGCTCCTTTTTGCTAACTGCGCGACAACACCGCGCGCGGCTTCTTTGTATATAAAGTGCCCCGAAAAGTTATGAAATTATTTACAATAATGTAGTGGATGCGAGAAAAAGCCACAATTGTTCATGTGAGATTCAGTACACGCGAAAGCAACTGCAACACGGGCGAGCTCCTTCTTGCTAACTGCGCCACAACGCCGGGCGAGGCCACTGTGTATATAATGTACCCGAAAAAGAAACGAAATTCGTTACAGTGATGTAGTGGATGCTAGAAAAGGCATACTTTTCCCAGTGAGATTCAGTAGACGCGAACCCAACTGCATCACACGGGCGAGCTCCTTTTTGCTAACTGCGCGACAACAGCGCGACTTCTTTGTATATAAAGTGCCCCAAAAAGTTATGAAATTATTTACAATAATGTAGTGGATGCGAAAAAAGCCACACTTGTTCTAGTGAGATTCAGTACACGCGAAAGCAACTGCAACACGGGCGAGCTCCTTCTTGCTAACTGCGCCACAACGCCGGGCGAGGCCACTGTGTATATAATGTACCCCAAAAAGTAACGAAATTCGTTACAGTGATGTAGTGGATGCTAGAAAAGGCATACTTTTCCCAGTGAGATTCAGTAGACGCGAACCCAACTGCATCACACGGGCGAGCTCCTTTTTGCTAACTGCGCGACAACAGCGCGACTTCTTTGTATATAAAGTGCCCCAAAAAGTTATGAAATTATTTACAATAATGTAGTGGATGCGAAAAAAGCCACACTTGTTCCAGTGAGATTCAGTACACGCGAAAGCAACTGCAACACGGGCGAGCTCCTTCTTGCTAACTGCGCCACAATGCCGGGCGAGGCCACTGTGTATATAATGTACCCCAAAAAGTAACGAAATTCGTTACAATAATGTAGTGGATGCGAGAAAAACGCCACACTTGTTCCAGTGAGATTCAGTAGACGCGAAAGCAACTGCATCACACGGCGAGCTCCTTTTTGCTAACTGCGCCACAACGCCGGGCGAGGCGACTGCGTATATAATGTACCCCAAAAAGTAACGAAATTCGTTACAGTGATGTAGTGGATGCTAGAAAAGGCATACTTTTCCCAGTGAGATTCAGTAGACCCGAACGCAACTGCATCACACGGGCGAGCTCCTTTTTGCTAACTGCGGGACAACAGCGCGGCCTCTTTGTATATAAAGTGCCCCAAAATGTTATGAAATTATTTACAATAATGTAGTGGATGCGAAAAAAGCCACACTTGTTCCAGTGAGATTCAGTATACGCGAAAGCAACTGCATCACACGGGCGAGCTCCTTTTTGGTAACTGCGCCAACGCCGGGCGAGGCCACTGTGTATATAGTATACCCCAAGAAGTAACGAAATTCGTTACAGTGATGTAGTGGATGCTAGAAAAGGCATACTTTTCCCAGTGAGATTCAGTAGACGCGAACGCAACTGCATTAAACGGGCGAGCTCCTTTTTGCTAACTGCGCGACAACACCGCGCGCGGCTTCTTTGTATATAAAGTGCCCCAAAAAGTTATGAAATTATTTACAATAATGTAGTGGATGCGAAAAAAGCCACACTTGTTCCAGTGAGATTCAGTAGACGCGAAAGCAACTGCATCACACGGCGAGCTCCTTTTTGCTAACTGCGCCACAACGCCCGGCGAGGCCACTTTGTATATAGTGTACCCCAAAAAGGAACGAAATTGGTTACAGTGATGTAGTGGATGCTAGAAAAGGCATACTTTTCCCAGTGAGATTCAGTAGACGCGAACGCAACTGCATCACACGGGCGAGCTCCTTTTTGCTAACTGCGCGACAACAGCGCGGCCTCTTTGTATATAAAGTGCCCCAAAAAGTGATGAAATTAATTACAATAATGTAGTGGATGCGAGAAAAAGCCACAATTGTTCTAGTGAGATTCAGTACACGCGAAAGCAACTGCATCACACGGGCGAGCTCCTTTTTGCTAACTGCGCCACAACGCCGGGCGCGGCCACTGTGTATATAAGGTACCCCAAAAAGTAATGAAATTCGTTACAGTGATGTAGTGGATGCTAGAAAAGGCATACTTTCCCCAGTGAGATTCAGTAGACGCGAACGCAACTGCATCACACGGGCGAGCTAATTCTTGCTAACTGCGCGACAACACCGCGCGCGGCTTCTTTGTATATAAAGTGCCCCAAAAAGTTATGAAATTATTTACAATAATGTAGTGGATGCGAGAAAAAGTCACAATTGTTCCAGTGAGATTCAGTAGACGCGAAAGCAACTGCATCACACGGGCGAGCTCCTTTTTGGTAACTGCGCCAACGCCGGGCGAGGCCACTGTGTATATAGTATACCCCAAGAAGTAACGAAATTCGTTACAGTGATGTAGTGGATGCTAGAAAAGGCATACTTTTCCCAGTGAGATTCAGTAGACGCGAACGCAACTGCATTACACGGGCGAGCTCCTTTTTGCTAACTGCGCGACAACACCGCGCGCGGCTTCTTTGTATATAAAGTGCCCCAAAAAGTTATGAAATTATTTACAATAATGTAGTGGATGCGAGAAAAAGCCACAATTGTTCTAGTGAGATTCAGTACACGCGAAAGCAACTGCAACACGGCGAGCTCCTTTTTGGTAACTGCGCCAACGCCGGGCGAGGCCACTGTGTATATAGTATACCCCAAAAAGTAACGAAATTCGTTACAGTGATGTAGTGGATGCTAGAAAAGGCGTACTTTTCCCAGTGAGATTCAGTAGACGCGAACGCAACTGCATCACACGGGCGAGCTCCTTTTTGCTAACTGCGCGACTACAGCGCGGCCTCTTTCTATATAAAGTGCCCCAAAAAGTTATGAAATTATTTACAATAATGTAGTGGATGCGAAAAAAGCCAAACTTGTTCCAGTGAGATTCAGTAGACGCGAAAGCAACTGCATCACACGGCGAGCTCCTTTTTGCTAACTGCGCCACAACGCCGGGCGAGGCGACTGTGTATATAATGTACCCCAAAAAGTAACGAAATTCGTTACAGTGATGTAGTGGATGCTAGAAAAGGCATACTTTTCCCAGTGAGATTCAGTAGACCCGAACGCAACTGCATCACACGGGCGAGCTCCTTTTTGCTAACTGCGGGACAACAGCGCGGCCTCTTTGTATATAAAGTGCCCCAAAATGTTATGAAATTATTTACAATAATGTAGTGGATGCGAAAAAAGCCACACTTGTTCCAGTGAGATTCAGTATACGCGAAAGCAACTGCATCACACGGGCGAGCTCCTTTTTGGTAACTGCGCCAACGCCGGGCGAGGCCACTGTGTATATCGTATACCCCAAGAAGTAACGAAATTCGTTACAGTGATGTAGTGGATGCTAGAAAAGGCATACTTTTCCCAGTGAGATTCAGTAGACGCGAACGCAACTGCATTACACGGGCGAGCTCCTTTTTGCTAACTGCGCGACAACACCGCGCGCGGCTTCTTTGTATATAAAGTGCCCCAAAAAGTTATGAAATTATTTACAATAATGTAGTGGATGCGAAAAAAGCCACACTTGTTCCAGTGAGATTCAGTAGACGCGAAAGCAACTGCATCACACGGCGAGCTCCTTTTTGCTAACTGCGCCACAACGCCGGGCGAGGCCACTGTGCATATACTGTACCCCAAAAAGTAACGAAATTGGTTACAGTGATGTAGTGGATGCTAGAAAAGGCATACTTTTCCCAGTGAGATTCAGTAGACGCGAACGCAACTGCATCACACGGGCGAGCTCCTTTTTGCTAACTGCGCGACAACAGCGCGGCTTCCTTGTATATAAAGTGCCCCAAAAAGTTATGAAATTATTTACAATAATGTAGTGGATGCGAGAAAAAGCCACAATTGTTCCAGTGAGATTCAGTAGACGCGAAAGGAACTGCATCACACGGCGAGTTCCTTTCTGGTAACTGCGCCACAACGCTGGGCGAAGCCACTGTGTATATAGTGTACCCCAAAAAGTAACGAAATTCGTTACAGTGATGTAGTGGATGCTAGAAAAGGCATACTTTTCCCAGTGAGATTCAGTACACGCGAAAGCAACTGCAACACGGGCGAGCTCCTTCTTGCTAACTGCGCCACAATGCCGGGCGAGGCCACTGTGTATATAATGTACCCCAAAAAGTAACGAAATTCGTTACAATAATGTAGTGGATGCGAAAAAAGCCACACTTGTTCCAGTGAGATTCAGTAGACGCGAAAGCAACTGCATCACACTGCGAGCTCCTTTTTGCTAACTGCGCCACAACGCCGGGCGAGGCCACTGTGTATATAAAGTGCCCCAAAAAGTAACGAAATTCGTTACAATAATGTAGTGGATGCGAAAAAAGCCACACTTGTTCCAGTGAGATTCAGTAGACGCGAAAGCAACTGCATCACACGGCGAGCTCCTTTTTGCTAACTGCGCCACAACGCCGGGCGAGGCCACTGTGTATATAATGTACCCCAAAAAGTAACGAAATTCGTTACAGTGATGTAGTGGATGCTAGAAAAGGCATACTTTTCCCAGTGGGATTCAGTAGACGCGAACGCAACTGCATCACACGGGCGAGCTCCTTTTTGCTAACTGCGCGACAACAGCGCGGCCTCTTTCTATATAAAGTGCCCCAAAAAGTTATGAAATTATTTACAATAATGTAGTGGATGCGAAAAAAGCCACACTTGTTCCAGTGAGATTCAGTAGACGCGAAAGCAACTGCATCACACGGCGAGCTCCTTCTTGCTAACTGCGCCACAACGCCGGGCGAGGCGACTGTGTATATAATGTACCCCAAAAAGTAACGAAATTCGTTACAGTGATGTAGTGGATGCTAGAAAAGGCATACTTTTCCCAGTGAGATTCAGTAGACCCGAACGCAACTGCATCACACGGGCGAGCTCCTTTTTGCTAACTGCGGGACAACAGCGCGGCCTCTTTGTATATAAAGTGCCCCAAAATGTTATGAAATTATTTACAATAATGTAGTGGATGCGAAAAAAGCCACACTTGTTCCAGTGAGATTCAGTATACGCGAAAGCAACTGCATCACACGGGCGAGCTCCTTTTTGGTAACTGCGCCAACGCCGGGCGAGGCCACTGTGTATATAGTATACCGCAAGAAGTAACGAAATTCGTTACAGTGATGTAGTGGATGCTAGAAAAGGCATACTTTTCCCAGTGAGATTCAGTAGACGCGAACGCAACTGCATTACACGGGCGAGCTCCTTTTTGATAACTGCGCGACAACACCGCGCGCGGCTTCTTTGTATATAAAGTGCCCCAAAAAGTTATGAAATTATTTACAATAATGTAGTGGATGCTAGAAAAGGCATACTTTTCCCAGTGAGATTCAGTAGACGCGAACGCAACTGCATCACACGGGCGAGCTCCTTTTTGCTAACTGCGCGACAACAGCGCGGCTTCCTTGTATATAAAGTGCCCCAAAAAGTTATGCAATTATTTACAAAAATGTAGTGGATGCGAGAAAAAGCCACAATTGTTCCAGTGAGATTCAGTAGACGCGAAAGCAACTGAATCACACGGCGAGTTCCTTTCTGGTAACTGCGCCACAACGCTGGGCGAAGCCACTGTGTATATAGTGTACCCCAAAAAGTAACGAAATTCGTTACAGTGATGTAGTGGATGCTAGAAAAGGCATACTTTTCCCAGTGAGATTCAGTAGACGCGAACGCAACTGCATCACACGGGCGAGCTCCTTTTTGCTAACTGCGCGACAACACCGCGCGCGGCTTCTTTGTATATAAAGTGCCCCGAAAAGTTATGAAATTATTTACAATAATGTAGTGGATGCGAGAAAAAGCCACAATTGTTCATGTGAGATTCAGTACACGCGAAAGCAACTGCAACACGGGCGAGCTCCTTCTTGCTAACTGCGCCACAACGCCGGGCGAGGCCACTGTGTATATAATGTACCCGAAAAAGAAACGAAATTCGTTACAGTGATGTAGTGGATGCTAGAAAAGGCATACTTTTCCCAGTGAGATTCAGTAGACGCGAACCCAACTGCATCACACGGGCGAGCTCCTTTTTGCTAACTGCGCGACAACAGCGCGACTTCTTTGTATATAAAGTGCCCCAAAAAGTTATGAAATTATTTACAATAATGTAGTGGATGCGAAAAAAGCCACACTTGTTCCAGTGAGATTCAGTACACGCGAAAGCAACTGCAACACGGGCGAGCTCCTTCTTGCTAACTGCGCCACAACGCCGGGCGAGGCCACTGTGTATATAATGTACCCCAAAAAGTAACGAAATTCGTTACAGTGATGTAGTGGATGCTAGAAAAGGCATACTTTTCCCAGTGAGATTCAGTAGACGCGAACCCAACTGCATCACACGGGCGAGCTCCTTTTTGCTAACTGCGCGACAACAGCGCGACTTCTTTGTATATAAAGTGCCCCAAAAAGTTATGAAATTATTTACAATAATGTAGTGGATGCGAAAAAAGCCACACTTGTTCCAGTGAGATTCAGTACACGCGAAAGCAACTGCAACACGGGCGAGCTCCTTCTTGCTAACTGCGCCACAATGCCGGGCGAGGCCACTGTGTATATAATGTACCCCAAAAAGTAACGAAATTCGTTACAATAATGTAGTGGATGCGAGAAAAACGCCACACTTGTTCCAGTGAGATTCAGTAGACGCGAAAGCAACTGCATCACACGGCGAGCTCCTTTTTGCTAACTGCGCCACAACGCCGGGCGAGGCGACTGCGTATATAATGTACCCCAAAAAGTAACGAAATTCGTTACAGTGATGTAGTGGATGCTAGAAAAGGCATACTTTTCCCAGTGAGATTCAGTAGACCCGAACGCAACTGCATCACACGGGCGAGCTCCTTTTTGCTAACTGCGGGACAACAGCGCGGCCTCTTTGTATATAAAGTGCCCCAAAATGTTATGAAATTATTTACAATAATGTAGTGGATGCGAAAAAAGCCACACTTGTTCCAGTGAGATTCAGTATACGCGAAAGCAACTGCATCACACGGGCGAGCTCCTTTTTGGTAACTGCGCCAACGCCGGGCGAGGCCACTGTGTATATAGTATACCCCAAGAAGTAACGAAATTCGTTACAGTGATGTAGTGGATGCTAGAAAAGGCATACTTTTCCCAGTGAGATTCAGTAGACGCGAACGCAACTGCATTAAACGGGCGAGCTCCTTTTTGCTAACTGCGCGACAACACCGCGCGCGGCTTCTTTGTATATAAAGTGCCCCAAAAAGTTATGAAATTATTTACAATAATGTAGTGGATGCGAAAAAAGCCACACTTGTTCCAGTGAGATTCAGTAGACGCGAAAGCAACTGCATCACACGGCGAGCTCCTTTTTGCTAACTGCGCCACAACGCCCGGCGAGGCCACTTTGTATATAGTGTACCCCAAAAAGGAACGAAATTGGTTACAGTGATGTAGTGGATGCTAGAAAAGGCATACTTTTCCCAGTGAGATTCAGTAGACGCGAACGCAACTGCATCACACGGGCGAGCTCCTTTTTGCTAACTGCGCGACAACAGCGCGGCCTCTTTGTATATAAAGTGCCCCAAAAAGTGATGAAATTAATTACAATAATGTAGTGGATGCGAGAAAAAGCCACAATTGTTCTAGTGAGATTCAGTACACGCGAAAGCAACTGCATCACACGGGCGAGCTCCTTTTTGCTAACTGCGCCACAACGCCGGGCGCGGCCACTGTGTATATAAGGTACCCCAAAAAGTAATGAAATTCGTTACAGTGATGTAGTGGATGCTAGAAAAGGCATACTTTCCCCAGGGAGATTCAGTAGACGCGAACGCAACTGCATCAAACGGGCGAGCTCCTTTTTGCTAACTGCGCGACAACACCGCGCGCGGCTTCTTTGTATGTAAAGTGCCCCACAAAGTAACGAAATTCGTTACAATTATGCAGTGGATGCGAAAAAAGCCACACTTGTTCCAGTGAGATTCAGTACACGCGAAAGCAACTGCAACACGGGCGAGCTCCTTCTTGCTAACTGCGCCACAATGCCGGGCGAGGCCACTGTGTATATAATGTACCCCAAAAAGTAACGAAATTCGTTACCGTGATGTAGTGGATGCTAGAAAAGGCATACTTTTCCCAGTGAGATTCAGTAGACGCGAACGCAACTGCATCGCACGAGCGAGCTCCTTTTTGCTAACTGCGCGACAACACCGCGCGCGGCTTCTTTGTATATAAAGTGCCCCAACAAGTTATGAAATTATTTACAATAATGTAGTGGATGCGAAAAAAGCCACACTTGTTCCAGTGAGATTCAGTAGACGCGAAAGCAACTGGAACACGGGCGAGCTCCTTCTTGCTAACTGCGCCACAACGCCGGGCGAGGCCACTGTGTATATAATGTACCCCAAAAAAGTAACGAAATTCGTTACAGTGATGTAGTGGATGCTAGAAAAGGCATACTTTTCCCAGTGAGATTCAGTAGACGCGAACGCAACTGCATCACACGGGCGAGCTCCTTTTTGCTAACTGCGCGACAACACCGCGCGCGGCTTCTTTGTATATAAAGTGCCCCACAAAGTTATGAAATTATTTACAATAATGTAGTGGATGCGAGAAAAAGGCCACAGTTGTTCCAGTGAGATTCAGTAGACGCGAAAGCAACTGCATCACACGGCGAGCTCCTTTTTGCTAACTGCGCCACAACGCCGGGCGAGGCCACTGTGTATAAAATGTACCCCAAAAGGTAACGAAATTCGTTACAGTGATGTAGTGGATGCTAGAAAAGGCATACTTTTCCCAGAGAGATTCAGTAGACGCGAACGCAACTGCATCACACGGGCGAGCTCCATTTTTGCTAACTGCGCGACAACACCGCGCCCGGCTTCTTTGTATGTAAAGTGCCCCACAAAGTTATGAAATTATTTACAATAATGTAGTGGATGTGAGAAAAAGCCACAATTGTTCCAGTGAGATTCAGTACACGCGAAAGCAACTGCATCACACGGGCGAGCTCCTTTTTGCTAACTGCGTCACAACGCCGGGCGCGGCAACTGTGTATATAAGGTACCCCAAAAAGTAACGAAATTCGTTAAAGTGATGTAGTGGATGCTAGAAAAGGCATACTTTCCCCAGTGAGATTCAGTAGACGCGAACGCAACTGCATCACACGGGCGAGCTCCTTTCGCGACTTCTTTGTATATAAAGTGCCCCAAAAAGGTATGAAATTATTTACAATAATGTAGTGGATGCGAGAAAAAGCCACAATTGTTCATGTGAGATTCAGTACACGCGAAAGCAACTGCAACACGGGCGAGCTCCTTCTTGCTAACTGCGCCACAACGCCGGGCGAGGCCACTGTGTATATAATGTACCCCAAAAAGTAACGAAATTCGTTACAGTGATGTAGTGGATGCTAGAAAAGGCATACTTTTCCCTGTGAGATTCAGTAGACGCGAACCCAACTGCATCACACGGGCGAGCTCCTTTTTGCTAACTGCGCGACAACACCGCGCGCGGCTTCTTTGTATATAAAGTGCCCCACAAAGTTATGAAATTATTTACAATAATGTAGTGGATGCGAGAAAAAGCCACAATTGTTCCAGTGAGATTCAGTACACGCGAATGCAACTGCATCACACGGGCGAGCTCCTTTTTGCTAACTGCGCCACAACGCCCGGCGAGGCCACTGCGTATATAACGTACACCAAAAAGTAACGAATTCGTTACAGTGATGTAGTGGATGCTAGAAAAGGCATACTTTTCCGAGTGAGATTCAGTAGACGTGAACGTAACTGCATCACACGGGCGAGCTCCTTTTTGCTAACTGCGCCACAACGCCGGGCGAGGCCACGGTGTATATAAAGTACCCCAAAAGGTAACGAAATTCGTTACAGTGACGTAGTGGATGCTAGAAAAGGCATACTTTTCCCAGTGAGATTCAGTAGAAGCGAACGCAACTGCATCCCACGGGCGAGCTCCTTTTTGCTAACTGCGCGACAACAGCGCGGCCTCTTTGTATATAAAGTGCCCCAAAAAGTTATGAAATTATTTACAATAATGTAGTGGATGCGAGAAAAAGCCACAATTGTTCTAGTGAGATTCAGTACACGCGAAAGCAACTGCATCACACGGGCGAGCTCCTTTTTGCTAACTGCGTCACAACGCCGGGCGCGGCAACTGTGTATATAAGGTACTCCAAAAAGTAACGAAATTCGTTACAGTGATGTAGTGGATGCTAGAAAAGGCATACTTTCCCCAGTGAGATTCAGTAGACGCGAACGCAACTGCATCACACGGGCGAGCTCCTTTCGCGACTTCTTTGTATATAAAGTGCCCCAAAAAGGTATGAAATTATTTACAATAATGTAGTGGATGCGAGAAAAAGCCACAATTGTTCATGTGAGATTCAGTACACGCGAAAGCAACTGCAACACGGGCGAGCTCCTTCTTGCTAACTGCGCCACAACGCCGGGCGAGGCCACTGTGTATATAATGCACCCCAAAAAGTAATGAAATTCGTTACAGTGATGTAGTGGATGCTAGAAAAGGCATACTTTTCCCAGTGAGATTCAGTAGACGCGAACGCAACTGCATCGCACGAGCGAGCTCCTTTTTGCTAACTGCGCGACAACACCGCGCGCGGCTTCTTTGTATATAAAGTGCCCCAAAAAGTTATGAAATTATTTACAATAATGTAGTGGATGCGAAAAAAGCCACACTTGTTCCAGTGAGATTCAGTAGACGCGAAAGCAACTGCAACACGGGCGAGCTCCTTCTTGCTAACTGCGCCACAACGCCGGGCGAGGCCACTGTGTATATAATGTACCCCAAAAAAGTAACGAAATTCGTTACAGTGATGTAGTGGATGCTAGAAAAGGCATACTTTTCCCAGTGAGATTCAGTAGACGCGAACGCAACTGCATCACACGGGCGAGCTCCTTTTTGCTAACTGCGCGACAACACCGCGCGCGGCTTCTTTGTATATAAAGTGCCCCAAAAAGTTATGAAATTATTTACAATAATGTAGTGGATGCGAGAAAAAGGCCACAGTTGTTCCAGTGAGATTCAGTAGACGCGAAAGCAACTGCATCACACGGCGAGCTCCTTTTTGCTAACTGCGCCACAACGCCGGGCGAGGCCACTGTGTATATAATGTACCCCAAAAGGTAACGAAATTCGTTACAGTGATGTAATGGATGCTAGAAAAGGCATACTTTTCCCAGTGAGATTCAGTAGACGCGAACGCAACTGCATCACACGGGCGAGCTCCTTTTTGCTAACTGCGCGACAACACCGCGCGCGGCTTCTTTGTATATAAAGTGCCCCACAAAGTTATGAAATTATTTACAATAATGTAGTGGATGCGAGAAAAAGGCCACAGTTGTTCCAGTGAGATTCAGTAGACGCGAAAGCAACTGCATCACACGGCGAGCTCCTTTTTGCTTACTGCGCCACAACGCCGGGCGAGGCCACTGTGTATAAAATGTACCCCAAAAGGTAACGAAATTCGTTACAGTGATGTAATGGATGCTAGAAAAGGCATACTTTTCCCAGAGAGATTCAGTAGACGCGAACGCAACTGCATCACACGGGCGAGCTCCATTTTTGCTAACTGCGCGACAACACCGCGCCCGGCTTCTTTGTATATAAAGTGCCCCACAAAGTTATGAAATTATTTACAATAATGTAGTGGATGCGAGAAAAAGCCACAATTGTTCCAGTGAGATTCAGTACACGCGAAAGCAACTGCATCACACGGCGAGCTCCTTTTTGCTAACTGCGCCACAACGCCGGGCGAGGCCACTGTGTATATAATGTACCCCAAAAAGTAACGAAATTCGTTACAGTGATGTAGTGGATGCTAGAAAAGGCATACTTTTCCCAGTGAGATTCAGTAGACGCGAACGCAACTGCATCACACGGGCGAGCTCCTTTTTGCTAACTGCGCGACAACACCGCGCGCGGCTTCTTTGTATATAAAGTGCCCCACAAAGTTATGAAATTATTTACAATAATGTAGTGGATGCGAGAAAAAGCCACAATTGTTCCAGTGAGATTCAGTACACGCGAATGCAACTGCATCACACGGGCGAGCTCCTTTTTGCTAACTGCGCCACAACGCCCGGCGAGGCCACTGTGTATATAACGTACACCAAAAAGTAACGAATTCGTTACAGTGATGTAGTGGATGCTAGAAAAGGCATACTTTTCCGAGTGAGATTCAGTAGACGTGAACCTAACTGCATCACACGGGCGAGCTCCTTTTTGCTAACTGCGCCACAACGCCGGGCGAGGCCACTGTGTATATAAAGTACCCCAAAAGGTAACGAAATTCGTTACAGTGACGTAGTGGATGCTAGAAAAGGCATACTTTTCCCAGTGAGATTCAGTAGACGCGAACGCAACTGCATCACACGGGCGAGCTCCTTTTTGCTAACTGCGCGACAACACCGCGCGCGGCTTCTTTGTATATAAAGTGCCCCACAAAGTTATGAAATTATTTACAATAATGTAGTGGATGCGAGAAAAAGCCACAATTGTTCCAGTGAGATTCAGTACACGCGAAAGCAACTGCATCACACGGCGAGCTCCTTTTTGCTAACTGCGCCACAACGCCGGGCGAGGCCACTGTGTATATAATGTACCCCAAAAAGTAACGAAATTCGTTACAGTGATGTAGTGGATGCTAGAAATGGCATACTTTTCCCAGTGAGATTCAGTAGAAGCGAACGCAACTGCATCCCACGGGCGAGCTCCTTTTTGCTAACTGCGCGACAACAGCGCGGCCTCTTTGTATATAAAGTGCCCCAAAAAGTTATGAAATTATTTACAATAATGTAGTGGATGCGAGAAAAAGCCACAATTGTTCTAGTGAGATTCAGTACACGCGAAAGCAACTGCATCACACGGGCGAGCTCCTTTTTGCTAACTGCGTCACAACGCCGGGCGCGGCAACTGTGTATATAAGGTACCCCAAAAAGTAACGAAATTCGTTACAGTGATGTAGTGGATGCTAGAAAAGGCATACTTTCCCCAGTGAGATTCAGTAGACGCGAACGCAACTGCATCACACGGGCGAGCTCCTTTCGCGACTTCTTTGTATATAAAGTGCCCCAAAAAGGTATGAAATTATTTACAATAATGTAGTGGATGCGAGAAAAAGCCACAATTGTTCATGTGAGATTCAGTACACGCGAAAGCAACTGCAACACGGGCGAGCTCCTTCTTGCTAACTGCGCCACAACGCCGGGCGAGGCCACTGTGTATATAATGTACCCCAAAAAGTAACGAAATTCGTTACAGTGATGTAGTGGATGCTAGAAAAGGCATACTTTTCCCAGTGAGATTCAGTAGACGCGAACCCAACTGCATCACACGGGCGAGCTCCTTTTTGCTAACTGCGCGACAACAGCGCGACTTCTTTGTATATAAAGTGCCCCACAAAGTTATGAAATTATTTACAATAATGTAGTGGATGCGAGAAAAAGCCACAATTGTTCCAGTGAGATTCAGTACACGCGAAAGCAACTGCATCACACGGGTGAGCTCCTTTTTGCTAACTGCGCCACAACGCCCGGCGAGGCCACTGCGTATATAACGTACACCAAAAAGTAACGAATTCGTTACAGTGATGTAGTGGATGCTAGAAAAGGCATACTTTTCCGAGTGAGATTCAGTAGACGTGAACGTAACTGCATCACACGGGCGAGCTCCTTTTTGCTAACTGCGCCACAACGCCGGGCGAGGCCACTGTGTATATAAAGTACCCCAAAAGGTAACGAAATTCGTTACAGTGACGTAGTGGATGCTAGAAAAGGCATACTTTTCCCAGTGAGATTCAGTAGACGCGAACGCAACTGCATCACACGGGCGAGCTCCTTTTTGCTAACTGCGCGACAACACCGCGCGCGGCTTCTTTGTATATAAAGTGCCCCACAAAGTTATGAAATTATTTACAATAATGTAGTGGATGCGAGAAAAAGCCACAATTGTTCCAGTGAGATTCAGTACACGCGAAAGCAACTGCATCACACGGCGAGCTCCTTTTTGCTAACTGCGCCACAACGCCGGGCGAGGCCACTGTGTATATAATGTACCCCAAAAAGTAACGAAATTCGTTACAGTGATGTAGTGGATGCTAGAAAAGGCATACTTTTCCCAGTGAGATTCAGTAGAAGCGAGCGCAACTGCATCCCACGGACGAGCTCCTTTTTGCTAACTGCGCGACAACAGCGCGGCCTCTTTGTATATAAAGTGCCCCAAAAAGTTATGAAATTATTTACAATAATGTAGTGGATGCGAGAAAAAGCCACAATTGTTCTAGTGAGATTCAGTACACGCGAAAGCAACTGCATCACACGGGCGAGCTCCTTTTTGCTAACTGCGTCACAACGCCGGGCGCGGCAACTGTGTATATAAGGTACTCCAAAAAGTAACGATATTCGTTACAGTGATGTAGTGGATGCTAGAAAAGGCATACTTTCCCCAGTGAGATTCAGTAGACGCGAACGCAACTGCATCACACGGGCGAGCTCCTTTCGCGACTTCTTTGTATATAAAGTGCCCCAAAAAGGTATGAAATTATTTACAATAATGTAGTGGATGCGAGAAAAAGCCACAATTGTTCATGTGAGATTCAGTACACGCGAAAGCAACTGCAACACGGGCGAGCTCCTTCTTGCTAACTGCGCCACAACGCCGGGCGAGGCCACTGTGTATATAATGTACCCCTAGAAGTAACGAAATTCGTTACAGTGATGTAGTGGATGCTAGAAAAGGCATACTTTTCCCAGTGAGATAAAGTAGACGCGAACCCAACTGCATCACACGGGCGAGCTCCTTTTTGCTAACTGCGCGACAACAGCGCGACTTCTTTGTATATAAAGTGCCCCAAAAAGTTATGAAATTATTTACAATAATGTAGTGGATGCGAGAAAAAGCCACAATTGTTCATGTGAGATTCAGTACACGCGAAAGCAACTGCAACACGGGCGAGCTCCTTCTTGCTAACTGCGCCACAACGCCGGGCGAGGCCACTGTGTATATAATGTACCCCAAAAAGTAATGAAATTCGTTACAGTGATGTAGTGGATGCTAGAAAAGGCATACTTTCCCAGTGAGATTCAGTAGACGCGAACGCAACTGCATCGCACGAGCGAGCTCCTTTTTGCTAACTGCGCGACAACACCGCGCGCGGCTTCTTTGTATATAAAGTGCCCCAAAAAGTTATGAAATTATTTACAATAATGTAGTGGATGCGAAAAAAGCCACACTTGTTCCAGTGAGATTCAGTAGACGCGAAAGCAACTGCAACACGGGCGAGCTCCTTCTTGCTAACTGCGCCACAACGCCGGGCGAGGCCACTGTGTATATAATGTACCCCAAAAAAGTAACGAAATTCGTTACAGTGATGTAGTGGATGCTAGAAAAGGCATACTTTTCCCAGTGAGATTCAGTAGACGCGAACGCAACTGCATCACACGGGCGAGCTCCTTTTTGCTAACTGCGCGACAACACCGCGCGCGGCTTCTTTGTATATAAAGTGCCCCACAAAGTTATGAAATTATTTACAATAATGTAGTGGATGCGAGAAAAAGGCCACAGTTGTTCCAGTGAGATTCAGTAGACGCGAAAGCAACTGCATCACACGGCGAGCTCCTTTCGCGACTTCTTTGTATATAAAGTGCCCCAAAAAGGTATGAAATTATTTACAATAATGTAGTGGATGCGAGAAAAAGCCACAATTGTTCATGTGAGATTCAGTACACGCGAAAGCAACTGCAACACGGGCGAGCTCCTTCTTGCTAACTGCGCCACAACGCCGGGCGAGGCCACTGTGTATATAATGTACCCCAAAAAGTAACGAAATTCGTTACAGTGATGTAGTGGATGCTAGAAAAGGCATACTTTTCCCAGTGAGATTCAGTAGACGCGAACCCAACTGCATCACACGGGCGAGCTCCTTTTTGCTAACTGCGCGACAACAGCGCGACTTCTTTGTATATAAAGTGCCCCACAAAGTTATGAAATTATTTACAATAATGTAGTGGATGCGAGAAAAAGCCACAATTGTTCATGTGAGATTCAGTACACGCGAAAGCAACTGCATCACACGGGTGAGCTCCTTTTTGCTAACTGCGCCACAACGCCCGGCGAGGCCACTGCATATATAACGTACACCAAAAAGTAACGAATTCGTTACAGTGATGTAGTGGATGCTAGAAAAGGCATACTTTTCCGAGTGAGATTCAGTAGACGTGAACGTAACTGCATCACACGGGCGAGCTCCTTTTTGCTAACTGCGCCACAACGCCGGGCGAGGCCACTGTGTATATAAAGTACCCCAAAAGGTAACGAAATTCGTTACAGTGACGTAGTGGATGCTAGAAAAGGCATACTTTTCCCAGTGAGATTCAGTAGACGCGAACGCAACTGCATCACACGGGCGAGCTCCTTTTTGCTAACTGCGCGACAACACCGCGCGCGGCTTCTTTGTATATGAAGTGCCCCACAAAGTTATGAAATTATTTACAATAATGTAGTGGATGCGAGAAAAAGCCACAATTGTTCCAGTGAGATTCAGTACACGCGAAAGCAACTGCATCACACGGCGAGCTCCTTTTTGCTAACTGCGCCACAACGCCGGGCGAGGCCACTGTGTATATAATGTACCCCAAAAAGTAACGAAATTCGTTACAGTGATGTAGTGGATGCTAGAAAAGGCATACTTTTCCCAGTGAGATTCAGTAGAAGCGAGCGCAACTGCATCCCACGGACGAGCTCCTTTTTGCTAACTGCGCGACAACAGCGCGGCCTCTTTGTATATAAAGTGCCCCAAAAAGTTATGAAATTATTTACAATAATGTAGTGGATGCGAGAAAAAGCCACAATTGTTCTAGTGAGATTCAGTACACGCGAAAGCAACTCCATCACACGGGCGAGCTCCTTTTTGCTAACTGCGTCACAACGCCGGGCGCGGCAACTGTGTATATAAGGTACTCCAAAAAGTAACGATATTCGTTACAGTGATGTAGTGGATGCTAGAAAAGGCATACTTTCCCCAGTGAGATTCAGTAGACGCGAACGCAACTGCATCACACGGGCGAGCTCCTTTCGCGACTTCTTTGTATATAAAGTGCCCCAAAAAGGTATGAAATTATTTACAATAATGTAGTGGATGCGAGAAAAAGCCACAATTGTTCATGTGAGATTCAGTACACGCGAAAGCAACTGCAACACGGGCGAGCTCCTTCTTGCTAACTGCGCCACAACGCCGGGCGAGGCCACTGTGTATATAATGTACCCCAAAAAGTAATGAAATTCGTTACAGTGATGTAGTGGATGCTAGAAAAGGCATACTTTTCCCAGTGAGATTCAGTAGACGCGAACGCAACTGCATCGCACGAGCGAGCTCCTTTTTGCTAACTGCGCGACAACACCGCGCGCGGCTTCTTTGTATATAAAGTGCCCCAAAAAGTTATGAAATTATTTACAATAATGTAGTGGATGCGAAAAAAGCCACACTTGTTCCAGTGAGATTCAGTAGACGCGAAAGCAACTGCAACACGGGCGAGCTCCTTCTTGCTAACTGCGCCACAACGCCGGGCGAGGCCACTGTGTATATAATGTACCCCAAAAAAGTAACGAAATTCGTTACAGTGATGTAGTGGATGCTAGAAAAGGCATACTTTTCCCAGTGAGATTCAGTAGACGCGAACGCAACTGCATCACACGGGCGAGCTCCTTTTTGCTAACTGCGCGACAACACCGCGCGCGGCTTCTTTGTATATAAAGTGCCCCACAAAGTTATGAAATTATTTACAATAATGTAGTGGATGCGAGAAAAAGGCCACAGTTGTTCCAGTGAGATTCAGTAGACGCGAAAGCAACTGCATCACACGGCGAGCTCCTTTTTGCTAACTGCGCCACAACGCCGGGCGAGGCCACTGTGTATAAAATGTACCCCAAAAGGTAACGAAATTCGTTACAGTGATGTAGTGGATGCTAGAAAAGGCATACTTTTCCCAGAGAGATTCAGTAGACGCGAACGCAACTGCATCACACGGGCGAGCTCCATTTTTGCTAACTGCGCGACAACACCGCGCCCGGCTTCTTTGTATATAAAGTGCCCCACAAAGTTATGAATTTATTTACAATAATGTAGTGGATGCGAGAAAAAGCCACAATTGTTCCAGTCAGATTCAGTACACGCGAGAGCAACTGCATCACACGGCGAGCTCCTTTTTGCTAACTGCGCCACAACGCCGGGCGAGGCCACTGTGTATATAATGTACCCCAAAAAGTAACGAAATTCGTTACAGTGATGTAGTGGATGCTAGAAAAGGCATACTTTTCCCAGTGAGATTCAGTAGACGCGAACGCAACTGCATCACACGGGCGAGCTCCTTTTTGCTAACTGCGCGACAACACCGCGCGCGGCTTCTTTGTATATAAAGTGCCCCACAAAGTTATGAAATTATTTACAATAATGTAGTGGATGCGAGAAAAAGCCACAATTGTTCCAGTGAGATTCAGTACACGCGAATGCAACTGCATCACACGGGCGAGCTCCTTTTTGCTAACTGCGCCACAACGCCCGGCGAGGCCACTGTGTATATAACGTACACCAAAAAGTAACGAATTCGTTACTGTGATGTAGTGGATGCTAGAAAAGGCATACTTTTCCGAGTGAGATTCAGTAGACGTGAACCTAACTGCATCACACGGGCGAGCTCCTTTTTGCTAACTGCGCCACAACGCCGGGCGAGGCCACTGTGTATATAAAGTACCCCAAAAGGTAACGAAATTCGTTACAGTGACGTAGTGGATGCTAGAAAAGGCATACTTTTCCCAGTGAGATTCAGTAGACGCGAACGCAACTGCATCACACGGGCGAGCTCCTTTTTGCTAACTGCGCGACAACACCGCGCGCGGCTTCTTTGTATATAAAGTGCCCCACAAAGTTATGAAATTATTTACAATAATGTAGTGGATGCGAGAAAAAGCCACAATTGTTCCAGTGAGATTCAGTACACGCGAAAGCAACTGCATCACACGGCGAGCTCCTTTTTGCTAACTGCGCCACAACGCCGGGCGAGGCCACTGTGTATATAATGTACCCCAAAAAGTAACGAAATTCGTTACAGTGATGTAGTGGATGCTAGAAATGGCATACTTTTCCCAGTGAGATTCAGTAGAAGCGAACGCAACTGCATCCCACGGGCGAGCTCCTTTTTGCTAACTGCGCGACAACAGCGCGGCCTCTTTGTATATAAAGTGCCCCAAAAAGTTATGAAATTATTTACAATAATGTAGTGGATGCGAGAAAAAGCCACAATTGTTCTAGTGAGATTCAGTACACGCGAAAGCAACTGCATCACACGGGCGAGCTCCTTTTTGCTAACTGCGTCACAACGCCGGGCGCGGCAACTGTGTATATAAGGTACCCCAAAAAGTAACGAAATTCGTTACAGTGATGTAGTGGATGCTAGAAAAGGCATACTTTCCCCAGTGAGATTCAGTAGACGCGAACGCAACTGCATCACACGGGCGAGCTCCTTTCGCGACTTCTTTGTATATAAAGTGCCCCAAAAAGGTATGAAATTATTTACAATAATGTAGTGGATGCGAGAAAAAGCCACAATTGGTCATGTGAGATTCAGTACACGCGAAAGCAACTGCAACACGGGCGAGCTCCTTCTTGCTAACTGCGCCACAACGCCGGGCGAGGCCACTGTGTATATAATGTACCCCAAAAAGTAACGAAATTCGTTACAGTGATGTAGTGGATGCTAGAAAAGGCATACTTTTCCCAGTGAGATTCAGTAGACGCGAACCCAACTGCATCACACGGGCGAGCTCCTTTTTGCTAACTGCGCGACAACAGCGCGACTTCTTTGTATATAAAGTGCCCCACAAAGTTATGAAATTATTTACAATAATGTAGTGGATGCGAGAAAAAGCCACAATTGTTCCAGTGAGATTCAGTACACGCGAAAGCAACTGCATCACACGGGCGAGCTCCTTTTTGCTAACTGCGCCACAACGCCCGGCGAGGCCACTGCGTATATAACGTACACCAAAAAGTAACGAATTCGTTACAGTGATGTAGTGGATGCTAGAAAAGGCATACTTTTCCGAGTGAGATTCAGTAGACGTGAACGTAACTGCATCACACGGGCGAGCTCCTTTTTGCTAACTGCGCCACAACGCCGGGCGAGGCCACTGTGTATATAAAGTACCCCAAAAGGTAACGAAATTCGTTACAGTGACGTAGTGGATGCTAGAAAAGGCATACTTTTCCCAGTGAGATTCAGTAGACGCGAACGCAACTGCATCACACGGGCGAGCTCCTTTTTGCTAACTGCGCGACAACACCGCGCGCGGCTTCTTTGTATATAAAGTGCCCCACAAAGTTATGAAATTATTTACAATAATGTAGTGGATGCGAGAAAAAGCCACAATTGTTCCAGTGAGATTCAGTACACGCGAAAGCAACTGCATCACACGGCGAGCTCCTTTTTGCTAACTGCGCCACAACGCCGGGCGAGGCCACTGTGTATATAATGTACCCCAAAAAGTAACGAAATTCGTTACAGTGATGTAGTGGATGCTAGAAAAGGCATACTTTTCCCAGTGAGATTCAGTAGAAGCGAACGCAACTGCATCCAACGGGCGAGCTCCTTTTTGCTAACTGCGCGACAACAGCGCGGCCTCTTTGTATATAAAGTGCCCCAAAAAGTTATGAAATTATTTACAATAATGTAGTGGATGCGAGAAAAAGCCACAATTGTTCTAGTGAGATTCAGTACACGCGAAAGCAACTGCATCACACGGGCGAGCTCCTTTTTGCTAACTGCGTCACAACGCCGGGCGCGGCAACTGTGTATATAGTATACCCCAAGAAGTAACGAAATTCGTTACAGTGATGTAGTGGATGCTAGAAAAGGCATACTTTTCCCAGTGAGATTCAGTAGACGCGAACGCAACTGCATCACACGGGCGAGCTCCTTTCGCGACTTCTTTGTATATAAAGTGCCCCAAAAAGGTATGAAATTATTTACAATAATGTAGTGGATGCGAGAAAAAGCCACAATTGTTCATGTGAGATTCAGTACACGCGAAAGCAACTGCAACACGGGCGAGCTCCTTCTTGCTAACTGCGCCACAACGCCGGGCGAGGCCACTGTGTATATAATGTGCCCCAAAAAGTAACGAAATTCGTTACAGTGATGTAGTGGATGCTAGAAAAGGCATACTTTTCCCAGTGAGATTCAGTAGACGCGAACGCAACGGCATCACACGGGCGAGCTCCTTTTTGCTAACTGCGGGACAACAGCGCGGCCTCTTTGTATATAAAGTGCCCCAAAATGTTATGAAATTATTTACAATAATGTAGTGGATGCGAAAAAAGCCACACTTGTTCCAGTGAGATTCAGTATACGCGAAAGCAACTGCATCACGCGGGCGAGCTCCTTTTTGGTAACTGCGCCAACGCCGGGCGAGGCCACTGTGTATATAGTATACCCCAAGAAGTAACGAAATTCGTTACAGTGATGTAGTGGATGCTAGAAAAGGCATACTTTTCCCAGTGAGATTCAGTAGACGCGAACGCAACTGCATTATACGGGCGAGCTCCTTTTTGCTAACTGCGCGACAACACCGCGCGCGGCTTCTTTGTATATAAAGTGCCCCAAAAAGTTATGAAATTATTTACAATAATGTAGTGGATGCGAGAAAAAGCCACAATTGTTCTAGTGAGATTCAGTACACGCGAAAGCAACTGCATCACACGGGCGAGCTCCTTTTTGCTAACTGCGCCACAACGCCGGGCGCGGCAACTGTGTATATAAGGTACCCCAAAAAGTAACGAAATTCGTTACAGTGATGTAGTGGATGCTAGAAAAGGCATACTTTCCCCAGTGAGATTCAGTAGACGCGAACGCAACTGCATCACACGGGCGAGCTAATTCTTGCGAACTGCGCGACAACACCGCGCGCGGCTTCTTTGTATATAAAGTGCCCCACAAACTTATGCAATTATTTACAATAATGTAGTTGATGCGAGAAAAAGCCACAATTGTTCCAGTGAGATTCAGTACACGCGAAAGCAACTGCATCACACGGGCGAGCTCCTTTTTGCTAACTGCGTCACAACGCCGGGCGCGGCAACTGTGTATATAGTATACCCCAAGAAGTAACGAAATTCGTTACAGTGATGTAGTGGATGCTAGAAAAGGCATACTTTTCCCAGTGAGATTCAGTAGACGCGAACGCAACTGCATCACACGGGCGAGCTCCTTTCGCGACTTCTTTGTATATAAAGTGCCCCAAAAAGGTATGAAATTATTTACAATAATGTAGTGGATGCGAGAAAAAGCCACAATTGTTCATGTGAGATTCAGTACACGCGAAAGCAACTGCAACACGGGCGAGCTCCTTCTTGCTAACTGCGCCACAACGCCGGGCGAGGCCACTGTGTATATAATGTGCCCCAAAAAGTAACGAAATTCGTTACAGTGATGTAGTGGATGCTAGAAAAGGCATACTTTTCCCAGTGAGATTCAGTAGACGCGAACGCAACGGCATCACACGGGCGAGCTCCTTTTTGCTAACTGCGGGACAACAGCGCGGCCTCTTTGTATATAAAGTGCCCCAAAAAGTTATGAAATTATTTACAATAATGTAGTGGATGCGAAAAAAGCCACACTTGTTCCAGTGAGATTCAGTAGACGCGAAAACAACTGCATCACACGGCGAGCTCCTTTTTGCTAACTGCGCCACAACGCCCGGCGAGGCCACTGTGTATATAGTGTACCCCAAAAAGTAACGAAATTGGTTACAGTGATGTAGTGGATGCTAGAAAAGGCATACTTTTCCCAGTGAGATTCAGTAGACCCGAACGCAACTGCATCACACGGGCGAGCTCCTTTTTGCTAACTGCGGGACAACATCGCGGCCTCTTTGTATATAAAGTGCCCCACAATGTTATGAAATTATTTACAATAATGTAGTGGATGCGAAAAAAGCCACACTTGTTCCAGTGAGATTCAGTATACGCGAAAGCAACTGCATCACACGGGCGAGCTCCTTTTTGGTAACTGCGCCAACGCCGGGCGAGGCCACTGTGTATATAGTATACCCCAAGAAGTAACGAAATTCGTTACAGTGATGTAGTGGATGCTAGAACAGGCATACTTTTCCCAGTGAGATTCAGTAGACGCGAACGCAACTGCATTAAACGGGCGAGCTCCTTTTTGCTAACTGCGCGACAACACCGCGCGCGGCTTCTTTGTATATAAAGTGCCCCAAAAAGTTATGAAATTATTTACAATAATGTAGTGGATGCGAAAAAAGCCACACTTGTTCCAGTGAGATTCAGTAGACGCGAAAACAACTGCATCACACGGCGAGCTCCTTTTTGCTAACTGCGCCACAACGCCCGGCGAGGCCACTGTGTATATAGTGTACCCCAAAAAGTAACGAAATTGGTTACAGTGATGTAGTGGATGCTAGAAAAGGCATACTTTTCCCAGTGAGATTCAGTAGACGCGAACGCAACTGCATCACACGGGCGAGCTCCTTTTTGCTAACTGCGCGACAACAGCGCGGCTTCCTTGTATATAAAGTGCCCCAAAAAGTTATGAAATTATTTACAATAATGTAGTGGATGCGAGAAAAAGCCACAATTGTTCCAGTGAGATTCAGTACACGCGAAAGCAACTGCATCACACGGCGAGCTCCTTTTTGCTAACTGCGCCACAACGCCGGGCGAGGCCACTGTGTATATAATGTACCCCAAAAAGTAACGAAATTCGTTACAGTGATGTAGTGGATGCTAGAAAAGGCATACTTTTCCCAGTGAGATTCAGTAGAAGCGAGCGCAACTGCATCCCACGGACGAGCTCCTTTTTGCTAACTGCGCGACAACAGCGCGGCCTCTTTGTATATAAAGTGCCCCAAAAAGTTATGAAATTATTTACAATAATGTAGTGGATGCGAGAAAAAGCCACAATTGTTCTAGTGAGATACAGTACACGCGAAAGCAACTCCATCACACGGGCGAGCTCCTTTTTGCTAACTGCGTCACAACGCCGGGCGCGGCAACTGTGTATATAAGGTACTCCAAAAAGTAACGATATTCGTTACAGTGATGTAGTGGATGCTAGAAAAGGCATACTTTCCCCAGTGAGATTCAGTAGACGCGATCGCAACTGCATCACACGGGCGAGCTCCTTTTGCGACTTCTTTGTATATAAAGTGCCCCAAAAAGGTATGAAATTATTTACAATAATGTAGTGGATGCGAGAAAAAGCCACAATTGTTCATGTGAGATTCAGTACACGCGAAAGCAACTGCAACACGGGCGAGCTCCTTCTTGCTAACTGCGCCACAACGCCGGGCGAGGCCACTGTGTATATAATGTACCCCAAAAAGTAATGAAATTCGTTACAGTGATGTAGTGGATGCTAGAAAAGGCATACTTTTCCCAGTGAGATTCAGTAGACGCGAACGCAACTGCATCGCACGAGCGAGCTCCTTTTTGCTAACTGCGCGACAACACCGCGCGCGGCTTCTTTGTATATAAAGTGCCCCAAAAAGTTATGAAATTATTTACAATAATGTAGTGGATGCGAAAAAAGCCACACTTGTTCCAGTGAGATTCAGTAGACGCGAAAGCAACTGCAACACGGGCGAGCTCCTTCTTGCTAACTGCGCCACAACGCCGGGCGAGGCCACTGTGTATATAATGTACCCCAAAAAAGTAACGAAATTCGTTACAGTGATGTAGTGGATGCTAGAAAAGGCATACTTTTCCCAGTGAGATTCAGTAGACGCGAACGCAACTGCATCACACGGGCGAGCTCCTTTTTGCTAACTGCGCGACAACACCGCGCGCGGCTTCTTTGTATATAAAGTGCCCCACAAAGTTATGAAATTATTTACAATAATGTAGTGGATGCGAGAAAAAGGCCACAGTTGTTCCAGTGAGATTCAGTAGACGCGAAAGCAACTGCATCACACGGCGAGCTCCTTTTTGCTAACTGCGCCACAACGCCGGGCGAGGCCACTGTGTATAAAATGTACCCCAAAAGGTAACGAAATTCGTTACAGTGATGTAGTGGATGCTAGAAAAGGCATACTTTTCCCAGAGAGATTCAGTAGACGCGAACGCAACTGCATCACACGGGCGAGCTCCATTTTTGCTAACTGCGCGACAACACCGCGCCCGGCTTCTTTGTATATAAAGTGCCCCACAAAGTTATGAATTTATTTACAATAATGTAGTGGATGCGAGAAAAAGCCACAATTGTTCCAGTCAGATTCAGTACACGCGAGAGCAACTGCATCACACGGCGAGCTCCTTTTTGCTAACTGCGCCACAACGCCGGGCGAGGCCACTGTGTATATAATGTACCCCAAAAAGTAACGAAATTCGTTACAGTGATGTAGTGGATGCTAGAAAAGGCATACTTTTCCCAGTGAGATTCAGTAGACGCGAACGCAACTGCATCACACGGGCGAGCTCCTTTTTGCTAACTGCGCGACAACACCGCGCGCGGCTTCTTTGTATATAAAGTGCCCCACAAAGTTATGAAATTATTTACAATAATGTAGTGGATGCGAGAAAAAGCCACAATTGTTCCAGTGAGATTCAGTACACGCGAATGCAACTGCATCACACGGGCGAGCTCCTTTTTGCTAACTGCGCCACAACGCCCGGCGAGGCCACTGTGTATATAACGTACACCAAAAAGTAACGAATTCGTTACTGTGATGTAGTGGATGCTAGAAAAGGCATACTTTTCCGAGTGAGATTCAGTAGACGTGAACCTAACTGCATCACACGGGCGAGCTCCTTTTTGCTAACTGCGCCACAACGCCGGGCGAGGCCACTGTGTATATAAAGTACCCCAAAAGGTAACGAAATTCGTTACAGTGACGTAGTGGATGCTAGAAAAGGCATACTTTTCCCAGTGAGATTCAGTAGACGCGAACGCAACTGCATCACACGGGCGAGCTCCTTTTTGCTAACTGCGCGACAACACCGCGCGCGGCTTCTTTGTATATAAAGTGCCCCACAAAGTTATGAAATTATTTACAATAATGTAGTGGATGCGAGAAAAAGCCACAATTGTTCCAGTGAGATTCAGTACACGCGAAAGCAACTGCATCACACGGCGAGCTCCTTTTTGCTAACTGCGCCACAACGCCGGGCGAGGCCACTGTGTATATAATGTACCCCAAAAAGTAACGAAATTCGTTACAGTGATGTAGTGGATGCTAGAAATGGCATACTTTTCCCAGTGAGATTCAGTAGAAGCGAACGCAACTGCATCCCACGGGCGAGCTCCTTTTTGCTAACTGCGCGACAACAGCGCGGCCTCTTTGTATATAAAGTGCCCCAAAAAGTTATGAAATTATTTACAATAATGTAGTGGATGCGAGAAAAAGCCACAATTGTTCTAGTGAGATTCAGTACACGCGAAAGCAACTGCATCACACGGGCGAGCTCCTTTTTGCTAACTGCGTCACAACGCCGGGCGCGGCAACTGTGTATATAAGGTACCCCAAAAAGTAACGAAATTCGTTACAGTGATGTAGTGGATGCTAGAAAAGGCATACTTTCCCCAGTGAGATTCAGTAGACGCGAACGCAACTGCATCACACGGGCGAGCTCCTTTCGCGACTTCTTTGTATATAAAGTGCCCCAAAAAGGTATGAAATTATTTACAATAATGTAGTGGATGCGAGAAAAAGCCACAATTGGTCATGTGAGATTCAGTACACGCGAAAGCAACTGCAACACGGGCGAGCTCCTTCTTGCTAACTGCGCCACAACGCCGGGCGAGGCCACTGTGTATATAATGTACCCCAAAAAGTAACGAAATTCGTTACAGTGATGTAGTGGATGCTAGAAAAGGCATACTTTTCCCAGTGAGATTCAGTAGACGCGAACCCAACTGCATCACACGGGCGAGCTCCTTTTTGCTAACTGCGCGACAACAGCGCGACTTCTTTGTATATAAAGTGCCCCACAAAGTTATGAAATTATTTACAATAATGTAGTGGATGCGAGAAAAAGCCACAATTGTTCCAGTGAGATTCAGTACACGCGAAAGCAACTGCATCACACGGGCGAGCTCCTTTTTGCTAACTGCGCCACAACGCCCGGCGAGGCCACTGCGTATATAACGTACACCAAAAAGTAACGAATTCGTTACAGTGATGTAGTGGATGCTAGAAAAGGCATACTTTTCCGAGTGAGATTCAGTAGACGTGAACGTAACTGCATCACACGGGCGAGCTCCTTTTTGCTAACTGCGCCACAACGCCGGGCGAGGCCACTGTGTATATAAAGTACCCCAAAAGGTAACGAAATTCGTTACAGTGACGTAGTGGATGCTAGAAAAGGCATACTTTTCCCAGTGAGATTCAGTAGACGCGAACGCAACTGCATCACACGGGCGAGCTCCTTTTTGCTAACTGCGCGACAACACCGCGCGCGGCTTCTTTGTATATAAAGTGCCCCACAAAGTTATGAAATTATTTACAATAATGTAGTGGATGCGAGAAAAAGCCACAATTGTTCCAGTGAGATTCAGTACACGCGAAAGCAACTGCATCACACGGCGAGCTCCTTTTTGCTAACTGCGCCACAACGCCGGGCGAGGCCACTGTGTATATAATGTACCCCAAAAAGTAACGAAATTCGTTACAGTGATGTAGTGGATGCTAGAAAAGGCATACTTTTCCCAGTGAGATTCAGTAGAAGCGAACGCAACTGCATCCAACGGGCGAGCTCCTTTTTGCTAACTGCGCGACAACAGCGCGGCCTCTTTGTATATAAAGTGCCCCAAAAAGTTATGAAATTATTTACAATAATGTAGTGGATGCGAGAAAAAGCCACAATTGTTCTAGTGAGATTCAGTACACGCGAAAGCAACTGCATCACACGGGCGAGCTCCTTTTTGCTAACTGCGTCACAACGCCGGGCGCGGCAACTGTGTATATAGTATACCCCAAGAAGTAACGAAATTCGTTACAGTGATGTAGTGGATGCTAGAAAAGGCATACTTTTCCCAGTGAGATTCAGTAGACGCGAACGCAACTGCATCACACGGGCGAGCTCCTTTCGCGACTTCTTTGTATATAAAGTGCCCCAAAAAGGTATGAAATTATTTACAATAATGTAGTGGATGCGAGAAAAAGCCACAATTGTTCATGTGAGATTCAGTACACGCGAAAGCAACTGCAACACGGGCGAGCTCCTTCTTGCTAACTGCGCCACAACGCCGGGCGAGGCCACTGTGTATATAATGTGCCCCAAAAAGTAACGAAATTCGTTACAGTGATGTAGTGGATGCTAGAAAAGGCATACTTTTCCCAGTGAGATTCAGTAGACGCGAACGCAACGGCATCACACGGGCGAGCTCCTTTTTGCTAACTGCGGGACAACAGCGCGGCCTCTTTGTATATAAAGTGCCCCAAAATGTTATGAAATTATTTACAATAATGTAGTGGATGCGAAAAAAGCCACACTTGTTCCAGTGAGATTCAGTATACGCGAAAGCAACTGCATCACGCGGGCGAGCTCCTTTTTGGTAACTGCGCCAACGCCGGGCGAGGCCACTGTGTATATAGTATACCCCAAGAAGTAACGAAATTCGTTACAGTGATGTAGTGGATGCTAGAAAAGGCATACTTTTCCCAGTGAGATTCAGTAGACGCGAACGCAACTGCATTATACGGGCGAGCTCCTTTTTGCTAACTGCGCGACAACACCGCGCGCGGCTTCTTTGTATATAAAGTGCCCCAAAAAGTTATGAAATTATTTACAATAATGTAGTGGATGCGAGAAAAAGCCACAATTGTTCTAGTGAGATTCAGTACACGCGAAAGCAACTGCATCACACGGGCGAGCTCCTTTTTGCTAACTGCGCCACAACGCCGGGCGCGGCAACTGTGTATATAAGGTACCCCAAAAAGTAACGAAATTCGTTACAGTGATGTAGTGGATGCTAGAAAAGGCATACTTTCCCCAGTGAGATTCAGTAGACGCGAACGCAACTGCATCACACGGGCGAGCTAATTCTTGCGAACTGCGCGACAACACCGCGCGCGGCTTCTTTGTATATAAAGTGCCCCACAAACTTATGCAATTATTTACAATAATGTAGTTGATGCGAGAAAAAGCCACAATTGTTTCAGTGAGATTCAGTACACGCGAAAGCAACTGCATCACACGGGCGAGCTCCTTTTTGCTAACTGCGTCACAACGCCGGGCGCGGCAACTGTGTATATAGTATACCCCAAGAAGTAACGAAATTCGTTACAGTGATGTAGTGGATGCTAGAAAAGGCATACTTTTCCCAGTGAGATTCAGTAGACGCGAACGCAACTGCATCACACGGGCGAGCTCCTTTCGCGACTTCTTTGTATATAAAGTGCCCCAAAAAGGTATGAAATTATTTACAATAATGTAGTGGATGCGAGAAAAAGCCACAATTGTTCATGTGAGATTCAGTACACGCGAAAGCAACTGCAACACGGGCGAGCTCCTTCTTGCTAACTGCGCCACAACGCCGGGCGAGGCCACTGTGTATATAATGTGCCCCAAAAAGTAACGAAATTCGTTACAGTGATGTAGTGGATGCTAGAAAAGGCATACTTTTCCCAGTGAGATTCAGTAGACGCGAACGCAACGGCATCACACGGGCGAGCTCCTTTTTGCTAACTGCGGGACAACAGCGCGGCCTCTTTGTATATAAAGTGCCCCAAAAAGTTATGAAATTATTTACAATAATGTAGTGGATGCGAAAAAAGCCACACTTGTTCCAGTGAGATTCAGTAGACGCGAAAACAACTGCATCACACGGCGAGCTCCTTTTTGCTAACTGCGCCACAACGCCCGGCGAGGCCACTGTGTATATAGTGTACCCCAAAAAGTAACGAAATTGGTTACAGTGATGTAGTGGATGCTAGAAAAGGCATACTTTTCCCAGTGAGATTCAGTAGACCCGAACGCAACTGCATCACACGGGCGAGCTCCTTTTTGCTAACTGCGGGACAACATCGCGGCCTCTTTGTATATAAAGTGCCCCACAATGTTATGAAATTATTTACAATAATGTAGTGGATGCGAAAAAAGCCACACTTGTTCCAGTGAGATTCAGTATACGCGAAAGCAACTGCATCACACGGGCGAGCTCCTTTTTGGTAACTGCGCCAACGCCGGGCGAGGCCACTGTGTATATAGTATACCCCAAGAAGTAACGAAATTCGTTACAGTGATGTAGTGGATGCTAGAACAGGCATACTTTTCCCAGTGAGATTCAGTAGACGCGAACGCAACTGCATTAAACGGGCGAGCTCCTTTTTGCTAACTGCGCGACAACACCGCGCGCGGCTTCTTTGTATATAAAGTGCCCCAAAAAGTTATGAAATTATTTACAATAATGTAGTGGATGCGAAAAAAGCCACACTTGTTCCAGTGAGATTCAGTAGACGCGAAAACAACTGCATCACACGGCGAGCTCCTTTTTGCTAACTGCGCCACAACGCCCGGCGAGGCCACTGTGTATATAGTGTACCCCAAAAAGTAACGAAATTGGTTACAGTGATGTAGTGGATGCTAGAAAAGGCATACTTTTCCCAGTGAGATTCAGTAGACGCGAACGCAACTGCATCACACGGGCGAGCTCCTTTTTGCTAACTGCGCGACAACAGCGCGGCTTCCTTGTATATAAAGTGCCCCAAAAAGTTATGAAATTATTTACAATAATGTAGTGGATGCGAGAAAAAGCCACAATTGTTCCAGTGAGATTCAGTAGACGCGAAAGCAACTGCATCACACGGCGAGTTCCTTTTTGGTAACTGCGCCACAACGCTGGGCGAGGCCACTGTGTATATAGTGTACCCCAAAAAGTAACGAAATTCGTTAGAGTGATGTAGTGGATGCTAGAAAAGGCATACTTTTCCCAGTGAGTTTCAGTAGACGCGAACGCAACTGCATCACACGGGCGAGCTCCTTTTTGCTAACTGCGCGACAACAGCGCGGCCTCTTTGTATATAAAGTGACCCAAAAAGTTATGAAATTATTTACAATAATGTAGTGGATGCGAGAAAAAGCCACAATTGTTCTAGTGAGATTCAGTACACGCGAAAGCAAATGCATCACACGGGCGAGCTCCTTTTTGCTAACTGCGCCACAACGCCGGGCGCGGCCACTGTGAATATAAGATACCCCAAAAAGTAACGAAATTCGTTACAGTGATGTAGTGGATGCTAGAAAAGGCATACTTTTCCCAGTGAGATTCAGTAGAAGCGAACGCAACTGCATCACACGGGCGAGCTCCTTTTTGCTAACTGCGCGACAACAGCGCGGCCTCTTTGTATATAAAGTGCCCCAAAAAGTGATGAAATTAATTACAATAATGTAGTGGATGCGAGAAAAAGCCACAATTGTTCTAGTGAGATTCAGTACACGCGAAAGCAACTGCATCACACGGGCGAGCTCCTTTTTGCTAACTGCGCCACAACGCCGGGCGCGGCCACTGTGTATATAAGGTACCCCAAAAAGTAATGAAATTCGTTACAGTGATGTAGTGGATGCTAGAAAAGGCATACTTTCCCCAGGGAGATTCAGTAGACGCGAACGCAACTGCATCACACGGGCGAGCTCCTTTTTGCTAACTGCGCGACAACAACGCGCGCGGCTTCTTTGTATATAAAGTGCCCCACAAACTTATGAAATTATTTACAATAATGTAGTGGATGCGAGAAAAAGCCACAATTGTTCCAGTGAGATTCAGTACACGCGAAAGCAACTGCATCACACGGGCGAACTCCTTTTTGCTAACTGCGCCACAACGCCGGGCGAGGCCACTGTGTATATAATGTACCCCAAAAGGTAACGAAATTCGTTACAGTGATGTAGTGGATGCTAGAAAAGGCATACTTTTCC
Organism: Dermacentor variabilis; assembly: GCF_050947875.1. Taxonomy (NCBI): domain Eukaryota; kingdom Metazoa; phylum Arthropoda; class Arachnida; order Ixodida; family Ixodidae; genus Dermacentor; species Dermacentor variabilis. The sequence continues at coordinate 21,451,295 of NC_134576.1, forward strand.
CAGTGAGATTCAGTAGACGCGAACGCAACTGCATCACACGGGCGAGCTCCTTTTTGCTAACTGCGCGACAACAGCGCGACTTCTTTGTATATAAAGTGCCCCAAAAAGTTATGAAATTATGTACAATAATGTAGTGGATGCGAGAAAAAGCCACAATTGTTCCAGTGAGATTCAGTACACGCGAAAGCAACTGCAACACGGGCGAGCTCCTTCTTGCTAACTGCGCCACAATGCCGGGCGAGGCTACTGTGTATATAATGTACCCCAAAAAGTAACGAAATTCGTTACAGTGATGTAGTGGATGCTAGAAAAGGCATACTTTTCCCAGTGACATTCAGTAGACGCAAACGCAACTGCATCACAAGGGCGAGCTCCTTTTTGCTAACTGCGCTTCAACGCCGGGCGAGGCCACTGTGTATATAATGCACCCCAAAAGGTAACGAAATTCGTTACAGTTATGTAGTGGATGCTAGAAAAGGCATACTTTTCCCAGTGAGATTCAGTAGACGCGAACGCAACTGCATCACACGGGCGAGCTCCTTTTTGCTAACTGCGCGACAACACCGCGCGCGGCTTCTTTGTATATAAAGTGCCCCACAAACTTATGAAATTATTTACAATAATGTAGTGGATGCGAGAAAAAGCCACAATTGTTCCAGTGAGATTCAGTACACGCGAAAGCAACTGCATCACACGGGCGAACTCCTTTTCGCTAACTGCTCCACAACGCCGGGCGAGGCCACTGTGTATATAATGTACCCCAAAAGGTAACGAAATTCGTTACAGTGATGTAGCGGATGCTAGAAAAGGCATACTTTTCCCAGTGAGATTCAGTAGACGCGAACGCAACTGCATCACACGGGCGAGCTCCTTTTTGCTAACTGCGCGACAACAGCGCGACTTCTTTGTATATAAAGTGCCCCAAAAAGTTATGAAATGATTTACAATAATGTAGTGGATGCGAGAAAAAGCCACAATTGTTCATGTGAGATTCAGTACACGCGAAAGCAACTGCAACACGGGCGAGCTCCTTCTTGCTAACTGCGCCACAACGCCGGGCGATGCCACTGTGTATATAATGTACCCCAAAAAGTAACGAAATTCGTTACAGTGATGTAGTGGATGCTAGAAAAGGCATACTTTTCCCAGTGAGATTCAGTAGACGCGAACCCAACTGCATCACACGGGCGAGCTCCTTTATGCTAACTGCGCGACAACAGCGCGACTTCTTTGTATATAAAGTGCCCCAAAAAGTTATGAAATTATTTACAATAATGTAGTGGATGCGAAAAAAGCCACACTTGTTCCAGTGGGATTCAGTACACGCGAAAGCAACTGCAACACGGGCGAGCATCTTCTTGCTAACTGCGCCACAATGCCGGGCGAGGCCACTGTGTATATAATGTACCCCAAAAAGTAACGAAATTCGTTACAGTGATGTAGTGGATACTAGAAAAGGCATACTTTTCCCAGTGAGATTCAGTAGACGCGAACGCAACTGCATCGCACGAGCGAGCTCCTTTTTGCTAACTGCGCGACAACACCGCGCGCGGCTTCTTTGTATATAATGCACCCCAAAAAGTAACGAAATTCGTTACAGTGATGTAGTGGATGCTAGAAAAGGCATACTTTTCCCAGTGAGATTCAGTAGACGCGAACGCAACTGCATCACACGGGCGAGCTCCTTTTTGCTAACTGCGCGACAACAGCGCGGCTTCTTTGTATATAAAGTGCCCCACAAAGTTATGAAATAATTTACAATAATGTAGTGCATGCGAGAAAAAGCCACAGTTGTTCCAGTGAGATTCAGTAGAAGCGAACGCAACTGCATCACACGGGCGAGCTCCTTTTTGCTAACTGCGCGACAACACCGCGCGCGGCTTCTTTGTATATAAAGTGCCCCACAAAGTTATGAAATTATTTACAATAATGTAGTGGATGCGAGAAAAAAGCCACAGTTGTTCCAGTGAGATTCAGTAGACGCGATAGCAACTGCATCACACGGCGAGCTCCTTTTTGCTAACTGCACCACAACGCCGGGCGAGGCCACTGTGTATATAATGTACCCCAAAAGGTAACGAAATTCGTTTCAGTGATGTAGTGGATGCTAGAAAAAACATACTTTTCCCAGAGAGATACAGTACACGCGAACGCAACTGCATCACACGGGCGAGCTCCATTTTTGCTAACTGCGCGACAACACCGAGCGCGGCTTCTTTGTATGTAAAGTGCCCCACAAAGTAACGAAATTCGTTACAATTATGCAGTGGATGCGAGAAAAAGCCATACTTGTCGCAGTGACATTCAGTACACGCGAAAGCAACTGCAACACGGGCGAGCTCCTTCTTGCTAACTGCGCCACAACGCCGGGCGAGGCCACTGTGTATATAATGTCCCCCAAAAAAGTAACGAAATTCGTTACAGTGATGTAGTGGATGCTAGAAAAGGCATACTTTTCACAGTGAGATTCAGTAGACGCGAACCCAACTGCATCACACGGGCGAGCTCCTTTTTGCTAACTGCGCGACAACAGCGCGACTTCTTTGTATATAAAGTGCCCCAAAAAGTTATGAAATTATTTACAATAATGTAGTGGATGCGAAAAAAGCCACACTTGTTCCAGTGAGATTCAGTACACGCGAAAGCAACTGCAACACGGGCGAGCATCTTCTTGCTAACTGCGCCACAATGCCGGGCGAGGCCACTGTGTATATAATGTACCCCAAAAGGTAACGAAATTCGTTACAGTGATGTAGTGGATGCTAGAAAAAACATACTTTTCCCAGAGAGATTCAGTACACGCGAACGCAACTGCATCGCACGGGCGAGCTCCATTTTTGCTAACTGCGCGACAACACCGCGCGCGGCTTCTTTGTATATAAAGTGCCCCAAAAAGTTATGAAATTATTTACAATAATGTAGTGGATGCGAGAAAAAAGCCACAGTTGTTCCAGTGAGATTCAGTAGACGCGAAAGCAACTGCATCACACGGCGAGCTCCTTTTTGCTAACTGCGCCACAACGCCGGGCGAGGCCACTGTGTATATAATGTACCCCAAAAGGTAACGAAATTCGTTACAGTGATGTAGTGGATGCTAGAAAAAACATACTTTTCCCAGAGAGATTCAGTACACGCGAACACAACTGCATCACACGGGCGAGCTTCATTTTTGCTAATTGCGCGACAACACCGCGCGCGGCTTCTTTGTATATAAAGTGCCCCACAAAGTTATGAAATTATTTACAATAATGTAGTGGATGCGAGAAAAAGCCACAATTGTTCCAGTGAGATTCAGTACACGCGAAAGCAAATGCATCACACGGGCGAGCTCCTTTTTGCTAACTGCGCCACAACGCCGGGCGAGGCCACTGTGTATATAATGTACCCCAAACGGTAACGAAATTCGTTACAGTGATGTAGTGGATGCTAGGAAAGGCATACTTTTCCCAGTGAGATTCAGTAGACGCGAACGCAACTGCATCACAGGGGCGAGCTCCTTTTTGCTAACTGCGCGACAACACCGCGCGCGGCTTCTTTGTATATAAAGTGCCCCACAAAGTTATGAAATTATTTACAATAATGTAGTGGCTGCGAGAAAAAGCCACAATTGTTCGAGTGAGATTCAGTACACGCGAAAGCAACTGCATCACACGGGCGAGCTCCTTTTTGCTAACTGCGCCACAACGCCGTGCGAGGCCACTGTGTATATAATGTACCCCAAAAAAGTAACGAAATTCGTTACAGTGATGTAGTGGATGCTAGAAAAGGCATACTTTCCCAGTGAGATTCAGTAGACGCGAACGCAACTGCATCACACGGGCGAGCTCCTTTTTGCTAACTGCGCGACAACACCGCGCGCGGCTTCTTTGTATATAAAGTGCCCCACAAAGTTATGAAATTATTTAGAACAATGTAGTGGATGCGAGAAAAAAGCCACAGTTGTTCCAGTGAGATTCAGTAGACGCGAAAGCAAACTGCATCACACGGCGAGCTCCTTTTTGCTAACTGCGCCACAACGCCGGGCGAGGCCACTGTGTATAAAATGTACCCCAAAAGGTAACGAAATTCGTTACAGTGATGTAGTGGATGCTAGAAAAGGCATACTTTTCCCAGTGAGATTCAGTAGACGCGAACGCAACTGCATCACACGGGCGAGCTCCTTTTTGCTAACTGCGCGACAACAGCGCGGCTTCTTTGTATATAAAGTGCCCCACAAAGTTATGAAATAATTTACAATAATGTAGTGCATGCGAGAAAAAGCCACAGTTGTTCCAGTGAGATTCAGTAGACGCGAACGCAACTGCATCACACGGGCGAGCTCCTTTTTGCTAACTGCGCGACAACACCGCGCGCGGCTTCTTTGTATATAAAGTGCCCCACAAAGTTATGAAATTATTTACAATAATGTAGTGGATGCGAGAAAAAAGCCACAGTTGTTCCAGTGAGATTCAGTAGACGCGAAAGCAACTGCATCACACGGCGAGCTCCTTTTTGCTAACTGCGCCACAACGCCGGGCGAGGCCACTGTGTATATAATGTACCCCAAAAGGTAACGAAATTCGTTTCAGTGATGTAGTGGATGCTAGAAAAAACATACTTTTCCCAGAGAGATTCAGTACACGCGAACGCAACTGCATCACACGGGCGAGCTCCATTTTTGCTAAGTGCGCGACAACACCGCGCGCGGCTTCTTTGTATGTAAAGTGCCCCACAAAGTAACGAAATTCGTTACAATTATGCAGTGGATGCGAGAAAAAGCCATACTTGTCGCAGTGACATTCAGGACACGCGAAAGCAACTGCAACACGGGCGAGCTCCTTCTTGCTAACTGCGCCACAACGCCGGGCGAGGCCACTGTGTATATAATGTACCCCAAAAAAGTAACGAAATTCGTTACAGTGATGTAGTGGATGCTAGAAAAGGCATACTTTTCCCAGTGAGATTCAGTAGACGCGAACCCAACTGCATCACACGGGCGAGCTCCTTTTTGCTAACTGCGCGACAACAGCGCGACTTCTTTGTATATAAAGTGCCCCAAAAAGTTATGAAATTATTTACAATAATGTAGTGGATGCGAAAAAAGCCACACTTGTTCCAGTGAGATTCAGTACACGCGAAAGCAACTGCAACACGGGCGAGCATCTTCTTGCTAACTGCGCCACAATGCCGGGCGAGGCCACTGTGGATATAATGTACCCCAAAAAGTAACGAAATTCGTTACAGTGATGTAGTGGATACTAGAAAAGGCAAAGTTTTCCCAGTGAGATTCAGTAGACGCGAACGCAACTGCATCGCACGAGCGAGCTCCTTTTTGCTAACTGCGCGACAACACCGCGCGCGGCTTCTTTGTATATAAAGTGCCCCAAAAAGTTATGAAATTATTTACAATAATGTAGTGGATGCGAAAAAAGCCACACTTGTTCCAGTGAGATTCAGTAGATGCGAACGCAACTGCATCACACGGGCGAGCTCCTTTTTGCTTACTGCGCGACAACACCGCGCGCGGCTTCTTTGTATATAAAGTGCCCCACAAAGTTATGAAATTATTTACAATAATGTAGTGGATGCGAGAAAAAAGCCACAGTTGTTCCAGTGAGATTCAGTAGACGCGAAAGCAACTGCATCACACGGCGGGCTCCTTTTTGCTAACTGCGCCACAACGCCGGGCGAGGCCACTGTGTATATAATGTACCCCAAAAGGTAACGAAATTCGTTACAGTGATGTAGTGGATGCTAGAAAAAACATACTTTTCCCAGAGAGATTCAGTACACGCGAACACAACTGCATCACACGGGCGAGCTTCATTTTTGCTAACTGCGCGACAACACCGCGCGCGGCTTCTTTGTATATAAAGTGCCCCACAAAGTTATGAAATTATTTACAATAATGTAGTGGATGCGAGAAAAAGCCACAATTGTTCCAGTGAGATTCAGTACACGCGAAAGCAAATGCATCACACGGGCGAGCTCCTTTTTGCTAACTGCGCCACAACGCCGGGCGAGGCCACTGTGTATATAATGTACCCCAAACGGTAACGAAATTCGTTACAGTGATGTAGTGGATGCTAGGAAAGGCGTACTTTTCCCAGTGAGATTCAGTAGACGCGAACGCAACTGCATCACAGGGGCGAGCTCCTTTTTGCTAACTGCGCGACAACACCGCGCGCGGCTTCTTTGTATATAAAGTGCCCCACAAAGTTATGAAATTATTTACAATAATGTAGTGGCTGCGAGAAAAAGCCACAATTGTTCCAGTGAGATTCAGTACACGCGAAAGCAACTGCATCACACGGGCGAGCTCCTTTTTGCTAACTGCGCAACAACGCCGTGCGAGGCCACTGTGTATATAATGTACCCCAAAAGGTAACGAAATTCGTTACAGTGATGTAGTGGATGCTAGAAAAGGCATACTTTTCCCAGTGAGATTCAGTAGACGCGAACGCAACTGCATCACACGGGCGAGCTCCTTTTTGCTAACTGCGCGACAACACCGCGCGCGGCTTCTTTGTATATAAAGTGCCCCACAAAGTTATGAAATTATTTACAATAACGTAGTGGATGCGAGAAAAAGCCACAATTGTTCCAGTGAGATTCAGTACACGCGAAAGCAACTGCATCACACGGCGAGCTCCTTTTTGCGAACTGCGCCACAACGCCGGGCGAGGCCACTGTGTATATAATGTACCCCAAGAAGTAACGAAATTCGTTACAGTGATGTAGTGGGTGCTAGAAAAGGCATACTTTTCCCAGTGAGATTCAGTAGACGCGAACGCAACTGCATCACACGGGCGAGCTCCTTTTTGCTAACTGCGCGACAACACCGCGCGCGGCTTCTTTGTATATAAAGTGCCCCACAAAGTTATGAAATTATTTACAATAATGTAGTGGATGCGAGAAAAAGCCACAATTGTTCCAGTGAGATTCAGTACACGCGAAAGCAACTGCATCACACGGGTGAGCTCCTTTTTGCTAACTGCGCCACAACGCCGGGCGAGGCCACTGTGTATATAATGTTCCCCAAAAGGTAACGAAATTCGTTACAGTGATGTAGTGGATGCTAGAAAAGGCATACTTTTCCCAGTGAGATCCAGTAGACGCGAACGCAACTGCATCACACGGGCGAGCTCCTTTTTGCTAACTGCGCGACAACACCGCGCGCGGCTTCTTTGTATATAAAGTGCCCCACAAAGTTATGAAATTATTTACAATAATGTAGTGGATGCGAGAAAAAGCCACAATTGTTCCAGTGAGATTCAGTACACGCGAAAGCAAATGCATCACACGGGCGAGCTCCTTTTTGCTAACTGCGCCACAACGCCGGGCGAGGCCACTGTGTATATAATGTACCCCAAACGGTAACGAAATTCGTTACAGTGATGTAGTGGATGCTAGGAAAGGCATACTTTTCCCAGTGAGATTCAGTAGACGCGAACGCAACTGCATCACAGGGGCGAGCTCCTTTTTGCTAACTGCGCGACAACACCGCGCGCGGCTTCTTTGTATATAAAGTGCCCCACAAAGTTATGAAATTATTTACAATAATGTAGTGGCTTCGAGAAAAAGCCACAATTGTTCCAGTGAGATTCAGTACACGCGAAAGCAACTGCATCACACGGGCGAGCTCCTTTTTGCTAACTGCGCCACAACGCCGTGCGAGGCCACTGTGTATATAATGTACCCCAAAAGGTAACGAAATTCATTACAGTGATGTAGTGGATGCTAGAAAAGGCATACTTTTCCCAGTGAGATTCAGTAGACGCGAACGCAACTGCATCACACGGGCGAGCTCCTTTTTGCTAACTGCGCGACAACACCGCGCGCGGCTTCTTTGTATATAAAGTGCCCCACAAAGTTATGAAATTATTTACAATAACGTAGTGGATGCGAGAAAAAGCCACAATTGTTCCAGTGAGATTCAGTACACGCGAAAGCAACTGCATCACACGGCGAGCTCCTTTTTGCTAACTGCGCCACAACGCCGGGCGAGGCCACTGTGTATATAATGTACCCCAAAAAGTAACGAAATTCGTTACAGTGATGTAGTGGATGCTAGAAAAGGCATACTTTTCCCAGTGAGATTCAGTAGACGCGAACGAAACTGCATCACACGGGCGAGCTCCTTTTTGCTAACTGCGCGACAACACCGCGCGCGGCTTCTTTGTATATAAAGTGCCCGACAAAGTTATGAAATTATTTACAATAATGTAGTGGATGCGAGAAAAAGCCACAATTGTTCCAGTGAGATTCAGTACACGCGAAAGCAACTGCATCACACGGGCGAGCTCCTTGTTGCTAACTGCGCCACAACGCCGGGCGAGGCCACTGTGTATATAACATACACCAAAAAGTAACGAAATTCGTTACAGTGATGTAGTGGATGCTAGAAACGGCATACTTTTCCGAGTGAGATTCAGTAGACGCGAACGTAACTGCATCACACGGGCGAGCTCCTTTTTGCTAACTGCGCCACAACGCCGGGCGAGGCCACTGTGTATATAATGTACCCCAAAAGGTAACGAAATTCGTTACAGTGACGTAGTGGATGCTAGAAAAGGCATACTTTTCCCAGTGAGATTCAGTAGACGCGAACGCAACTGCATCACACGGGCGAGCTCCTTTTTGCTAACTGCGCGACAACACCGCGCGCGGCTTCTTTGTATATAAAGTGCCCCACAAAGTTATGAAATTATTTACAATAATGTAGTGGATGCGAGAAAAAGCCACAATTGTTCCAGTGAGATTCAGTACACGCGAAAGCAACTGCATCACACGGCGAGCTCCTTTTTGCTAACTGCGCCACTACGCCGGGCGAGGCCACTGTGTATATAATGTACCCCAAAAAGTAACGAAATTTGTTACAGTGATGTAGTGGATGCTAGAAAAGGCATACTTTTCCCAGTGAGATTCAGTAGACGCGAACCCAACTGCATCACACGAGCGAGCTCCTTTTTGCTAACTGCGCGACAACAGCGCGACTTCTTTGTATATAAAGTGCCCCAAAAAGTTATGAAATTATTTACAATAATGTAGTGGATGCGAAAAAAGCCACACTTGTTCCAGTGAGATTCAGTACACGCGAAAGCAACTGCAACACGGGCGAGCATCTTCTTGCTAACTGCGCCACAATGCCGGGCGAGGCCACTGTGGATATAATGTACCCCAAAAAGTAACGAAATTCGTTACAGTGATGTAGTGGATACTAGAAAAGGCAAAGTTTTCCCAGTGAGATTCAGTAGACGCGAACGCAACTGCATCGCACGAGCGAGCTCCTTTTTGCTAACTGCGCGACAACACCGCGCGCGGCTTCTTTGTATATAAAGTGCCCCAAAAAGTTATGAAATTATTTACAATAATGTAGTGGATGCGAAAAAAGCCACACTTGTTCCAGTGAGATTCAGTAGATGCGAACGCAACTGCATCACACGGGCGAGCTCCTTTTTGCTAACTGCGCGACAACACCGCGCGCGGCTTCTTTGTATATAAAGTGCCCCACAAAGTTATGAAATTATTTACAATAATGTAGTGGATGCGAGAAAAAAGCCACAGTTGTTCCAGTGAGATTCAGTAGACGCGAAAGCAACTGCATCACACGGCGGGCTCCTTTTTGCTAACTGCGCCACAACGCCGGGCGAGGCCACTGTGTATATAATGTACCCCAAAAGGTAACGAAATTCGTTACAGTGATGTAGTGGATGCTAGAAAAAACATACTTTTCCCAGAGAGATTCAGTACACGCGAACACAACTGCATCACACGGGCGAGCTTCATTTTTGCTAACTGCGCGACAACACCGCGCGCGGCTTCTTTGTATATAAAGTGCCCCACAAAGTTATGAAATTATTTACAATAATGTAGTGGATGCGAGAAAAAGCCACAATTGTTCCAGTGAGATTCAGTACACGCGAAAGCAAATGCATCACACGGGCGAGCTCCTTTTTGCTAACTGCGCCACAACGCCGGGCGAGGCCACTGTGTATATAATGTACCCCAAACGGTAACGAAATTCGTTACAGTGATGTAGTGGATGCTAGGAAAGGCATACTTTTCCCAGTGAGATTCAGTAGACGCGAACGCAACTGCATCACAGGGGCGAGCTCCTTTTTGCTAACTGCGCGACAACACCGCGCGCGGCTTCTTTGTATATAAAGTGCCCCACAAAGTTATGAAATTATTTACCATAATGTAGTGGCTGCGAGAAAAAGCCACAATTGTTCCAGTGAGATTCAGTACACGCGAAAGCAACTGCATCACACGGGCGAGCTCCTTTTTGCTAACTGCGCCACAACGCCGTGCGAGGCCACTGTGTATATAATGTACCCCAAAAGGTAACGAAATTCGTTACAGTGATGTAGTGGATGCTAGAAAAGGCATACTTTTCCCAGTGAGATTCAGTAGACGCGAACGCAACTGCATCACACGGGCGAGCTCCTTTTTGCTAACTGCGCGACAACACCGCGCGCGGCTTCTTTGTATATAAAGTGCCCCACAAAGTTATGAAATTATTTACAATAACGTAGTGGATGCGAGAAAAAGCCACAATTGTTCCAGTGAGATTCAGTACACGCGAAAGCAACTGCATCACACGGCGAGCTCCTTTTTGCGAACTGCGCCACAACGCCGGGCGAGGCCACTGTGTATATAATGTACCCCAAAAAGTAACGAAATTCGTTACAGTGATGTAGTGGGTGCTAGAAAAGGCATACTTTTCCCAGTGAGATTCAGTAGACGCGAACGCAACTGCATCACACGGGCGAGCTCCTTTTTGCTAACTGCGCGACAACACCGCGCGCGGCTTCTTTGTATATAAAGTGCCCCACAAAGTTATGAAATTATTTACAATAATGTAGTGGATGCGAGAAAAAGCCACAATTGTTCCAGTGAGATTCAGTACACGCGAAAGCAACTGCATCACACGGGCGAGCTCCTTTTTGCAAACTGCGCCACAACGCCGGGCGAGGCCACTGTGTATATAACATACACCAAAAAGTAACGAAATTCGTTACAGTGATGTAGTGGATGCTAGAAAAGGCAAACTTTTCCGAGTGAGATTCAGTAGACGCGAACGTAACTGCATCACACGGGCGAGCTCCTTTTTGCTAACTGCGCCACAACGCCGGGCGAGGCCACTGTGTACATAAAGTACCCCAAAAGGTAACGAAATTCGTTACAGTGACGTAGTGGATGCTAGAAAAGGCATACTTTTCCCAGCGAGATTCAGTAGACGCGAACGCAACTGCATCACACGGGCGAGCTCCTTTTTGCTAACTGCGCGACAACAGCGCGGCCTCTTTGTATATAAAGTGCCCCAAAAAGTTATGAAATTATTTACAATAATGTAGTGGATGCGTGAAAAAGCCACAATTGTTCTAGTGAGATTCAGTACACGCGAAAGCAACTGCATAGCACGGGCGAGCTCCTTTTTGCTAACTGCGCCACAACGCCGGGCGCGGCCACTGTGTATATAAGGTACCCCAAAAAGTAACTAAATTCCTTACAGTGATGTAGTGGATGCTAGAAAAGGCATACTTTCCCCAGTGAGATTCAGTAGACGCGAACGCAACTGCATCACACGGGCGAGCTCCTTTTTGCTAACTGCGCGACAACACCGCGCGCGGCTTCTTTGTATATAAAGTGCCCCACAAACTTATGAAATTATTTACAATAATGTAGTGGATGCGAGAAAAAGCCACAATTGTTCCAGTGAGATTCAGTACACGCGAAAGCAACTGCATCACACGGGCGAACTCCTTTTTGCTAACTGCGCCACAACGCCGGGCGAGGCCACTGTGTATATAATGTTCCCCAAAAGGTAACGAAATTCGTTACAGTGATGTAGTGGATGCTAGAAAAGGCATACTTTTCCCAGTGAGATCCAGTAGACGCGAACGCAACTGCATCACACGGGCGAGCTCCTTTTTGCTAACTGCGCGACAACACCGCGCGCGGCTTCTTTGTATATAAAGTGCCCCACAAAGTTATGAAATTATTTACAATAATGTAGTGGATGCGAGAAAAAGCCACAATTGTTCCAGTGAGATTCAGTACACGCGAAAGCAAATGCATCACACGGGCGAGCTCCTTTTTGCTAACTGCGCCACAACGCCGGGCGAGGCCACTGTGTATATAATGTACCCCAAACGGTAACGAAATTCGTTACAGTGATGTAGTGGATGCTAGGAAAGGCATACTTTTCCCAGTGAGATTCAGTAGACGCGAACGCAACTGCATCACAGGGGCGAGCTCCTTTTTGCTAACTGCGCGACAACACCGCGCGCGGCTTCTTTGTATAAAAAGTGCCCCACAAAGTTATGAAATTATTTACAATAATGTAGTGGCTGCGAGAAAAAGCCACAATTGTTCCAGTGAGATTCAGTACACGCGAAAGCAACTGCATCACACGGGCGAGCTCCTTTTTGCTAACTGCGCCACAACGCCGTGCGAGGCCACTGTGTATATAATGTACCCCAAAAGGTAACGAAATTCATTACAGTGATGTAGTGGATGCTAGAAAAGGCATACTTTTCCCAGTGAGATTCAGTAGACGCGAACGCAACTGCATCACACGGGCGAGCTCCTTTTTGCTAACTGCGCGACAACACCGCGCGCGGCTTCTTTGTATATAAAGTGCCCCACAAAGTTATGAAATTATTTACAATAACGTAGTGGATGCGAGAAAAAGCCACAATTGTTCCAGTGAGATTCAGTACACGCGAAAGCAACTGCATCACACGGCGAGCTCCTTTTTGCTAACTGCGCCACAACGCCGGGCGAGGCCACTGTGTATATAATGTACCCCAAAAAGTAACGAAATTCGTTACAGTGATGTAGTGGATGCTAGAAAAGGCATACTTTTCCCAGTGAGATTCAGTAGACGCGAACGAAACTGCATCACACGGGCGAGCTCCTTTTTGCTAACTGCGCGACAACACCGCGCGCGGCTTCTTTGTATATAAAGTGCCCCACAAAGTTATGAAATTATTTACAATAATGTAGTGGATGCGAGAAAAAGCCACAATTGTTCCAGTGAGATTCAGTACACGCGAAAGCAACTGCATCACACGGGCGAGCTCCTTGTTGCTAACTGCGCCACAACGCCGGGCGAGGCCACTGTGTATATAACATACACCAAAAAGTAACGAAATTCGTTACAGTGATGTAGTGGATGCTAGAAACGGCATACTTTTCCGAGTGAGATTCAGTAGACGCGAACGTAACTGCATCACACGGGCGAGCTCCTTTTTGCTAACTGCGCCACAACGCCGGGCGAGGCCACTGTGTATATAAAGTACCCCAAAAGGTAACGAAATTCGTTACAGTGACGTAGTGGATGCTAGAAAAGGCATACTTTTCCCAGTGAGATTCAGTAGACGCGAACGCAACTGCATCACACGGGCGAGCTCCTTTTTGCTAACTGCGCGACAACACCGCGCGCGGCTTCTTTGTATATAAAGTGCCCCACAAAGTTATGAAATTATTTACAATAATGTAGTGGATGCGAGAAAAAGCCACAATTGTTCCAGTGAGATTCAGTACACGCGAAAGCAACTGCATCACACGGCGAGCTCCTTTTTGCTAACTGCGCCACAACGCCGGGCGAGGCCACTGTGTATATAATGTACCCCAAAAAGTAACGAAATTTGTTACAGTGATGTAGTGGATGCTAGAAAAGGCATACTTTTCCCAGTGAGAGTCAGTAGAAGCGAACGCAACTGCATCACACGGGCGAGCTCCTTTTTGCTAACTGCGCGACAACAGCGCAGCCTCTTTGTATATAAAGTGCCCCAAAAAGTTATGAAATTATTTACAATAATGTAGTGGATGCGAGAAAAAGCCACAATTGTTCTAGTGAGATTCAGTACACGCGAAAGCAACTGCATAACACGGGCTAGCTCCTTTTTGCTAACTGCGCCACAACGCCGGGCGCGGCCACTGTGTATATAAGGTACCCCAAAAAGTAACGAAATTCGTTACAGTGATGTAGTGGATGCTAGAAAAGGCATACTTTCCCCAGTGAGATTCAGTACACGCGAACGCAACTGCATCACACGGGCGAGCTCCATTTTTGCTAACTGCGCGACAACACCGCGCGCGGCTTCTTTGTATGTAAAGTGCCCCACAAAGTAACGAAATTCGTTACAATTATGCAGTGGATGCGAGAAAAAGCCATACTTGTCGCAGTGACATTCAGTACACGCGAAAGCAACTGCAACACGGGCGAGCTCCTTCTTGCTAACTGCGCCACAACGCCGGGCGAGGCCACTGTGTATATAATGTACCCCAAAAAAGTAACGAAATTCGTTACAGTGATGTAGTGGATGCTAGAAAAGGCATACTTTCCCAGTGAGATTCAGTAGACGCGAACGCAACTGCATCACACGGGCGAGCTCCTTTTTGCTAACTGCGCGACAACAGCGCGGCTTCTTTGTATATAAAGTGCCCCACAAAGTTATGAAATTATTTACAATAATGTAGTGGCTGCGAGAAAAAGCCACATTTGTTCCAGTGAGATTCAGTACACGCGAAAGCAACTTCATCACACGGGCGAGCTCCTTTTTGCTAACTGCGCCACAACGCCGTGCGAGGCCACTGTGTATATAATGTACCCCAAAAGGTAACGAAATTCGTTACAGTGATGTAGTGGATGCTAGAAAAGGCATACTTTTCCCAGTGAGATTCAGTAGACGCGAACGCAACTGCATCACACGGGCGAGCTCCTTTTTGCTAACTGCGCGACAACACCGCGCGCGGCTTCTTTGTATATAAAGTTCCCCAAAAGGTAACGAAATTCGTTACAGTGACGTAGTGGATGCTAGAAAAGGCATACTTTTCCCAGTGAGATTCAGTAGACGCGAACGCAACTGCATCGCACGGGCGAGCTCCTTTTTGCTAACTGCGCGACAACACCGCGCGCGGCTTCTTTGTATATAAAGTGCCCCACAAAGTTATGAAATTATTTACAATAATGTAGTGGATGCGAGAAAAAGCCACAATTGTTCCAGTGAGATTCAGTACAGGCGAAAGCAACTGCATCACACGGCGAGCTCCTTTTTGCTAACTGCGCCACAACGCCGGGCGAGGCCACTGTGTATATAATGTACCCCAAAAAGTAACGAAATTCGTTACAGTGATGTAGTGGATGCTAGAAAAGGCATACTTTTCCGGGTGAGATTCAGTAGACGCGAACGTAACTGCATCACACGGGCGAGCTCCTTTTTGCTAACTGCGCCACAACGCCGGGCGAGGCCACTGTGTATATAAAGTACCCCAAAAGGTAACGAAATTCGTTACAGTGACGTAGTGGATGCTAGAAAAGGCATACTTTTCCCAGTGAGATTCAGTAGACGCGAACGCAACTGCATCACACGGGCGAGCTCCTTTTTGCTAACTGCGCGACAACACCGCGCGCGGCTTCTTTGTATATAAAGTTCCCCACAAAGTTATGAAATTATTTACAATAATGTAGTGGATGCGAGAAAAAGCCACAATTGTTCCAGTGAGATTCAGTACACGCGAAAGCAACTGCATCACAAGGGCGAGCTCCTTTTTGCTAACTGCGCCACAACGCCGGGCGAGGCCACTGTGTATATAACATACACCAAAAAGTAACGAAATTCGTTACAGTGATGTAGTGGATGCTAGAAAAGGCATACTTTTCCGAGTGAGATTCAGTAGACGCGAACGTAACTGCATCACACGGGCGAGCTCCTTTTTGCTAACTGCGCCACAACGCCGGGCGAGGCCACTGTGTATATAAAGTACCCCAAAAGGTAACGAAATTCGTTACAGTGACGTAGTGGATGCTAGAAAAGGCATACTTTTCCCAGTGAGATTCAGTAGACGCGAACGCAACTGCATCACACGGGCGAGCTCCTTTTTGCTAACTGCGCGACAACACCGCGCGCGGCTTCTTTGTATATAAAGTGCCCCACAAAGTTATGAAATTATTTACAATAATGTAGTGGATGCGAGAAAAAGCCACAATTGTTCCAGTGAGATTCAGTACACGCGAAAGCAACTGCATCACACGGCGAGCTCCTTTTTGCTAACTGCGCCACAACGCCGGGCGAGGCCACTGTGTATATAATGTACCCCAAAAGGTAACGAAATTCGTTACAGTGATGTAGTGGATGCTAGAAAAGGCATACTTTTCCCAGTGAGATTCAGTAGACGCGAACGCAACTGCATCACACGGGCGAGCTCCTTTTTGCTAACTGCGCGACAACACCGCGCGCGGCTTCTTTGTATATAAAGTTCCCCACAAAGTTATGAAATTATTTACAATAATGTAGTGGATGCGAGAAAAAGCCACAATTGTTCCAGTGAGATTCAGTACACGCGAAAGCATCTGCATCACAAGGGCGAGCTCCTTTTTGCTAACTGCGCCACAACGCCGGGCGAGGCCACTGTGTATATAACATACACCAAAAAGTAACGAAATTCGTTACAGTGATGTAGTGGATGCTAGAAAAGGCATACTTTTCCGAGTGAGATTCAGTAGACGCGAACGTAACTGCATCACACGGGCGAGCTCCTTTTTGCTAACTGCGCCACAACGCCGGGCGAGGCCACTGTGTATATAAAGTACCCCAAAAGGTAACGAAATTCGTTACAGTGACGTAGTGGATGCTAGAAAAGGCATACTTTTCCCAGTGAGATTCAGTAGACGCGAACGCAACTGCATCACACGGGCGAGCTCCTTTTTGCTAACTGCGCGACAACACCGCGCGCGGCTTCTTTGTATATAAAGTGCCCCACAAAGTTATGAAATTATTTACAATAATGTAGTGGATGCGAGAAAAAGCCACAATTGTTCCAGTGAGATTCAGTACACGCGAAAGCAACTGCATCACACGGCGAGCTCCTTTTTGCTAACTGCGCCACAACGCCGGGCGAGGCCACTGTGTATATAATGTACCCCAAAAAGTAACGAAATTTGTTACAGTGATGTAGTGGATGCTAGAAAAGGCATACTTTTCCCAGTGAGATTCAGTAGAAGCGAACGCAACTGCATCACACGGGCGAGCTCCTTTTTGCTAACTGCGCGACAACAGCGCGGCCTCTTTGTATATAAAGTGCCCCAAAAAGTTATGAAATTATTTACAATAATGTAGTGGATGCGAGAAAAAGCCACAATTGTTCTAGTGAGATTCAGTACACGCGAAAGCAACTGCATAACACGGGCGAGCTCCTTTTTGCTAACTGCGCCACAACGCCGGGCGAGGCCACTGTGTATATAACATACACCAAAAAGTAACGAAATTCGTTACAGTGATGTAGTGGATGCTAGAAAAGGGATACTTTTCCGAGTGAGATTCAGTAGACGCGAACGTAACTGCATCACACGGGCGAGCTCCTTTTTGCTAACTGCGCCACAACGCCGGGCGAGGCCACTGTGTACATAAAGTACCCCAAAAGGTAACGAAATTCGTTACAGTGACGTAGTGGATGCTAGAAAAGGCATACTTTTCCCAGTGAGATTCAGTAGACGCGAACGCAACTGCATCACACGGGCGAGCTCCTTTTTGCTAACTGCGCGACAACACCGCGCGCGGCTTCTTTGTATATAAAGTGCCCCACAAAGTTATGAAATTATTTACAATAATGTAGTGGATGCGAGAAAAAGCCACAATTGTTCCAGTGAGATTCAGTACACGCGAAAGCAACTGCATCACACGGCGAGCTCCTTTTTGCTAACTGCGCCACAACGCCGGGCGAGGCCACTGTGTATATAATGTACCCCAAAAAGTAACGAAATTTGTTACAGTGATGTAGTGGATGCTAGAAAAGGCATACTTTTCCCAGTGAGAGTCAGTAGAAGCGAACGCAACTGCATCACACGGGCGAGCTCCTTTTTGCTAACTGCGCGACAACAGCGCAGCCTCTTTGTATATAAAGTGCCCCAAAAAGTTATGAAATTATTTACAATAATGTAGTGGATGCGAGAAAAAGCCACAATTGTTCTAGTGAGATTCAGTACACGCGAAAGCAACTGCATAACACGGGCTAGCTCCTTTTTGCTAACTGCGCCACAACGCCGGGCGCGGCCACTGTGTATATAAGGTACCCCAAAAAGTAACGAAATTCGTTACAGTGATGTAGTGGATGCTAGAAAAGGCATACTTTCCCCAGTGAGATTCAGTACACGCGAACGCAACTGCATCACACGGGCGAGCTCCATTTTTGCTAACTGCGCGACAACACCGCGCGCGGCTTCTTTGTATGTAAAGTGCCCCACAAAGTAACGAAATTCGTTACAATTATGCAGTGGATGCGAGAAAAAGCCATACTTGTCGCAGTGACATTCAGTACACGCGAAAGCAACTGCAACACGGGCGAGCTCCTTCTTGCTAACTGCGCCACAACGCCGGGCGAGGCCACTGTGTATATAATGTACCCCAAAAAAGTAACGAAATTCGTTACAGTGATGTAGTGGATGCTAGAAAAGGCATACTTTCCCAGTGAGATTCAGTAGACGCGAACGCAACTGCATCACACGGGCGAGCTCCTTTTTGCTAACTGCGCCACAACGCCGGGCGAGGCCACTGTGTATATAACATACACCAAAAAGTAACGAAATTCGTTACAGTGATGTAGTGGATGCTAGAAAAGGCATACTTTTCCGAGTGAGATTCAGTAGACGCGAACGTAACTGCATCACACGGGCGAGCTCCTTTTTGCTAACTGCGCCACAACGCCGGGCGAGGCCACTGTGTATATAAAGTACCCCAAAAGGTAACGAAATTCGTTACAGTGACGTAGTGGATGCTAGAAAAGGCATACTTTTCCCAGTGAGATTCAGTAGACGCGAACGCAACTGCATCACACGGGCGAGCTCCTTTTTGCTAACTGCGCGACAACACCGCGCGCGGCTTCTTTGTATATAAAGTGCCCCACAAAGTTATGAAATTATTTACAATAATGTAGTGGATGCGAGAAAAAGCCACAATTGTTCCAGTGAGATTCAGTACACGCGAAAGCAACTGCATCACACGGCGAGCTCCTTTTTGCTAACTGCGCCACAACGCCGGGCGAGGCCACTGTGTATATAATGTACCCCAAAAGGTAACGAAATTCGTTACAGTGATGTAGTGGATGCTAGAAAAGGCATACTTTTCCCAGTGAGATTCAGTAGACGCGAACGCAACTGCATCACACGGGCGAGCTCCTTTTTGCTAACTGCGCGACAACACCGCGCGCGGCTTCTTTGTATATAAAGTTCCCCACAAAGTTATGAAATTATTTACAATAATGTAGTGGATGCGAGAAAAAGCCACAATTGTTCCAGTGAGATTCAGTACACGCGAAAGCAACTGCATCACAAGGGCGAGCTCCTTTTTGCTAACAGCGCCACAACGCCGGGCGAGGCCACTGTGTATATAAAGTACCCCAAAAGGTAACGAAATTCGTTACAGTGACGTAGTGGATGCTAGAAAAGGCATACTTTTCCCAGTGAGATTCAGTAGACGCGAACGCAACTGCATCACACGGGCGAGCTCCTTTTTGCTAACTGCGCGACAACACCGCGCGCGGCTTCTTTGTATATAAAGTTCCCCACAAAGTTATGAAATTATTTACAATAATGTAGTGGATGCGAGAAAAAGCCACAATTGTTCCAGTGAGATTCAGTACACGCGAAAGCAACTGCATCACAAGGGCGAGCTCCTTTTTGCTAACTGCGCCACAACGCCGGGCGAGGCCACTGTGTATATAACATACACCAAAAAGTAACGAAATTCGTTACAGTGATGTAGTGGATGCTAGAAAAGGCATACTTTTCCGAGTGAGATTCAGTAGACGCGAACGTAACTGCATCACACGGGCGAGCTCCTTTTTGCTAACTGCGCCACAACGCCGGGCGAGGCCACTGTGTATATAAAGTACCCCAAAAGGTAACGAAATTCGTTACAGTGACGTAGTGGATGCTAGAAAAGGCATACTTTTCCCAGTGAGATTCAGTAGACGCGAACGCAACTGCATCACACGGGCGAGCTCCTTTTTGCTAACTGCGCGACAACACCGCGCGCGGCTTCTTTGTATATAAAGTGCCCCACAAAGTTATGAAATTATTTACAATAATGTAGTGGATGCGAGAAAAAGCCACAATTGTTCCAGTGAGATTCAGTACACGCGAAAGCAACTGCATCACACGGCGAGCTCCTTTTTGCTAACTGCGCCACAACGCCGGGCGAGGCCACTGTGTATATAATGTACCCCAAAAGGTAACGAAATTCGTTACAGTGATGTAGTGGATGCTAGAAAAGGCATACTTTTCCCAGTGAGATTCAGTAGACGCGAACGCAACTGCATCACACGGGCGAGCTCCTTTTTGCTAACTGCGCGACAACACCGCGCGCGGCTTCTTTGTATATAAAGTTCCCCACAAAGTTATGAAATTATTTACAATAATGTAGTGGATGCGAGAAAAAGCCACAATTGTTCCAGTGAGATTCAGTACACGCGAAAGCAACTGCATCACAAGGGCGAGCTCCTTTTTGCTAACTGCGCCACAACGCCGGGCGAGGCCACTGTGTATATAACATACACCAAAAAGTAACGAAATTCGTTACAGTGATGTAGTGGATGCTAGAAAAGGCATACTTTTCCGAGTGAGATTCAGTAGACGCGAACGTAACTGCATCACACGGGCGAGCTCCTTTTTGCTAACTGCGCCACAACGCCGGGCGAGGCCACTGTGTATATAAAGTACCCCAAAAGGTAACGAAATTCGTTACAGTGACGTAGTGGATGCTAGAAAAGGCATACTTTTCCCAGTGAGATTCAGTAGACGCGAACGCAACTGCATCACACGGGCGAGCTCCTTTTTGCTAACTGCGCGACAACACCGCGCGCGGCTTCTTTGTATATAAAGTGCCCCACAAAGTTATGAAATTATTTACAATAATGTAGTGGATGCGAGAAAAAGCCACAATTGTTCCAGTGAGATTCAGTACACGCGAAAGCAACTGCATCACACGGCGAGCTCCTTTTTGCTAACTGCGCCACAACGCCGGGCGAGGCCACTGTGTATATAATGTACCCCAAAAAGTAACGAAATTTGTTACAGTGATGTAGTGGATGCTAGAAAAGGCATACTTTTCCCAGTGAGATTCAGTAGAAGCGAACGCAACTGCATCACACGGGCGAGCTCCTTTTTGCTAACTGCGCGACAACAGCGCGGCCTCTTTGTATATAAAGTGCCCCAAAAAGTTATGAAATTATTTACAATAATGTAGTGGATGCGAGAAAAAGCCACAATTGTTCTAGTGAGATTCAGTACACGCGAAAGCAACTGCATAACACGGGCGATCTCCTTTTTGCTAACTGCGCCACAACGCCGGGCGAGGCCACTGTGTATATAACATACACCAAAAAGTAACGAAATTCGTTACAGTGATGTAGTGGATGCTAGAAAAGGGATACTTTTCCGAGTGAGATTCAGTAGACGCGAACGTAACTGCATCACACGGGCGAGCTCCTTTTTGCTAACTGCGCCACAACGCCGGGCGAGGCCACTGTGTACATAAAGTACCCCAAAAGGTAACGAAATTCGTTACAGTGACGTAGTGGATGCTAGAAAAGGCATACTTTTCCCAGCGAGATTCAGTAGACGCGAACGCAACTGCATCACACGGGCGAGCTCCTTTTTGCTAACTGCGCGACAACAGCGCGGCCTCTTTGTATATAAAGTGCCCCAAAAAGTTATGAAATTATTTACAATAATGTAGTGGATGCGAGAAAAAGCCACAATTGTTCTAGTGAGATTCAGTACACGCGAAAGCAACTGCATAGCACGGGCGAGCTCCTTTTTGCTAACTGCGCCACAACGCCGGGCGCGGCCACTGTGTATATAAGGTACCCCAAAAAGTAACGAAATTCGTTACAGTGATGTAGTGGATGCTAGAAAAGGCATACTTTCCCCAGTGAGATTCAGTAGACGCCAACGCAACTGCATCACACGGGCGAGCTCCTTTTTGCTAACTGCGCGACAACACCGCGCGCGGCTTCTTTGTATATAAAGTGCCCCACAAACTTATGAAATTATTTACAATAATGTAGTGGATGCGAGAAAAAGCCACAATTGTTCCAGTGAGATTCAGTACACGCGAAAGCAACTGCATCACACGGGCGAACTCCTTTTTGCTAACTGCGCCACAACGCCGGGCGAGGCCACTGTGTATATAATGTTCCCCAAAAGGTAACGAAATTCGTTATAGTGATGTAGTGGATGCTAGAAAAGGCATACTTTTCCCAGTGAGATCCAGTAGACGCGAACGCAACTGCATCACACGGGCGAGCTCCTTTTTGCTAACTGCGCGACAACACCGCGCGCGGCTTCTTTGTATAAAAAGTGCCCCACAAAGTTATGAAATTATTTACAATAATGTAGTGGCTGCGAGAAAAAGCCACAATTGTTCCAGTGAGATTCAGTACACGCGAAAGCAACTGCATCACACGGGCGAGCTCCTTTTTGCTAACTGCGCCACAACGCCGTGCGAGGCCACTGTGTATATAATGTACCCCAAAAGGTAACGAAATTCATTACAGTGATGTAGTGGATGCTAGAAAAGGCATACTTTTCCCAGTGAGATTCAGTAGACGCGAACGCAACTGCATCACACGGGCGAGCTCCTTTTTGCTAACTGCGCGACAACACCGCGCGCGGCTTCTTTGTATATAAAGTGCCCCACAAAGTTATGAAATTATTTACAATAACGTAGTGGATGCGAGAAAAAGCCACAATTGTTCCAGTGAGATTCAGTACACGCGAAAGCAACTGCATCACACGGCGAGCTCCTTTTTGCTAACTGCGCCACAACGCCGGGCGAGGCCACTGTGTATATAATGTACCCCAAAAAGTAACGAAATTCGTTACAGTGATGTAGTGGATGCTAGAAAAGGCATACTTTTCCCAGTGAGATTCAGTAGACGCGAACGAAACTGCATCACACGGGCGAGCTCCTTTTTGCTAACTGCGCGACAACACCGCGCGCGGCTTCTTTGTATATAAAGTGCCCCACAAAGTTATGAAATTATTTACAATAATGTAGTGGATGCGAGAAAAAGCCACAATTGTTCCAGTGAGATTCAGTACACGCGAAAGCAACTGCATCACACGGGCGAGCTCCTTGTTGCTAACTGCGCCACAACGCCGGGCGAGGCCACTGTGTATATAACATACACCAAAAAGTAACGAAATTCGTTACAGTGATGTAGTGGATGCTAGAAACGGCATACTTTTCCGAGTGAGATTCAGTAGACGCGAACGTAACTGCATCACACGGGCGAGCTCCTTTTTGCTAACTGCGCCACAACGCCGGGCGAGGCCACTGTGTATATAAAGTACCCCAAAAGGTAACGAAATTCGTTACAGTGACGTAGTGGATGCTAGAAAATGCATACTTTTCCCAGTGAGATTCAGTAGACGCGAACGCAACTGCATCACACGGGCGAGCTCCTTTTTGCTAACTGCGCGACAACACCGCGCGCGGCTTCTTTGTATATAAAGTGCCCCACAAAGTTATGAAATTATTTACAATAATGTAGTGGATGCGAGAAAAAGCCACAATTGTTCCAGTGAGATTCAGTACACGCGAAAGCAACTGCATCACACGGCGAGCTCCTTTTTGCTAACTGCGCCACAACGCCGGGCGAGGCCACTGTGTATATAATGTACCCCAAAAAGTAACGAAATTTGTTACAGTGATGTAGTGGATGCTAGAAAAGGCATACTTTTCCCAGTGAGAGTCAGTAGAAGCGAACGCAACTGCATCACACGGGCGAGCTCCTTTTTGCTAACTGCGCGACAACAGCGCGGCCTCTTTGTATATAAAGTGCCCCAAAAAGTTATGAAATTATTTACAATAATGTAGTGGATGCGAGAAAAAGCCACAATTGTTCTAGTGAGATTCAGTACACGCGAAAGCAACTGCATAACACGGGCTAGCTCCTTTTTGCTAACTGCGCCACAACGCCGGGCGCGGCCACTGTGTATATAAGGTACCCCAAAAAGTAACGAAATTCGTTACAGTGATGTAGTGGATGCTAGAAAAGGCATACTTTCCCCAGTGAGATTCAGTACACGCGAACGCAACTGCATCACACGGGCGAGCTCCATTTTTGCTAACTGCGCGACAACACCGCGCGCGGCTTCTTTGTATGTAAAGTGCCCCACAAAGTAACGAAATTCGTTACAATTATGCAGTGGATGCGAGAAAAAGCCATACTTGTCGCAGTGACATTCAGTACACGCGAAAGCAACTGCAACACGGGCGAGCTCCTTCTTGCTAACTGCGCCACAACGCCGGGCGAGGCCACTGTGTATATAACATACACCAAAAAGTAACGAAATTCGTTACAGTGATGTAGTGGATGCTAGAAAAGGCATACTTTTCCGAGTGAGATTCAGTAGACGCGAACGTAACTGCATCACACGGGCGAGCTCCTTTTTGCTAACTGCGCCACAACGCCGGGCGAGGCCACTGTGTATATAAAGTACCCCAAAAGGTAACGAAATTCGTTACAGTGACGTAGTGGATGCTAGAAAAGGCATACTTTTCACAGTGAGATTCAGTAGACGCGAACGCAACTGCATCACACGGGCGAGCTCCTTTTTGCTAACTGCGCGACAACACCGCGCGCGGCTTCTTTGTATATAAAGTGCCCCACAAAGTTATGAAATTATTTACAATAATGTAGTGGATGCGAGAAAAAGCCACAATTGTTCCAGTGAGATTCAGTACACGCGAAAGCAACTGCATCACACGGCGAGCTCCTTTTTGCTAACTGCGCCACAACGCCGGGCGAGGCCACTGTGTATATAATGTACCCCAAAAAGTAACGAAATTTGTTACAGTGATGTAGTGGATGCTAGAAAAGGCATACTTTTCCCAGTGAGATTCAGTAGAAGCGAACGCAACTGCATCACACGGGCGAGCTCCTTTTTGCTAACTGCGCGACAACAGCGCGGCCTCTTTGTATATAAAGTGCCCCAAAAAGTTATGAAATTATTTACAATAATGTAGTGGATGCGAGAAAAAGCCACAATTGTTCTAGTGAGATTCAGTACACGCGAAAGCAACTGCATAACACGGGCGAGCTCCTTTTTGCTAACTGCGCCACAACGCCGGGCGCGGCCACTGTGTATATAAGGTACCCCAAAAAGTAACGAAATTCGTTACAGTGATGTAGTGGATACTAGAAAAGGCATACTTTCCCCAGTGAGATTCAGTAGACGCGAACGCAACTGCATCACACGGGCGAGCTCCTTTTTGCTAACTGCGCGACAACACCGCGCGCGGCTTCTTTGTATATAAAGTGCCCCACAAACTTATGAAATTATTTACAATAATGTAGTGGATGCGAGAAAAAGCCACAATTGTTCCAGTGAGATTCAGTACACGCGAAAGCAACTGCATCACACGGGCGAACTCCTTTTTGCTAACTGCGCCACAACGCCGGGCGAGGCCACTGTGTATGTAATGTACCCCAAAAGGTAACGAAATTCGTTACAGTGATGTAGTGGATGCTAGAAAAGACATACTTTCCCCAGTGAGATTCAGTACACGCGAACGCAACTGCATCACACGGGCGAGCTCCATTTTTGCTAACTGCGCGACAACACCGCGCGCGGCTTCTTTGTATGTAAAGTGCCCCACAAAGTAACGAAATTCGTTACAATTATGCAGTGGATGCGAGAAAAAGCCATACTTGTCGCAGTGACATTCAGTACACGCGAAAGCAACTGCAACACGGGCGAGCTCCTTCTTGCTAACTGCGCCACAACGCCGGGCGAGGCCACTGTGTATATAATGTACCCCAAAAAAGTAACGAAATTCGTTACAGTGATGTAGTGGATGCTAGAAAAGGCATACTTTCCCAGTGAGATTCAGTAGACGCGAACGCAACTGCATCACACGGGCGAGCTCCTTTTTGCTAACTGCGCGACAACAGCGCGGCTTCTTTGTATATAAAGTGCCCCACAAAGTTATGAAATTATTTACAATAATGTAGTGGCTGCGAGAAAAAGCCACATTTGTTCCAGTGAGATTCAGTACATGCGAAAGCAACTTCATCACACGGGCGAGCTCCTTTTTGCTAACTGCGCCACAACGCCGTGCGAGGCCACTGTGTATATAATGTACCCCAAAAGGTAACGAAATTCGTTACAGTGATGTAGTGGATGCTAGAAAAGGCATACTTTTCCCAGTGAGATTCAGTAGACGCGAACGCAACTGCATCACACGGGCGAGCTCCTTTTTGCTAACTGCGCGACAACACCGCGCGCGGCTTCTTTGTATACAAAGTGCCCCACAAAGTTATGAAATTATTTACAATAACGTAGTGGATGCGAGAAAAAGCCACAATTGTTCCAGTGAGATTCAGTACAGGCGGAAGCAACTGCATCACACGGCGAGCTCCTTTTTGCTAACTGCGCCACAACGCCGGGCGAGGCCACTGTGTATATAATGTACCCCAAAAAGTAACGAAATTCGTTACAGTGATGTAGTGGATGCTAGAAAAGGCATACTTTTCCCAGTGAGATTCAGTAGACGCGAACGCAACTGCATCACACGGGCGAGCTCCTTTTTGCTAACTGCGCGACAACACCGCGCGCGGCTTCTTTGTATATAAAGTTCCCCACAAAGTTATGAAATTATTTACAATAATGTAGTGGATGCGAGAAAAAGCCACAATTGTTCCAGTGAGATTCAGTACACGCGAAAGCAACTGCATCACAAGGGCGAGCTCCTTTTTGCTAACTGCGCCACAACGCCGGGCGAGGCCACTGTGTATATAACATACACCAAAAAGTAACGAAATTCGTTACAGTGATGTAGTGGATGCTAGAAAAGGCATACTTTTCCGAGTGAGATTCAGTAGACGCGAACGTAACTGCATCACACGGGCGAGCTCCTTTTTGCTAACTGCGCCACAACGCCGGGCGAGGCCACTGTGTATATAAAGTACCCCAAAAGGTAACGAAATTCGTTACAGTGACGTAGTGGATGCTAGAAAAGGCATACTTTTCCCAGTGAGATTCAGTAGACGCGAACGCAACTGCATCACACGGGCGAGCTCCTTTTTGCTAACTGCGCGACAACACCGCGCGCGGCTTCTTTGTATATAAAGTGCCCCACAAAGTTATGAAATTATTTACAATAATGTAGTGGATGCGAGAAAAAGCTACAATTGTTCCAGTGAGATTCAGTACACGCGAAAGCAACTGCATCACACGGCGAGCTCCTTTTTGCTAACTGCGCCACAACGCCGGGCGAGGCCACTGTGTATATAATGTACCCCAAAAAGTAACGAAATTTGTTACAGTGATGTAGTGGATGCTAGAAAAGGCATACTTTTCCCAGTGAGATTCAGTAGAAGCGAACGCAACTGCATCACACGGGCGAGCTCCTTTTTGCTAACTGCGCGACAACAGCGCGGCCTCTTTGTATATAAAGTGCCCCAAAAAGTTATGAAATTATTTACAATAATGTAGTGGATGCGAGAAAAAGCCACAATTGTTCTAGTGAGATTCAGTACACGCGAAAGCAACTGCATAACACGGGCGAGCTCCTTTTTGCTAACTGCGCCACAACGCCGGGCGCGGCCACTGTGTATATAAGGTACCCCAAAAAGTAACGAAATTCGTTACAGTGATGTAGTGGATACTAGAAAAGGCATACTTTCCCCAGTGAGATTCAGTAGACGCGAACGCAACTGCATCACACGGGCGAGCTCCTTTTTGCTAACTGCGCGACAACACCGCGCGCGGCTTCTTTGTATATAAAGTGCCCCACAAACTTATGAAATTATTTACAATAATGTAGTGGATGCGAGAAAAAGCCACAATTGTTCCAGTGAGATTCAGTACACGCGAAAGCAACTGCATCACACGGGCGAACTCCTTTTTGCTAACTGCGCCACAACGCCGGGCGAGGCCACTGTGTATGTAATGTACCCCAAAAGGTAACGAAATTCGTTACAGTGATGTAGTGGATGCTAGAAAAGGCATACTTTTCCCAGTGAGATTCAGTAGACGCGAACGCAACTGCATCACACGGGCGAGCTCCTTTTTGCTAACTGCGCGACAACAGCGTGACTTCTTTGTATATAAAATGCCCCAAAAAGTTATGAAATTATTTACAATAATGTAGTGGATGCGAGAAAAAGCCACAATTGTTCCAGTGAGATTCAGTACACGCGAAAGCAACTGCAACACGGGCGCGCTCCTTCTTGCTAACTGCGCCACAACGCCGGGCGAGGCCACTGTGTATATAATGTACCCCAAAAAGTAACGAAATTCGTTATAGTGATGTAGCGGATGCTAGAAAAGGCATACTTTTCCCAGTGAGATTCAGTAGACGCAAACGCAACTGCATCACACGGGCGAGCTCCTTTTTGCTAACTGCGCCACAACGCCGGGCGAGGCCACTGTGTATATAATGTACCCCAAAAGGTAACGAAATTCGTTACAGTTATGTAGTGGATGCTAGAAAAGGCATACTTTTCCCAGTGAGATTCAGTAGACGCGAACGCAACTGCATCACACGGGCGAGCTCCTTTTTGCTAACTGCGCGACAACAGCGCGACTTCTTTGTATATAAAGTGCCCCAAAAAGTTATGAAATTATTTACAATAATGTAGTGGATGCGAGAAAAAGCCACAATTGTTCATGTGAGATTCAGTACACGCGAAAGCAACTGCAACACGGGCGAGCTCCTTCTTGCTAACTGCGCCACAACGCCGGGCGAGGCCACTGTGTATATAATGTACCCCAAAAGGTAACGAAATTCGTTACAGTTATGTAGTGGATGCTAGAAAAGGCATACTTTTCCCAGTGAGATTCAGTAGACGCGAACGCAACTGCATCACACGGGCGAGCTCCTTTTTGCTAGCTGCGCGACAACAGCGCGACTTCTTTGTATATAAAGTGCCCCAAAAAGTTATGAAATTATTTACAATAATGTAGTGGATGCGAAAAAAGCCACACTTGTTCCAGTGAGATTCAGTACACGCGAAAGCAACTGCAACACGGGCGAGCTCCTTCTTCCTAACTGCGCCACAATGCCGGGCGAGGCCACTGTGTATATAATGTACCCCAAAAAGTAACGAAATTCGTTACAATAATGTAGTGGATGCGAAAAAAGCCACACTTGTTCCAGTGAGATTCAGTAGACGCGAAAGCAACTGCATCACACGGGCGAGCTCCTTGTTGCTAACTGCGCGACAACAGCGCGGCTTCCTTGTATATAAAGTGCCCCAAAAAGTTATGAAATTATTTACAATAATGTCGTGGATGCGAGAAAAAGCCACAATTGTTCCAGTGAGATTCAGTAGACGCGAAAGCAACTGCATCACACGGCGAGTTGCTTTTTGGTAACTGCGCCAAAACGCCGGGCGAGGCCACTGTGTATATAATGCACCCCAAAAAGTAATGAAATTCGTTACAGTGATGTAGTGGATGCTAGAAAAGGCATACTTTTCCCAGTGAGATTCAGTAGACGCGAACGCAACTGCATCCCACGCGCGAGCTCCTTTTTGCTAACTGCGCGACAACAGCGCGGCCTCTTTCTATATAAAGTGCCCCAAAAAGTTATGAAATTATTTACAATAATGTAGTGGATGCGAAAAAAGCCACACTTGCTCCAGTGAGATTCAGTAGACGCGAAAGCAACTGCATCACACGGCGAGCTCCTTTTTGCTAACTGCGCCACAACGCCGGGCGAGGCGACTGTGTATATAATGTACCCCAAAAAGTAACGAAATTCGTTACAGTGATGTAGTGGATGCTAGAAATGGCATACTTCTCCCAGTGAGATTCAGTAGACCCGAACGCAACTGCATCACACGGGCGAGCTCCTTTTTGCTAACTGCGGGACAACAGCGCGGCCTCTTTGTACATAAAGTGCCCCAAAATGTTATGAAATTATTTACAATAATGTAGTGGATGCGAAAAAAGCCACACTTGTTCCAGTGAGATTCAGTATACGCGAAAGCAACTGCATCACACGGGCGAGCTCCTTTTTGGTAACTGCGCCAACGCCGGGTGAGGCCACTGTGCATATAGTGTACCCCAAAAAGTAACGAAATTGGTTACAGTGATGTAGTGGATGCTAGAAAAGGCATACTTTTCCCAGTGAGATTCAGTAGACGCGAACGCAACTGCATCACACGGGCGAGCTCCTTTTTGCTAACTGCGCGACAACACCGCGCGCGGCTTCTTTGTATATAAAGTGCCCCAAAAAGTTATGAAATTATTTACAATAATGTAGTGGATGCGAAAAAAGCCACACTTGTTCCAGTGAGATTCAGTAGACGCGAAAACAACTGCATCACACGGCGAGCTCCTTTTTGCTAACTGCGCCACAACGCCGGGCGAGGCCACTGTGTATTGTTTGGATCCCACCGATGGCATCGGTTGTTGGGAACCCCGGCGCTGACGCCCGTGGTTGTACCTGGGTCGCAAGCCCCAAGGGTAGCGTTGGCCTGGCGGCCTGGGGTACAACTGGAAGCATCCGAAGGTCCCGGCAAAGCATGAGTCGACTGGTAACAACAAAACAACTTGTTTATTTTAACATCGCAAAGAGTTGGCGGTCAGGTTGACCGAAGAAGAGAGACGGGAGAGCACTTTACTCAACAGAAGAAATCGGAGCCCTCCTTTTGGCGTCCGGGGGCAGCTGTTTTTATACTCTCGCAGTTGAGGGCAAGAAGGAACCCCTGAATAGACGAGCACGGGATTGTACAATGGGCTAATGGTGACGCACACTGTCGTAGCGCCGCCGGTCGGGCACAAAGACTGGGAGGAGAGCGTGACCCCTGCTGTCGCATCGCCTGGTTCGGGCACAATGACTGGAAGGAGAGGGTGACCCCTGCTGTCGCATCGCCTGGTTCGGGCACAATGACTGGAAGGAGAGGGGGACCCCCGCTGTCGCATCGCCTGGTTTGGGCACAATGGCACATACACTCACACACGCACATGAAGACACGTGGCATCGGAACATGCCTGGAAACGCCTGGAAACACCTGGCGGGGAGCGTTGCGGCGACGCCGAACGGGCCAAAATGTCTGCCGCCCCGCCGCAGTCGCGCCGGCAAAACCGCGTGTCGCAGGCGAAACGCAACAGACCGCCCCGCCGGGGGAAGGAGATCCCGATGGACAGGGGACTGCATCCGCTGTCCGGAGGGATGTCGCTCGATGATGCTCATAACCGAAGTCGGGCGTCCCTCGACGTTTCTTGAGCGTAGCGCACAGAGAAGGCCTCGTTCTCTCGTTCAGGTTCGCACGGG
The DNA here is from genome assembly GCF_050947875.1 of Dermacentor variabilis. NCBI lineage: Eukaryota > Metazoa > Arthropoda > Arachnida > Ixodida > Ixodidae > Dermacentor > Dermacentor variabilis. The sequence goes on from NC_134576.1 coordinate 21,482,578, forward strand.
ACACTGCAAAGTGACTTCGGGAGAGTTCACATTTTTGTTCTCGTTCCCGGCAAGCGTTAGAACTACGCTGAAACTCAACCGCTCAGTCAGCAAGCACGGCACAACCCTCACTAAGCCCTGCCAGGCTCTTTCCCCTTTTTATACCACTGCCTAGTTCCTTACAGTAGTCTAGCATCACTCAGAACGCGTCCACAAATTGAAAAATTGCACTAGAAAGCATATCATCACTTTGAAACACTAAACAAAAGCAATATGTTAAAAAAAATCCTGCCTCAGGAAGAAAAACATCAGTAACCAACAATTTTGAGGCTGATTCCTACGTTAGGGGCTTCGACTTAAGCCATCGGCGTTACCGTTGAGACTCCCCTTTTTGTAACGCACCTCAAAGTAATATTGTTGTAAAGCGAGGCTCCAGCGCAGGAGGCGGCTATTTTTGGGAGAGATGGTCTGCAGCCATTGGAGAGGGCAGTGATCCGTCTCAATGATAAACCTCGAGCCGGCTAGATAGCATGACAATTTCTGAACGGCCCACACGAGACACGCACACTCTTTCTCGGTGGCGCTATACGCCTGCTCACGACTGGTCAGCTTACGACTAGCATACAGGACGGGGTGTTCTACTTCTCCATTTTCCCGTTGGCACAGTACAACGCCCATGCCTCGCTCACTAGCATCGCACTGAACAACGAACCCTTTTGTATAGTCTGGCGATCGTAGCACAGGCTGGTTTGTTAGGGCACTCTTTAGGGCGCTAAAAGCTCTTTCCTTTGTCTCGTCCCAGACGACTGTTTGAGGCTCTGTCTTTCTTAGAGCATCCGTCAGGGGAGCCGCGATATCAGAGTACCTGGGGATGTACCTCTGATAGTAGCCGGCGACACCTAAGAACGACCGAATATCGGTCTTCGTGCGTGGTTGCGGGAAGTCTCGCACAGCGGCCACCTTTATTTCAGAGGGGCGGCGACGACCCTGACCAATCACGTGACCGAGGTAGACAACCTCGGCCTGTGCTAACTGGCACTTAAGAGCCTTGACTGTCAAGCCCGCTTCGCGCAGGCGGGTTAGCACTGCCCGCAAGTGTGCCATATGCTCAGACCAGGATGCGGAGAATATCGCTACGTCGTCTAGATACGGTAAAGCGAATTCTTGCTGTCCCCGCAACACTTTATCCATGAGGCTTGAAAAACAGTATGGCGCGTTCTTCAAACCAAAACTCAACACTTTAGGACGGAATGTTCCCATTGGTGAAATGAACGCCGCATACCTACTAGCCTCTTCTGTAAGTGGAACCTGCCAATAACCCCTGACAAGATCTAGGGTGGAAATAAACTGAGCGCTACTAACTTTCTCAAGGCGCTCCTCGATGTTAGGGATCGGATAAATTTGATCCTTAGTGATGGAATTAAGCCTGCGGTAGTCGACGCAAGGACGAGGTTCCTTGCCCGGTACCTCAACTAAAATCAAAGGGGAGGTATAATCACTCTCACCCGCCTCAATAACTCCGAGCTGTAGCATTTTCTTTACCTCAGCCTCCATAATATCGCTCTGGCGGGGTGACACCCGATACGCCTTGGATCGTACTGGCTCTGGGGAGGTAAGTTCTATATCATGAGTAAGTACAGAAGTCCTACCAGGCCTCTCAGAGAACAGACCTTGAAACTCTTGTAATAGCTGGTGTAGTTCGGTTTTCTGCTCAGGCGACAGCGGTGCTTTACTGATAAGGTCACTAATGACTTGACCGGTGTCTTCCCTGTTCGTCACTGAGCCTAGTCCCGGAAGCTCGACCGGAAGCTCTTCAGGAACGTTTACCATCATGCACACCACTGCTTCCCTTTGTCTATAAGGTTTGAGCAGATTACAGTGGTAAACTTGCTGTGCTTTCCGCTTTCCTGGCAGACTTACCACGTAGTTAACGTCCGACAGTTTCTGAACAATTCGTGCTGGGCCCTCCCACTGCACGTCTAGTTTGTTGTTTAGCGATGTGCGCAATATCATGACCTCATCGCCCACCTCAAAACGACGGGCCCTGGCTGTCCGATCATAATAAACCTTGGCCCTCTGCTGGGCCTTTGTCATTGCTTCACCTGACAACTCCTGTGCCCTTCTTAAGCGTTCGAGGAGCTTAAGTACGTACTCCACCACGACTGGGTCGTCGCCCCTACCTTCCCACGATTCTCGAAGCATGCGAAGCGGAGATCGAAGCGAGCGACCGTACACCAGTTCAGCTGGCGAAAACCCCGTAGCCGCATGCGGCGCGGTCCTTAAAGCAAACATCACCCCAGGCAGACACAGCTCCCAGTCAGTTCGATGTTCAAAACACAACGCTCTCAACACGCGCTTCATGACGGAGTGGAGCTTCTCAACGGAATTCGACTGTGGGTGGTACACTGAGCTGTGTAACAGCTTTACCCCACACCTTTCGAGAAAAGTTGTCGTCAAAGCGCTAGTAAACACTGTGCCCTGATCTGATTGGATTTCCGCAGGGAAACCAACTCGCGCAAATATGGACAGTAGTGCATTAACTATCTCAACTGAGCTGAGTTCTTTAAGCGGCACTGCTTCAGGGAACTTTGTCGCTGGGCAGATCACAGTCAAAATGTGTCTGTACCCCGTGGCTGTTACCGGCAGAGGTCCCACTGTATCAATAACGAGCCGTCTAAAAGGCTCCGTTATGATAGGTACCAATTTCAACGGCGCCCTTGATTTGTCCCCTGGTTTGCCCACCCGCTGACAAGTGTCACATGTCCTCACGAAATGGTCTGCGTCCCGAAAACACCCTGGCCAATAGTACTCTTGCAAGAGACGGTCCTTAGTTTTCTTAACTCCTAGGTGTCCGGACCACGAACCCCCGTGTGACAAGCGCAACAGATCCTGACGATAGCATTGAGGCACGATCAGCTGATCGAACTCCACTCCTCGGCGGTCTAGATACTTCCGGTACAGGACTCCACCTCTTTCCACAAAACGCGCAGTTTTCCTGGCGATACCTTCTTTGACATTGCAGCGCACGTTTTCCAGGCTGCCATCCTTTTTTTGCTCGGCTATCAAAGCCGACCGGCTGACTTTTAGCAACCTATTAAGTCCGTCTGACGTAGGCGCGATGAGCAAATCAGTAGCTAGCTCTTCTAACTTTCCCGTGTCGGGCGTTTCCTCTCCAGTATCTGGCGCCTTTAACGTTACAGACTCAAGTTTATTCAGTTCGGGCGTGCTCTGAATATCAGCTTGCTGCGCCTCTGACCCTTTTTCGTTGTTTGATAACGTCGGCCCCGCAACTACCGCCTTTGCAGCGAGCTCCCGAACCTTCGATCTGGTTAAGGCCTGAACACTAGCTTCACCAAACAAAAGCCCCTTCTCGCGCAGGAGGTGATCGGACCTGTTTGAAAATAGGTACGGGTACTGGGGTGGCAGCATAGATGACACTGCCGCCTCCGTCTCAAGCGCTCCGAAAGGTCCTTCAATAAGCACCTTTGCTACTGGCAGACACACGCTATGAGCTTCCACGGCTTGCTTGATCCATGCGCACTCGCCCGTGAACATATGGGGTTCTACGTAAGACGGGTGAACTACATCCATCGTAGCTGCGGAATCGCGAAGCACTCGGCACTCTTTCCCGTTCACGAGGAGGTCTCGCATGTAAGGCTCGAGAAGCTTCATGTTCTCGTCAGTGCTGCCTATTGAAAAAAACACAACTTTTGGTGTTGTTTCTGGACACTGCGCCGAAAAGTGACCCGGCTTCTGGCACGTATAACAAACGCGCGCTTGCCTCATCTCGAACCGCTTTCTGCGTTCGGCTTCGGCTGCCGCCGTCTCCTTAGGTTCGGTCGCACTGCTTCCACTCGCATCCGCACTACGCGTGTTCCCCTTTGCTCTCATGGGTGTGAACTTCGGCCTCTCAAACTTCGAGCCAAATTCACCCTTTTGACCGTCCTTAGCTCCGCGAGCCCGACGCGTCACAAACTCCTCGGCTAGCTCAGCGGCTTTAGCCACCGTACAAACGTCTGGCCTATCCAAGACCCAGTATCGCACGTTCTCCGGTAACCGACTATAAAACTGTTCTAGCCCGAAGCACTGCAGAACTTTATCGTGGTCACCAAACGCTTTCTCTTCTTTGAGCCACTCCTGCATGTTTGACATAAGCCTATACGCAAACTCTGTATATGACTCACTTTTGCCTTTCTCATTTTCCCGAAACTTCAGACGGAACGCCTCCGCAGACAGCCGGTATTTTTTTAGAAGACTCGATTTCACTGTGTCGAAATCCTCTGCCTCCTCTCCATCCAAGCGAGCGACTACGTCGGCCGCCTCGCCGGGTAACAAAGTGAGCAAGCGCTGTGGCCACGTTTCCCGAGAGAACCCCTGCTTCTCGCACGTTCGCTCAAAGTTAACCAGGAACAAACCAATGTCCTCTCCAAGCTTAAACGGCCGCATCAGGTCAGTCATTTTGAACAATACGCGTTCTCCTGCACCGTGTGCCTGACTTCCATTACGAGCGCGTTCCATCTCTACCTCGAGACGCTTCATTTCCAAAGCGTGTTCGCGCTCTTCTTTTTCTTTCTGCTCTTTAACTTCGCGCTCCTGTTTCTCTTTTTGCTCTTTAAGTTCGCGCTCCTGTCTTTTTGACCTCTCCTCAATAGTCTCAAGGCATTCCGACAGCTCGTCATCCTCAGCCTCTAACTCAAGAATAGCCTTTAGCAGTTCTGGTTTTCTGAGTTTGTCCGAGACATCCAGACCCAACTCTCTTGCAAGCTCCAACAATTTCGGTTTGCGCAACGACTTCAAATCCATGGCTGCTCTGAATGCTGCTTTCTCTACTGCTTACTAGTGTCTTGCCGCAAACTAACCCGGCAGCAACGACAACCACAATTACCAGCTCTGTTTCTGACACTAACAAAAGCCTGGCAAAGCTCAGAAGAAGAAAGTCCCGCACTCACCAAACCTCGCAGTCAAGAGTTCAGCGCAGTCGTTCCGCTGCAGGCAACCAGTCATCACACAGGGCTCGTTGCACTGCTCCCGGATCGTCGTTGAGCTGCTCAGCATACAGTCAACTGCATCTCTTCGCTGCTGGCCTCCGTTGTCGCGATCTCACCGCTGGCAGACAGTTGTTTGAAGTCGGAGGCGATCTCACCGCTGCCAACCAGATGTTTGGATCCCACCGATGGCATCGGTTGTTGGGAACTCGGCGCTGACGCCCGTGGTTGTACCTGGGTCGCAAGCCCCAAGGGTAGCGTTGGCCTGGCGGCCTGGGGTACAACTGGAAGCATCCGAAGGTCCCGGCAAAGCATGAGTCGACTGGTAACAACAAAACAACTTGTTTATTTTAACATCGCAAAGAGTTGGCGGTCAGGTTGACCGAAGAAGAGAGACGGGAGAGCACTTTACTCAACAGAAGAAATCGGAGCCCTCCTTTTGGCGTCCGGGGGCAGCTGTTTTTATACTCTCGCAGTTGAGGGCAAGAAGGAACCCCTCAATAGACGAGCACGGGATTGTACAATGGGCTAATGGTGACGCACACTGTCGTAGCGCCGCCGGTCGGGCACAAAGACTGGGAGGAGAGGGTGACCTCTGCTGTCGCATCGCCTGGTTCGGGCACAATGACTGGAAGGAGAGGGTGACCCCTGCTGTCGCATCGCCTGGTTCGGGCACAATGACTGGAAGGAGAGGGGGACCCCCGCTGTCGCATCGCCTGGTTTGGGCACAATGGCACATACACTCACACACGCACATGAAGACACGTGGCATCACAACATGCCTGGAAACGCCTGGAAACACCTGGCGGGGAGCGTTGCGGCGACGCCGAACGGGCCAAAATGTCTGCCGCCCCGCCGCAGTCGCGCCGGCAAAACCGCGTGTCGCAGGCGAAACGCAACAGTATATAATGTACCCCAAAAGGTAACGAAATTCGTTACAGTTATGTAGTGGATGCTAGAAAAGGCATACTTTTCCCAGTGAGATTCAGTAGACGCGAACGCAACTGCATCACACGGGCGAGCTCCTTTTTGTTAACTGCGCGACAACAGCGCGACTTCTTTGTATATAAAGTGCCCCAAAAAGTTATGAAATTATTTACAATAATGTAGTGGATGCGAGAAAAAGCCACAATTGTTCATGTGAGATTCAGTACACGCGAAAGCAACTGCAACACGGGCGAGCTCCTTCTTGCTAACTGCGCCACAACGCCGGGCGAGGCCACTGTGTATATAATGTACCCCAAAAAGTAACGAAATTCGTTACAGTGATGTAGTGGATGCTAGAAAAGGCATACTTTTCCCAGTGAGATTCAGTAGACGCGAACCCAACTGCATCACACGGGCGAGCTCCTTTTTGCTAACTGCGCGACAACAGCGCGACTTCTTTGTATATAAAGTGCCCCAAAAAGTTATGAAATTATTTACAATAATGTAGTGGATGCGAAAAAAGCCACACTTGTTCCAGTGAGATTCAGTAGACGCGAAAGCAACTGGATCACACGGCGAGCTCCTTTTTGCTAACTGCGCCACAACGCCGGGCGAGGCCACTGTGTATATAGTGTACCCCAAAAAGTAACGAAATTGGTTACAGTGATGTAGTGGATGCTAGAAAAGGCATACTTTTCCCAGTGAGATTCAGTAGACGCGAACGCAACTGCATCACACAGGCGAGTTCCTTTTTGCTAACTGCGCGACAACACCGCGCGCGGCTTCTTTGCATATAAAGTGCCCCGAAAAGTTATGAAATTATTTACAATAATGTAGTGGATGCGAAAAAAGCCACACTTGTTCCAGTGAGATTCAGTAGACGCGAAAGCAACTGCATCACACGGCGAGCTCCTTTTTGCTAACTGCGCGACAACAGCGCGGCTTCTTTGTATATAAAGTGCCCCAAAAAGTTATGAAATTATTTACAATAATGTAGTGGATGCGAAAAAAGCAACACTTGTTCCAGTGAGATTCAGTAGACGCGAAAGCAACTGCATCACACTGCAAGCTCCTTTTTGCTAACTGCGCCACAACGCCGGGCGAGGTCACTGTGTATATAATGTACCCCAAAAAGTAACGAAATTCGTTACAGTGATGTAGTGGATGCTAGAATAGGCATACTTTTCCCAGTGAGATTTAGTAGACGCGAACGCAACTGCATCACACGGGCGAGCTCCTTGTTGCTAACTGCGCCACAACGCCGGGCGAGGCCACTGTGTATATAGTGTCCCCAAAAAGTAACGAAATTCGTTACAGTGGTTTAGTGGATGCTAGAAAAGGCATACTTTTCCCAGTGAGATTCAGTAGACGCGAACGCAAGTGCATCACACGGGCGAGCTCCTTTTTGCTAACTGCGCGACAACAGCGCGGCTTCTTTGTATATAAAGTGCCCCAGAAAGTTATGAAATTATTTACAATAATGTAGTGGATGCGAGAAAAAGCCACAGTTGTTTCAGTGAGATTCAGTACACACGAATGCAACTGCATCACACGGCGAGCTCCTTTTTGCTAACTGCGCCACAACGCCGGGCGAGGTCACTGTGTATATAATGTACCCCAAAAAGTAACGAAATTCGTTACAGTGATGTAGTGGATGCTAGAAAAGGCATACTTTTCCCAGTGAGATTCAGTAGACGCGAACGCAACTGCATCACACGGGCGAGCTCCTTGTTGCTAACTGCGCGACAACAGCGCGACTTCTTTGTATATAAAGTGCCCCAAAAAGTTATGAAATTATTTACAATAATGTACTGGATGCGAGAAAAAGCCACACTTGTTCCAGTGAGATTCAGTAGACGCGAAAGCAACTGCATCACACGGCGAGCTCCTTTTTGCTAACTGCACGACAACACCGTGCGCGGCTTCTTTGTATATAAAGTGCCCCAAATGTTATGAAATTATTTACAATAATGTAGTGGATGCGAAAAAAGCCACACTTGTTCCAGTGAGATTCAGTAGACGCGAAAGCAACTGCATCACACGGCGAGCTCCTTTTTGCTAACTGCGCCACAACGCCGGGCGAGGCCACTGTGTATATAGTGTACTCCAAAAAGTAACGAAATTCGTTACAGTAGTGTAGTGGATGCTAGAAAAGGCATACTTTTCCCAGTGAGATTCAGTAGACGCGAACGCAAGTGCATCACACGGGCGAGCTCCTTTTTGCTAACTGCGCGACAACAGCGCGGCTTCTTTGTATATAAAGTGCCCCAGAAAGTTATGAAATTATTTACAATAATGTAGTGGATGCGAGAAAAAGCCACAGTCGTTTCAGTGAGATTCAGTAGACGCGAAAGCAACTGCATCACACGGGCGAGCTCCTTTTTGCTAACTGCGCCACAACGCCGGGCGAGGCCACTGTGTATATAGTGTACCCCAAAAAGCAACGAAATTCGTTACAGTGATGTAGTGGATGCTAGAAAAGGCATACTTTTCCCAGTGAGATTCAGTAGACGCGAACGCAACTGCATCACACGGGCGAGCTCCTTGTTGCTAACTGCGCGACAACAGCGCGACTTCTTTATATATAAAGTGCCCCAAAAAGTTATGAAATTATTTACAATAATGTACTGGATGCGAGAAAAAGGTACAATTGTTCCAGTGAGATTCAGTAGACGCGAAAGTAACTGCATCACACGGGCGAGCTCCTTTTTGATAACTGCGCCGCAACGCCGGGCGCGGCCACTGTGTATATAAAGTACCCCAAAAAGTAATGAAATTCGTTACAGTGATGAAGTGGATGCTAGAAAAGGCATACTTTTCCCAGTGAGATTCAGTAGACGCGAAAGCAACTGCATCACACAGCGAGCTCCTTTTTGCTAACTGCGCCACAACGCCGGGCGAGGCCACTGTGTATATAAAGTACCCCAAAAAGTAACGAAATTCGTTAGTGATGTAGTGGATGCTAGAAAAGGCATACTTTTCCCAGTGAGATTCAGTAGACGCGAAGGCAAGTGCATCGCACGGGCGACCTCCTTGTTGCTAACTGCGCGACAACAGCGCGGCTTCTTTGTATATAAAGTGCCCCAAACAGTTATGAAATTATTTACAATAATGTAGCGGATGCGAGAAAAAGCCACAATTGTTCCAGTGAGATTCAGTAGACGCGAAAGCAACTGCAACACACGGTCGAGCTCCTTTTTGATACCTGCGCCACAACGCCGGGCGAGGCCACTGTGTATATAGTGTACCCCAAAAAGTAACAAAATTCGTTACAGTGATGTAGTGGATGCTAGAAAAGGCATACTTTTCCCAGTGAGATTCAGTAGACGCGAACGCAACTGCATCACACGGGCGAGCTCCTTGTTGCTAACTGCGCGACAACAGCGCGACTTCTTTGTATATAAAGTGCCCCAAAAAGTTATGAAATTATTTACAATAATGTACTGGATGCGAGAAAAAGCCACAATTGTTCCAGTGAGATTCAGTAGACGCGAAAGCAACTGCAACACACGGTCGAGCTCCTTTTTGATACCTGCGCCACAACGCCGGGCGAGGCCACTGTGTATATAGTGTACCCCAAAAAGTAACAAAATTCGTTACAGTGATGTAGTGGATGCTAGAAAAGGCATACTTTTCCCAGTGAGATTCAGTAGACGCGAGCGCAACTGCATCACACGGGCGAGCTCCTTGTTGCTAACTGAGCGACAACAGCGCGGCTTCTTTGTATATAAAGTGCCCCAAACAGTTATGAAATTATTTACAATAATGTAGTGGATGCGAGAAAAAGCCACAATTGTTCCAGTGAGATTCAGTAGACGCGAAAGCAACTGCATCACACGGGCGAGCTCCTTTTTGATAACTGCGCCACAACGCCGGGCGCGGCCACTGTGTATATAAAGTACCCCAAAAAGTAACGAAATTCGTTACAGTGATGTAGTGGATGCTAGAAAAGGCATACTTTTCCCAGTGAGATTCAGTAGACGCGAAAGCAACTGCATCACACAGCGAGCTCCTTTTTGCTAACTGCGCGACAACAGCGCGGCTTCTTTGTATATAATGTACCCCAAAAGGTAACGAAATTCGTTACAGTGATGTAGTGGATGCTAGAAAAGGCATACTTTTCCGAGTGAGATTCAGTAGACGCGAACGCAAGTGCACCACACGGGCGAGCTCCTTTTTGCTAACTGCGCGACAACTGCGCGACTTCTTTATATATAAAGTGCCCCAAAAAGTTATGAAATTATTTACAATAATGTACTGGATGCGAGAAAAAGCTACAATTGTTCCAGTGAGATTCAGTAGACGCGAAAGCAACTGCATCACATGGGCGAGCTCCTTTTTGATCACTGCGCCGCAACGCCGCGCGCGGCCACTGTGTATATAAAGTACCCCAAAAAGTAACGAAATTCGTTACAGTGATGAAGTGGATGCTAGAAAAGGCATACTTTTCCCAGTGAGATTCAGTAGACGCGAAAGCAACTGCATCACACAGCGAGCTCCTTTTTGCTAACTGCGCCACAACGCCGGGCGAGGCCACTGTGTATATAAAGTACCCCAAAAAGTAACGAAATTCGTTAGTGATGTAGTGGATGCTAGAAAAGGCATACTTTTCCCAGTGAGATTCAGTAGACGCGAAGGCATGTGCATCACACGGGCGAGCTCCTTGTTGCTAACTGAGCGACAACAGCGCGGCTTCTTTGTATATAAAGTGCCCCAAACAGTTATGAAATTATTTACAATAATGTAGTGGATGCGAGAAAAAGCCACAATTGTTCCAGTGAGATTCAGTAGACGCGAAAGCAACTGCATCACACGGTCGAGCTCCTTTTTGATAACTGCGCCACAACACCGGGCGAGGCCACTGTGTATATAGCGTACCCCAAAAAGTAACGAAATTCGTTACAGTGATGTAGTGGATGCTAGAAAAGGCATACTTTTCCCAGTGAGATTCAGTAGACGCGAACGCAACTGCATCACACGGCCGAGCTCCTTGTTGCTAACTGCGCGACAACTGCGCGACTTCTTTATATATAAAGTGCCCCAAAAAGTTATGAAATTATTTACAATAATGTACTGGATGCGAGAAAAAGCTACAATTGTTCCAGTGAGATTCAGTAGACGCGAAAGCAACTGCATCACATGGGCGAGCTCCTTTTTGATAACTGCGCCGCAACGCCGCGCGCGGCCACTGTGTATATAAAGTACCCCAAAAAGTAACGAAATTCGTTACAGTGATGAAGTGGATGCTAGAAAAGGCATACTTTTCCCAGTGAGATTCAGTAGACGCGAAAGCAACTGCATCACACAGCGAGCTCCTTTTTGCTAACTGCGCCACAACGCCGGGCGAGGCCACTGTGTATATAAAGTACCCCAAAAAGTAACGAAATTCGTTAGTGATGTAGTGGATGCTAGAAAAGGCATACTTTTCCCAGTGAGATTCAGTAGACGCGAAGGCAAGTGCATCGCACGGGCGAGCTCCTTGTTGCTAACTGCGCGACAACAGCGCGGCTTCTTCGTATATAAAGTGCCCCAAACAGTTATGAAATTATTTACAATAATGTAGCGGATGCGAGAAAAAGCCACAATTGTTCCAGTGAGATTCAGTAGACGCGAAAGCAACTGCAACACACGGTCGAGCTCCTTTTTGATACCTGCGCCACAACGCCGGGCGAGGCCACTGTGTATATAGTGTACCCCAAAAAGTAACAAAATTCGTTACAGTGATGTAGTGGATGCTAGAAAAGGCATACTTTTCCCAGTGAGATTCAGTAGACGCGAACGCAACTGCATCACACGGGCGAGCTCCTTGTTGCTAACTGCGCGATAACAGCGCGACTTCTTTGTATATAAAGTGCCCCAAAAAGTTATGAAATTATTTACAATAATGTACTGGATGCGAGAAAAAGCCACAGTTGTTCCAGTGAGATTCAGTAGACGCGAAAGCAACTGCATCACACGGGCGAGCTCCTTTTTGATAACTGCGCCACAACGCCGGGCGCGGCCACTGTGTATATAAAGTACCCCAAAAAGTAACGAAATTCGTTACAGTGATGTAGTGGATGCTAGAAAAGGCATACTTTTCCCAGTGAGATTCAGTATACGCGAAGGCATGTGCATCACACGGGCGAGCTCCTTGTTGCTAACTGAGCGACAACAGCGCGGCTTCTTTGTATATAAAGTGCCCCAAACAGTTATGAAATTATTTACAATAATGTAGTGGATGCGAGAAAAAGCCACAATTGTTCCAGTGAGATTCAGTAGACGCGAAAGCAACTGCATCACACGGTCGAGCTCCTTTTTGATAACTGCGCCACAACACCGGGCGAGGCCACTGTGTATATAGCGTACCCCAAAAATAACGAAATTCGTTACAGTGATGTAGTGGATGCTAGAAAAGGCATACTTTTCCCAGTGAGATTCAGTAGACGCGAAAGCAACTGCATCACACAGCGAGCTCCTTTTTGCTAACTGCGCCACAACGCCGGGCGAGGCCACTGTGTATATAAAGTACCCCAAAAAGTAACGAAATTCGTTAGTGATGTAGTGGATGCTAGAAAAGGCATACTTTTCCCAGTGAGATTCAGTATACGCGAAGGCATGTGCATCACACGGGCGAGCTCCTTGTTGCTAACTGAGCGACAACAGCGCGGCTTCTTTGTATATAAAGTGCCCCAAACAGTTATGAAATTATTTACAATAATGTAGTGGATGCGAGAAAAAGCCACAATTGTTCCAGTGAGATTCAGTAGACGCGAAAGCAACTGCATCACACGGTCGAGCTCCTTTTTGATAACTGCGCCACAACACCGGGCGAGGCCACTGTGTATATAGCGTACCCCAAAAATAACGAAATTCGTTACAGTGATGTAGTGGATGCTAGAAAAGGCATACTTTTCCCAGTGAGATTCAGTAGACGCGAACGCAACTGCATCACACGGGCGAGCTCCTTGTTGCTAACTGCGCGACAACAGCGCGGCTTCTTTGTATATAAAGTGCCCCAAACAGTTATGAAATTATTTACAATAATGTACTGGATGCGAGAAAAAGCTACAATTGTTCCAGTGCGATTCAGTAGACGCGAAAGCAACTGCATCACATGGGCGAGCTCCTTTTTGATAACTGCGCCGCAACGCCGCGCGCGGCCACTGTGTATATAAAGTACCCCAAAAAGTAACGAAATTCGTTACAGTGATGAAGTGGATGCTAGAAAAGGCATACTTTTCCCAGTGAGATTCAGTAGACGCGAAAGCAACTGCATCACACAGCGAGCTCCTTTTTGCTAACTGCGCCACAACGCCGGGCGAGGCCACTGTGTATATAAAGTACCCCAAAAAGTAACGAAATTCTTTAGTGATGTAGTGGATGCTAGAAAAGGCATACTTTTCCCAGTGAGATTCAGTAGACGCGAAGGCAAGTGCATCGCACGGGCGAGCTCCTTGTTGCTAACTGCGCGACAACAGCGCGGCTTCTTTGTATATAAAGTGCCCCAAACAGTTATGAAATTATTTACAATAATGTAGCGGATGCGAGAAAAAGCCACAATTGTTCCAGTGAGATTCAGTAGACGCGAAAGCAACTGCAACACACGGTCGAGCTCCTTTTTGATACCTGCGCCACAACGCCGGGCGAGGCCACTGTGTATATAGTGTACCCCAAAAAGTAACAAAATTCGTTACAGTGATGTAGTGGATGCTAGAAAAGGCATACTTTTCCCAGTGAGATTCAGTAGACGCGAACGCAACTGCATCACACGGGCGAGCTCCTTGTTGCTAACTGCGCGATAACAGCGCGACTTCTTTGTATATAAAGTGCCCCAAAAAGTTATGAAATTATTTACAATAATGTACTGGATGCGAGAAAAAGCCACAGTTGTTCCAGTGAGATTCAGTAGACGCGAAAGCAACTGCAACACACGGTCGAGCTCCTTTTTGATACCTGCGCCACAACGCCGGGCGCGGCCACTGTGTATATAAAGTACCCCAAAAAGTAACGAAATTCGTTACAGTGATGTAGTGGATGCTAGAAAAGGCATACTTTTCCCAGTGAGATTCAGCAGACGCGAAAGCAACTGCATCACACAGCGAGCTCCTTTTTGCTAACTGCGCGACAACAGCGCGGCTTCTTTGTATATAATGTACCCCAAAAGGTAACGAAATTCGTTACAGTGATGTAGTGGATGCTAGAAAAGGCATACTTTTCCGAGTGAGATTCAGTAGACGCGAACGCAAGTGCACCACACGGGCGAGCTCCTTTTTGCTAACTGCGCGACAACAGCGCGGCTTCTTTGTATATAAAGTGCCCCAGAAAGTTATGAAATTATTTACAATAATGTAGTGGATGCGAGAAAAAGCCACAGTTGTTTCAGTGAGATTCAGTAGACGCGAAAGCAACTGCATCACACGGGCGAGCTCCTTTTTGCTAACTGCGCCACAACGCCGGGCGAGGCCACTGTGTATATAGTGTACCCCAAAAAGCAACGAAATTCGTTACAGTGATGTAGTGGATGCTAGAAAAGGCATACTTTTCCCAGTGAGATTCAGTAGACGCGAACGCAACTGCATCACACGGGCGAGCTCCTTGTTGCTAACTGCGCGACAACTGCGCGACTTCTTTATATATAAAGTGCCCCAAAAAGTTATGAAATTATTTACAATAATGTACTGGATGCGAGAAAAAGCTACAATTGTTCCAGTGAGATTCAGTAGACGCGAAAGCAACTGCATCACATGGGCGAGCTCCTTTTTGATAACTGCGCCGCAACGCCGCGCGCGGCCACTGTGTATATAAAGTACCCCAAAAAGTAACGAAATTCGTTACAGTGATGAAGTGGATGCTAGAAAAGGCATACTTTTCCCAGTGAGATTCAGTAGACGCGAAAGCAACTGCATCACACAGCGAGCTCCTTTTTGCTAACTGCGCCACAACGCCGGGCGAGGCCACTGTGTATATAAAGTACCCCAAAAAGTAACGAAATTCGTTAGTGATGTAGTGGATGCTAGAAAAGGCATACTTTTCCCAGTGAGATTCAGTAGACGCGAAGGCATGTGCATCACACGGGCGAGCTCCTTGTTGCTAACTGAGCGACAACAGCGCGGCTTCTTTGTATATAAAGTGCCCCAAACAGTTATGAAATTATTTACAATAATGTAGTGGATGCGAGAAAAAGCCACAATTGTTCCAGTGAGATTCAGTAGACGCGAAAGCAACTGCATCACACGGTCGAGCTCCTTTTTGATAACTGCGCCACAACACCGGGCGAGGCCACTGTGTATATAGCGTACCCCAAAAAGTAACGAAATTCGTTACAGTGATGTAGTGGATGCTAGAAAAGGCATACTTTTCCCAGTGAGATTCAGTAGACGCGAACGCAACTGCATCACACGGCCGAGCTCCTTGTTGCTAACTGCGCGACAACTGCGCGACTTCTTTATATATAAAGTGCCCCAAAAAGTTATGAAATTATTTACAATAATGTACTGGATGCGAGAAAAAGCTACAATTGTTCCAGTGAGATTCAGTAGACGCGAAAGCAACTGCATCACATGGGCGAGCTCCTTTTTGATAACTGCGCCGCAACGCCGCGCGCGGCCACTGTGTATATAAAGTACCCCAAAAAGTAACGAAATTCGTTACAGTGATGAAGTGGATGCTAGAAAAGGCATACTTTTCCCAGTGAGATTCAGTAGACGCGAAAGCAACTGCATCACACAGCGAGCTCCTTTTTGCTAACTGCGCCACAACGCCGGGCGAGGCCACTGTGTATATAAAGTACCCCAAAAAGTAACGAAATTCGTTAGTGATGTAGTGGATGCTAGAAAAGGCATACTTTTCCCAGTGAGATTCAGTAGACGCGAAGGCAAGTGCATCGCACGGGCGAGCTCCTTGTTGCTAACTGCGCGACAACAGCGCGGCTTCTTCGTATATAAAGTGCCCCAAACAGTTATGAAATTATTTACAATAATGTAGCGGATGCGAGAAAAAGCCACAATTGTTCCAGTGAGATTCAGTAGACGCGAAAGCAACTGCAACACACGGTCGAGCTCCTTTTTGATACCTGCGCCACAACGCCGGGCGAGGCCACTGTGTATATAGTGTACCCCAAAAAGTAACAAAATTCGTTACAGTGATGTAGTGGATGCTAGAAAAGGCATACTTTTCCCAGTGAGATTCAGTAGACGCGAACGCAACTGCATCACACGGGCGAGCTCCTTGTTGCTAACTGCGCGATAACAGCGCGACTTCTTTGTATATAAAGTGCCCCAAAAAGTTATGAAATTATTTACAATAATGTACTGGATGCGAGAAAAAGCCACAGTTGTTCCAGTGAGATTCAGTAGACGCGAAAGCAACTGCATCACACGGGCGAGCTCCTTTTTGATAACTGCGCCACAACGCCGGGCGCGGCCACTGTGTATATAAAGTACCCCAAAAAGTAACGAAATTCGTTACAGTGATGTAGTGGATGCTAGAAAAGGCATACTTTTCCCAGTGAGATTCAGTAGACGCTAAAGCAACTGCATCACACAGCGAGCTCCTTTTTGCTAACTGCGCCACAACGCCGGGCGAGGCCACTGTGTATATAAAGTACCCCAAAAAGTAACGAAATTCGTTAGTGATGTAGTGGATGCTAGAAAAGGCATACTTTTCCCAGTGAGATTCAGTATACGCGAAGGCATGTGCATCACACGGGCGAGCTCCTTGTTGCTAACTGAGCGACAACAGCGCGGCTTCTTTGTATATAAAGTGCCCCAAACAGTTATGAAATTATTTACAATAATGTAGTGGATGCGAGAAAAAGCCACAATTGTTCCAGTGAGATTCAGTAGACGCGAAAGCAACTGCATCACACGGTCGAGCTCCTTTTTGATAACTGCGCCACAACACCGGGCGAGGCCACTGTGTATATAGCGTACCCCAAAAAGTAACGAAATTCGTTACAGTGATGTAGTGGATGCTAGAAAAGGCATACTTTTCCCAGTGAGATTCAGTAGACGCGAACGCAACTGCATCACACGGCCGAGCTCCTTTTTGCTAACTGCGCGACAACAGCGCGGCTTCTTTGTATATAAAGTGCCCCAAAAAGTTATGAAATTATTTACAATAATGTAGTGGATGCGAGAAAAAGCCACAATTGTTCCAGTGAGATTCAGTAGACGCGAAAGCAACTGCATCACACGGTCGAGCTCCTTTTTGATAACTGCGCCACAACACCGGGCGAGGCCACTGTGTATATAGTGTACCCCAAAAAGTAACGAAATTCTTTACAGTGATGTAGTGGATGCTAGAAAAGGCATACTTTTCCCAGTGAGATTCAGTAGACGCGAACGCAACTGCATCACACGGGCGAGCTCCTTTTTGCTAACTGCGCGACAACAGCGCGGCTTCTTTGTATATAAAGTGCCCCAAAAAGTTATGAAATTATTTACAATAATGTAGTGGATGCGAGAAAAAGCCACAATTGTTCCAGTGAGATTCAGTACACGCGAAAGCAACTGCATCACACGGGCGAGCTCCTTTTTGCTAACTGCGCCACAACGCCGGGAGAGGCCACTGTGTATATAATGTACCCCAAAAGGTAACGAAATTCGTTACAGTGATGTAGTGGATGCTAGAAAAGGCATACTTTTCCCAGTGAGATTCAGTAGACGCGAACGCAACTGCATCACACGGGCGAGCTCCTTTTTGCTAACTGCGCGACAACACCGCGCGCGGCTTCTTTGTATATAAAGTGCCCCACAAAGTTATGAAATTATTTACAATAATGTAGTGGATGCGAGAAAAAGCCACAATTGTTCCAGTGAGATTCAGTACACGCGAAAGCAACTGCATCACACGGGCGAGCTCCTTTTGCTAACTGCGCCACAACGCCGGGCGAGGCCACTGTGTACATAATGTACCCCAAAAGGTAACGAAATTCGTTACAGTGATGTAGTGGATGCTAGAAAAGGCATACTTTTCCCTGTGAGATTCAGTAGACGCGAACGCAACTGCATCACAAGGGCGAGCTCCTTTTTGCTAACTGCGCGACAACAGCGCGGCTTCTTTGTATATAAAGTGCCCCACAAAGTTATGAAATTACTTACAATAATGTAGTGGATGCGAGAAAAAGCCACAATTGTTCCAGTGAGATTCAGTACACGCGAAAGCAACTGCATCACACGGCGAGCTCCTTTTTGCTAACTGCGCCACAACGCCGGGCGAGGCCACTGTGTATATAATGTACCCCAAAAAATAACGAAATTCGTTACAGTGATGTAGTGGATGCTAGAAAAACATACTTTTCCCAGTGAGATTGAGTAGACGCGAACGCAACTGCATCACACGGGCGAGCTCCTTTTTGCTAACTGCGCGACAACACCGCACGCGGCTTCTTTGTATATAAAGCGCCCCAAAAAGTTATGAAATTATTTACAATAATGTACTGGATGCGAGAAAAAGCCACACTTGTTCCAGTGAGATTCAGTAGACGCGAAAGCAACTGCATCACACGGCGAGCTCCTTTTTGCTAACTGCGCCACAACGCCGGGCGAGGCCACTGTGTATTTAGTGTACCCCAAAAAGTAACGAAATTGGTTACAGTGATGTAGTGGATGCTAGAAAAGGCATACTTTTCCCAGTGAGATTCAGTAGACGCCAACGCAACTGCATCACACGGGCGAGCTCCTTTTTGCTAACTGCGCGACAACAGCGCGGCTTCCTTGTATATAAAGTGCCCCGAAAAGTTATCAAATTATTTACAATAATGTACTGGATGCGAAAAAAGCCACACTTGTTCCAGTGAGATTCAGTAGACGCGAAAGCAACTGCATCACACGGCGAGCTCCTTTTTGCTAACTGAGCGACAACAGCGCGGCTTCTTTGTATATAAAGCGCTCCAAAAAGTTATGAAATTATTTACAATAATGTAGTGGCTGCGAAAAAAAGCCACACTTGTTCCAGTGAGATTCAGTACACGCGAAAGCAACTGCAACACGGGCGAGCTCCTTCTTGCTAACTGCGCCACAATGCCGGGCGAGGGCACTGTGTATATAATGTACCCCAAAAAGTAACGAAATTCGTTACAGTGATGTAGTGGATGCTAGAAAAGGCATACTTTTCCCAGCGAGATTCAGTAGACGCGAACGCAACTGCATCGCACGAGCGAGCTCCTTTTTGCTAACTGCGCGACAACACCGCGCGCGGCTTCTTTGTATACAAAGTGCCCCAAAAAGTTATGAAATTATTTACAATAATGTAGTGGATGCGAAAAAAGCCACACTTGTTCCAGTGAGATTCAGTAGACGCGAAAGCAACTGCATCACACGGCGAGCTCCTTTTTGCTAACTGCGCCACAACGCCGGGCGAGGCCACTGTTTATATAATGTACCCCAAAAAGTAACGAAATTCGTTACAGTGATGTAGTGGATGCTAGAAAAGGCATACTTTTCCCAGTGAGATTCAGTAGACGCGAACGCTACTGCATCACACGGGCGAGCTCCTTTTTGCTAACTGCGCGACAACAGCGCGTCTTCTTTGTATATAAAGTGCCCCAAAATGTTATGAAATTATTTACAATAATGTAGTGGATGCGAGAAAAAGCTAAAATTGTTCCAGTGAGATTCAGTAGACGCGAAAGCAACTGCATCACACGGCGAGCTCCTTTTTGCTAAGTGCGCCACAACGCCGGTCGAGGCGACTGTGTATATAATGTACCCCAAAAAGTAACGAAATTCGTTACAGTGATGTAGTGGATGCTAGAAAAGGCATACTTTTCCCAGTGAGATTCAGTAGACGCGAACGCAGCTGCATCACACGGGCGAGCTCCTTTTTGCTAACTGCGGGACAACAGCGCGGCCTCTTTGTATATAAAGTGCCCCAAAATGTTATGAAATTATTTACAATAATGTAGTGGATGCGAAAAAAGCCACACTTGTTCCAGTGAGATTCAGTATACGCGAAAGCAACTGCATCACACGGGCGAGCTCCTTTTTGGTAACTGCGCCAACGCCGGGCGAGGCCACTGTGTATATAGTGTACCCCAAGAAGTAACGAAATTCGTTACAGTGATGTAGTGGATGCAAGAAAAGGCATACTTTTCCCAGTGAGATTCAGTAGACGCGAACGCAACTGCATCACACGTGCGAGCTCCTTTTTGCTAACTGCGTGACAACACCGCGCGCGGCTTCTTTGTATATAAAGTGCCTCAAAAAGTTATGAAATTATTTACAATAATGTAGTGGATGCGAAAAAAGCCACACTTGTTCCAGTGAGATTCAGTAGACGCGAAAGCAACTGCATCACACGGCGAGCTCCTTTTTGCTAACTGCGCCACAACGCCGGGCGAGGCCACTGTGTATATAGTGTACCCCGAAAAGTAACGAAATTGGTTACAGTGATGTAGTGGATGCTAGAAAAGGCATACTTTTGCCAGTGAGATTCAGTAGACGCGAACGCAACTGCATCACACGCGCGAGCTCCTTTTTGCTAACTGCGCGACAACACCGTGCGCGGCTTCTTTGTATATAAAGTGCCCCAAATGTTATGAAATTATTTACAATAATGTAGTGGATGCGAAAAAAGCCACACTTGTTCCAGTGAGATTCAGTAGACGCGAAAGCAACTGCATCACACGGCGAGCTCCTTTTTGCTAACTGCGCCACAACGCCGGGCGAGGCCACTGTGTATATAGTGTACCCCAAAAAGTAACGAAATTGGTTACAGTGATGTAGTGGATGCTAGAAAAGGCATACTTTTCCCAGTGAGATTTAGTAGACGCGAACGCAACTGCATCACACGGGCGAGCTCCTTTTTGCTAACTGCGCGACAACACCGCTCGCGGCTTCTTTGTATATAAAGTGCCCCGAAAAGTTATGAAATTATTTACAATAATGTAGTGGATGCGAAAAAAGCCACACTTGTTCCAGTGAGATTCAGTAGACGCGAAAGCAACTGCATCACACGGCGAGCTCCTTTTTGCTAACTGCACCACAACGCCGGGCGAGGCCACTGTGTATATAGTGTACCCCAAAAAGTAACGAAATTCGTTACAGTGATGTAGTGGATGCTAGAAAAGGCATACTTTTCCCAGTGAGATTCAGTAGACGCGAACGCAACTGCATCACACGGGCGAGCTCCTTTTTGCTAACTGCGCGACAACAGCGCGGCTTTTTGGTATATAAAGTGCCCCAAAAAGTTATGAAATTATTTACAATAGTGTAGTGGATGCGAAAAAAGCCACACTTGTTCCATTGAGATTCAGTAGACGCGAAAGCAACTGCATCACACGGCGAGCTCCTTTTTGCTATCTGCGCCACAACGCCGGGCGAGGCCACTGTGTATATAATGTACACCAAAAAGTAACGAAATTCGTTACAGTGATGTAGTGGATGCAATAGAAAAGGCATACTTTTCCCAGTGAGATTCAGTAGACGCGAAAGCAACTGCATCACACGACGAGCTCCTTTTTGCTAACTGCGCGACAACAGCGCGGCTTCTTTGTATATAAAGTGCCCCAGAAAGTTATGAAAATATTTACAATAATGTAGTGGATGCGAAAAAAGCCACACTTGTTCCAGTGAGATTCAGTAGACGCGAAAGCAACTGCATCACACGGCGAGCTCCTTTTTGCTAACTGCACCACAACGCCGGGCGAGGCCACTGTGTATATAGTGTACACCAAAAAGTAACGAAATTCGTTACAGTGGTGTAGTGGATGCTAGAAAAGGCATACTTTTCCCAGTGAGATTCAGTAGACGCGAACGCAACTGCATCACATGGGCGAGCTCCTTTTTGCTAACTGCGCGACAACAGCGCGCCTTCTTTGTATATAAAGTGCCCCAGAAAGTTATGAAAATATTTACAATAATGTAGTGGATGCGAAAAAAGCCACACTTGTTCCAGTGAGATTCAGTAGACGCGAAACCAACTGCATCACACGGGGAGCTCCTTTTTGCTAACTGCACCACAACGCCGGGCGAGGCCACTGTGTATATAGTGTACCCAAAAAGTAACGAAATTCGTTACAGTGATGTAGTGGATGCAATAGAAAAGGCATACTTTTCCCAGTGAGATTCAGTAGACGCGAACGCAACTGCATCACTCGGGCGAGCTCCTTGTTGCTAACTGCGCGACAACAGCGCGGCTTCCTTGTATATAAAGTGTCCCAAAAAGTTATGAAATTATTTCCAATAATGTAGTGGATGCGAGAAAAAGCCACAATTGTTCCAGTGAGATTCAGTAGACGCGAAAGCAACTGCATCACACGGCAAGTTGCTTTTTGGTAACTGCGCCACAACGCTGGGCGCGGCCACTGTGTATATAAAGTACCCCAAAAAGTAACGAAATTCGTTACAGTGATGTAGTGGATGCTAGAAAAGGCATACTTTTCCCAGTGAGATTCAGTAGACGCGAAAGCAACTGCATCACACAGCGAGCTCCTTTTTGCTAACTGCGCCACAACGCCAGGCGAGGCCACTGTGTATATAAAGTACCCCAAAAAGTAACGAAATTCGTTAGTGATGTAGTGGATGCTAGAAAAGGCATACTTTTCCCAGTGAGATTCAGTAGACGCGAACGCAACTGCATCACACGGGCGAGCTCCTTTTTGCTAACTGCGGGACAACAGCGCGGCCTCTTTGTATATAAAGTGCCCCAAAATGTTATGAAATAATTTACAATAATGTAGTGGATGCGAAAAAAGCCACACTTGTTCCAGTGAGATTCAGTATACGCGAAAGCAACTGCATCACACGGGCGAGCTCCTTTTTGGTAACTGCGCCAACGCCGGGCGAGGCCACTGTGTATATAGTGTACCCCAAGAAGTAACGAAATTCGTTACAGTGATGTAGTGGATGCAAGAAAAGGCATACTTTTCCCAGTGAGATTCAGTAGACGCGAACGCAACTGCATCACACGGGCGAGCTCCTTTTTGCTAACTGCGTGACAACACCGCGCGCGGCTTCTTTGTATATAAAGTGCCCCAAAAAGTTATGAAATTATTTACAATAATGTAGTGGATGCGAAAAAAGCCACACTTGTTCCAGTGAGATTCAGTAGACGCGAAAGCAACTGCATCACACGGCGAGCTCCTTTTTGCTAACTGCGCCACAACGCCGGGCGAGGCCACTGTGTATATAGTGTACCCCGAAAAGTAACGAAATTGGTTACAGTGATGTAGTGGATGCTAGAAAAGGCATACTTTTGCCAGTGAGATTCAGTAGACGCGAACGCAACTGCATCACACGCGCGAGCTCCTTTTTGCTAACTGCGCGACAACACCGTGCGCGGCTTCTTTGTATATAAAGTGCCCCAAATGTTATGAAATTATTTACAATAATGTAGTGGATGCGAAAAAAGCCACACTTGTTCCAGTGAGATTCAGTAGACGCGAAAGCAACTGCATCACACGGCGAGCTCCTTTTTGCTAACTGCGCCACAACGCCGGGCGAGGCCACTGTGTATATAGTGTACCCCAAAAAGTAACGAAATTGGTTACAGTGATGTAGTGGATGCTAGAAAAGGCATACTTTTCCCAGTGAGATTTAGTAGACGCGAACGCAACTGCATCACACGGGCGAGCTCCTTTTTGCTAACTGCGCGACAACACCGCTCGCGGCTTCTTTGTATATAAAGTGCCCCGAAAAGTTATGAAATTATTTACAATAATGTAGTGGATGCGAAAAAAGCCACACTTGTTCCAGTGAGATTCAGTAGACGCGAAAGCAACTGCATCACACGGCGAGCTCCTTTTTGCTAACTGCACCACAACGCCGGGCGAGGCCACTGTGTATATAGTGTACCCCAAAAAGTAACGAAATTCGTTACAGTGATGTAGTGGATGCTAGAAAAGGCATACTTTTCCCAGTGAGATTCAGTAGACGCGAACGCAACTGCATCACACGGGCGAGCTCCTTTTTGCTAACTGCGCGACAACAGCGCGGCTTTTTGGTATATAAAGTGCCCCAAAAAGTTATGAAATTATTTACAATAGTGTAGTGGATGCGAAAAAAGCCACACTTGTTCCAGTGAGATTCAGTAGACGCGAAAGCAACTGCATCACACGGCGAGCTCCTTTTTGCTATCTGCGCCACAACGCCGGGCGAGGCCACTGTGTATATAATGTACACCAAAAAGTAACGAAATTCGTTACAGTGATGTAGTGGATGCAATAGAAAAGGCATACTTTTCCCAGTGAGATTCAGTAGACGCGAAAGCAACTGCATCACACGACGAGCTCCTTTTTGCTAACTGCGCGACAACAGCGCGGCTTCTTTGTATATAAAGTGCCCCAGAAAGTTATGAAAATATTTACAATAATGTAGTGGATGCGAAAAAAGCCACACTTGTTCCAGTGAGATTCAGTAGACGCGAAAGCAACTGCATCACACGGCGAGCTCCTTTTTGCTAACTGCACCACAACGCCGGGCGAGGCCACTGTGTATATAGTGTACACCAAAAAGTAACGAAATTCGTTACAGTGGTGTAGTGGATGCTAGAAAAGGCATACTTTTCCCAGTGAGATTCAGTAGACGCGAACGCAACTGCATCACATGGGCGAGCTCCTTTTTGCTAACTGCGCGACAACAGCGCGCCTTCTTTGTATATAAAGTGCCCCAGAAAGTTATGAAAATATTTACAATAATGTAGTGGATGCGAAAAAAGCCACACTTGTTCCAGTGAGATTCAGTAGACGCGAAACCAACTGCATCACACGGCGAGCTCCTTTTTGCTAACTGCACCACAACGCCGGGCGAGGCCACTGTGTATATAGTGTACCCAAAAAGTAACGAAATTCGTTACAGTGATGTAGTGGATGCAATAGAAAAGGCATACTTTTCCCAGTGAGATTCAGTAGACGCGAACGCAACTGCATCACTCGGGCGAGCTCCTTGTTGCTAACTGCGCGAACACAGCGCGGCTTCCTTGTATATAAAGTGTCCCAAAAAGTTATGAAATTATTTCCAATAATGTAGTGGATGCGAGAAAAAGCCACAATTGTTCCAGTGAGATTCAGTAGACGCGAAAGCAACTGCATCACACGGCGAGTTGCTTTTTGGTAACTGCGCCACAACGCTGGGCGCGGCCACTGTGTATATCAAGTACCCCAAAAAGTAACGAAATTCGTTACAGTGATGTAGTGGATGCTAGAAAAGGCATACTTTTCCCAGTGAGATTCAGTAGACGCGAAAGCAACTGCATCACACAGCGAGCTCCTTTTTGCTAACTGCGCCACAACGCCGGGCGAGGCCACTGTGTATATAAAGTACCCCAAAAAGTAACGAAATTCGTTAGTGATGTAGTGGATGCTAGAAAAGGCATACTTTTCCCAGTGAGATTTAGTAGACGCGAACGCAACTGCATCACACGGGCGAGCTCCTTTTTGCTAACTGCGCGACAACACCGCTCGCGGCTTCTTTGTATATAAAGTGCCCCGAAAAGTTATGAAATTATTTACAATAATGTAGTGGATGCGAAAAAAGCCACACTTGTACCAGTGAGATTCAGTAGACGCGAAAGCAACTGCATCACACGGCGAGCTCCTTTTTGCTAACTGCACCACAACGCCGGGCGAGGCCACTGTGTATATAGTGTACCCCAAAAAGTAACGAAATTCGTTACAGTGATGTAGTGGATGCTAGAAAAGGCATACTTTTCCCAGTGAGATTCAGTAGACGCGAACGCAACTGCATCACACGGGCGAGCTCCTTTTTGCTAACTGCGCGACAACAGCGCGGCTTTTTGGTATATAAAGTGCCCCAAAAAGTTATGAAATTATTTACAATAGTGTAGTGGATGCGAAAAAAGCCACACTTGTTCCAGTGAGATTCAGTAGACGCGAAAGCAACTGCATCACACGGCGAGCTCCTTTTTGCTAACTGCGCCACAACGCCGGGCGAGGCCACTGTGTATTTAGTGTACCCCAAAAAGTAACGAAATTGGTTACAGTGATGTAGTGGATGCTAGAAAAGGCATACTTTTCCCAGTGAGATTCAGTAGACGCGAAGGCAAGTGCATCACGCGGGCGAGCTCCTTGTTGCTAACTGCGCGACAACAGCGCGGCTTCTTTGTATATAAAGTGCCCCAAACAGTTATGAAATTATTTACAATAATGTAGTGGATGCGAGAAAAAGCCACAATTGTTCCAGTGAGATTCAGTAGACGCGAAAGCAACTGCATCACACGGTCGAGCTCCTTTTTGATAACTGCGCCACAACGCCGGGCGAGGCCACTGTGTATTTAGTGTACCCCAAAAAGTAACGAAATTGGTTACAGTGATGTAGTGGATGCTAGAAAAGGCATACTTTTCCCAGTGAGATTCAGTAGACGCCAACGCAACTGCATCACACGGGCGAGCTCCTTTTTGCTAACTGCGCGACAACAGCGCGGCTTCCTTGTATATAAAGTGCCCCGAAAAGTTATCAAATTATTTACAATAATGTACTGGATGCGAAAAAAGCCACACTTGTTCCAGTGAGATTCAGTAGACGCGAAAGCAACTGCATCACACGGCGAGCTCCTTTTTGCTAACTGAGCGACAACAGCGCGGCTTCTTTGTATATAAAGCGCTCCAAAAAGTTATGAAATTATTTACAATAATGTAGTGGATGCGAAAAAAAGCCACACTTGTTCCAGTGAGATTCAGTACACGCGAAAGCAACTGCAACACGGGCGAGCTCCTTCTTGCTAACTGCGCCACAATGCCGGGCGAGGGCACTGTGTATATAATGTACCCCAAAAAGTAACGAAATTCGTTACAGTGATGTAGTGGATGCTAGAAAAGGCATACTTTTCCCAGTGAGATTCAGTAGACGCGAACGCAACTGCATCGCACGAGCGAGCTCCTTTTTGCTAACTGCGCGACAACACCGCGCGCGGCTTCTTTGTATATAAAGTGCCCCAAAAAGTTATGAAATTATTTACAATAATGTAGTGGATGCGAAAAAAGCCACACTTGTTCCAGTGAGATTCAGTAGACGCGAAAGCAACTGCATCACACGGCGAGCTCCTTTTTGCTAACTGCGCCACAACGCCGGGCGAGGCCACTGTTTATATAATGTACCCCAAAAAGTAACGAAATTCGTTACAGTGATGTAGTGGATGCTAGAAAAGGCATACTTTTCCCAGTGAGATTCAGTAGACGCGAACGCAACTGCATCACACGGGCGAGCTCCTTTTTGCTAACTGCGCGACAACAGCGCGGCCTCTTTCTATATAAAGTGCCCCAAAATGTTATGAAATTATTTACAATAATGTAGTGGATGCGAGAAAAAGCCACAATTGTTCCAGTGAGATTCAGTAGACGCGAAAGCAACTGCATCACACGGCGAGCTCCTTTTTGCTAAGTGCGCCACAACGCCGGTCGAGGCGACTGTGTATATAATGTACCCCAAAAAGTAACGAAATTCGTTACAGTGATGAGGTGGTTGCTAGAAAAGGCATACTTTTCCCAGTGAGATTCAGTAGACGCGAACGCAACTGCATCACACGGGCGAGCTCCTTTTTGCTAACTGCGGGACAACAGCGCGGCCTCTTTGTATATAAAGTGCCCCAAAATGTTATGAAATTATTTACAATAATGTAGTGGATGCGAAAAAAGCCACACTTGTTCCAGTGAGATTCAGTATACGCGAAAGCAACTGCATCACACGGGCGAGCTCCTTTTTGGTAACTGCGCCAACGCCGGGCGAGGCCACTGTGTATATAGTGTACCCCAAGAAGTAACGAAATTCGTTACAGTGATGTAGTGGATGCAAGAAAAGGCATACTTTTCCCAGTGAGATTCAGTAGACGCGAACGCAACTGCATCACACGTGCGAGCTCCTTTTTGCTAACTGCGTGACAACACCGCGCGCGGCTTCTTTGTATATAAAGTGCCCCAAAAAGTTATGAAATTATTTACAATAATGTAGTGGATGCGAAAAAAGCCACACTTGTTCCAGTGAGATTCAGTAGACGCGAAAGCAACTGCATCACACGGCGAGCTCCTTTTTGCTAACTGCGCCACAACGCCGGGCGAGGCCACTGTGTATATAGTGTACCCCGAAAAGTAACGAAATTGGTTACAGTGATGTAGTGGATGCTAGAAAAGGCATACTTTTGCCAGTGAGATTCAGTAGACGCGAACGCAACTGCATCACACGCGCGAGCTCCTTTTTGCTAACTGCGCGACAACACCGTGCGCGGCTTCTTTGTATATAAAGTGCCCCAAATGTTATGAAATTATTTACAATAATGTAGTGGATGCGAAAAAAGCCACACTTGTTCCAGTGAGATTCAGTAGACGCGAAAGCAACTGCATCACACGGCGAGCTCCTTTTTTGCTAACTGCGCCACAACGCCGGGCGAGGCCACTGTGTATATAGTGTACCCCAAAAAGTAACGAAATTGGTTACAGTGATGTAGTGGATGCTAGAAAAGGCATACTTTTCCCAGTGAGATTTAGTAGACGCGAACGCAACTGCATCACACGGGCGAGCTCCTTTTTGCTAACTGCGCGACAACACCGCTCGCGGCTTCTTTGTATATAAAGTGCCCCGAAAAGTTATGAAATTATTTACAATAATGTAGTGGATGCGAAAAAAGCCACACTTGTTCCAGTGAGATTCAGTAGACGCGAAAGCAACTGCATCACACGGCGAGCTCCTTTTTGCTAACTGCACCACAACGCCGGGCGAGGCCACTGTGTATATAGTGTACCCCAAAAAGTAACGAAATTCGTTACAGTGATGTAGTGGATGCTAGAAAAGGCATACTTTTCCCAGTGAGATTCAGTAGACGCGAACGCAACTGCATCACACGGGCGAGCTCCTTTTTGCTAACTGCGCGACAACAGCGCGGCTTTTTGGTATATAAAGTGCCCCAAAAAGTTATGAAATTATTTACAATAGTGTAGTGGATGCGAAAAAAGCCACACTTGTTCCAGTGAGATTCAGTAGACGCGAAAGCAACTGCATCACACGGCGAGCTCCTTTTTGCTATCTGCGCCACAACGCCGGGCGAGGCCACTGTGTATATAATGTACACCAAAAAGTAACGAAATTCGTTACAGTGATGTAGTGGATGCAATAGAAAAGGCATACTTTTCCCAGTGAGATTCAGTAGACGCGAAAGCAACTGCATCACACCACGAGCTCCTTTTTGCTAACTGCGCGACAACAGCGCGGCTTCTTTGTATATAAAGTGCCCCAGAAAGTTATGAAAATATTTACAATAATGTAGTGGATGCGAAAAAAGCCACACTTGTTCCAGTGAGATTCAGTAGACGCGAAAGCAACTGCATCACACGGCGAGCTCCTTTTTGCTAACTGAGCGACAACAGCGCGGCTTCTTTGTATATAAAGCGCTCCAAAAAGTTATGAAATTATTTACAATAATGTAGTGGATGCGAAAAAAAGCCACACTTGTTCCAGTGAGATTCAGTACACGCGAAAGCAACTGCAACACGGGCGAGCTCCTTCTTGCTAACTGCGCCACAATGCCGGGCGAGGGCACTGTGTATATAATGTACCCCAAAAAGTAACGAAATTCGTTACAGTGATGTAGTGGATGCTAGAAAAGGCATACTTTTCCCAGTGAGATTCAGTAGACGCGAACGCAACTGCATCGCACGAGCGAGCTCCTTTTTGCTAACTGCGCGACAACACCGCGCGCGGCTTCTTTGTATATAAAGTGCCCCAAAAAGTTATGAAATTATTTACAATAATGTAGTGGATGCGAAAAAAGCCACACTTGTTCCAGTGAGATTCAGTAGACGCGAAAGCAACTGCATCACACGGCGAGCTCCTTTTTGCTAACTGCGCCACAACGCCGGGCGAGGCCACTGTTTATATAATGTACCCCAAAAAGTAACGAAATTCGTTACAGTGATGTAGTGGATGCTAGAAAAGGCATACTTTTCCCAGTGAGATTCAGTAGACGCGAACGCAACTGCATCACACGGGCGAGCTCCTTTTTGCTAACTGCGCGACAACAGCGCGGCCTCTTTCTATATAAAGTGCCCCAAAATGTTATGAAATTATTTACAATAATGTAGTGGATGCGAGAAAAAGCCACAATTGTTCCAGTGAGATTCAGTAGACGCGAAAGCAACTGCATCACACGGCGAGCTCCTTTTTGCTAAGTGCGCCACAACGCCGGTCGAGGCGACTGTGTATATAATGTACCCCAAAAAGTAACGAAATTCGTTACAGTGATGAGGTGGTTGCTAGAAAAGGCATACTTTTCCCAGTGAGATTCAGTAGACGCGAACGCAACTGCATCACACGGGCGAGCTCCTTTTTGCTAACTGCGGGACAACAGCGCGGCCTCTTTGTATATAAAGTGCCCCAAAATGTTATGAAATTATTTACAATAATGTAGTGGATGCGAAAAAAGCCACACTTGTTCCAGTGAGATTCAGTATACGCGAAAGCAACTGCATCACACGGGCGAGCTCCTTTTTGGTAACTGCGCCAACGCCGGGCGAGGCCACTGTGTATATAGTGTACCCCAAGAAGTAACGAAATTCGTTACAGTGATGTAGTGGATGCAAGAAAAGGCATACTTTTCCCAGTGAGATTCAGTAGACGCGAACGCAACTGCATCACACGTGCGAGCTCCTTTTTGCTAACTGCGTGACAACACCGCGCGCGGCTTCTTTGTATATAAAGTGCCCCAAAAAGTTATGAAATTATTTACAATAATGTAGTGGATGCGAAAAAAGCCACACTTGTTCCAGTGAGATTCAGTAGACGCGAAAGCAACTGCATCACACGGCGAGCTCCTTTTTGCTAACTGCGCCACAACGCCGGGCGAGGCCACTGTGTATATAGTGTACCCCGAAAAGTAACGAAATTGGTTACAGTGATGTAGTGGATGCTAGAAAAGGCATACTTTTGCCAGTGAGATTCAGTAGACGCGAACGCAACTGCATCACACGCGCGAGCTCCTTTTTGCTAACTGCGCGACAACACCGTGCGCGGCTTCTTTGTATATAAAGTGCCCCAAATGTTATGAAATTATTTACAATAATGTAGTGGATGCGAAAAAAGCCACACTTGTTCCAGTGAGATTCAGTAGACGCGAAAGCAACTGCATCACACGGCGAGCTCCTTTTTTGCTAACTGCGCCACAACGCCGGGCGAGGCCACTGTGTATATAGTGTACCCCAAAAAGTAACGAAATTGGTTACAGTGATGTAGTGGATGCTAGAAAAGGCATACTTTTCCCAGTGAGATTTAGTAGACGCGAACGCAACTGCATCACACGGGCGAGCTCCTTTTTGCTAACTGCGCGACAACACCGCTCGCGGCTTCTTTGTATATAAAGTGCCCCGAAAAGTTATGAAATTATTTACAATAATGTAGTGGATGCGAAAAAAGCCACACTTGTTCCAGTGAGATTCAGTAGACGCGAAAGCAACTGCATCACACGGCGAGCTCCTTTTTGCTAACTGCACCACAACGCCGGGCGAGGCCACTGTGTATATAGTGTACCCCAAAAAGTAACGAAATTCGTTACAGTGATGTAGTGGATGCTAGAAAAGGCATACTTTTCCCAGTGAGATTCAGTAGACGCGAACGCAACTGCATCACACGGGCGAGCTCCTTTTTGCTAACTGCGCGACAACAGCGCGGCTTTTTGGTATATAAAGTGCCCCAAAAAGTTATGAAATTATTTACAATAGTGTAGTGGATGCGAAAAAAGCCACACTTGTTCCAGTGAGATTCAGTAGACGCGAAAGCAACTGCATCACACGGCGAGCTCCTTTTTGCTATCTGCGCCACAACGCCGGGCGAGGCCACTGTGTATATAATGTACACCAAAAAGTAACGAAATTCGTTACAGTGATGTAGTGGATGCAATAGAAAAGGCATACTTTTCCCAGTGAGATTCAGTAGACGCGAAAGCAACTGCATCACACCACGAGCTCCTTTTTGCTAACTGCGCGACAACAGCGCGGCTTCTTTGTATATAAAGTGCCCCAGAAAGTTATGAAAATATTTACAATAATGTAGTGGATGCGAAAAAAGCCACACTTGTTCCAGTGAGATTCAGTAGACGCGAAAGCAACTGCATCACACGGCGAGCTCCTTTTTGCTAACTGAGCGACAACAGCGCGGCTTCTTTGTATATAAAGCGCTCCAAAAAGTTATGAAATTATTTACAATAATGTAGTGGATGCGAAAAAAAGCCACACTTGTTCCAGTGAGATTCAGTACACGCGAAAGCAACTGCAACACGGGCGAGCTCCTTCTTGCTAACTGCGCCACAATGCCGGGCGAGGGCACTGTGTATATAATGTACCCCAAAAAGTAACGAAATTCGTTACAGTGATGTAGTGGATGCTAGAAAAGGCATACTTTTCCCAGTGAGATTCAGTAGACGCGAACGCAACTGCATCGCACGAGCGAGCTCCTTTTTGCTAACTGCGCGACAACACCGCGCGCGGCTTCTTTGTATATAAAGTGCCCCAAAAAGTTATGAAATTATTTACAATAATGTAGTGGATGCGAAAAAAGCCACACTTGTTCCAGTGAGATTCAGTAGACGCGAAAGCAACTGCATCACACGGCGAGCTCCTTTTTGCTAACTGCGCCACAACGCCGGGCGAGGCCACTGTTTATATAATGTACCCCAAAAAGTAACGAAATTCGTTACAGTGATGTAGTGGATGCTAGAAAAGGCATACTTTTCCCAGTGAGATTCAGTAGACGCGAACGCAACTGCATCACACGGGCGAGCTCCTTTTTGCTAACTGCGCGACAACAGCGCGGCCTCTTTCTATATAAAGTGCCCCAAAATGTTATGAAATTATTTACAATAATGTAGTGGATGCGAGAAAAAGCCACAATTGTTCCAGTGAGATTCAGTAGACGCGAAAGCAACTGCATCACACGGCGAGCTCCTTTTTGCTAAGTGCGCCACAACGCCGGTCGAGGCGACTGTGTATATAATGTACCCCAAAAAGTAACGAAATTCGTTACAGTGATGAGGTGGTTGCTAGAAAAGGCATACTTTTCCCAGTGAGATTCAGTAGACGCGAACGCAACTGCATCACACGGGCGAGCTCCTTTTTGCTAACTGCGGGACAACAGCGCGGCCTCTTTGTATATAAAGTGCCCCAAAATGTTATGAAATTATTTACAATAATGTAGTGGATGCGAAAAAAGCCACACTTGTTCCAGTGAGATTCAGTATACGCGAAAGCAACTGCATCACACGGGCGAGCTCCTTTTTGGTAACTGCGCCAACGCCGGGCGAGGCCACTGTGTATATAGTGTACCCCAAGAAGTAACGAAATTCGTTACAGTGATGTAGTGGATGCAAGAAAAGGCATACTTTTCCCAGTGAGATTCAGTAGACGCGAACGCAACTGCATCACACGTGCGAGCTCCTTTTTGCTAACTGCGTGACAACACCGCGCGCGGCTTCTTTGTATATAAAGTGCCCCAAAAAGTTATGAAATTATTTACAATAATGTAGTGGATGCGAAAAAAGCCACACTTGTTCCAGTGAGATTCAGTAGACGCGAAAGCAACTGCATCACACGGCGAGCTCCTTTTTGCTAACTGCGCCACAACGCCGGGCGAGGCCACTGTGTATATAGTGTACCCCGAAAAGTAACGAAATTGGTTACAGTGATGTAGTGGATGCTAGAAAAGGCATACTTTTGCCAGTGAGATTCAGTAGACGCGAACGCAACTGCATCACACGCGCGAGCTCCTTTTTGCTAACTGCGCGACAACACCGTGCGCGGCTTCTTTGTATATAAAGTGCCCCAAATGTTATGAAATTATTTACAATAATGTAGTGGATGCGAAAAAAGCCACACTTGTTCCAGTGAGATTCAGTAGACGCGAAAGCAACTGCATCACACGGCGAGCTCCTTTTTTGCTAACTGCGCCACAACGCCGGGCGAGGCCACTGTGTATATAGTGTACCCCAAAAAGTAACGAAATTGGTTACAGTGATGTAGTGGATGCTAGAAAAGGCATACTTTTCCCAGTGAGATTTAGTAGACGCGAACGCAACTGCATCACACGGGCGAGCTCCTTTTTGCTAACTGCGCGACAACACCGCTCGCGGCTTCTTTGTATATAAAGTGCCCCGAAAAGTTATGAAATTATTTACAATAATGTAGTGGATGCGAAAAAAGCCACACTTGTTCCAGTGAGATTCAGTAGACGCGAAAGCAACTGCATCACACGGCGAGCTCCTTTTTGCTAACTGCACCACAACGCCGGGCGAGGCCACTGTGTATATAGTGTACCCCAAAAAGTAACGAAATTCGTTACAGTGATGTAGTGGATGCTAGAAAAGGCATACTTTTCCCAGTGAGATTCAGTAGACGCGAACGCAACTGCATCACACGGGCGAGCTCCTTTTTGCTAACTGCGCGACAACAGCGCGGCTTTTTGGTATATAAAGTGCCCCAAAAAGTTATGAAATTATTTACAATAGTGTAGTGGATGCGAAAAAAGCCACACTTGTTCCAGTGAGATTCAGTAGACGCGAAAGCAACTGCATCACACGGCGAGCTCCTTTTTGCTATCTGCGCCACAACGCCGGGCGAGGCCACTGTGTATATAATGTACACCAAAAAGTAACGAAATTCGTTACAGTGATGTAGTGGATGCAATAGAAAAGGCATACTTTTCCCAGTGAGATTCAGTAGACGCGAAAGCAACTGCATCACACCACGAGCTCCTTTTTGCTAACTGCGCGACAACAGCGCGGCTTCTTTGTATATAAAGTGCCCCAGAAAGTTATGAAAATATTTACAATAATGTAGTGGATGCGAAAAAAGCCACACTTGTTCCAGTGAGATTCAGTAGACGCGAAAGCAACTGCATCACACGGCGAGCTCCTTTTTGCTAACTGCACCACAACGCCGGGCGAGGCCACTGTGTATATTGTGTACACCAAAAAGTAACGAAATTCGTTACAGTGGTGTAGTGGATGCTAGAAAAGGCATACTTTTCCCAGTGAGATTCAGTAGACGCGAACGCAACTGCATCACATGGGCGAGCTCCTTTTTGCTAACTGCGCGACAACAGCGCGCCTTCTTTGTATATAAAGTGCCCCAGAAAGTTATGAAAATATTTACAATAACGTAGTCGATGCGAAAAAAGCCACACTTGTTCCAGTGAGATTCAGTAGACGCGAAACCAACTGCATCACACGGCGAGCTCCTTTTTGCTAACTGCACCACAACGCCGGGCGAGGCCACTGTGTATATAGTGTACCCAAAAAGTAACGAAATTCGTTACAGTGATGTAGTGGATGCAATAGAAAAGGCATACTTTTCCCAGTGAGATTCAGTAGACGCGAACGCAACTGCATCACTCGGGCGAGCTCCTTGTTGCTAACTGCGCGACAACAGCGCGGCTTCCTTGTGTATAAAGTGTCCCAAAAAGTTATGAAATTATTTCCAATAATGTAGTGGATGCGAGAAAAAGCCACAATTGTTCCAGTGAGATTCAGTAGACGCGAAAGCAACTGCATCACACGGCGAGTTGCTTTTTGGTAACTGCGCCACAACGCTGGGCGCGGCCACTGTGTATATAAAGTACCCCAAAAAGTAACGAAATTCGTTACAGTGATGTAGTGGATGCTAGAAAAGGCATACTTTTCCCAGTGAGATTCAGTAGACGCGAAAGCAACTGCATCACACAGCGAGCTCCTTTTTGCTAACTGCGCCACAACGCCGGGCGAGGCCACTGTGTATATAAGGTACCCCAAAAAGTAACGAAATTCGTTAGTGATGTAGTGGATGCTAGAAAAGGCATACTTTTCCCAGTGAGATTCAGTAGACGCGAAGGCAAGTGCATCACACGGGCGAGCTCCTTGTTGCTAACTGCGCGACAACAGCGCGGCTTCTTTGTATATAAAGTGCCCCAAACAGTTATGAAATTATTTACAATAATGTAGTGGATGCGAGAAAAAGCCACAATTGTTCCAGTGAGATTCAGTAGACGCGAAAGCAACTGCATCACACGGTCGAGCTCCTTTTTGATAACTGCGCCACAACGCCGGGCGAGGCCACTGTGTATATAGTGTACCCCAAGAAGTAACGAAATTCGTTACAGTGATGTAGTGGATGCTAGAAAAGGCATACTTTTCCCAGTGAGATTCAGTAGACGCTAACGCAAATGCATCACACGGGCGAGCTCCTTTTTGGTAACTGCGCGACAACAGCGCGGCTTCTTTGTATATAAAGTGCCCCAAAAACTTATGAAATTATTTACAATAATGTAGTGGATTCGAGAAAAAGCCACAGTTGTTCCAGTGAGATTCAGTACACACGAATGCAACTGCATCACACGGCGATCTCCTTTTTGATAACTGCGCCACAACGCCGGGCGAGGCCACTGTGTATATAATGTACCCCAAAAAGTAACGAAATTCGTTACAGTGATGTAGCGGATGCTAGAAAAGGCATACTTTTGCCAGTGAGATTCAGTAGACGCGAACGCAACTGCATCACACGGGCGAGCTCCTTTTTGCTAACTGCGCGACAACAGCGCGACTTCTTTGTATATAAAGTGCCCCAAAAAGTTATGAAATTATTTACAATAATGTAGTGGATGCGAAAAAAAGCCACACTTGTTCCAGTGAGATTCAGTACACGCGAAAGCAACTGCAACACGGGCGAGCTCCTTCCTGCTAACTGCGTCACAATGCCGGGCGAGGGCACTGTGTATTTAATGTACCCCAAAAAGTAACGAAATTCGTTACAGTGATGTAGTGGATGCTAGAAAAGGCATACTTTTCCCAGTGAGATTCAGTAGACGCGAACGCAACTGCATCACACGAGCGAGCTCCTTTTTGCTAACTGCGCGACAACACCGCGCGCGGCTTCTTTGTATATAAATTGCCCCAAAAAGTTATGAAATTATTTACAATAATGTAGTGGATGCGAAAAAAGCCACACTTGTTCCAGTGAGATTCAGTAGACGCGAAAGCAACTGCATCACACGGCGAGCTCCTTTTTGCTAAGTGCGCCACAACGCCGGTCGAGGCCACTGTGTATATAGTGTACCCCAAAAAGTAACGAAATTGGTTACAGTGATGTAGTGGATGCTAGAAAAGGCATACTTTTCCCAGTGAGATTTAGTAGACGCGAACGCAACTGCATCACACGGGCGAGCTCCTTTTTGCTAACTGCGCGACAACAGCGCGGCTTTTTGGTATATAAAGTGCCCCAAAAAGTTATGAAATTATTTACAATAGTGTAGTGGATGCGAAAAAAGCCACACTTGTTCCAGTGAGATTCAGTAGACGCGAAAGCAACTGCATCACACGGCGAGCTCCTTTTTGCTATCTGCGCCACAACGCCGGGCGAGGCCACTGTGTATATAATGTACACCAAAAAGTAACGAAATTCGTTACAGTGATGTAGTGGATGCAATAGAAAAGGCATACTTTTCCCAGTGAGATTCAGTAGACGCGAAAGCAACTGCATCACACCACGAGCTCCTTTTTGCTAACTGCGCGACAACAGCGCGGCTTCTTTGTATATAAAGTGCCCCAGAAAGTTATGAAAATATTTACAATAATGTAGTGGATGCGAAAAAAGCCACACTTGTTCCAGTGAGATTCAGTAGACGCGAAAGCAACTGCATCACACGTCGAGCTCCTTTTTGCTAACTGCACCACAACGCCGGGCGAGGCCACTGTGTATATTGTGTACACCAAAAAGTAACGAAATTCGTTACAGTGGTGTAGTGGATGCTAGAAAAGGCATACTTTTCCCAGTGAGATTCAGTAGACGCGAACGCAACTGCATCACATGGGCGAGCTCCTTTTTGCTAACTGCGCGACAACAGCGCGCCTTCTTTGTATATAAAGTGCCCCAGAAAGTTATGAAAATATTTACAATAACGTAGTCGATGCGAAAAAAGCCACACTTGTTCCAGTGAGATTCAGTAGACGCGAAACCAACTGCATCACACGGCGAGCTCCTTTTTGCTAACTGCACCACAACGCCGGGCGAGGCCACTGTGTATATAGTGTACCCAAAAAGTAACGAAATTCGTTACAGTGATGTAGTGGATGCAATAGAAAAGGCATACTTTTCCCAGTGAGATTCAGTAGACGCGAACGCAACTGCATCACTCGGGCGAGCTCCTTGTTGCTAACTGCGCGACAACAGCGCGGCTTCCTTGTGTATAAAGTGTCCCAAAAAGTTATGAAATTATTTCCAATAATGTAGTGGATGCGAGAAAAAGCCACAATTGTTCCAGTGAGATTCAGTAGACGCGAAAGCAACTGCATCACACGGCGAGTTGCTTTTTGGTAACTGCGCCACAACGCTGGGCGCGGCCACTGTGTATATAAAGTACCCCAAAAAGTAACGAAATTCGTTACAGTGATGTAGTGGATGCTAGAAAAGGCATACTTTTCCCAGTGAGATTCAGTAGACGCGAAAGCAACTGCATCACACAGCGAGCTCCTTTTTGCTAACTGCGCCACAACGCCGGGCGAGGCCACTGTGTATATAAGGTACCCCAAAAAGTAACGAAATTCGTTAGTGATGTAGTGGATGCTAGAAAAGGCATACTTTTCCCAGTGAGATTCAGTAGACGCGAAGGCAAGTGCATCACACGGGCGAGCTCCTTGTTGCTAACTGCGCGACAACAGCGCGGCTTCTTTGTATATAAAGTGCCCCAAACAGTTATGAAATTATTTACAATAATGTAGTGGATGCGAGAAAAAGCCACAATTGTTCCAGTGAGATTCAGTAGACGCGAAAGCAACTGCATCACACGGTCGAGCTCCTTTTTGATAACTGCGCCACAACGCCGGGCGAGGCCACTGTGTATATAGTGTACCCCAAGAAGTAACGAAATTCGTTACAGTGATGTAGTGGATGCTAGAAAAGGCATACTTTTCCCAGTGAGATTCAGTAGACGCTAACGCAAATGCATCACACGGGCGAGCTCCTTTTTGGTAACTGCGCGACAACAGCGCGGCTTCTTTGTATATAAAGTGCCCCAAAAACTTATGAAATTATTTACAATAATGTAGTGGATTCGAGAAAAAGCCACAGTTGTTCCAGTGAGATTCAGTACACACGAATGCAACTGCATCACACGGCGATCTCCTTTTTGATAACTGCGCCACAACGCCGGGCGAGGCCACTGTGTATATAATGTACCCCAAAAAGTAACGAAATTCGTTACAGTGATGTAGCGGATGCTAGAAAAGGCATACTTTTGCCAGTGAGATTCAGTAGACGCGAACGCAACTGCATCACACGGGCGAGCTCCTTTTTGCTAACTGCGCGACAACAGCGCGACTTCTTTGTATATAAAGTGCCCCAAAAAGTTATGAAATTATTTACAATAATGTAGTGGATGCGAAAAAAAGCCACACTTGTTCCAGTGAGATTCAGTACACGCGAAAGCAACTGCAACACGGGCGAGCTCCTTCCTGCTAACTGCGTCACAATGCCGGGCGAGGGCACTGTGTATTTAATGTACCCCAAAAAGTAACGAAATTCGTTACAGTGATGTAGTGGATGCTAGAAAAGGCATACTTTTCCCAGTGAGATTCAGTAGACGCGAACGCAACTGCATCACACGAGCGAGCTCCTTTTTGCTAACTGCGCGACAACACCGCGCGCGGCTTCTTTGTATATAAATTGCCCCAAAAAGTTATGAAATTATTTACAATAATGTAGTGGATGCGAAAAAAGCCACACTTGTTCCAGTGAGATTCAGTAGACGCGAAAGCAACTGCATCACACGGCGAGCTCCTTTTTGCTAAGTGCGCCACAACGCCGGTCGAGGCGACTGTGTCTATAATGTACCCCAAAAAGTAACGAAATTCGTTACAGTGATGTAGTGGATGCTAGAAAAGGCATACTTTTCCCAGTGAGATTCAGTAGACGCGAAAGCAACTGCATCACACGGCGAGCTCCTTTTTGCTAACTGCGCCACAACGCCGGTCGAGGCGACTGTGTCTATAATGTACCCCAAAAAGTAACGAAATTCGTTACAGTGATGTAGTGGATGCTAGAAAAGGCATACTTTTCCCAGTGAGATTCAGTAGACGCGAACGCAACTGCATCACACGGGCGAGCTCCTTTTTGGTAACTGCGCGACAACAGCGCGGCCTCTTTCTATATAAAGTGCCCCAAAAAGTTATGAAATTATTTACAATAATGTAGTGGATGCGAAAAAAGCCACACTTGTTCCAGTGAGATTCAGTAGACGCGAAAGCAACTGCATCACACGGCGAGCTCCTTTTTGCTAAGTGCGCCACAACGCCGGTCGAGGCGACTGTG
Organism: Dermacentor variabilis; assembly: GCF_050947875.1. Taxonomy (NCBI): domain Eukaryota; kingdom Metazoa; phylum Arthropoda; class Arachnida; order Ixodida; family Ixodidae; genus Dermacentor; species Dermacentor variabilis. The sequence continues at coordinate 21,522,718 of NC_134576.1, forward strand.
TCTATAATGTACCCCAAAAAGTAACGAAATTCGTTACAGTGATGTAGTGGATGCTAGAAAAGGCATACTTTTCCCAGTGAGATTCAGTAGACGCGAAAGCAACTGCATCACACGGCGAGCTCCTTTTTGCTAACTGCGCCACAACGCCGTGCGAGGCCACTGTTTATATAATGTACCCCAAAAAGTAACGAAATTCGTTACAGTGATGTAGTGGATGCTAGAAAAGGCATACTTTTCCCAGTGAGATTCAGTAGACGCGAACGCAACTGCATCACACGGCGAGCTCCTTTTTGCTAACTGCGCCACAACGCCGGGCGAGGCCACTGTTTATATAATGTACCCCAAAAAGTAACGAAATTCGTTATAGTGATGTAGTGGATGCTAGAAAAGGCATACTTTTCCCAGTGAGATTCAGTAGACGCGAAAGCAACTGCATCACACGGCGAGCTCCTTTTTGCTAACTGCGCCACAACGCCGGGCGAGGCCACTGTGTATATAGTGTACCCCAAAAAGTAACGAAATTCGTTACAGTGATGTAGTGGATGCAATAGAAAAGGCATACTTTTCCCAGTGAGATTCAGTAGACGCGAACGCAACTGCATCACTCGGGCGAGCTCCTTGTTGCTAACTGCGCGAACACAGCGCGGCTTCCTTGTATATAAAGTGTCCCAAAAAGTTATGAAATTATTTCCAATAATGTAGTGGATGCGAGAAAAAGCCACAATTGTTCCAGTGAGATTCAGTAGACGCGAAAGCAACTGCATCACACGGCGAGTTGCTTTTTGGTAACTGCGCCACAACGCTGGGCGCGGCCACTGTGTATATCAAGTACCCCAAAAAGTAACGAAATTCGTTACAGTGATGTAGTGGATGCTAGAAAAGGCATACTTTTCCCAGTGAGATTCAGTAGACGCGAAAGCAACTGCATCACACAGCGAGCTCCTTTTTGCTAACTGCGCCACAACGCCGGGCGAGGCCACTGTGTATATAAAGTACCCCAAAAAGTAACGAAATTCGTTAGTGATGTAGTGGATGCTAGAAAAGGCATACTTTTCCCAGTGAGATTTAGTAGACGCGAACGCAACTGCATCACACGGGCGAGCTCCTTTTTGCTAACTGCGCGACAACACCGCTCGCGGCTTCTTTGTATATAAAGTGCCCCGAAAAGTTATGAAATTATTTACAATAATGTAGTGGATGCGAAAAAAGCCACACTTGTACCAGTGAGATTCAGTAGACGCGAAAGCAACTGCATCACACGGCGAGCTCCTTTTTGCTAACTGCACCACAACGCCGGGCGAGGCCACTGTGTATATAGTGTACCCCAAAAAGTAACGAAATTCGTTACAGTGATGTAGTGGATGCTAGAAAAGGCATACTTTTCCCAGTGAGATTCAGTAGACGCGAACGCAACTGCATCACACGGGCGAGCTCCTTTTTGCTAACTGCGCGACAACAGCGCGGCTTTTTGGTATATAAAGTGCCCCAAAAAGTTATGAAATTATTTACAATAGTGTAGTGGATGCGAAAAAAGCCACACTTGTTCCAGTGAGATTCAGTAGACGCGAAAGCAACTGCATCACACGGCGAGCTCCTTTTTGCTAACTGCGCCACAACGCCGGGCGAGGCCACTGTGTATTTAGTGTACCCCAAAAAGTAACGAAATTGGTTACAGTGATGTAGTGGATGCTAGAAAAGGCATACTTTTCCCAGTGAGATTCAGTAGACGCGAAGGCAAGTGCATCACGCGGGCGAGCTCCTTGTTGCTAACTGCGCGACAACAGCGCGGCTTCTTTGTATATAAAGTGCCCCAAACAGTTATGAAATTATTTACAATAATGTAGTGGATGCGAGAAAAAGCCACAATTGTTCCAGTGAGATTCAGTAGACGCGAAAGCAACTGCATCACACGGTCGAGCTCCTTTTTGATAACTGCGCCACAACGCCGGGCGAGGCCACTGTGTATTTAGTGTACCCCAAAAAGTAACGAAATTGGTTACAGTGATGTAGTGGATGCTAGAAAAGGCATACTTTTCCCAGTGAGATTCAGTAGACGCCAACGCAACTGCATCACACGGGCGAGCTCCTTTTTGCTAACTGCGCGACAACAGCGCGGCTTCCTTGTATATAAAGTGCCCCGAAAAGTTATCAAATTATTTACAATAATGTACTGGATGCGAAAAAAGCCACACTTGTTCCAGTGAGATTCAGTAGACGCGAAAGCAACTGCATCACACGGCGAGCTCCTTTTTGCTAACTGAGCGACAACAGCGCGGCTTCTTTGTATATAAAGCGCTCCAAAAAGTTATGAAATTATTTACAATAATGTAGTGGATGCGAAAAAAAGCCACACTTGTTCCAGTGAGATTCAGTACACGCGAAAGCAACTGCAACACGGGCGAGCTCCTTCTTGCTAACTGCGCCACAATGCCGGGCGAGGGCACTGTGTATATAATGTACCCCAAAAAGTAACGAAATTCGTTACAGTGATGTAGTGGATGCTAGAAAAGGCATACTTTTCCCAGTGAGATTCAGTAGACGCGAACGCAACTGCATCGCACGAGCGAGCTCCTTTTTGCTAACTGCGCGACAACACCGCGCGCGGCTTCTTTGTATATAAAGTGCCCCAAAAAGTTATGAAATTATTTACAATAATGTAGTGGATGCGAAAAAAGCCACACTTGTTCCAGTGAGATTCAGTAGACGCGAAAGCAACTGCATCACACGGCGAGCTCCTTTTTGCTAACTGCGCCACAACGCCGGGCGAGGCCACTGTTTATATAATGTACCCCAAAAAGTAACGAAATTCGTTACAGTGATGTAGTGGATGCTAGAAAAGGCATACTTTTCCCAGTGAGATTCAGTAGACGCGAACGCAACTGCATCACACGGGCGAGCTCCTTTTTGCTAACTGCGCGACAACAGCGCGGCCTCTTTCTATATAAAGTGCCCCAAAATGTTATGAAATTATTTACAATAATGTAGTGGATGCGAGAAAAAGCCACAATTGTTCCAGTGAGATTCAGTAGACGCGAAAGCAACTGCATCACACGGCGAGCTCCTTTTTGCTAAGTGCGCCACAACGCCGGTCGAGGCGACTGTGTATATAATGTACCCCAAAAAGTAACGAAATTCGTTACAGTGATGAGGTGGTTGCTAGAAAAGGCATACTTTTCCCAGTGAGATTCAGTAGACGCGAACGCAACTGCATCACACGGGCGAGCTCCTTTTTGCTAACTGCGGGACAACAGCGCGGCCTCTTTGTATATAAAGTGCCCCAAAATGTTATGAAATTATTTACAATAATGTAGTGGATGCGAAAAAAGCCACACTTGTTCCAGTGAGATTCAGTATACGCGAAAGCAACTGCATCACACGGGCGAGCTCCTTTTTGGTAACTGCGCCAACGCCGGGCGAGGCCACTGTGTATATAGTGTACCCCAAGAAGTAACGAAATTCGTTACAGTGATGTAGTGGATGCAAGAAAAGGCATACTTTTCCCAGTGAGATTCAGTAGACGCGAACGCAACTGCATCACACGTGCGAGCTCCTTTTTGCTAACTGCGTGACAACACCGCGCGCGGCTTCTTTGTATATAAAGTGCCCCAAAAAGTTATGAAATTATTTACAATAATGTAGTGGATGCGAAAAAAGCCACACTTGTTCCAGTGAGATTCAGTAGACGCGAAAGCAACTGCATCACACGGCGAGCTCCTTTTTGCTAACTGCGCCACAACGCCGGGCGAGGCCACTGTGTATATAGTGTACCCCGAAAAGTAACGAAATTGGTTACAGTGATGTAGTGGATGCTAGAAAAGGCATACTTTTGCCAGTGAGATTCAGTAGACGCGAACGCAACTGCATCACACGCGCGAGCTCCTTTTTGCTAACTGCGCGACAACACCGTGCGCGGCTTCTTTGTATATAAAGTGCCCCAAATGTTATGAAATTATTTACAATAATGTAGTGGATGCGAAAAAAGCCACACTTGTTCCAGTGAGATTCAGTAGACGCGAAAGCAACTGCATCACACGGCGAGCTCCTTTTTTGCTAACTGCGCCACAACGCCGGGCGAGGCCACTGTGTATATAGTGTACCCCAAAAAGTAACGAAATTGGTTACAGTGATGTAGTGGATGCTAGAAAAGGCATACTTTTCCCAGTGAGATTTAGTAGACGCGAACGCAACTGCATCACACGGGCGAGCTCCTTTTTGCTAACTGCGCGACAACACCGCTCGCGGCTTCTTTGTATATAAAGTGCCCCGAAAAGTTATGAAATTATTTACAATAATGTAGTGGATGCGAAAAAAGCCACACTTGTTCCAGTGAGATTCAGTAGACGCGAAAGCAACTGCATCACACGGCGAGCTCCTTTTTGCTAACTGCACCACAACGCCGGGCGAGGCCACTGTGTATATAGTGTACCCCAAAAAGTAACGAAATTCGTTACAGTGATGTAGTGGATGCTAGAAAAGGCATACTTTTCCCAGTGAGATTCAGTAGACGCGAACGCAACTGCATCACACGGGCGAGCTCCTTTTTGCTAACTGCGCGACAACAGCGCGGCTTTTTGGTATATAAAGTGCCCCAAAAAGTTATGAAATTATTTACAATAGTGTAGTGGATGCGAAAAAAGCCACACTTGTTCCAGTGAGATTCAGTAGACGCGAAAGCAACTGCATCACACGGCGAGCTCCTTTTTGCTATCTGCGCCACAACGCCGGGCGAGGCCACTGTGTATATAATGTACACCAAAAAGTAACGAAATTCGTTACAGTGATGTAGTGGATGCAATAGAAAAGGCATACTTTTCCCAGTGAGATTCAGTAGACGCGAAAGCAACTGCATCACACCACGAGCTCCTTTTTGCTAACTGCGCGACAACAGCGCGGCTTCTTTGTATATAAAGTGCCCCAGAAAGTTATGAAAATATTTACAATAATGTAGTGGATGCGAAAAAAGCCACACTTGTTCCAGTGAGATTCAGTAGACGCGAAAGCAACTGCATCACACGGCGAGCTCCTTTTTGCTAACTGCACCACAACGCCGGGCGAGGCCACTGTGTATATTGTGTACACCAAAAAGTAACGAAATTCGTTACAGTGGTGTAGTGGATGCTAGAAAAGGCATACTTTTCCCAGTGAGATTCAGTAGACGCGAACGCAACTGCATCACATGGGCGAGCTCCTTTTTGCTAACTGCGCGACAACAGCGCGCCTTCTTTGTATATAAAGTGCCCCAGAAAGTTATGAAAATATTTACAATAACGTAGTCGATGCGAAAAAAGCCACACTTGTTCCAGTGAGATTCAGTAGACGCGAAACCAACTGCATCACACGGCGAGCTCCTTTTTGCTAACTGCACCACAACGCCGGGCGAGGCCACTGTGTATATAGTGTACCCAAAAAGTAACGAAATTCGTTACAGTGATGTAGTGGATGCAATAGAAAAGGCATACTTTTCCCAGTGAGATTCAGTAGACGCGAACGCAACTGCATCACTCGGGCGAGCTCCTTGTTGCTAACTGCGCGACAACAGCGCGGCTTCCTTGTGTATAAAGTGTCCCAAAAAGTTATGAAATTATTTCCAATAATGTAGTGGATGCGAGAAAAAGCCACAATTGTTCCAGTGAGATTCAGTAGACGCGAAAGCAACTGCATCACACGGCGAGTTGCTTTTTGGTAACTGCGCCACAACGCTGGGCGCGGCCACTGTGTATATAAAGTACCCCAAAAAGTAACGAAATTCGTTACAGTGATGTAGTGGATGCTAGAAAAGGCATACTTTTCCCAGTGAGATTCAGTAGACGCGAAAGCAACTGCATCACACAGCGAGCTCCTTTTTGCTAACTGCGCCACAACGCCGGGCGAGGCCACTGTGTATATAAGGTACCCCAAAAAGTAACGAAATTCGTTAGTGATGTAGTGGATGCTAGAAAAGGCATACTTTTCCCAGTGAGATTCAGTAGACGCGAAGGCAAGTGCATCACACGGGCGAGCTCCTTGTTGCTAACTGCGCGACAACAGCGCGGCTTCTTTGTATATAAAGTGCCCCAAACAGTTATGAAATTATTTACAATAATGTAGTGGATGCGAGAAAAAGCCACAATTGTTCCAGTGAGATTCAGTAGACGCGAAAGCAACTGCATCACACGGTCGAGCTCCTTTTTGATAACTGCGCCACAACGCCGGGCGAGGCCACTGTGTATATAGTGTACCCCAAGAAGTAACGAAATTCGTTACAGTGATGTAGTGGATGCTAGAAAAGGCATACTTTTCCCAGTGAGATTCAGTAGACGCTAACGCAAATGCATCACACGGGCGAGCTCCTTTTTGGTAACTGCGCGACAACAGCGCGGCTTCTTTGTATATAAAGTGCCCCAAAAACTTATGAAATTATTTACAATAATGTAGTGGATTCGAGAAAAAGCCACAGTTGTTCCAGTGAGATTCAGTACACACGAATGCAACTGCATCACACGGCGATCTCCTTTTTGATAACTGCGCCACAACGCCGGGCGAGGCCACTGTGTATATAATGTACCCCAAAAAGTAACGAAATTCGTTACAGTGATGTAGCGGATGCTAGAAAAGGCATACTTTTGCCAGTGAGATTCAGTAGACGCGAACGCAACTGCATCACACGGGCGAGCTCCTTTTTGCTAACTGCGCGACAACAGCGCGACTTCTTTGTATATAAAGTGCCCCAAAAAGTTATGAAATTATTTACAATAATGTAGTGGATGCGAAAAAAAGCCACACTTGTTCCAGTGAGATTCAGTACACGCGAAAGCAACTGCAACACGGGCGAGCTCCTTCCTGCTAACTGCGTCACAATGCCGGGCGAGGGCACTGTGTATTTAATGTACCCCAAAAAGTAACGAAATTCGTTACAGTGATGTAGTGGATGCTAGAAAAGGCATACTTTTCCCAGTGAGATTCAGTAGACGCGAACGCAACTGCATCACACGAGCGAGCTCCTTTTTGCTAACTGCGCGACAACACCGCGCGCGGCTTCTTTGTATATAAATTGCCCCAAAAAGTTATGAAATTATTTACAATAATGTAGTGGATGCGAAAAAAGCCACACTTGTTCCAGTGAGATTCAGTAGACGCGAAAGCAACTGCATCACACGGCGAGCTCCTTTTTGCTAAGTGCGCCACAACGCCGGTCGAGGCGACTGTGTCTATAATGTACCCCAAAAAGTAACGAAATTCGTTACAGTGATGTAGTGGATGCTAGAAAAGGCATACTTTTCCCAGTGAGATTCAGTAGACGCGAAAGCAACTGCATCACACGGCGAGCTCCTTTTTGCTAACTGCGCCACAACGCCGGTCGAGGCGACTGTGTCTATAATGTACCCCAAAAAGTAACGAAATTCGTTACAGTGATGTAGTGGATGCTAGAAAAGGCATACTTTTCCCAGTGAGATTCAGTAGACGCGAACGCAACTGCATCACACGGGCGAGCTCCTTTTTGGTAACTGCGCGACAACAGCGCGGCCTCTTTCTATATAAAGTGCCCCAAAAAGTTATGAAATTATTTACAATAATGTAGTGGATGCGAAAAAAGCCACACTTGTTCCAGTGAGATTCAGTAGACGCGAAAGCAACTGCATCACACGGCGAGCTCCTTTTTGCTAAGTGCGCCACAACGCCGGTCGAGGCGACTGTGTCTATAATGTACCCCAAAAAGTAACGAAATTCGTTACAGTGATGTAGTGGATGCTAGAAAAGGCATACTTTTCCCAGTGAGATTCAGTAGACGCGAAAGCAACTGCATCACACGGCGAGCTCCTTTTTGCTAACTGCGCCACAACGCCGTGCGAGGCCACTGTTTATATAATGTACCCCAAAAAGTAACGAAATTCGTTACAGTGATGTAGTGGATGCTAGAAAAGGCATACTTTTCCCAGTGAGATTCAGTAGACGCGAACGCAACTGCATCACACGGCGAGCTCCTTTTTGCTAACTGCGCCACAACGCCGGGCGAGGCCACTGTTTATATAATGTACCCCAAAAAGTAACGAAATTCGTTATAGTGATGTAGTGGATGCTAGAAAAGGCATACTTTTCCCAGTGAGATTCAGTAGACGCGAAAGCAACTGCATCACACGGCGAGCTCCTTTTTGCTAACTGCGCCACAACGCCGGGCGAGGCCACTGTGTATATAGTGTACCCCAAAAAGTAACGAAATTCGTTACAGTGGTGTAGTGGATGCTAGAAAAGGCATACTTTTCCCAGTGAGATTCAGTAGATGCGAACGCAACTGCATCACACGGGCGAGCTCCTTTTTGCTAACTGCGCGACAACAGCGCGGCTTCTTTGTATGTAAAGTGCCCCAGAAAGTTATGAAATTATTTACAATAATGTAGTGGATTCGAGAAAAAGCCACAGTTGTTCCAGTGAGATTCAGTACACACGAATGCAACTGCATCACACGGCGACCTCCTTTTTGATAACTGCGCCACAACGCCGGGCGAGGCCACTGTGTATATAATGTACCCCAAAAAGTAACGAAATTCGTTACAGTGATGTAGCGGATGCTAGAAAAGGCATACTTTTGCCAGTGAGATTCAGTAGACGCGAACGCAACTGCATCACACGGGCGAGCTCCTTTTTGCTAACTGCGCGACAACAGCGCGACTTCTTTGTATATAAAGTGCCCCAAAAAGTTATGAAATTATTTACAATAATGTAGTGGATGCGAAAAAAAGCCACACTTGTTCCAGTGAGATTCAGTACACGCGAAAGCAACTGCAACACGGGCGAGCTCCTTCCTGCTAACTGCGCCACAATGCCGGGCGAGGGCACTGTGTATATAATGTACCCAAAAAGTAACGAAATTCGTTACAGTGATGTAGTGGATGCTAGAAAAGGCATACTTTTCCCAGTGAGATTCAGTAGACGCGAACGCAACTGCATCACACGGCGAGCTCCTTTTTGCTAACTGCGCGACAACACCGCGCGCGGCATCTTTGTATATAAATTGCCCCAAAAAGTTATGAAATTATTTACAATAATGTAGTGGATGCGAAAAAAGCCACACTTGTTCCAGTGAGATTCAGTAGACGCGAAAGCAACTGCATCACACGGCGAGATCCTTTTTGCTAAGTGCGCCACAACGCCGGGCGAGGCCACTGTTTATATAATGTACCCCAAAAAGTAACGAAATTCGTTACAGTGATGTAGTGGATGCTAGAAAAGGCATACTTTTCCCAGTGAGATTCAGTAGACGCGAACGCAACTGCATCACACGGGCGAGCTCCTTTTTGGTAACTGCGCGACAACAGCGCGGCCTCTTTCTATATAAAGTGCCCCAAAAAGTTATGAAATTATTTACAATAATGTAGTGGATGCGAAAAAAGCCACACTTGTTCCAGTGAGATTCAGTAGACGCGAAAGCAACTGCATCACGCGGCGAGCTCCTTTTTGCTAACTGCGCCACAACGCCGGGCGAGGCCACTGTTTATATAATGTACCCCAAAAAGTAACGAAATTCGTTACAGTGATGTAGTGGATGCTAGAAAAGGCATACTTTTCCCAGTGAGATTCAGTAGACGCGAACGCAACTGCATCACACGGGCGAGCTCCTTTTTGGTAACTGCGCGACAACAGCGCGGCCTCTTTCTATATAAAGTGCCCCAAAAAGTTATGAAATTATTTACAATAATGTAGTGGATGCGAAAAAAAGCCACACTTGTTCCAGTGAGATTCAGTAGACGCGAAAGCAACTGCATCACACGGCGAGCTCCTTTTTGCTAACTGCGCCACAACGCCGGGCGAGGCCACTGTTTATATAATGTACCCCAAAAAGTAACGAAATTCGTTACAGTGATGTAGTGGATGCTAGAAAAGGCATACTTTTCCCAGTGAGATTCAGTAGACGCGAACGCAACTGCATCACACGGCGAGCTCCTTTTTGCTAACTGCGCGACAACACCGCGCGCGGCTTCTTTGTATATAAATTGCCCCAAAAAGTTATGAAATTATTTACAATAATGTAGTGGATTCGAGAAAAAGCCACAGTTGTTCCAGTGAGATTCAGTACACACGAATGCAACTGCATCACACGGCGACCTCCTTTTTGATAACTGCGCCACAACGCCGGGCGAGGCCACTGTGTATATAATGTACCCCAAAAAGTAACGAAATTCGTTACAGTGATGTAGTGGATGCTAGAAAAGGCATACTTTTCCCAGTGAGATTCAGTAGACGCGAACGCAACTGCATCCCACGCGCGAGCTCCTTTTTGCTAACTGCGCGACAACAGCGCGGCCTCTTTCTATATAAAGTGCCCCAAAAAGTTATGAAATTATTTACAATAATGTAGTGGATGCGAAAAAAGCCACACTTGCTCCAGTGAGATTCAGTAGACGCGAAAGCAACTGCATCACACGGCGAGCTCCTTTTTGCTAACTGCGCCACAACGCCGGGCGAGGCGACTGTGTATATAATGTACCCCAAAAAGTAACGAAATTCGTTACAGTGATGTAGTGGATGCTAGAAATGGCATACTTCTCCCAGTGAGATTCAGTAGACCCGAACGCAACTGCATCACACGGGCGAGCTCCTTTTTGCTAACTGCGGGACAACAGCGCGGCCTCTTTGTATATAAAGTGCCCCAAAATGTTATGAAATTATTTACAATAATGTAGTGGATGCGAAAAAAGCCACACTTGTTCCAGTGAGATTCAGTATACGCGAAAGCAACTGCATCACACGGGCGAGCTCCTTTTTGGTAACTGCGCCAACGCCGGGCGAGGCCACTGTGCATATAGTGTACCCCAAAAAGTAACGAAATTGGTTACAGTGATGTAGTGGATGCTAGAAAAGGCATACTTTTCCCAGTGAGATTCAGTAGACGCGAACGCAACTGCATCACACGGGCGAGCTCCTTTTTGCTAACTGCGCGACAACACCGCGCGCGGCTTCTTTGTATATAAAGTGCCCCAAAAAGTTATGAAATTATTTACAATAATGTAGTGGATGCGAAAAAAGCCACACTTGTTCCAGTGAGATTCAGTAGACGCGAAAACAACTGCATCACACGGCGAGCTCCTTTTTGCTAACTGCGCCACAACGCCGGGCGAGGCCACTGTGTATTGTTTGGATCCCACCGATGGCATCGGTTGTTGGGAACCCCGGCGCTGACGCCCGTGGTTGTACCTGGGTCGCAAGCCCCAAGGGTAGCGTTGGCCTGGCGGCCTGGGGTACAACTGGAAGCATCCGAAGGTCCCGGCAAAGCATGAGTCGACTGGTAACAACAAAACAACTTGTTTATTTTAACATCGCAAAGAGTTGGCGGTCAGGTTGACCGAAGAAGAGAGACGGGAGAGCACTTTACTCAACAGAAGAAATCGGAGCCCTCCTTTTGGCGTCCGGGGGCAGCTGTTTTTATACTCTCGCAGTTGAGGGCAAGAAGGAACCCCTGAATAGACGAGCACGGGATTGTACAATGGGCTAATGGTGACGCACACTGTCGTAGCGCCGCCGGTCGGGCACAAAGACTGGGAGGAGAGCGTGACCCCTGCTGTCGCATCGCCTGGTTCGGGCACAATGACTGGAAGGAGAGGGTGACCCCTGCTGTCGCATCGCCTGGTTCGGGCACAATGACTGGAAGGAGAGGGGGACCCCCGCTGTCGCATCGCCTGGTTTGGGCACAATGGCACATACACTCACACACGCACATGAAGACACGTGGCATCGGAACATGCCTGGAAACGCCTGGAAACACCTGGCGGGGAGCGTTGCGGCGACGCCGAACGGGCCAAAATGTCTGCCGCCCCGCCGCAGTCGCGCCGGCAAAACCGCGTGTCGCAGGCGAAACGCAACAGACCGCCCCGCCGGGGGAAGGAGATCCCGATGGACAGGGGACTGCATCCGCTGTCCGGAGGGATGTCGCTCGATGATGCTCATAACCGAAGTCGGGCGTCCCTCGACGTTTCTTGAGCGTAGCGCACAGAGAAGGCCTCGTTCTCTCGTTCAGGTTCGCACGGGACACTGCAAAGTGACTTCGGGAGAGTTCACATTTTTGTTCTCGTTCCCGGCAAGCGTTAGAACTACGCTGAAACTCAACCGCTCAGTCAGCAAGCACGGCACAACCCTCACTAAGCCCTGCCAGGCTCTTTCCCCTTTTTATACCACTGCCTAGTTCCTTACAGTAGTCTAGCATCACTCAGAACGCGTCCACAAATTGAAAAATTGCACTAGAAAGCATATCATCACTTTGAAACACTAAACAAAAGCAATATGTTAAAAAAAATCCTGCCTCAGGAAGAAAAACATCAGTAACCAACAATTTTGAGGCTGATTCCTACGTTAGGGGCTTCGACTTAAGCCATCGGCGTTACCGTTGAGACTCCCCTTTTTGTAACGCACCTCAAAGTAATATTGTTGTAAAGCGAGGCTCCAGCGCAGGAGGCGGCTATTTTTGGGAGAGATGGTCTGCAGCCATTGGAGAGGGCAGTGATCCGTCTCAATGATAAACCTCGAGCCGGCTAGATAGCATGACAATTTCTGAACGGCCCACACGAGACACGCACACTCTTTCTCGGTGGCGCTATACGCCTGCTCACGACTGGTCAGCTTACGACTAGCATACAGGACGGGGTGTTCTACTTCTCCATTTTCCCGTTGGCACAGTACAACGCCCATGCCTCGCTCACTAGCATCGCACTGAACAACGAACCCTTTTGTATAGTCTGGCGATCGTAGCACAGGCTGGTTTGTTAGGGCACTCTTTAGGGCGCTAAAAGCTCTTTCCTTTGTCTCGTCCCAGACGACTGTTTGAGGCTCTGTCTTTCTTAGAGCATCCGTCAGGGGAGCCGCGATATCAGAGTACCTGGGGATGTACCTCTGATAGTAGCCGGCGACACCTAAGAACGACCGAATATCGGTCTTCGTGCGTGGTTGCGGGAAGTCTCGCACAGCGGCCACCTTTATTTCAGAGGGGCGGCGACGACCCTGACCAATCACGTGACCGAGGTAGACAACCTCGGCCTGTGCTAACTGGCACTTAAGAGCCTTGACTGTCAAGCCCGCTTCGCGCAGGCGGGTTAGCACTGCCCGCAAGTGTGCCATATGCTCAGACCAGGATGCGGAGAATATCGCTACGTCGTCTAGATACGGTAAAGCGAATTCTTGCTGTCCCCGCAACACTTTATCCATGAGGCTTGAAAAACAGTATGGCGCGTTCTTCAAACCAAAACTCAACACTTTAGGACGGAATGTTCCCATTGGTGAAATGAACGCCGCATACCTACTAGCCTCTTCTGTAAGTGGAACCTGCCAATAACCCCTGACAAGATCTAGGGTGGAAATAAACTGAGCGCTACTAACTTTCTCAAGGCGCTCCTCGATGTTAGGGATCGGATAAATTTGATCCTTAGTGATGGAATTAAGCCTGCGGTAGTCGACGCAAGGACGAGGTTCCTTGCCCGGTACCTCAACTAAAATCAAAGGGGAGGTATAATCACTCTCACCCGCCTCAATAACTCCGAGCTGTAGCATTTTCTTTACCTCAGCCTCCATAATATCGCTCTGGCGGGGTGACACCCGATACGCCTTGGATCGTACTGGCTCTGGGGAGGTAAGTTCTATATCATGAGTAAGTACAGAAGTCCTACCAGGCCTCTCAGAGAACAGACCTTGAAACTCTTGTAATAGCTGGTGTAGTTCGGTTTTCTGCTCAGGCGACAGCGGTGCTTTACTGATAAGGTCACTAATGACTTGACCGGTGTCTTCCCTGTTCGTCACTGAGCCTAGTCCCGGAAGCTCGACCGGAAGCTCTTCAGGAACGTTTACCATCATGCACACCACTGCTTCCCTTTGTCTATAAGGTTTGAGCAGATTACAGTGGTAAACTTGCTGTGCTTTCCGCTTTCCTGGCAGACTTACCACGTAGTTAACGTCCGACAGTTTCTGAACAATTCGTGCTGGGCCCTCCCACTGCACGTCTAGTTTGTTGTTTAGCGATGTGCGCAATATCATGACCTCATCGCCCACCTCAAAACGACGGGCCCTGGCTGTCCGATCATAATAAACCTTGGCCCTCTGCTGGGCCTTTGTCATTGCTTCACCTGACAACTCCTGTGCCCTTCTTAAGCGTTCGAGGAGCTTAAGTACGTACTCCACCACGACTGGGTCGTCGCCCCTACCTTCCCACGATTCTCGAAGCATGCGAAGCGGAGATCGAAGCGAGCGACCGTACACCAGTTCAGCTGGCGAAAACCCCGTAGCCGCATGCGGCGCGGTCCTTAAAGCAAACATCACCCCAGGCAGACACAGCTCCCAGTCAGTTCGATGTTCAAAACACAACGCTCTCAACACGCGCTTCATGACGGAGTGGAGCTTCTCAACGGAATTCGACTGTGGGTGGTACACTGAGCTGTGTAACAGCTTTACCCCACACCTTTCGAGAAAAGTTGTCGTCAAAGCGCTAGTAAACACTGTGCCCTGATCTGATTGGATTTCCGCAGGGAAACCAACTCGCGCAAATATGGACAGTAGTGCATTAACTATCTCAACTGAGCTGAGTTCTTTAAGCGGCACTGCTTCAGGGAACTTTGTCGCTGGGCAGATCACAGTCAAAATGTGTCTGTACCCCGTGGCTGTTACCGGCAGAGGTCCCACTGTATCAATAACGAGCCGTCTAAAAGGCTCCGTTATGATAGGTACCAATTTCAACGGCGCCCTTGATTTGTCCCCTGGTTTGCCCACCCGCTGACAAGTGTCACATGTCCTCACGAAATGGTCTGCGTCCCGAAAACACCCTGGCCAATAGTACTCTTGCAAGAGACGGTCCTTAGTTTTCTTAACTCCTAGGTGTCCGGACCACGAACCCCCGTGTGACAAGCGCAACAGATCCTGACGATAGCATTGAGGCACGATCAGCTGATCGAACTCCACTCCTCGGCGGTCTAGATACTTCCGGTACAGGACTCCACCTCTTTCCACAAAACGCGCAGTTTTCCTGGCGATACCTTCTTTGACATTGCAGCGCACGTTTTCCAGGCTGCCATCCTTTTTTTGCTCGGCTATCAAAGCCGACCGGCTGACTTTTAGCAACCTATTAAGTCCGTCTGACGTAGGCGCGATGAGCAAATCAGTAGCTAGCTCTTCTAACTTTCCCGTGTCGGGCGTTTCCTCTCCAGTATCTGGCGCCTTTAACGTTACAGACTCAAGTTTATTCAGTTCGGGCGTGCTCTGAATATCAGCTTGCTGCGCCTCTGACCCTTTTTCGTTGTTTGATAACGTCGGCCCCGCAACTACCGCCTTTGCAGCGAGCTCCCGAACCTTCGATCTGGTTAAGGCCTGAACACTAGCTTCACCAAACAAAAGCCCCTTCTCGCGCAGGAGGTGATCGGACCTGTTTGAAAATAGGTACGGGTACTGGGGTGGCAGCATAGATGACACTGCCGCCTCCGTCTCAAGCGCTCCGAAAGGTCCTTCAATAAGCACCTTTGCTACTGGCAGACACACGCTATGAGCTTCCACGGCTTGCTTGATCCATGCGCACTCGCCCGTGAACATATGGGGTTCTACGTAAGACGGGTGAACTACATCCATCGTAGCTGCGGAATCGCGAAGCACTCGGCACTCTTTCCCGTTCACGAGGAGGTCTCGCATGTAAGGCTCGAGAAGCTTCATGTTCTCGTCAGTGCTGCCTATTGAAAAAAACACAACTTTTGGTGTTGTTTCTGGACACTGCGCCGAAAAGTGACCCGGCTTCTGGCACGTATAACAAACGCGCGCTTGCCTCATCTCGAACCGCTTTCTGCGTTCGGCTTCGGCTGCCGCCGTCTCCTTAGGTTCGGTCGCACTGCTTCCACTCGCATCCGCACTACGCGTGTTCCCCTTTGCTCTCATGGGTGTGAACTTCGGCCTCTCAAACTTCGAGCCAAATTCACCCTTTTGACCGTCCTTAGCTCCGCGAGCCCGACGCGTCACAAACTCCTCGGCTAGCTCAGCGGCTTTAGCCACCGTACAAACGTCTGGCCTATCCAAGACCCAGTATCGCACGTTCTCCGGTAACCGACTATAAAACTGTTCTAGCCCGAAGCACTGCAGAACTTTATCGTGGTCACCAAACGCTTTCTCTTCTTTGAGCCACTCCTGCATGTTTGACATAAGCCTATACGCAAACTCTGTATATGACTCACTTTTGCCTTTCTCATTTTCCCGAAACTTCAGACGGAACGCCTCCGCAGACAGCCGGTATTTTTTTAGAAGACTCGATTTCACTGTGTCGAAATCCTCTGCCTCCTCTCCATCCAAGCGAGCGACTACGTCGGCCGCCTCGCCGGGTAACAAAGTGAGCAAGCGCTGTGGCCACGTTTCCCGAGAGAACCCCTGCTTCTCGCACGTTCGCTCAAAGTTAACCAGGAACAAACCAATGTCCTCTCCAAGCTTAAACGGCCGCATCAGGTCAGTCATTTTGAACAATACGCGTTCTCCTGCACCGTGTGCCTGACTTCCATTACGAGCGCGTTCCATCTCTACCTCGAGACGCTTCATTTCCAAAGCGTGTTCGCGCTCTTCTTTTTCTTTCTGCTCTTTAAGTTCGCGCTCCTGTTTCTCTTTTTGCTCTTTAAGTTCGCGCTCCTGTCTTTTTGACCTCTCCTCAATAGTCTCAAGGCATTCCGACAGCTCGTCATCCTCAGCCTCTAACTCAAGAATAGCCTTTAGCAGTTCTGGTTTTCTGAGTTTGTCCGAGACATCCAGACCCAACTCTCTTGCAAGCTCCAACAATTTCGGTTTGCGCAACGACTTCAAATCCATGGCTGCTCTGAATGCTGCTTTCTCTACTGCTTACTAGTGTCTTGCCGCAAACTAACCCGGCAGCAACGACAACCACAATTACCAGCTCTGTTTCTGACACTAACAAAAGCCTGGCAAAGCTCAGAAGAAGAAAGTCCCGCACTCACCAAACCTCGCAGTCAAGAGTTCAGCGCAGTCGTTCCGCTGCAGGCAACCAGTCATCACACAGGGCTCGTTGCACTGCTCCCGGATCGTCGTTGAGCTGCTCAGCATACAGTCAACTGCATCTCTTCGCTGCTGGCCTCCGTTGTCGCGATCTCACCGCTGGCAGACAGTTGTTTGAAGTCGGAGGCGATCTCACCGCTGCCAACCAGATGTTTGGATCCCACCGATGGCATCGGTTGTTGGGAACTCGGCGCTGACGCCCGTGGTTGTACCTGGGTCGCAAGCCCCAAGGGTAGCGTTGGCCTGGCGGCCTGGGGTACAACTGGAAGCATCCGAAGGTCCCGGCAAAGCATGAGTCGACTGGTAACAACAAAACAACTTGTTTATTTTAACATCGCAAAGAGTTGGCGGTCAGGTTGACCGAAGAAGAGAGACGGGAGAGCACTTTACTCAACAGAAGAAATCGGAGCCCTCCTTTTGGCGTCCGGGGGCAGCTGTTTTTATACTCTCGCAGTTGAGGGCAAGAAGGAACCCCTCAATAGACGAGCACGGGATTGTACAATGGGCTAATGGTGACGCACACTGTCGTAGCGCCGCCGGTCGGGCACAAAGACTGGGAGGAGAGGGTGACCTCTGCTGTCGCATCGCCTGGTTCGGGCACAATGACTGGAAGGAGAGGGTGACCCCTGCTGTCGCATCGCCTGGTTCGGGCACAATGACTGGAAGGAGAGGGGGACCCCCGCTGTCGCATCGCCTGGTTTGGGCACAATGGCACATACACTCACACACGCACATGAAGACACGTGGCATCACAACATGCCTGGAAACGCCTGGAAACACCTGGCGGGGAGCGTTGCGGCGACGCCGAACGGGCCAAAATGTCTGCCGCCCCGCCGCAGTCGCGCCGGCAAAACCGCGTGTCGCAGGCGAAACGCAACAGTATATAATGTACCCCAAAAGGTAACGAAATTCGTTACAGTTATGTAGTGGATGCTAGAAAAGGCATACTTTTCCCAGTGAGATTCAGTAGACGCGAACGCAACTGCATCACACGGGCGAGCTCCTTTTTGTTAACTGCGCGACAACAGCGCGACTTCTTTGTATATAAAGTGCCCCAAAAAGTTATGAAATTATTTACAATAATGTAGTGGATGCGAGAAAAAGCCACAATTGTTCATGTGAGATTCAGTACACGCGAAAGCAACTGCAACACGGGCGAGCTCCTTCTTGCTAACTGCGCCACAACGCCGGGCGAGGCCACTGTGTATATAATGTACCCCAAAAAGTAACGAAATTCGTTACAGTGATGTAGTGGATGCTAGAAAAGGCATACTTATCCCAGTGAGATTCAGTAGACGCGAACCCAACTGCATCACACGGGCGAGCTCCTTTTTGCTAACTGCGCGACAACAGCGCGACTTCTTTGTATATAAAGTGCCCCAAAAAGTTATGAAATTATTTACAATAATGTAGTGGATGCGAAAAAAGCCACACTTGTTCCAGTGAGATTCAGTAGACGCGAAAGCAACTGGATCACACGGCGAGCTCCTTTTTGCTAACTGCGCCACAACGCCGGGCGAGGCCACTGTGTATATAGTGTACCCCAAAAAGTAACGAAATTGGTTACAGTGATGTAGTGGATGCTAGAAAAGGCATACTTTTCCCAGTGAGATTCAGTAGACGCGAACGCAACTGCATCACACAGGCGAGTTCCTTTTTGCTAACTGCGCGACAACACCGCGCGCGGCTTCTTTGCATATAAAGTGCCCCGAAAAGTTATGAAATTATTTACAATAATGTAGTGGATGCGAAAAAAGCCACACTTGTTCCAGTGAGATTCAGTAGACGCGAAAGCAACTGCATCACACGGCGAGCTCCTTTTTGCTAACTGCGCGACAACAGCGCGGCTTCTTTGTATATAAAGTGCCCCAAAAAGTTATGAAATTATTTACAATAATGTAGTGGATGCGAAAAAAGCAACACTTGTTCCAGTGAGATTCAGTAGACGCGAAAGCAACTGCATCACACTGCAAGCTCCTTTTTGCTAACTGCGCCACAACGCCGGGCGAGGTCACTGTGTATATAATGTACCCCAAAAAGTAACGAAATTCGTTACAGTGATGTAGTGGATGCTAGAATAGGCATACTTTTCCCAGTGAGATTTAGTAGACGCGAACGCAACTGCATCACACGGGCGAGCTCCTTGTTGCTAACTGCGCCACAACGCCGGGCGAGGCCACTGTGTATATAGTGTCCCCAAAAAGTAACGAAATTCGTTACAGTGGTTTAGTGGATGCTAGAAAAGGCATACTTTTCCCAGTGAGATTCAGTAGACGCGAACGCAAGTGCATCACACGGGCGAGCTCCTTTTTGCTAACTGCGCGACAACAGCGCGGCTTCTTTGTATATAAAGTGCCCCAGAAAGTTATGAAATTATTTACAATAATGTAGTGGATGCGAGAAAAAGCCACAGTTGTTTCAGTGAGATTCAGTACACACGAATGCAACTGCATCACACGGCGAGCTCCTTTTTGCTAACTGCGCCACAACGCCGGGCGAGGTCACTGTGTATATAATGTACCCCAAAAAGTAACGAAATTCGTTACAGTGATGTAGTGGATGCTAGAAAAGGCATACTTTTCCCAGTGAGATTCAGTAGACGCGAACGCAACTGCATCACACGGGCGAGCTCCTTGTTGCTAACTGCGCGACAACAGCGCGACTTCTTTGTATATAAAGTGCCCCAAAAAGTTATGAAATTATTTACAATAATGTACTGGATGCGAGAAAAAGCCACACTTGTTCCAGTGAGATTCAGTAGACGCGAAAGCAACTGCATCACACGGCGAGCTCCTTTTTGCTAACTGCACGACAACACCGTGCGCGGCTTCTTTGTATATAAAGTGCCCCAAATGTTATGAAATTATTTACAATAATGTAGTGGATGCGAAAAAAGCCACACTTGTTCCAGTGAGATTCAGTAGACGCGAAAGCAACTGCATCACACGGCGAGCTCCTTTTTGCTAACTGCGCCACAACGCCGGGCGAGGCCACTGTGTATATAGTGTACTCCAAAAAGTAACGAAATTCGTTACAGTAGTGTAGTGGATGCTAGAAAAGGCATACTTTTCCCAGTGAGATTCAGTAGACGCGAACGCAAGTGCATCACACGGGCGAGCTCCTTTTTGCTAACTGCGCGACAACAGCGCGGCTTCTTTGTATATAAAGTGCCCCAGAAAGTTATGAAATTATTTACAATAATGTAGTGGATGCGAGAAAAAGCCACAGTCGTTTCAGTGAGATTCAGTAGACGCGAAAGCAACTGCATCACACGGGCGAGCTCCTTTTTGCTAACTGCGCCACAACGCCGGGCGAGGCCACTGTGTATATAGTGTACCCCAAAAAGCAACGAAATTCGTTACAGTGATGTAGTGGATGCTAGAAAAGGCATACTTTTCCCAGTGAGATTCAGTAGACGCGAACGCAACTGCATCACACGGGCGAGCTCCTTGTTGCTAACTGCGCGACAACAGCGCGACTTCTTTATATATAAAGTGCCCCAAAAAGTTATGAAATTATTTACAATAATGTACTGGATGCGAGAAAAAGGTACAATTGTTCCAGTGAGATTCAGTAGACGCGAAAGTAACTGCATCACACGGGCGAGCTCCTTTTTGATAACTGCGCCGCAACGCCGGGCGCGGCCACTGTGTATATAAAGTACCCCAAAAAGTAATGAAATTCGTTACAGTGATGAAGTGGATGCTAGAAAAGGCATACTTTTCCCAGTGAGATTCAGTAGACGCGAAAGCAACTGCATCACACAGCGAGCTCCTTTTTGCTAACTGCGCCACAACGCCGGGCGAGGCCACTGTGTATATAAAGTACCCCAAAAAGTAACGAAATTCGTTAGTGATGTAGTGGATGCTAGAAAAGGCATACTTTTCCCAGTGAGATTCAGTAGACGCGAAGGCAAGTGCATCGCACGGGCGACCTCCTTGTTGCTAACTGCGCGACAACAGCGCGGCTTCTTTGTATATAAAGTGCCCCAAACAGTTATGAAATTATTTACAATAATGTAGCGGATGCGAGAAAAAGCCACAATTGTTCCAGTGAGATTCAGTAGACGCGAAAGCAACTGCAACACACGGTCGAGCTCCTTTTTGATACCTGCGCCACAACGCCGGGCGAGGCCACTGTGTATATAGTGTACCCCAAAAAGTAACAAAATTCGTTACAGTGATGTAGTGGATGCTAGAAAAGGCATACTTTTCCCAGTGAGATTCAGTAGACGCGAACGCAACTGCATCACACGGGCGAGCTCCTTGTTGCTAACTGCGCGACAACAGCGCGACTTCTTTGTATATAAAGTGCCCCAAAAAGTTATGAAATTATTTACAATAATGTACTGGATGCGAGAAAAAGCCACAATTGTTCCAGTGAGATTCAGTAGACGCGAAAGCAACTGCAACACACGGTCGAGCTCCTTTTTGATACCTGCGCCACAACGCCGGGCGAGGCCACTGTGTATATAGTGTACCCCAAAAAGTAACAAAATTCGTTACAGTGATGTAGTGGATGCTAGAAAAGGCATACTTTTCCCAGTGAGATTCAGTAGACGCGAGCGCAACTGCATCACACGGGCGAGCTCCTTGTTGCTAACTGAGCGACAACAGCGCGGCTTCTTTGTATATAAAGTGCCCCAAACAGTTATGAAATTATTTACAATAATGTAGTGGATGCGAGAAAAAGCCACAATTGTTCCAGTGAGATTCAGTAGACGCGAAAGCAACTGCATCACACGGGCGAGCTCCTTTTTGATAACTGCGCCACAACGCCGGGCGCGGCCACTGTGTATATAAAGTACCCCAAAAAGTAACGAAATTCGTTACAGTGATGTAGTGGATGCTAGAAAAGGCATACTTTTCCCAGTGAGATTCAGTAGACGCGAAAGCAACTGCATCACACAGCGAGCTCCTTTTTGCTAACTGCGCGACAACAGCGCGGCTTCTTTGTATATAATGTACCCCAAAAGGTAACGAAATTCGTTACAGTGATGTAGTGGATGCTAGAAAAGGCATACTTTTCCGAGTGAGATTCAGTAGACGCGAACGCAAGTGCACCACACGGGCGAGCTCCTTTTTGCTAACTGCGCGACAACTGCGCGACTTCTTTATATATAAAGTGCCCCAAAAAGTTATGAAATTATTTACAATAATGTACTGGATGCGAGAAAAAGCTACAATTGTTCCAGTGAGATTCAGTAGACGCGAAAGCAACTGCATCACATGGGCGAGCTCCTTTTTGATAACTGCGCCGCAACGCCGCGCGCGGCCACTGTGTATATAAAGTACCCCAAAAAGTAACGAAATTCGTTACAGTGATGAAGTGGATGCTAGAAAAGGCATACTTTTCCCAGTGAGATTCAGTAGACGCGAAAGCAACTGCATCACACAGCGAGCTCCTTTTTGCTAACTGCGCCACAACGCCGGGCGAGGCCACTGTGTATATAAAGTACCCCAAAAAGTAACGAAATTCGTTAGTGATGTAGTGGATGCTAGAAAAGGCATACTTTTCCCAGTGAGATTCAGTAGACGCGAAGGCATGTGCATCACACGGGCGAGCTCCTTGTTGCTAACTGAGCGACAACAGCGCGGCTTCTTTGTATATAAAGTGCCCCAAACAGTTATGAAATTATTTACAATAATGTAGTGGATGCGAGAAAAAGCCACAATTGTTCCAGTGAGATTCAGTAGACGCGAAAGCAACTGCATCACACGGTCGAGCTCCTTTTTGATAACTGCGCCACAACACCGGGCGAGGCCACTGTGTATATAGCGTACCCCAAAAAGTAACGAAATTCGTTACAGTGATGTAGTGGATGCTAGAAAAGGCATACTTTTCCCAGTGAGATTCAGTAGACGCGAACGCAACTGCATCACACGGCCGAGCTCCTTGTTGCTAACTGCGCGACAACTGCGCGACTTCTTTATATATAAAGTGCCCCAAAAAGTTATGAAATTATTTACAATAATGTACTGGATGCGAGAAAAAGCTACAATTGTTCCAGTGAGATTCAGTAGACGCGAAAGCAACTGCATCACACGGGCGAGCTCCTTTTTGATAACTGCGCCACAACGCCGGGCGCGGCCACTGTGTATATAAAGTACCCCAAAAAGTAACGAAATTCGTTACAGTGATGAAGTGGATGCTAGAAAAGGCATACTTTTCCCAGTGAGATTCAGTAGACGCGAAAGCAACTGCATCACACAGCGAGCTCCTTTTTGCTAACTGCGCCACAACGCCGGGCGAGGCCACTGTGTATATAAAGTACCCCAAAAAGTAACGAAATTCGTTAGTGATGTAGTGGATGCTAGAAAAGGCATACTTTTCCCAGTGAGATTCAGTAGACGCGAAGGCAAGTGCATCGCACGGGCGAGCTCCTTGTTGCTAACTGCGCGACAACAGCGCGGCTTCTTCGTATATAAAGTGCCCCAAACAGTTATGAAATTATTTACAATAATGTAGCGGATGCGAGAAAAAGCCACAATTGTTCCAGTGAGATTCAGTAGACGCGAAAGCAACTGCAACACACGGTCGAGCTCCTTTTTGATACCTGCGCCACAACGCCGGGCGAGGCCACTGTGTATATAGTGTACCCCAAAAAGTAACAAAATTCGTTACAGTGATGTAGTGGATGCTAGAAAAGGCATACTTTTCCCAGTGAGATTCAGTACACGCGAACGCAACTGCATCACACGGGCGAGCTCCTTGTTGCTAACTGCGCGATAACAGCGCGACTTCTTTGTATATAAAGTGCCCCAAAAAGTTATGAAATTATTTACAATAATGTACTGGATGCGAGAAAAAGCCACAGTTGTTCCAGTGAGATTCAGTAGACGCGAAAGCAACTGCATCACACGGGCGAGCTCCTTTTTGATAACTGCGCCACAACGCCGGGCGCGGCCACTGTGTATATAAAGTACCCCAAAAAGTAACGAAATTCGTTACAGTGATGTAGTGGATGCTAGAAAAGGCATACTTTTCCCAGTGAGATTCAGTATACGCGAAGGCATGTGCATCACACGGGCGAGCTCCTTGTTGCTAACTGAGCGACAACAGCGCGGCTTCTTTGTATATAAAGTGCCCCAAACAGTTATGAAATTATTTACAATAATGTAGTGGATGCGAGAAAAAGCCACAATTGTTCCAGTGAGATTCAGTAGACGCGAAAGCAACTGCATCACACGGTCGAGCTCCTTTTTGATAACTGCGCCACAACACCGGGCGAGGCCACTGTGTATATAGCGTACCCCAAAAATAACGAAATTCGTTACAGTGATGTAGTGGATGCTAGAAAAGGCATACTTTTCCCAGTGAGATTCAGTAGACGCGAAAGCAACTGCATCACACAGCGAGCTCCTTTTTGCTAACTGCGCCACAACGCCGGGCGAGGCCACTGTGTATATAAAGTACCCCAAAAAGTAACGAAATTCGTTAGTGATGTAGTGGATGCTAGAAAAGGCATACTTTTCCCAGTGAGATTCAGTATACGCGAAGGCATGTGCATCACACGGGCGAGCTCCTTGTTGCTAACTGAGCGACAACAGCGCGGCTTCTTTGTATATAAAGTGCCCCAAACAGTTATGAAATTATTTACAATAATGTAGTGGATGCGAGAAAAAGCCACAATTGTTCCAGTGAGATTCAGTAGACGCGAAAGCAACTGCATCACACGGTCGAGCTCCTTTTTGATAACTGCGCCACAACACCGGGCGAGGCCACTGTGTATATAGCGTACCCCAAAAATAACGAAATTCGTTACAGTGATGTAGTGGATGCTAGAAAAGGCATACTTTTCCCAGTGAGATTCAGTAGACGCGAACGCAACTGCATCACACGGGCGAGCTCCTTGTTGCTAACTGCGCGACAACAGCGCGGCTTCTTTGTATATAAAGTGCCCCAAACAGTTATGAAATTATTTACAATAATGTACTGGATGCGAGAAAAAGCTACAATTGTTCCAGTGCGATTCAGTAGACGCGAAAGCAACTGCATCACATGGGCGAGCTCCTTTTTGATAACTGCGCCGCAACGCCGCGCGCGGCCACTGTGTATATAAAGTACCCCAAAAAGTAACGAAATTCGTTACAGTGATGAAGTGGATGCTAGAAAAGGCATACTTTTCCCAGTGAGATTCAGTAGACGCGAAAGCAACTGCATCACACAGCGAGCTCCTTTTTGCTAACTGCGCCACAACGCCGGGCGAGGCCACTGTGTATATAAAGTACCCCAAAAAGTAACGAAATTCTTTAGTGATGTAGTGGATGCTAGAAAAGGCATACTTTTCCCAGTGAGATTCAGTAGACGCGAAGGCAAGTGCATCGCACGGGCGAGCTCCTTGTTGCTAACTGCGCGACAACAGCGCGGCTTCTTTGTATATAAAGTGCCCCAAACAGTTATGAAATTATTTACAATAATGTAGCGGATGCGAGAAAAAGCCACAATTGTTCCAGTGAGATTCAGTAGACGCGAAAGCAACTACAACACACGGTCGAGCTCCTTTTTGATACCTGCGCCACAACGCCGGGCGAGGCCACTGTGTATATAGTGTACCCCAAAAAGTAACAAAATTCGTTACAGTGATGTAGTGGATGCTAGAAAAGGCATACTTTTCCCAGTGAGATTCAGTAGACGCGAACGCAACTGCATCACACGGGCGAGCTCCTTGTTGCTAACTGCGCGATAACAGCGCGACTTCTTTGTATATAAAGTGCCCCAAAAAGTTATGAAATTATTTACAATAATGTACTGGATGCGAGAAAAAGCCACAGTTGTTCCAGTGAGATTCAGTAGACGCGAAAGCAACTGCATCACACGGGCGAGCTCCTTTTTGATAACTGCGCCACAACGCCGGGCGCGGCCACTGTGTATATAAAGTACCCCAAAAAGTAACGAAATTCGTTACAGTGATGTAGTGGATGCTAGAAAAGGCATACTTTTCCCAGTGAGATTCAGCAGACGCGAAAGCAACTGCATCACACAGCGAGCTCCTTTTTGCTAACTGCGCGACAACAGCGCGGCTTCTTTGTATATAATGTACCCCAAAAGGTAACGAAATTCGTTACAGTGATGTAGTGGATGCTAGAAAAGGCATACTTTTCCGAGTGAGATTCAGTAGACGCGAACGCAAGTGCACCACACGGGCGAGCTCCTTTTTGCTAACTGCGCGACAACAGCGCGGCTTCTTTGTATATAAAGTGCCCCAGAAAGTTATGAAATTATTTACAATAATGTAGTGGATGCGAGAAAAAGCCACAGTTGTTTCAGTGAGATTCAGTAGACGCGAAAGCAACTGCATCACACGGGCGAGCTCCTTTTTGCTAACTGCGCCACAACGCCGGGCGAGGCCACTGTGTATATAGTGTACCCCAAAAAGCAACGAAATTCGTTACAGTGATGTAGTGGATGCTAGAAAAGGCATACTTTTCCCAGTGAGATTCAGTAGACGCGAACGCAACTGCATCACACGGGCGAGCTCCTTGTTGCTAACTGCGCGACAACTGCGCGACTTCTTTATATATAAAGTGCCCCAAAAAGTTATGAAATTATTTACAATAATGTACTGGATGCGAGAAAAAGCTACAATTGTTCCAGTGAGATTCAGTAGACGCGAAAGCAACTGCATCACATGGGCGAGCTCCTTTTTGATAACTGCGCCGCAACGCCGCGCGCGGCCACTGTGTATATAAAGTACCCCAAAAAGTAACGAAATTCGTTACAGTGATGAAGTGGATGCTAGAAAAGGCATACTTTTCCCAGTGAGATTCAGTAGACGCGAAAGCAACTGCATCACACAGCGAGCTCCTTTTTGCTAACTGCGCCACAACGCCGGGCGAGGCCACTGTGTATATAAAGTACCCCAAAAAGTAACGAAATTCGTTAGTGATGTAGTGGATGCTAGAAAAGGCATACTTTTCCCAGTGAGATTCAGTAGACGCGAAGGCATGTGCATCACACGGGCGAGCTCCTTGTTGCTAACTGAGCGACAACAGCGCGGCTTCTTTGTATATAAAGTGCCCCAAACAGTTATGAAATTATTTACAATAATGTAGTGGATGCGAGAAAAAGCCACAATTGTTCCAGTGAGATTCAGTAGACGCGAAAGCAACTGCATCACACGGTCGAGCTCCTTTTTGATAACTGCGCCACAACACCGGGCGAGGCCACTGTGTATATAGCGTACCCCAAAAAGTAACGAAATTCGTTACAGTGATGTAGTGGATGCTAGAAAAGGCATACTTTTCCCAGTGAGATTCAGTAGACGCGAACGCAACTGCATCACACGGCCGAGCTCCTTGTTGCTAACTGCGCGACAACTGCGCGACTTCTTTATATATAAAGTGCCCCAAAAAGTTATGAAATTATTTACAATAATGTACTGGATGCGAGAAAAAGCTACAATTGTTCCAGTGAGATTCAGTAGACGCGAAAGCAACTGCATCACATGGGCGAGCTCCTTTTTGATAACTGCGCCGCAACGCCGCGCGCGGCCACTGTGTATATAAAGTACCCCAAAAAGTAACGAAATTCGTTACAGTGATGAAGTGGATGCTAGAAAAGGCATACTTTTCCCAGTGAGATTCAGTAGACGCGAAAGCAACTGCATCACACAGCGAGCTCCTTTTTGCTAACTGCGCCACAACGCCGGGCGAGGCCACTGTGTATATAAAGTACCCCAAAAAGTAACGAAATTCGTTAGTGATGTAGTGGATGCTAGAAAAGGCATACTTTTCCCAGTGAGATTCAGTAGACGCGAAGGCAAGTGCATCGCACGGGCGAGCTCCTTGTTGCTAACTGCGCGACAACAGCGCGGCTTCTTCGTATATAAAGTGCCCCAAACAGTTATGAAATTATTTACAATAATGTAGCGGATGCGAGAAAAAGCCACAATTGTTCCAGTGAGATTCAGTAGACGCGAAAGCAACTGCAACACACGGTCGAGCTCCTTTTCGATACCTGCGCCACAACGCCGGGCGAGGCCACTGTGTATATAGTGTACCCCAAAAAGTAACAAAATTCGTTACAGTGATGTAGTGGATGCTAGAAAAGGCATACTTTTCCCAGTGAGATTCAGTAGACGCGAACGCAACTGCATCACACGGGCGAGCTCCTTGTTGCTAACTGCGCGATAACAGCGCGACTTCTTTGTATATAAAGTGCCCCAAAAAGTTATGAAATTATTTACAATAATGTACTGGATGCGAGAAAAAGCCACAGTTGTTCCAGTGAGATTCAGTAGACGCGAAAGCAACTGCATCACACGGGCGAGCTCCTTTTTGATAACTGCGCCACAACGCCGGGCGCGGCCACTGTGTATATAAAGTACCCCAAAAAGTAACGAAATTCGTTACAGTGATGTAGTGGATGCTAGAAAAGGCATACTTTTCCCAGTGAGATTCAGTAGACGCTAAAGCAACTGCATCACACAGCGAGCTCCTTTTTGCTAACTGCGCCACAACGCCGGGCGAGGCCACTGTGTATATAAAGTACCCCAAAAAGTAACGAAATTCGTTAGTGATGTAGTGGATGCTAGAAAAGGCATACTTTTCCCAGTGAGATTCAGTATACGCGAAGGCATGTGCATCACACGGGCGAGCTCCTTGTTGCTAACTGAGCGACAACAGCGCGGCTTCTTTGTATATAAAGTGCCCCAAACAGTTATGAAATTATTTACAATAATGTAGTGGATGCGAGAAAAAGCCACAATTGTTCCAGTGAGATTCAGTAGACGCGAAAGCAACTGCATCACACGGTCGAGCTCCTTTTTGATAACTGCGCCACAACACCGGGCGAGGCCACTGTGTATATAGCGTACCCCAAAAAGTAACGAAATTCGTTACAGTGATGTAGTGGATGCTAGAAAAGGCATACTTTTCCCAGTGAGATTCAGTAGACGCGAACGCAACTGCATCACACGGCCGAGCTCCTTTTTGCTAACTGCGCGACAACAGCGCGGCTTCTTTGTATATAAAGTGCCCCAAAAAGTTATGAAATTATTTACAATAATGTAGTGGATGCGAGAAAAAGCCACAATTGTTCCAGTGAGATTCAGTAGACGCGAAAGCAACTGCATCACACGGTCGAGCTCCTTTTTGATAACTGCGCCACAACACCGGGCGAGGCCACTGTGTATATAGTGTACCCCAAAAAGTAACGAAATTCTTTACAGTGATGTAGTGGATGCTAGAAAAGGCATACTTTTCCCAGTGAGATTCAGTAGACGCGAACGCAACTGCATCACACGGGCGAGCTCCTTTTTGCTAACTGCGCGACAACAGCGCGGCTTCTTTGTATATAAAGTGCCCCAAAAAGTTATGAAATTATTTACAATAATGTAGTGGATGCGAGAAAAAGCCACAATTGTTCCAGTGAGATTCAGTACACGCGAAAGCAACTGCATCACACGGGCGAGCTCCTTTTTGCTAACTGCGCCACAACGCCGGGAGAGGCCACTGTGTATATAATGTACCCCAAAAGGTAACGAAATTCGTTACAGTGATGTAGTGGATGCTAGAAAAGGCATACTTTTCCCAGTGAGATTCAGTAGACGCGAACGCAACTGCATCACACGGGCGAGCTCCTTTTTGCTAACTGCGCGACAACACCGCGCGCGGCTTCTTTGTATATAAAGTGCCCCACAAAGTTATGAAATTATTTACAATAATGTAGTGGATGCGAGAAAAAGCCACAATTGTTCCAGTGAGATTCAGTACACGCGAAAGCAACTGCATCACACGGGCGAGCTCCTTTTGCTAACTGCGCCACAACGCCGGGCGAGGCCACTGTGTACATAATGTACCCCAAAAGGTAACGAAATTCGTTACAGTGATGTAGTGGATGCTAGAAAAGGCATACTTTTCCCTGTGAGATTCAGTAGACGCGAACGCAACTGCATCACAAGGGCGAGCTCCTTTTTGCTAACTGCGCGACAACAGCGCGGCTTCTTTGTATATAAAGTGCCCCACAAAGTTATGAAATTACTTACAATAATGTAGTGGATGCGAGAAAAAGCCACAATTGTTCCAGTGAGATTCAGTACACGCGAAAGCAACTGCATCACACGGCGAGCTCCTTTTTGCTAACTGCGCCACAACGCCGGGCGAGGCCACTGTGTATTTAGTGTACCCCAAAAAGTAACGAAATTGGTTACAGTGATGTAGTGGATGCTAGAAAAGGCATACTTTTCCCAGTGAGATTCAGTAGACGCCAACGCAACTGCATCACACGGGCGAGCTCCTTTTTGCTAACTGCGCGACAACAGCGCGGCTTCCTTGTATATAAAGTGCCCCGAAAAGTTATCAAATTATTTACAATAATGTACTGGATGCGAAAAAAGCCACACTTGTTCCAGTGAGATTCAGTAGACGCGAAAGCAACTGCATCACACGGCGAGCTCCTTTTTGCTAACTGAGCGACAACAGCGCGGCTTCTTTGTATATAAAGCGCTCCAAAAAGTTATGAAATTATTTACAATAATGTAGTGGCTGCGAAAAAAAGCCACACTTGTTCCAGTGAGATTCAGTACACGCGAAAGCAACTGCAACACGGGCGAGCTCCTTCTTGCTAACTGCGCCACAATGCCGGGCGAGGGCACTGTGTATATAATGTACCCCAAAAAGTAACGAAATTCGTTACAGTGATGTAGTGGATGCTAGAAAAGGCATACTTTTCCCAGCGAGATTCAGTAGACGCGAACGCAACTGCATCGCACGAGCGAGCTCCTTTTTGCTAACTGCGCGACAACACCGCGCGCGGCTTCTTTGTATACAAAGTGCCCCAAAAAGTTATGAAATTATTTACAATAATGTAGTGGATGCGAAAAAAGCCACACTTGTTCCAGTGAGATTCAGTAGACGCGAAAGCAACTGCATCACACGGCGAGCTCCTTTTTGCTAACTGCGCCACAACGCCGGGCGAGGCCACTGTTTATATAATGTACCCCAAAAAGTAACGAAATTCGTTACAGTGATGTAGTGGATGCTAGAAAAGGCATACTTTTCCCAGTGAGATTCAGTAGACGCGAACGCTACTGCATCACACGGGCGAGCTCCTTTTTGCTAACTGCGCGACAACAGCGCGTCTTCTTTGTATATAAAGTGCCCCAAAATGTTATGAAATTATTTACAATAATGTAGTGGATGCGAGAAAAAGCTAAAATTGTTCCAGTGAGATTCAGTAGACGCGAAAGCAACTGCATCACACGGCGAGCTCCTTTTTGCTAAGTGCGCCACAACGCCGGTCGAGGCGACTGTGTATATAATGTACCCCAAAAAGTAACGAAATTCGTTACAGTGATGTAGTGGATGCTAGAAAAGGCATACTTTTCCCAGTGAGATTCAGTAGACGCGAACGCAGCTGCATCACACGGGCGAGCTCCTTTTTGCTAACTGCGGGACAACAGCGCGGCCTCTTTGTATATAAAGTGCCCCAAAATGTTATGAAATTATTTACAATAATGTAGTGGATGCGAAAAAAGCCACACTTGTTCCAGTGAGATTCAGTATACGCGAAAGCAACTGCATCACACGGGCGAGCTCCTTTTTGGTAACTGCGCCAACGCCGGGCGAGGCCACTGTGTATATAGTGTACCCCAAGAAGTAACGAAATTCGTTACAGTGATGTAGTGGATGCAAGAAAAGGCATACTTTTCCCAGTGAGATTCAGTAGACGCGAACGCAACTGCATCACACGTGCGAGCTCCTTTTTGCTAACTGCGTGACAACACCGCGCGCGGTTTCTTTGTATATAAAGTGCCTCAAAAAGTTATGAAATTATTTACAATAATGTAGTGGATGCGAAAAAAGCCACACTTGTTCCAGTGAGATTCAGTAGACGCGAAAGCAACTGCATCACACGGCGAGCTCCTTTTTGCTAACTGCGCCACAACGCCGGGCGAGGCCACTGTGTATATAGTGTACCCCGAAAAGTAACGAAATTGGTTACAGTGATGTAGTGGATGCTAGAAAAGGCATACTTTTGCCAGTGAGATTCAGTAGACGCGAACGCAACTGCATCACACGCGCGAGCTCCTTTTTGCTAACTGCGCGACAACACCGTGCGCGGCTTCTTTGTATATAAAGTGCCCCAAATGTTATGAAATTATTTACAATAATGTAGTGGATGCGAAAAAAGCCACACTTGTTCCAGTGAGATTCAGTAGACGCGAAAGCAACTGCATCACACGGCGAGCTCCTTTTTGCTAACTGCGCCACAACGCCGGGCGAGGCCACTGTGTATATAGTGTACCCCAAAAAGTAACGAAATTGGTTACAGGGATGTAGTGGATGCTAGAAAAGGCATACTTTTCCCAGTGAGATTTAGTAGACGCGAACGCAACTGCATCACACGGGCGAGCTCCTTTTTGCTAACTGCGCGACAACACCGCTCGCGGCTTCTTTGTATATAAAGTGCCCCGAAAAGTTATGAAATTATTTACAATAATGTAGTGGATGCGAAAAAAGCCACACTTGTTCCAGTGAGATTCAGTAGACGCGAAAGCAACTGCATCACACGGCGAGCTCCTTTTTGCTAACTGCACCACAACGCCGGGCGAGGCCACTGTGTATATAGTGTACCCCAAAAAGTAACGAAATTCGTTACAGTGATGTAGTGGATGCTAGAAAAGGCATACTTTTCCCAGTGAGATTCAGTAGACGCGAACGCAACTGCATCACACGGGCGAGCTCCTTTTTGCTAACTGCGCGACAACAGCGCGGCTTTTTGGTATATAAAGTGCCCCAAAAAGTTATGAAATTATTTACAATAGTGTAGTGGATGCGAAAAAAGCCACACTTGTTCCAGTGAGATTCAGTAGACGCGAAAGCAACTGCATCACACGGCGAGCTCCTTTTTGCTATCTGCGCCACAACGCCGGGCGAGGCCACTGTGTATATAATGTACACCAAAAAGTAACGAAATTCGTTACAGTGATGTAGTGGATGCAATAGAAAAGGCATACTTTTCCCAGTGAGATTCAGTAGACGCGAAAGCAACTGCATCACACGACGAGCTCCTTTTTGCTAACTGCGCGACAACAGCGCGGCTTCTTTGTATATAAAGTGCCCCAGAAAGTTATGAAAATATTTACAATAATGTAGTGGATGCGAAAAAAGCCACACTTGTTCCAGTGAGATTCAGTAGACGCGAAAGCAACTGCATCACACGGCGAGCTCCTTTTTGCTAACTGCACCACAACGCCGGGCGAGGCCACTGTGTATATAGTGTACACCAAAAAGTAACGAAATTCGTTACAGTGGTGTAGTGGATGCTAGAAAAGGCATACTTTTCCCAGTGAGATTCAGTAGACGCGAACGCAACTGCATCACATGGGCGAGCTCCTTTTTGCTAACTGCGCGACAACAGCGCGCCTTCTTTGTATATAAAGTGCCCCAGAAAGTTATGAAAATATTTACAATAATGTAGTGGATGCGAAAAAAGCCACACTTGTTCCAGTGAGATTCAGTAGACGCGAAACCAACTGCATCACACGGGGAGCTCCTTTTTGCTAACTGCACCACAACGCCGGGCGAGGCCACTGTGTATATAGTGTACCCAAAAAGTAACGAAATTCGTTACAGTGATGTAGTGGATGCAATAGAAAAGGCATACTTTTCCCAGTGAGATTCAGTAGACGCGAACGCAACTGCATCACTCGGGCGAGCTCCTTGTTGCTAACTGCGCGACAACAGCGCGGCTTCCTTGCATATAAAGTGTCCCAAAAAGTTATGAAATTATTTCCAATAATGTAGTGGATGCGAGAAAAAGCCACAATTGTTCCAGTGAGATTCAGTAGACGCGAAAGCAACTGCATCACACGGCAAGTTGCTTTTTGGTAACTGCGCCACAACGCTGGGCGCGGCCACTGTGTATATAAAGTACCCCAAAAAGTAACGAAATTCGTTACAGTGATGTAGTGGATGCTAGAAAAGGCATACTTTTCCCAGTGAGATTCAGTAGACGCGAAAGCAACTGCATCACACAGCGAGCTCCTTTTTGCTAACTGCGCCACAACGCCAGGCGAGGCCACTGTGTATATAAAGTACCCCAAAAAGTAACGAAATTCGTTAGTGATGTAGTGGATGCTAGAAAAGGCATACTTTTCCCAGTGAGATTCAGTAGACGCGAACGCAACTGCATCACACGGGCGAGCTCCTTTTTGCTAACTGCGGGACAACAGCGCGGCCTCTTTGTATATAAAGTGCCCCAAAATGTTATGAAATAATTTACAATAATGTAGTGGATGCGAAAAAAGCCACACTTGTTCCAGTGAGATTCAGTATACGCGAAAGCAACTGCATCACACGGGCGAGCTCCTTTTTGGTAACTGCGCCAACGCCGGGCGAGGCCACTGTGTATATAGTGTACCCCAAGAAGTAACGAAATTCGTTACAGTGATGTAGTGGATGCAAGAAAAGGCATACTTTTCCCAGTGAGATTCAGTATACGCGAACGCAACTGCATCACACGGGCGAGCTCCTTTTTGCTAACTGCGTGACAACACCGCGCGCGGCTTCTTTGTATATAAAGTGCCCCAAAAAGTTATGAAATTATTTACAATAATGTAGTGGATGCGAAAAAAGCCACACTTGTTCCAGTGAGATTCAGTAGACGCGAAAGCAACTGCATCACACGGCGAGCTCCTTTTTGCTAACTGCGCCACAACGCCGGGCGAGGCCACTGTGTATATAGTGTACCCCGAAAAGTAACGAAATTGGTTACAGTGATGTAGTGGATGCTAGAAAAGGCATACTTTTGCCAGTGAGATTCAGTAGACGCGAACGCAACTGCATCACACGCGCGAGCTCCTTTTTGCTAACTGCGCGACAACACCGTGCGCGGCTTCTTTGTATATAAAGTGCCCCAAATGTTATGAAATTATTTACAATAATGTAGTGGATGCGAAAAAAGCCACACTTGTTCCAGTGAGATTCAGTAGACGCGAAAGCAACTGCATCACACGGCGAGCTCCTTTTTGCTAACTGCGCCACAACGCCGGGCGAGGCCACTGTGTATATAGTGTACCCCAAAAAGTAACGAAATTGGTTACAGTGATGTAGTGGATGCTAGAAAAGGCATACTTTTCCCAGTGAGATTTAGTAGACGCGAACGCAACTGCATCACACGGGCGAGCTCCTTTTTGCTAACTGCGCGACAACACCGCTCGCGGCTTCTTTGTATATAAAGTGCCCCGAAAAGTTATGAAATTATTTACAATAATGTAGTGGATGCGAAAAAAGCCACACTTGTTCCAGTGAGATTCAGTAGACGCGAAAGCAACTGCATCACACGGCGAGCTCCTTTTTGCTAACTGCACCACAACGCCGGGCGAGGCCACTGTGTATATAGTGTACCCCAAAAAGTAACGAAATTCGTTACAGTGATGTAGTGGATGCTAGAAAAG
This sequence comes from Dermacentor variabilis, assembly GCF_050947875.1. Lineage (NCBI taxonomy): Eukaryota > Metazoa > Arthropoda > Arachnida > Ixodida > Ixodidae > Dermacentor > Dermacentor variabilis. The sequence goes on from NC_134576.1 coordinate 21,558,107, forward strand.
GCATACTTTTCCCAGTGAGATTCAGTAGACGCGAACGCAACTGCATCACACGGGCGAGCTCCTTTTTGCTAACTGCGCGACAACAGCGCGGCTTTTTGGTATATAAAGTGCCCCAAAAAGTTATGAAATTATTTACAATAGTGTAGTGGATGCGAAAAAAGCCACACTTGTTCCAGTGAGATTCAGTAGACGCGAAAGCAACTGCATCACACGGCGAGCTCCTTTTTGCTATCTGCGCCACAACGCCGGGCGAGGCCACTGTGTATATAATGTACACCAAAAAGTAACGAAATTCGTTACAGTGATGTAGTGGATGCAATAGAAAAGGCATACTTTTCCCAGTGAGATTCAGTAGACGCGAAAGCAACTGCATCACACGACGAGCTCCTTTTTGCTAACTGCGCGACAACAGCGCGGCTTCTTTGTATATAAAGTGCCCCAGAAAGTTATGAAAATATTTACAATAATGTAGTGGATGCGAAAAAAGCCACACTTGTTCCAGTGAGATTCAGTAGACGCGAAAGCAACTGCATCACACGGCGAGCTCCTTTTTGCTAACTGCACCACAACGCCGGGCGAGGCCACTGTGTATATAGTGTACACCAAAAAGTAACGAAATTCGTTACAGTGGTGTAGTGGATGCTAGAAAAGGCATACTTTTCCCAGTGAGATTCAGTAGACGCGAACGCAACTGCATCACATGGGCGAGCTCCTTTTTGCTAACTGCGCGACAACAGCGCGCCTTCTTTGTATATAAAGTGCCCCAGAAAGTTATGAAAATATTTACAATAATGTAGTGGATGCGAAAAAAGCCACACTTGTTCCAGTGAGATTCAGTAGACGCGAAACCAACTGCATCACACGGCGAGCTCCTTTTTGCTAACTGCACCACAACGCCGGGCGAGGCCACTGTGTATATAGTGTACCCAAAAAGTAACGAAATTCGTTACAGTGATGTAGTGGATGCAATAGAAAAGGCATACTTTTCCCAGTGAGATTCAGTAGACGCGAACGCAACTGCATCACTCGGGCGAGCTCCTTGTTGCTAACTGCGCGAACACAGCGCGGCTTCCTTGTATATAAAGTGTCCCAAAAAGTAACGAAATTCGTTACAGTGATGTAGTGGATGCTAGAAAAGGCATACTTTTCCCAGTGAGATTCAGTAGACGCGAAAGCAACTGCATCACACAGCGAGCTCCTTTTTGCTAACTGCGCCACAACGCCGGGCGAGGCCACTGTGTATATAAAGTACCCCAAAAAGTAACGAAATTCGTTAGTGATGTAGTGGATGCTAGAAAAGGCATACTTTTCCCAGTGAGATTTAGTAGACGCGAACGCAACTGCATCACACGGGCGAGCTCCTTTTTGCTAACTGCGCGACAACACCGCTCGCGGCTTCTTTGTATATAAAGTGCCCCGAAAAGTTATGAAATTATTTACAATAATGTAGTGGATGCGAAAAAAGCCACACTTGTACCAGTGAGATTCAGTAGACGCGAAAGCAACTGCATCACACGGCGAGCTCCTTTTTGCTAACTGCACCACAACGCCGGGCGAGGCCACTGTGTATATAGTGTACCCCAAAAAGTAACGAAATTCGTTACAGTGATGTAGTGGATGCTAGAAAAGGCATACTTTTCCCAGTGAGATTCAGTAGACGCGAACGCAACTGCATCACACGGGCGAGCTCCTTTTTGCTAACTGCGCGACAACAGCGCGGCTTTTTGGTATATAAAGTGCCCCAAAAAGTTATGAAATTATTTACAATAGTGTAGTGGATGCGAAAAAAGCCACACTTGTTCCAGTGAGATTCAGTAGACGCGAAAGCAACTGCATCACACGGCGAGCTCCTTTTTGCTAACTGCGCCACAACGCCGGGCGAGGCCACTGTGTATTTAGTGTACCCCAAAAAGTAACGAAATTGGTTACAGTGATGTAGTGGATGCTAGAAAAGGCATACTTTTCCCAGTGAGATTCAGTAGACGCGAAGGCAAGTGCATCACGCGGGCGAGCTCCTTGTTGCTAACTGCGCGACAACAGCGCGGCTTCTTTGTATATAAAGTGCCCCAAACAGTTATGAAATTATTTACAATAATGTAGTGGATGCGAGAAAAAGCCACAATTGTTCCAGTGAGATTCAGTAGACGCGAAAGCAACTGCATCACACGGTCGAGCTCCTTTTTGATAACTGCGCCACAACGCCGGGCGAGGCCACTGTGTATTTAGTGTACCCCAAAAAGTAACGAAATTGGTTACAGTGATGTAGTGGATGCTAGAAAAGGCATACTTTTCCCAGTGAGATTCAGTAGACGCCAACGCAACTGCATCACACGGGCGAGCTCCTTTTTGCTAACTGCGCGACAATAGCGCGGCTTCCTTGTATATAAAGTGCCCCGAAAAGTTATCAAATTATTTACAATAATGTACTGGATGCGAAAAAAGCCACACTTGTTCCAGTGAGATTCAGTAGACGCGAAAGCAACTGCATCACACGGCGAGCTCCTTTTTGCTAACTGAGCGACAACAGCGCGGCTTCTTTGTATATAAAGCGCTCCAAAAAGTTATGAAATTATTTACAATAATGTAGTGGATGCGAAAAAAAGCCACACTTGTTCCAGTGAGATTCAGTACACGCGAAAGCAACTGCAACACGGGCGAGCTCCTTCTTGCTAACTGCGCCACAATGCCGGGCGAGGGCACTGTGTATATAATGTACCCCAAAAAGTAACGAAATTCGTTACAGTGATGTAGTGGATGCTAGAAAAGGCATACTTTTCCCAGTGAGATTCAGTAGACGCGAACGCAACTGCATCGCACGAGCGAGCTCCTTTTTGCTAACTGCGCGACAACACCGCGCGCGGCTTCTTTGTATATAAAGTGCCCCAAAAAGTTATGAAATTATTTACAATAATGTAGTGGATGCGAAAAAAGCCACACTTGTTCCAGTGAGATTCAGTAGACGCGAAAGCAACTGCATCACACGGCGAGCTCCTTTTTGCTAACTGCGCCACAACGCCGGGCGAGGCCACTGTTTATATAATGTACCCCAAAAAGTAACGAAATTCGTTACAGTGATGTAGTGGATGCTAGAAAAGGCATACTTTTCCCAGTGAGATTCAGTAGACGCGAACGCAACTGCATCACACGGGCGAGCTCCTTTTTGCTAACTGCGCGACAACAGCGCGGCCTCTTTCTATATAAAGTGCCCCAAAATGTTATGAAATTATTTACAATAATGTAGTGGATGCGAGAAAAAGCCACAATTGTTCCAGTGAGATTCAGTAGACGCGAAAGCAACTGCATCACACGGCGAGCTCCTTTTTGCTAAGTGCGCCACAACGCCGGTCGAGGCGACTGTGTATATAATGTACCCCAAAAAGTAACGAAATTCGTTACAGTGATGAGGTGGTTGCTAGAAAAGGCATACTTTTCCCAGTGAGATTCAGTAGACGCGAACGCAACTGCATCACACGGGCGAGCTCCTTTTTGCTAACTGCGGGACAACAGCGCGGCCTCTTTGTATATAAAGTGCCCCAAAATGTTATGAAATTATTTACAATAATGTAGTGGATGCGAAAAAAGCCACACTTGTTCCAGTGAGATTCAGTATACGCGAAAGCAACTGCATCACACGGGCGAGCTCCTTTTTGGTAACTGCGCCAACGCCGGGCGAGGCCACTGTGTATATAGTGTACCCCAAGAAGTAACGAAATTCGTTACAGTGATGTAGTGGATGCAAGAAAAGGCATACTTTTCCCAGTGAGATTCAGTAGACGCGAACGCAACTGCATCACACGTGCGAGCTCCTTTTTGCTAACTGCGTGACAACACCGCGCGCGGCTTCTTTGTATATAAAGTGCCCCAAAAAGTTATGAAATTATTTACAATAATGTAGTGGATGCGAAAAAAGCCACACTTGTTCCAGTGAGATTCAGTAGACGCGAAAGCAACTGCATCACACGGCGAGCTCCTTTTTGCTAACTGCGCCACAACGCCGGGCGAGGCCACTGTGTATATAGTGTACCCCGAAAAGTAACGAAATTGGTTACAGTGATGTAGTGGATGCTAGAAAAGGCATACTTTTGCCAGTGAGATTCAGTAGACGCGAACGCAACTGCATCACACGCGCGAGCTCCTTTTTGCTAACTGCGCGACAACACCGTGCGCGGCTTCTTTGTATATAAAGTGCCCCAAATGTTATGAAATTATTTACAATAATGTAGTGGATGCGAAAAAAGCCACACTTGTTCCAGTGAGATTCAGTAGACGCGAAAGCAACTGCATCACACGGCGAGCTCCTTTTTTGCTAACTGCGCCACAACGCCGGGCGAGGCCACTGTGTATATAGTGTACCCCAAAAAGTAACGAAATTGGTTACAGTGATGTAGTGGATGCTAGAAAAGGCATACTTTTCCCAGTGAGATTTAGTAGACGCGAACGCAACTGCATCACACGGGCGAGCTCCTTTTTGCTAACTGCGCGACAACACCGCTCGCGGCTTCTTTGTATATAAAGTGCCCCGAAAAGTTATGAAATTATTTACAATAATGTAGTGGATGCGAAAAAAGCCACACTTGTTCCAGTGAGATTCAGTAGACGCGAAAGCAACTGCATCACACGGCGAGCTCCTTTTTGCTAACTGCACCACAACGCCGGGCGAGGCCACTGTGTATATAGTGTACCCCAAAAAGTAACGAAATTCGTTACAGTGATGTAGTGGATGCTAGAAAAGGCATACTTTTCCCAGTGAGATTCAGTAGACGCGAACGCAACTGCATCACACGGGCGAGCTCCTTTTTGCTAACTGCGCGACAACAGCGCGGCTTTTTGGTATATAAAGTGCCCCAAAAAGTTATGAAATTATTTACAATAGTGTAGTGGATGCGAAAAAAGCCACACTTGTTCCAGTGAGATTCAGTAGACGCGAAAGCAACTGCATCACACGGCGAGCTCCTTTTTGCTATCTGCGCCACAACGCCGGGCGAGGCCACTGTGTATATAATGTACACCAAAAAGTAACGAAATTCGTTACAGTGATGTAGTGGATGCAATAGAAAAGGCATACTTTTCCCAGTGAGATTCAGTAGACGCGAAAGCAACTGCATCACACCACGAGCTCCTTTTTGCTAACTGCGCGACAACAGCGCGGCTTCTTTGTATATAAAGTGCCCCAGAAAGTTATGAAAATATTTACAATAATGTAGTGGATGCGAAAAAAGCCACACTTGTTCCAGTGAGATTCAGTAGACGCGAAAGCAACTGCATCACACGGCGAGCTCCTTTTTGCTAACTGCACCACAACGCCGGGCGAGGCCACTGTGTATATTGTGTACACCAAAAAGTAACGAAATTCGTTACAGTGGTGTAGTGGATGCTAGAAAAGGCATACTTTTCCCAGTGAGATTCAGTAGACGCGAACGCAACTGCATCACATGGGCGAGCTCCTTTTTGCTAACTGCGCGACAACAGCGCGCCTTCTTTGTATATAAAGTGCCCCAGAAAGTTATGAAAATATTTACAATAACGTAGTCGATGCGAAAAAAGCCACACTTGTTCCAGTGAGATTCAGTAGACGCGAAACCAACTGCATCACACGGTGAGCTCCTTTATGCTAACTGCACCACAACGCCGGGCGAGGCCACTGTGTATATAGTGTACCCAAAAAGTAACGAAATTCGTTACAGTGATGTAGTGGATGCAATAGAAAAGGCATACTTTTCCCAGTGAGATTCAGTAGACGCGAACGCAACTGCATCACTCGGGCGAGCTCCTTGTTGCTAACTGCGCGACAACAGCGCGGCTTCCTTGTGTATAAAGTGTCCCAAAAAGTTATGAAATTATTTCCAATAATGTAGTGGATGCGAGAAAAAGCCACAATTGTTCCAGTGAGATTCAGTAGACGCGAAAGCAACTGCATCACACGGCGAGTTGCTTTTTGGTAACTGCGCCACAACGCTGGGCGCGGCCACTGTGTATATAAAGTACCCCAAAAAGTAACGAAATTCGTTACAGTGATGTAGTGGATGCTAGAAAAGGCATACTTTTCCCAGTGAGATTCAGTAGACGCGAAAGCAACTGCATCACACAGCGAGCTCCTTTTTGCTAACTGCGCCACAACGCCGGGCGAGGCCACTGTGTATATAAGGTACCCCAAAAAGTAACGAAATTCGTTAGTGATGTAGTGGATGCTAGAAAAGGCATACTTTTCCCAGTGAGATTCAGTAGACGCGAAGGCAAGTGCATCACACGGGCGAGCTCCTTGTTGCTAACTGCGCGACAACAGCGCGGCTTCTTTGTATATAAAGTGCCCCAAACAGTTATGAAATTATTTACAATAATGTAGTGGATGCGAGAAAAAGCCACAATTGTTCCAGTGAGATTCAGTAGACGCGAAAGCAACTGCATCACACGGTCGAGCTCCTTTTTGATAACTGCGCCACAACGCCGGGCGAGGCCACTGTGTATATAGTGTACCCCAAGAAGTAACGAAATTCGTTACAGTGATGTAGTGGATGCTAGAAAAGGCATACTTTTCCCAGTGAGATTCAGTAGACGCTAACGCAAATGCATCACACGGGCGAGCTCCTTTTTGGTAACTGCGCGACAACAGCGCGGCTTCTTTGTATATAAAGTGCCCCAAAAACTTATGAAATTATTTACAATAATGTAGTGCATGCGAAAAAAGGCACACTTGTTCCAGTGAGATTCAGTAGACGCGAAAGCAACTGCATCACACGGCGAGCTCCTTTTTGCTAACTGCGCCACAACGCCGGGCGAGGCCACTGTGTATATAGTGTACCCCAAAAAGTAACGAAATTCGTTACAGTGGTGTAGTGGATGCTAGAAAAGGCATACTTTTCCCAGTGAGAATCAGTAGATGCGAACGCAACTGCATCACACGGGCGAGCTCCTTTTTGCTAACTGCGCGACAACAGCGCGGCTTCTTTGTATGTAAAGTGCCCCAGAAAGTTATGAAATTATTTACAATAATGTAGTGGATTCGAGAAAAAGCCACAGTTGTTCCAGTGAGATTCAGTACACACGAATGCAACTGCATCACACGGCGATCTCCTTTTTGATAACTGCGCCACAACGCCGGGCGAGGCCACTGTGTATATAATGTACCCCAAAAAGTAACGAAATTCGTTACAGTGATGTAGCGGATGCTAGAAAAGGCATACTTTTGCCAGTGAGATTCAGTAGACGCGAACGCAACTGCATCACACGGGCGAGCTCCTTTTTGCTAACTGCGCGACAACAGCGCGACTTCTTTGTATATAAAGTGCCCCAAAAAGTTATGAAATTATTTACAATAATGTAGTGGATGCGAAAAAAAGCCACACTTGTTCCAGTGAGATTCAGTACACGCGAAAGCAACTGCAACACGGGCGAGCTCCTTCCTGCTAACTGCGTCACAATGCCGGGCGAGGGCACTGTGTATTTAATGTACCCCAAAAAGTAACGAAATTCGTTACAGTGATGTAGTGGATGCTAGAAAAGGCATACTTTTCCCAGTGAGATTCAGTAGACGCGAACGCAACTGCATCACACGAGCGAGCTCCTTTTTGCTAACTGCGCGACAACACCGCGCGCGGCTTCTTTGTATATAAATTGCCCCAAAAAGTTATGAAATTATTTACAATAATGTAGTGGATGCGAAAAAAGCCACACTTGTTCCAGTGAGATTCAGTAGACGCGAAAGCAACTGCATCACACGGCGAGCTCCTTTTTGCTAAGTGCGCCACAACGCCGGTCGAGGCGACTGTGTCTATAATGTACCCCAAAAAGTAACGAAATTCGTTACAGTGATGTAGTGGATGCTAGAAAAGGCATACTTTTCCCAGTGAGATTCAGTAGACGCGAAAGCAACTGCATCACACGGCGAGCTCCTTTTTGCTAACTGCGCCACAACGCCGGTCGAGGCGACTGTGTCTATAATGTACCCCAAAAAGTAACGAAATTCGTTACAGTGATGTAGTGGATGCTAGAAAAGGCATACTTTTCCCAGTGAGATTCAGTAGACGCGAACGCAACTGCATCACACGGGCGAGCTCCTTTTTGGTAACTGCGCGACAACAGCGCGGCCTCTTTCTATATAAAGTGCCCCAAAAAGTTATGAAATTATTTACAATAATGTAGTGGATGCGAAAAAAGCCACACTTGTTCCAGTGAGATTCAGTAGACGCGAAAGCAACTGCATCACACGGCGAGCTCCTTTTTGCTAAGTGCGCCACAACGCCGGTCGAGGCGACTGTGTCTATAATGTACCCCAAAAAGTAACGAAATTCGTTACAGTGATGTAGTGGATGCTAGAAAAGGCATACTTTTCCCAGTGAGATTCAGTAGACGCGAAAGCAACTGCATCACACGGCGAGCTCCTTTTTGCTAACTGCGCCACAACGCCGTGCGAGGCCACTGTTTATATAATGTACCCCAAAAAGTAACGAAATTCGTTACAGTGATGTAGTGGATGCTAGAAAAGGCATACTTTTCCCAGTGAGATTCAGTAGACGCGAACGCAACTGCATCACACGGCGAGCTCCTTTTTGCTAACTGCGCCACAACGCCGGGCGAGGCCACTGTTTATATAATGTACCCCAAAAAGTAACGAAATTCGTTATAGTGATGTAGTGGATGCTAGAAAAGGCATACTTTTCCCAGTGAGATTCAGTAGACGCGAAAGCAACTGCATCACACGGCGAGCTCCTTTTTGCTAACTGCGCCACAACGCCGGGCGAGGCCACTGTGTATATAGTGTACCCCAAAAAGTAACGAAATTCGTTACAGTGGTGTAGTGGATGCTAGAAAAGGCATACTTTTCCCAGTGAGATTCAGTAGATGCGAACGCAACTGCATCACACGGGCGAGCTCCTTTTTGCTAACTGCGCGACAACAGCGCGGCTTCTTTGTATGTAAAGTGCCCCAGAAAGTTATGAAATTATTTACAATAATGTAGTGGATTCGAGAAAAAGCCACAGTTGTTCCAGTGAGATTCAGTACACACGAATGCAACTGCATCACACGGCGACCTCCTTTTTGATAACTGCGCCACAACGCCGGGCGAGGCCACTGTGTATATAATGTACCCCAAAAAGTAACGAAATTCGTTACAGTGATGTAGCGGATGCTAGAAAAGGCATACTTTTGCCAGTGAGATTCAGTAGACGCGAACGCAACTGCATCACACGGGCGAGCTCCTTTTTGCTAACTGCGCGACAACAGCGCGACTTCTTTGTATATAAAGTGCCCCAAAAAGTTATGAAATTATTTACAATAATGTAGTGGATGCGAAAAAAAGCCACACTTGTTCCAGTGAGATTCAGTACACGCGAAAGCAACTGCAACACGGGCGAGCTCCTTCCTGCTAACTGCGCCACAATGCCGGGCGAGGGCACTGTGTATATAATGTACCCCAAAAAGTAACGAAATTCGTTACAGTGATGTAGTGGATGCTAGAAAAGGCATACTTTTCCCAGTGAGATTCAGTAGACGCGAACGCAACTGCATCACACGGCGAGCTCCTTTTTGCTAACTGCGCGACAACACCGCGCGCGGCATCTTTGTATATAAATTGCCCCAAAAAGTTATGAAATTATTTACAATAATGTAGTGGATGCGAAAAAAGCCACACTTGTTCCAGTGAGATTCAGTAGACGCGAAAGCAACTGCATCACACGGCGAGATCCTTTTTGCTAAGTGCGCCACAACGCCGGGCGAGGCCACTGTTTATATAATGTACCCCAAAAAGTAACGAAATTCGTTACAGTGATGTAGTGGATGCTAGAAAAGGCATACTTTTCCCAGTGAGATTCAGTAGACGCGAACGCAACTGCATCACACGGGCGAGCTCCTTTTTGGTAACTGCGCGACAACAGCGCGGCCTCTTTCTATATAAAGTGCCCCAAAAAGTTATGAAATTATTTACAATAATGTAGTGGATGCGAAAAAAGCCACACTTGTTCCAGTGAGATTCAGTAGACGCGAAAGCAACTGCATCACGCGGCGAGCTCCTTTTTGCTAACTGCGCCACAACGCCGGGCGAGGCCACTGTTTATATAATGTACCCCAAAAAGTAACGAAATTCGTTACAGTGATGTAGTGGATGCTAGAAAAGGCATACTTTTCCCAGTGAGATTCAGTAGACGCGAACGCAACTGCATCACACGGGCGAGCTCCTTTTTGGTAACTGCGCGACAACAGCGCGGCCTCTTTCTATATAAAGTGCCCCAAAAAGTTATGAAATTATTTACAATAATGTAGTGGATGCGAAAAAAGCCACACTTGTTCCAGTGAGATTCAGTAGACGCGAAAGCAACTGCATCACACGGCGAGCTCCTTTTTGCTAACTGCGCCACAACGCCGGGCGAGGCCACTGTTTATATAATGTACCCCAAAAAGTAACGAAATTCGTTACAGTGATGTAGTGGATGCTAGAAAAGGCATACTTTTCCCAGTGAGATTCAGTAGACGCGAACGCAACTGCATCACACGGCGAGCTCCTTTTTGCTAACTGCGCGACAACACCGCGCGCGGCTTCTTTGTATATAAATTGCCCCAAAAAGTTATGAAATTATTTACAATAATGTAGTGGATTCGAGAAAAAGCCACAGTTGTTCCAGTGAGATTCAGTACACACGAATGCAACTGCATCACACGGCGACCTCCTTTTTGATAACTGCGCCACAACGCCGGGCGAGGCCACTGTGTATATAATGTACCCCAAAAAGTAACGAAATTCGTTACAGTGATGTAGCGGATGCTAGAAAAGGCATACTTTTGCCAGTGAGATTCAGTAGACGCGAACGCAACTGCATCACACGGGCGAGCTCCTTTTTGCTAACTGCGCGACAACAGCGCGACTTCTTTGTATATAAAGTGCCCCAAAAAGTTATGAAATTATTTACAATAATGTAGTGGATGCGAAAAAAAGCCACACTTGTTCCAGTGAGATTCAGTACACGCGAAAGCAACTGCAACACGGGCGAGCTCCTTTTTGCTAACTGCGCCACAACGCCGGGCGAGGCCACTGTTTATATAATGTACCCCAAAAAGTAACGAAATTCGTTACAGTGATGTAGTGGATGCTAGAAAAGGCATACTTTTCCCAGTGAGATTCAGTAGACGCGAACGCAACTGCATCACACGGGCGAGCTCCTTTTTGCTAACTGCGCGACAACAGCGCGTCTTCTTTGTATATAAAGTGCCCCAAAATGTTATGAAATTATTTACAATAATGTAGTGGATGCGAGAAAAAGCCACAATTGTTCCAGTGAGATTCAATAGACGCGAAAGCAACTGCATCACACGGCGAGCTCCTTTTTGCTAAGTGCGCCACAACGCCGGTCGAGGCGACTGTGTATATAATGTACCCCAAAAAGTAACGAAATTCGTTACAGTGATGTAGTGGATGCTAGAAAAGGCATACTTTTCCCAGTGAGATTCAGTAGACGCGAACGCAACTGCATCACACGGGCGAGCTCCTTTTTGCTAACTGCGGGACAACAGCGCGGCCTCTTTTTATATAAAGTGCCCCAAAATGTTATGAAATTATTTACAATAATGTAGTGGATGCGAAAAAAGCCACACTTGTTCCAGTGAGATTCAGTATACGCGAAAGCAACTGCATCACACGGGCGAGCTCCTTTTTGGTAACTGCGCCAACGCCGGGCGAGGCCACTGTGTATATAGTGTACCCCAAGAAGTAACGAAATTCGTTACAGTGATGTAGTTTGGGGTCTAGAAAAGGCATACTTTTCCCAGTGAGATTCAGTAGACGCGAACGCAACTGCATCACACGGGCGAGCTCCTTTTTGCTAACTGCGCGACAACACCGCGCGCGGCTTCTTTGTATATAAAGTGCCCCAAAAAGTTATGAAATTATTTACAATAATGTAGCGGATGCGAAAAAAGCCACACTTGTTCCAGTGAGATTCAGTAGACGCGAAAGCAACTGCATCACACGGCGAGCTCCTTTTTGCTAACTGCGCCACAACGCCGGGCGAGGCCACTGTGTATATAGTGTACCCCGAAAAGTAACGAAATTGGTTACAGTGATGTAGTGGATGCTAGAAAAGGCATACTTTTGCCAGTGAGATTCAGTAGACCCGAACGCAACTGCATCACACGGGCGAGCTCCTTTTTGCTAACTGCGCGACAACACCGTGCGCGGCTTCTTTGTATATAAAGTGCCCCAAATGTTATGAAATTATTTACAATAATGTAGTGGATGCGAAAAAAGCCACACTTGTTCCAGTGAGATTCAGTAGACGCGAAAGCAACTGCATCATACGGCGAGCTCCTTTTTGCTAACTGCACCACAACGCCGGGCGAGGCCACTGTGTATATAGTGTACCCCAAAAAGTAACGAAATTCGTTACAGTGATGTAGTGGATGCTAGAAAAGGCATACTTTTCCCAGTGAGATTCAGTAGACGCGAACGCAACTGCATCACACGGGCGAGCTCCTTTTTGCTAACTGCGCGACAACAGCGCGGCTTCTTTGTATATAAATTGCCCCAAAAAGTTATGAAATTATTTACAATAATGTAGTGGATGCGAAAAAAGCCACACTTGTTTCAGTGAGATTCAGTAGACGCGAAAGCAACTGCATCACACGGCGAGCTCCTTTTTGCTAACTGCGCCACAACGCCGGGCGAGGCCACTGTGCATATAATGTACCCCAAAAAGTAACGAAATTCGTTACAGTGATGTAGTGGATGCTAGAAAAGGCATACTTTTCCCAGTGAGATTTAGTAGACGCGAAAGCAACTGCATCACACGGGCGAGCTCCTTGTTTCTAACTGCGCGACAACAGCGCGACTTCTTTGTATATAAAGTGCCCCAAAAAGTTATGAAATTATTTACAATAATGTACTGGATGCGAGAAAAAGCCACAATTGTTCCAGTGAGATTCAGTAGACGCGAAAGCAACTGCATCACACGGGCGAGCTCCTTTTTGATAACTGCGCCACAACGCGGGGCGCGGCCACTGTGTACATAAAGTACCCCAAAAAGTAACGAAATTCGTTACAGTGATGTAGTGGATGCTAGAAAAGGCATACTTTTCCCAGTGAGATTCAGTAGACGCGAAAGCAACTGCATCACACTGCGAGCTCCTTTTTGCTAACTGCGCCACAACGCCGGGCGAGGCCACTGTGTATGTAAAGTACCACAAAAAGTAACGAAATTCGTTAGTGATGTAGTGGATGCTAGAAAAGGCATACTTTTCCCAGTGAGATTCAGTAGACGCGAAGGCAAGTGCATCACACGGGCGAGCTCCTTGTTGCTTACTGCGCGACAACAGCGCGGCTTCTTTGTATATAAAGTGCCCCAAAAAGTTATGAAATTATTTACAATAATGTAGTGCATGCGAAAAAAGTCACACTTGTTCCAGTGAGATTCAGTAGACGCGAAAGCAACTGCATCACACGGCGAGCTCCTTTTTGCTAACTGCGCCACAACGCCGGGCGAGGCCACTGTGTATATAGTGTACCCCAAAAAGTAACGAAATTCGTTACAGTGGTGTAGTGGAGGCTAGAAAAGGCATACTTTTCCAGTGAGATTCAGTAGACGCGAACGCAACTGCATCACATGGGCGAGCTCCTTTTTGCTAACTGCGCGACAACAGCGCGGCTTCTTTGTATATAAAGTGCCCCAGAAAGTTATGAAAATATTTACAATAATGTAGTGGATGCGAAAAAAGCCACACTTGTTCCAGTGAGATTCAGTAGACGCGAAAGCAACTGCATCACACGTCGAGCTCCTTTTTGCTAACTGCACCACAACGCCGGGCGAGGCCACTGTGTATATAGTGTACCCCAAAAAGTAACGAAATTCGTTACAGTGATGTAGTGGATGCTATAGAAAAGGCATACTTTTCCCAGTGAGATTCAGTAGACGCGAACGCAACTGCATCACACGGCGAGCTCCTTGTTGCTAACTGCGCGACAACAGCGCGGCTTCCTTGTATATAAAGTGCCCCAAAAAGTTATGAAATTATTTACAATAATGTAGTGGATGCGAGAAAAAGCCACAATTGTTCCAGTGAGATTCAGTAGACGCGAAAGCAACTGCATCACACGGCGAGTTGCTTTTTGGTAACTGCGCCACAACGCTGGGCGAGGCCACTGTGTATATAGTGTACCACAAAAAGTAACGAAATTCGTTACAGTGATGTAGTGGATGCTAGAAAAGGGCATACTTTTTCCAGTGAGATTCAGTAGACGCGAACGCAACTGCATTAAACGGGCGAGCTCCTTTTTGCTAACTGCGCGACAACACCGTGCGCGGCTTCTTTGTATAAAAAGTGCCCCACAAAGTTATGAAATTATTTACAATAATGTAGTGGCTGCGAGAAAAAGCCACAATTGTTCCAGTGAGATTCAGTACACGCGAAAGCAACTGCATCACACGGGCGAGCTCCTTTTTGCTAACTGCGCCACAACGCCGTGCGAGGCCACTGTGTATATAATGTACCCCAAAAGGTAACGAAATTCATTACAGTGATGTAGTGGATGCAATAGAAAAGGCATACTTTTCCAGTGAGATTCAGTAGACGCGAAAGCAACTGCATCACACCACGAGCTCCTTTTTGCTAACTGCGCGACAACAGCGCGGCTTCTTTGTATATAAAGTGCCCAAATGTTATGAAATTATTTACAATAATGTAGTGGATGCGAAAAAAGCCACACTTGTTCCAGTGAGATTCAGTAGACGCGAAAGCAACTGCATCACACGGCGAGCTCCTTTTTGCTAACTGCGCCACAACGCCGGGCGAGGCCACTGTGTATATAGTGTACCCCAAAAAGAAACGAAATTCGTTACAGTGATTTAGTGGATGCTAGAAAAGGCATACTTTTCCCAGTGAGATTTAGTAGACGCGAACGCAACTGCATCACACGGGCGAGCTCCTTGTTGCTAACTGCGCGACAACAGCGCGACTTCTTTGTATATAAAGTGCCCCAAAAAGTTATGAAATTATTTACAATAATGTACTGGATGCGAGAAAAAGCCACAATTGTTCCAGTGAGATTCAGTAGACGCAAAAGCAACTGCATCACACGGGCGAGCTCCTTTTTGATAACTGCGCCACAACGCCGGGCGCGGCCACTGTGTATATAAAGTACCCCAAAAAGTAACGAAATTCGTTACAGTGATGTAGTGGATGCTAGAAAAGGCATACTTTTCCCACTGAGATTCAGTAGACGCGAAAGCAACTGCATCACACAGCGAGCTCCTTTTTGCTAACTGCGCCACAACGCCGGGCGAGGCCACTGTGTATATAAAGTACCCCAAAAAGTAACGAAATTCGTTAGTGATGTAGTGGATGCTAGAAAAGGCATACTTTTCCCAGTGAGATTCAGTAGACGCGAAGGCAAGTGCATCACACGGGCGAGCTCCTTGTTGCTAACTGCGCGACAACAGCGCGGCTTCTTTGTATATAAAGTGCCCCAAACAGTTATGAAATTATTTACAATAATGTAGTGGATGCGAGAAAAAGCCACAATTGTTCCAGTGAGATTCAGTAGACGCGAAAGCAACTGCATCACACGGTCGAGCTCCTTTTTGATAACTGCGCCACAACGCCGGGCGAGGCCACTGTGTATATAGTGTACCCCTAAAAGTAACGAAATTCGTTACAGTGATGTAGTGGATGCTATAGAAAAGGCATACTTTTCCCAGTGAGATTCAGTAGACGCGAACGCAACTGCATCACACGGGCGAGCTCCTTGTTGCTAACTGCGCGACAACAGCGCGGCTTCCTTGTATATAAAGTGCCCCAAAACGTTATGAAATTATTTACAATAATGTAGTGGATGCGAGAAAAAGCCACAATTGTTCCAGTGAGATTCAGTAGACGCGCAAGCAACTGCATCACACGGTCGAGTTCCTTTTTGATAACTGCGCCACAACGCCGGGCGAGGCCACTGTGTATATAGTGTACCCCAAGAAGTAACGAAATTCGTTACAGTGATGTAGTGGATGCTAGAAAAGGCATACTTTTCCCAGTGAGATTCAGTAGACGCTAACGCAACTGCATCACACGGGCGAGCTCCTTTTTGCCAACTGCGCGACAACAGCGCGGCTTCTTTGAATATAAAGTGCCCCAAAAACTTATGAAATTATTTACAACAATGTAGTGCATGCGAAAAAAGCCACACTTGTTCCAGTGAGATTCAGTAGACGCGAAAGCAACTGCATCACACGGCGAGCTCCTTTTTGCTAACTGCGCCACAACGCCGGGCGAGGCCACTGTGTATATAGTGTACCCCAAAAAGTAACGAAATTCGTTACAGTGGTGTAGTGGATGCTAGAAAAGGCATACTTTTCCCAGTGAGATTCAGTAGATGCGAACGCAACTGCATCACACGGGCGAGCTCCTTTTTGCTAACTGCGCCACAACGCCGGGCGAGGCCACTGTGTATATAGTGTACCACAAAAAGTAACGAAATTCGTTACAGTGATGTAGTGGATGCTAGAAAAGGCATACTTTTCCCAGTGAGATTCAGTAGACGCGAACGCAACTGCATCACACCGGCGAGCTCCTTTTTGCTAACTGCGCGACAACAGCGCGGCTTCTTTGTATATAAAGTGCCCCAAAAAGAAACGAAATTAGTTACAATAATGTAGTGGATGCGAGAAAAAGCCATACTTGTCCCAGTGAGATTCAGTAGACGCGAAAGCAACTGCATCACACGGCGAGCTCCTTTTTGCTAACTGCGCCACAACGCCGGGCGAGGCCACTGTGTATATAGTGTACCCCAAAAAGTAACGAAATTCGTTACAGTGATGTAGTGGATGCTATAGAAAAGGCATACTTTTCCCAGTGAGATTCAGTAGACGCGAAGGCAAGTGCATCACACGGGCGAGCTCCTTGTTGCTAACTGCGCGACAACAGCGCGGCTTCTTTGTATATAAAGTGCCCCAAAAAGTTATGAAATTATTTACAATAATGTAGTGCATGCGAAAAAAGTCACACTTGTTCCAGTGAGATTCAGAAGACGCGAAAGCAACTGCATCACACGTCGAGCTCCTTTTTGCTAACTGCGCCACAACGCCGGGCGAGGCCACTGTGTATATAGTGTACCCCAAAAAGTAACGAAATTCGTTACAGTGGTGTAGTGGAGGCTAGAAAAGGCATACTTTTCCCAGTGAGATTCAGTAGACGCGAACGCAACTGCATCACATGGGCGAGCTCCTTTTTGCTAACTGCGCGACAACAGCGCGGCTTCTTTGTATATAAAGTGCCCCAGAAAGTTATGAAAATATTTACAATAATGTAGTGGATGCGAAAAAAGCCACACTTGTTCCAGTGAGATTCAGTAGACGCGAAAGCAACTGCATCACACGGCGAGCTCCTTTTTGCTAACTGCACCACAACGCCGGGCGAGGCCACTGTGTATATAGTGTACCCCAAAAAGTAACGAAATTCGTTACAGTGATGTAGTGGATGCTATAGAAAAGGCATACTTTTCCCAGTGAGATTCAGTAGACGCGAACGCAACTGCATCACACGGGCGAGCTCCTTGTTGCTAACTGCGCGACAACAGCGCGGCTTCCTTGTATATAAAGTGCCCCAAAAAGTTATGAAATTATTTACAATAATGTAGTGGATGCGAGAAAAAGCCACAATTGTTCCAGTGAGATTCAGTAGACGCGAAAGCAACTGCATCACACGGCGAGTTGCTTTTTGGTAACTGCGCCACAACGCTGGGCGAGGCCACTGTGTATATAGTGTACCACAAAAAGTAACGAAATTCGTTACAGTGATGTAGTGGATGCTAGAAAAGGCATACTTTTCCCAGTGAGATTCAGTAGACGCGAACGCAACTGCATCACACGGGCGAGCTCCTTTTTGCTAACTGCGCGACAACACCGTGCGCGGCTTCTTTGTATATAAAGTGCCCCAAATGTTATGAAATTATTTACAATAATGTAGTGGATGCGAAAAAAGCCACACTTGTTCCAGTGAGATTCAGTAGACGCGAAACCAACTGCATCACACGGCGAGCTCCTTTTTGCTAACTGCGCCACAACGCCGGGCGAGGCCACTGTGTATATAGTGTACCCCAAAAAGAAACGAAATTCGTTACAGTGATTTAGTGGATGCTAGAAAAGGCATACTTTTCCCAGTGAGATTTAGTAGACGCGAACGCAACTGCATCACACGGGCGAGCTCCTTGTTGCTAACTGCGCGACAACAGCGCGACTTCTTTGTATATAAAGTGCCCCAAAAAGTTATGAAATTATTTACAATAATGTACTGGATGCGAGAAAAAGCCACAATTGTTCCAGTGAGATTCAGTAGACGCAAAAGCAACTGCATCACACGGGCGAGCTCCTTTTTGATAACTGCGCCACAACGCCGGGCGCGGCCACTGTGTATATAAAGTACCCCAAAAAGTAACGAAATTCGTTACAGTGATGTAGTGGATGCTAGAAAAGGCATACTTTTCCCAGTGAGATTCAGTAGACGCGAAAGCAACTGCATCACACGGCGAGCTCCTTTTTGCTAACTGCGCCACAACGCCGGGCGAGGCCACTGTGTATATAGTGTACCCCAAAAAGTAACGAAATTCGTTACAGTGGTGTAGTGGATGCTAGAAAAGGCATACTTTTCCCAGTGAGATTCAGTAGATGCGAACGCAACTGCATCACACGGGCGAGCTCCTTTTTGCTAACTGCGCGACAACAGCGCGGCCTCTTTCTATATAAAGTGCCCCAAAAAGTTATGAAATTATTTACAATAATGTAGTGGATGCGAAAAAAGCCACACTTGTTCCAGTGAGATTCAGTAGACGCGAAAGCAACTGCATCACGCGGCGAGCTCCTTTTTGCTAACTGCGCCACAACGCCGGGCGAGGCCACTGTTTATATAATGTACCCCAAAAAGTAACGAAATTCGTTACAGTGATGTAGTGGATGCTAGAAAAGGCATACTTTTCCCAGTGAGATTCAGTAGACGCGAACGCAACTGCATCACACGGGCGAGCTCCTTTTTGGTAACTGCGCGACAACAGCGCGGCCTCTTTCTATATAAAGTGCCCCAAAAAGTTATGAAATTATTTACAATAATGTAGTGGATGCGAAAAAAGCCACACTTGTTCCAGTGAGATTCAGTAGACGCGAAAGCAACTGCATCACACGGCGAGCTCCTTTTTGCTAACTGCGCCACAACGCCGGGCGAGGCCACTGTTTATATAATGTACCCCAAAAAGTAACGAAATTCGTTACAGTGATGTAGTGGATGCTAGAAAAGGCATACTTTTCCCAGTGAGATTCAGTAGACGCGAACGCAACTGCATCACACGGCGAGCTCCTTTTTGCTAACTGCGCGACAACACCGCGCGCGGCTTCTTTGTATATAAATTGCCCCAAAAAGTTATGAAATTATTTACAATAATGTAGTGGATTCGAGAAAAAGCCACAGTTGTTCCAGTGAGATTCAGTACACACGAATGCAACTGCATCACACGGCGACCTCCTTTTTGATAACTGCGCCACAACGCCGGGCGAGGCCACTGTGTATATAATGTACCCCAAAAAGTAACGAAATTCGTTACAGTGATGTAGCGGATGCTAGAAAAGGCATACTTTTGCCAGTGAGATTCAGTAGACGCGAACGCAACTGCATCACACGGGCGAGCTCCTTTTTGCTAACTGCGCGACAACAGCGCGACTTCTTTGTATATAAAGTGCCCCAAAAAGTTATGAAATTATTTACAATAATGTAGTGGATGCGAAAAAAAGCCACACTTGTTCCAGTGAGATTCAGTACACGCGAAAGCAACTGCAACACGGGCGAGCTCCTTTTTGCTAACTGCGCCACAACGCCGGGCGAGGCCACTGTTTATATAATGTACCCCAAAAAGTAACGAAATTCGTTACAGTGATGTAGTGGATGCTAGAAAAGGCATACTTTTCCCAGTGAGATTCAGTAGACGCGAACGCAACTGCATCACACGGGCGAGCTCCTTTTTGCTAACTGCGCGACAACAGCGCGTCTTCTTTGTATATAAAGTGCCCCAAAATGTTATGAAATTATTTACAATAATGTAGTGGATGCGAGAAAAAGCCACAATTGTTCCAGTGAGATTCAATAGACGCGAAAGCAACTGCATCACACGGCGAGCTCCTTTTTGCTAAGTGCGCCACAACGCCGGTCGAGGCGACTGTGTATATAATGTACCCCAAAAAGTAACGAAATTCGTTACAGTGATGTAGTTTGGGGTCTAGAAAAGGCATACTTTTCCCAGTGAGATTCAGTAGACGCGAACGCAACTGCATCACACGGGCGAGCTCCTTTTTGCTAACTGCGCGACAACACCGCGCGCGGCTTCTTTGTATATAAAGTGCCCCAAAAAGTTATGAAATTATTTACAATAATGTAGCGGATGCGAAAAAAGCCACACTTGTTCCAGTGAGATTCAGTACACGCGAAAGCAACTGCAACACGGGCGAGCTCCTTTTTGCTAACTGCGCCACAACGCCGGGCGAGGCCACTGTTTATATAATGTACCCCAAAAAGTAACGAAATTCGTTACAGTGATGTAGTGGATGCTAGAAAAGGCATACTTTTCCCAGTGAGATTCAGTAGACGCGAAGGCAAGTGCATCACACGGGCGAGCTCCTTGTTGCTAACTGCGCGACAACAGCGCGGCTTCTTTGTATATAAAGTGCCCCAAAAAGTTATGAAATTATTTACAATAATGTAGTGCATGCGAAAAAAGTCACACTTGTTCCAGTGAGATTCAGAAGACGCGAAAGCAACTGCATCACACGTCGAGCTCCTTTTTGCTAACTGCGCCACAACGCCGGGCGAGGCCACTGTGTATATAGTGTACCCCAAAAAGTAACGAAATTCGTTACAGTGGTGTAGTGGAGGCTAGAAAAGGCATACTTTTCCCAGTGAGATTCAGTAGACGCGAACGCAACTGCATCACATGGGCGAGCTCCTTTTTGCTAACTGCGCGACAACAGCGCGGCTTCTTTGTATATAAAGTGCCCCAGAAAGTTATGAAAATATTTACAATAATGTAGTGGATGCGAAAAAAGCCACACTTGTTCCAGTGAGATTCAGTAGACGCGAAAGCAACTGCATCACACGGCGAGCTCCTTTTTGCTAACTGCAGCACAACGCCGGGCGAGGCCACTGTGTATATAGTGTACCCCAAAAAGTAACGAAATTCGTTACAGTGATGTAGTGGATGCTATAGAAAAGGCATACTTTTCCCAGTGAGATTCAGTAGACGCGAACGCAACTGCATCACACGGGCGAGCTCCTTGTTGCTAACTGCGCGACAACAGCGCGGCTTCCTTGTATATAAAGTGCCCCAAAACGTTATGAAATTATTTACAATAATGTAGTGGATGCGAGAAAAAGCCACAATTGTTCCAGTGAGATTCAGTAGACGCGAAAGCAACTGCATCACACGGCGAGTTGCTTTTTGGTAACTGCGCCACAACGCTGGGCGAGGCCACTGTGTATATAGTGTACCACAAAAAGTAACGAAATTCGTTACAGTGATGTAGTGGATGCTAGAAAAGGCATACTTTTCCCAGTGAGATTCAGTAGACGCGAACGCAACTGCATCACACGGGCGAGCTCCTTTTTGCTAACTGCGCGACAACACCGTGCGCGGCTTCTTTGTATATAAAGTGCCCCAAATGTTATGAAATTATTTACAATAATGTAGTGGATGCGAAAAAAGCCACACTTGTTCCAGTGAGATTCAGTAGACGCGAAAGCAACTGCATCACACGGCGAGCTCCTTTTTCCTAACTGCGCCACAACGCCGGGCGAGGCCACTGTGTATATAGTGTACCCCAAAAAGAAACGAAATTCGTTACAGTGATTTAGTGGATGCTAGAAAAGGCATACTTTTCCCAGTGAGATTTAGTAGACGCGAACGCAACTGCATCACACGGGCGAGCTCCTTGTTGCTAACTGCGCGACAACAGCGCGACTTCTTTGTATATAAAGTGCCCCAAAAAGTTATGAAATTATTTACAATAATGTACTGGATGCGAGAAAAAGCCACAATTGTTCCAGTGAGATTCAGTAGACGCAAAAGCAACTGCATCACACGGGCGAGCTCCTTTTTGATAACTGCGCCACAACGCCGGGCGCGGCCACTGTGTATATAAAGTACCCCAAAAAGTAACGAAATTCGTTACAGTGATGTAGTGGATGCTAGAAAAGGCATACTTTTCCCACTGAGATTCAGTAGACGCGAAAGCAACTGCATCACACAGCGAGCTCCTTTTTGCTAACTGCGCCACAACGCCGGGCGAGGCCACTGTGTATATAAAGTACCCCAAAAAGTAACGAAATTCGTTAGTGATGTAGTGGATGCTAGAAAAGGCATACTTTTCCCAGTGAGATTCAGTAGACGCGAAGGCAAGTGCATCACACGGGCGAGCTCCTTGTTGCTAACTGCGCGACAACAGCGCGGCTTCTTTGTATATAAAGTGCCCCAAACAGTTATGAAATTATTTACAATAATGTAGTGGATGCGAGAAAAAGCCACAATTGTTCCAGTGAGATTCAGTAGACGCGAAAGCAACTGCATCACACGGTCGAGCTCCTTTTTGATAACTGCGCCACAACGCCGGGCGAGGCCACTGTGTATATAGTGTACCCCTAAAAGTAACGAAATTCGTTACAGTGATGTAGTGGATGCTATAGAAAAGGCATACTTTTCCCAGTGAGATTCAGTAGACGCGAACGCAACTGCATCACACGGGCGAGCTCCTTTTTGCCAACTGCGCGACAACAGCGCGGCTTCTTTGAATATAAAGTGCCCCAAAAACTTATGAAATTATTTACAACAATGTAGTGCATGCGAAAAAAGCCACACTTGTTCCAGTGAGATTCAGTAGACGCGAAAGCAACTGCATCACACGGCGAGCTCCTTTTTGCTAACTGCGCCACAACGCCGGGCGAGGCCACTGTGTATATAGTGTACCCCAAAAAGTAACGAAATTCGTTACAGTGGTGTAGTGGATGCTAGAAAAGGCATACTTTTCCCAGTGAGATTCAGTAGATGCGAACGCAACTGCATCACACGGGCGAGCTCCTTTTTGCTAACTGCGCCACAACGCCGGGCGAGGCCACTGTGTATATAGTGTACCACAAAAAGTAACGAAATTCGTTACAGTGATGTAGTGGATGCTAGAAAAGGCATACTTTTCCCAGTGAGATTCAGTAGACGCGAACGCAACTGCATCACACCGGCGAGCTCCTTTTTGCTAACTGCGCGACAACAGCGCGGCTTCTTTGTATATAAAGTGCCCCAAAAAGAAACGAAATTAGTTACAATAATGTAGTGGATGCGAGAAAAAGCCATACTTGTCCCAGTGAGATTCAGTAGACGCGAAAGCAACTGCATCACACGGCGAGCTCCTTTTTGCTAACTGCGCCACAACGCCGGGCGAGGCCACTGTGTATATAGTGTACCCCAAAAAGTAACGAAATTCGTTACAGTGATGTAGTGGATGCTATAGAAAAGGCATACTTTTCCCAGTGAGATTCAGTAGACGCGAAGGCAAGTGCATCACACGGGCGAGCTCCTTGTTGCTAACTGCGCGACAACAGCGCGGCTTCTTTGTATATAAAGTGCCCCAAAAAGTTATGAAATTATTTACAATAATGTAGTGCATGCGAAAAAAGTCACACTTGTTCCAATGAGATTCAGAAGACGCGAAAGCAACTGCATCACACGTCGAGCTCCTTTTTGCTAACTGCGCCACAACGCCGGGCGAGGCCACTGTGTATATAGTGTACCCCAAAAAGTAACGAAATTCGTTACAGTGGTGTAGTGGAGGCTAGAAAAGGCATACTTTTCCCAGTGAGATTCAGTAGACGCGAACGCAACTGCATCACATGGGCGAGCTCCTTTTTGCTAACTGCGCGACAACAGCGCGGCTTCTTTGTATATAAAGTGCCCCAGAAAGTTATGAAAATATTTACAATAATGTAGTGGATGCGAAAAAAGCCACACTTGTTCCAGTGAGATTCAGTAGACGCGAAAGCAACTGCATCACACGGCGAGCTCCTTTTTGCTAACTGCACCACAACGCCGGGCGAGGCCACTGTGTATATAGTGTACCCCAAAAAGTAACGAAATTCGTTACAGTGATGTAGTGGATGCTATAGAAAAGGCATACTTTTCCCAGTGAGATTCAGTAGACGCGAACGCAACTGCATCACACGGGCGAGCTCCTTGTTGCTAACTGCGCGACAACAGCGCGGCTTCCTTGTATATAAAGTGCCCCAAAAAGTTATGAAATTATTTACAATAATGTAGTGGATGCGAGAAAAAGCCACAATTGTTCCAGTGAGATTCAGTAGACGCGAAAGCAACTGCATCACACGGCGAGTTGCTTTTTGGTAACTGCGCCACAACGCTGGGCGAGGCCACTGTGTATATAGTGTACCACAAAAAGTAACGAAATTCGTTACAGTGATGTAGTGGATGCTAGAAAAGGCATACTTTTCCCAGTGAGATTCAGTAGACGCGAACGCAACTGCATCACACGGGCGAGCTCCTTTTTGCTAACTGCGCGACAACACCGTGCGCGGCTTCTTTGTATATAAAGTGCCCCAAATGTTATGAAATTATTTACAATAATGTAGTGGATGCGAAAAAAGCCACACTTGTTCCAGTGAGATTCAGTAGACGCGAAAGCAACTGCATCACACGGCGAGCTCCTTTTTGCTAACTGCGCCACAACGCCGGGCGAGGCCACTGTGTATATAGTGTACCCCAAAAAGAAACGAAATTCGTTACAGTGATTTAGTGGATGCTAGAAAAGGCATACTTTTCCCAGTGAGATTTAGTAGACGCGAACGCAACTGCATCACACGGGCGAGCTCCTTGTTGCTAACTGCGCGACAACAGCGCGACTTCTTTGTATATAAAGTGCCCCAAAAAGTTATGAAATTATTTACAATAATGTACTGGATGCGAGAAAAAGCCACAATTGTTCCAGTGAGATTCAGTAGACGCAAAAGCAACTGCATCACACGGGCGAGCTCCTTTTTGATAACTGCGCCACAACGCCGGGCGCGGCCACTGTGTATATAAAGTACCCCAAAAAGTAACGAAATTCGTTACAGTGATGTAGTGGATGCTAGAAAAGGCATACTTTTCCCACTGAGATTCAGTAGACGCGAAAGCAACTGCATCACACAGCGAGCTCCTTTTTGCTAACTGCGCCACAACGCCGGGCGAGGCCACTGTGTATATAAAGTACCCCAAAAAGTAACGAAATTCGTTAGTGATGTAGTGGATGCTAGAAAAGGCATACTTTTCCCAGTGAGATTCAGTAGACGCGAAGGCAAGTGCATCACACGGGCGAGCTCCTTGTTGCTAACTGCGCGACAACAGCGCGGCTTCTTTGTATATAAAGTGCCCCAAACAGTTATGAAATTATTTACAATAATGTAGTGGATGCGAGAAAAAGCCACAATTGTTCCAGTGAGATTCAGTAGACGCGAAAGCAACTGCATCACACGGTCGAGTTCCTTTTTGATAACTGCGCCACAACGCCGGGCGAGGCCACTGTGTATATAGTGTACCCCTAAAAGTAACGAAATTCGTTACAGTGATGTAGTGGATGCTATAGAAAAGGCATACTTTTCCCAGTGAGATTCAGTAGACGCGAACGCAACTGCATCACACGGGCGAGCTCCTTGTTGCTAACTGCGCGACAACAGCGCGGCTTCCTTGTATATAAAGTGCCCCAAAACGTTATGAAATTATTTACAATAATGTAGTGGATGCGAGAAAAAGCCACAATTGTTCCAGTGAGATTCAGTAGACGCGCAAGCAACTGCATCACACGGTCGAGTTCCTTTTTGATAACTGCGCCACAACGCCGGGCGAGGCCACTGTGTATATAGTGTACCCCAAGAAGTAACGAAATTCGTTACAGTGATGTAGTGGATGCTAGAAAAGGCATACTTTTCCCAGTGAGATTCAGTAGACGCTAACGCAACTGCATCACACGGGCGAGCTCCTTTTTGCCAACTGCGCGACAACAGCGCGGCTTCTTTGAATATAAAGTGCCCCAAAAACTTATGAAATTATTTACAACAATGTAGTGCATGCGAAAAAAGCCACACTTGTTCCAGTGAGATTCAGTAGACGCGAAAGCAACTGCATCACACGGCGAGCTCCTTTTTGCTAACTGCGCCACAACGCCGGGCGAGGCCACTGTGTATATAGTGTACCCCAAAAAGTAACGAAATTCGTTACAGTGATGTAGTGGATGCTAGAAAAGGCATACTTTTCCCACTGAGATTCAGTAGACGCGAAAGCAACTGCATCACACAGCGAGCTCCTTTTTGCTAACTGCGCCACAACGCCGGGCGAGGCCACTGTGTATATAAAGTACCCCAAAAAGTAACGAAATTCGTTAGTGATGTAGTGGATGCTAGAAAAGGCATACTTTTCCCAGTGAGATTCAGTAGACGCGAAGGCAAGTGCATCACACGGGCGAGCTCCTTGTTGCTAACTGCGCGACAACAGCGCGGCTTCTTTGTATATAAAGTGCCCCAAACAGTTATGAAATTATTTACAATAATGTAGTGGATGCGAGAAAAAGCCACAATTGTTCCAGTGAGATTCAGTAGACGCGAAAGCAACTGCATCACACGGTCGAGTTCCTTTTTGATAACTGCGCCACAACGCCGGGCGAGGCCACTGTGTATATAGTGTACCCCTAAAAGTAACGAAATTCGTTACAGTGATGTAGTGGATGCTATAGAAAAGGCATACTTTTCCCAGTGAGATTCAGTAGACGCGAACGCAACTGCATCACACGGGCGAGCTCCTTGTTGCTAACTGCGCGACAACAGCGCGGCTTCCTTGTATATAAAGTGCCCCAAAACGTTATGAAATTATTTACAATAATGTAGTGGATGCGAGAAAAAGCCACAATTGTTCCAGTGAGATTCAGTAGACGCGCAAGCAACTGCATCACACGGTCGAGTTCCTTTTTGATAACTGCGCCACAACGCCGGGCGAGGCCACTGTGTATATAGTGTACCCCAAGAAGTAACGAAATTCGTTACAGTGATGTAGTGGATGCTAGAAAAGGCATACTTTTCCCAGTGAGATTCAGTAGACGCTAACGCAACTGCATCACACGGGCGAGCTCCTTTTTGCCAACTGCGCGACAACAGCGCGGCTTCTTTGAATATAAAGTGCCCCAAAAACTTATGAAATTATTTACAACAATGTAGTGCATGCGAAAAAAGCCACACTTGTTCCAGTGAGATTCAGTAGACGCGAAAGCAACTGCATCACACGGCGAGCTCCTTTTTGCTAACTGCGCCACAACGCCGGGCGAGGCCACTGTGTATATAGTGTACCACAAAAAGTAACGAAATTCGTTACAGTGATGTAGTGGATGCTAGAAAAGGCATACTTTTCCCAGTGAGATTCAGTAGACGCGAACGCAACTGCATCACACCGGCGAGCTCCTTTTTGCTAACTGCGCGACAACAGCGCGGCTTCTTTGTATATAAAGTGCCCCAAAAAGAAACGAAATTAGTTACAATAATGTAGTGGATGCGAGAAAAAGCCATACTTGTCCCAGTGAGATTCAGTAGACGCGAAAGCAACTGCATCACACGGCGAGCTCCTTTTTGCTAACTGCGCCACAACGCCGGGCGAGGCCACTGTGTATATAGTGTACCCCAAAAAGTAACGAAATTCGTTACAGTGATGTAGTGGATGCTATAGAAAAGGCATACTTTTCCCAGTGAGATTCAGTAGACGCGAAGGCAAGTGCATCACACGGGCGAGCTCCTTGTTGCTAACTGCGCGACAACAGCGCGGCTTCTTTGTATATAAAGTGCCCCAAAAAGTTATGAAATTATTTACAATAATGTAGTGCATGCGAAAAAAGTCACACTTGTTCCAGTGAGATTCAGAAGACGCGAAAGCAACTGCATCACACGTCGAGCTCCTTTTTGCTAACTGCGCCACAACGCCGGGCGAGGCCACTGTGTATATAGTGTACCCCAAAAAGTAACGAAATTCGTTACAGTGGTGTAGTGGAGGCTAGAAAAGGCATACTTTTCCCAGTGAGATTCAGTAGACGCGAACGCAACTGCATCACATGGGCGAGCTCCTTTTTGCTAACTGCGCGACAACAGCGCGGCTTCTTTGTATATAAAGTGCCCCAGAAAGTTATGAAAATATTTACAATAATGTAGTGGATGCGAAAAAAGCCACACTTGTTCCAGTGAGATTCAGTAGACGCGAAAGCAACTGCATCACACGGCGAGCTCCTTTTTGCTAACTGCACCACAACGCCGGGCGAGGCCACTGTGTATATAGTGTACCCCAAAAAGTAACGAAATTCGTTACAGTGATGTAGTGGATGCTATAGAAAAGGCATACTTTTCCCAGTGAGATTCAGTAGACGCGAACGCAACTGCATCACACGGGCGAGCTCCTTGTTGCTAACTGCGCGACAACAGCGCGGCTTCCTTGTATATAAAGTGCCCCAAAAAGTTATGAAATTATTTACAATAATGTAGTGGATGCGAGAAAAAGCCACAATTGTTCCAGTGAGATTCAGTAGACGCGAAAGCAACTGCATCACACGGCGAGTTGCTTTTTGGTAACTGCGCCACAACGCTGGGCGAGGCCACTGTGTATATAGTGTACCACAAAAAGTAACGAAATTCGTTACAGTGATGTAGTGGATGCTAGAAAAGGCATACTTTTCCCAGTGAGATTCAGTAGACGCGAACGCAACTGCATCACACGGGCGAGCTCCTTTTTGCTAACTGCGCGACAACACCGTGCGCGGCTTCTTTGTATATAAAGTGCCCCAAATGTTATGAAATTATTTACAATATTGTAGTGGATGCGAAAAAAGCCACACTTGTTCCAGTGAGATTCAGTAGACGCGAAAGCAACTGCATCACACGGCGAGCTCCTTTTTGCTAACTGCGCCACAACGCCGGGCGAGGCCACTGTGTATATAGTGTACCCCAAAAAGAAACGAAATTCGTTACAGTGATTTAGTGGATGCTAGAAAAGGCATACTTTTCCCAGTGAGATTTAGTAGACGCGAACGCAACTGCATCACACGGGCGAGCTCCTTGTTGCTAACTGCGCGACAACAGCGCGACTTCTTTGTATATAAAGTGCCCCAAAAAGTTATGAAATTATTTACAATAATGTACTGGATGCGAGAAAAAGCCACAATTGTTCCAGTGAGATTCAGTAGACGCAAAAGCAACTGCATCACACGGGCGAGCTCCTTTTTGATAACTGCGCCACAACGCCGGGCGCGGCCACTGTGTATATAAAGTACCCCAAAAAGTAACGAAATTCGTTACAGTGATGTAGTGGATGCTAGAAAAGGCATACTTTTCCCACTGAGATTCAGTAGACGCGAAAGCAACTGCATCACACAGCGAGCTCCTTTTTGCTAACTGCGCCACAACGCCGGGCGAGGCCACTGTGTATATAAAGTACCCCAAAAAGTAACGAAATTCGTTAGTGATGTAGTGGATGCTAGAAAAGGCATACTTTTCCCAGTGAGATTCAGTAGACGCGAAGGCAAGTGCATCACACGGGCGAGCTCCTTGTTGCTAACTGCGCGACAACAGCGCGGCTTCTTTGTATATAAAGTGCCCCAAACAGTTATGAAATTATTTACAATAATGTAGTGGATGCGAGAAAAAGCCACAATTGTTCCAGTGAGATTCAGTAGACGCGAAAGCAACTGCATCACACGGTCGAGCTCCTTTTTGATAACTGCGCCACAACGCCGGGCGAGGCCACTGTGTATATAGTGTACCCCTAAAAGTAACGAAATTCGTTACAGTGATGTAGTGGATGCTATAGAAAAGGCATGCTTTTCCCAGTGAGATTCAGTAGACGCGAACGCAACTGCATCACACGGGCGAGCTCCTTGTTGCTAACTGCGCGACAACAGCGCGGCTTCCTTGTATATAAAGTGCCCCAAAACGTTATGAAATTATTTACAATAATGTAGTGGATGCGAGAAAAAGCCACAATTGTTCCAGTGAGATTCAGTAGACGCGCAAGCAACTGCATCACACGGTCGAGTTCCTTTTTGATAACTGCGCCGCAACGCCGGGCGAGGCCACTGTGTATATAGTGTACCCCAAGAAGTAACGAAATTCGTTACAGTGATGTAGTGGATGCTAGAAAAGGCATACTTTTCCCAGTGAGATTCAGTAGACGCTAACGCAACTGCATCACACGGGCGAGCTCCTTTTTGCCAACTGCGCGACAACAGCGCGGCTTCTTTGAATATAAAGTGCCCCAAAAACTTATGAAATTATTTACAACAATGTAGTGGATGCGAAAAAAGCCACACTTGTTCCAGTGAGATTCAGTAGACGCGAAAGCAACTGCATCACACGGCGAGCTCCTTTTTGCTAACTGCGCCACAACGCCGGGCGAGGCCACTGTGTATATAGTGTACCCCAAAAAGTAACGAAATTCGTTACAGTGGTGTAGTGGATGCTAGAAAAGGCATACTTTTCCCAGTGAGATTCAGTAGATGCGAACGCAACTGCATCACACGGGCGAGCTCCTTTTTGCTAACTGCGCCACAACGCCGGGCGAGGCCACTGTGTATATAGTGTACCACAAAAAGTAACGAAATTCGTTACAGTGATGTAGTGGATGCTAGAAAAGGCATACTTTTCCCAGTGAGATTCAGTAGACGCGAACGCAACTGCATCACACCGGCGAGCTCCTTTTTGCTAACTGCGCGACAACAGCGCGGCTTCTTTGTATATAAAGTGCCCCAAAAAGAAACGAAATTAGTTACAATAATGTAGTGGATGCGAGAAAAAGCCATACTTGTCCCAGTGAGATTCAGTAGACGCGAAAGCAACTGCATCACACGGCGAGCTCCTTTTTGCTAACTGCGCCACAACGCCGGGCGAGGCCACTGTGTATATAGTGTACCCCAAAAAGTAACGAAATTCGTTACAGTGATGTAGTGGATGCTAGAAAAGGCATACTTTTCCCAGTGAGATTCAGTAGACGCGAAAGCTACTGCATCACACGGCGAGCTCCTTTTTGCTAACTGCGCCACAACGCCGGGCGAGGCCACTGTGTATATAGTGTACCCCAAAAAGTAACGAAATTCGTTACAGTGATGTAGTGGATGCTAGAAAAGGCATACTTTTCCCAGTGAGATTCAGTAGACGCGTACGCAACTGCATCACACGGGCGAGCTCCTTTTTGCTAACTGCGGGACAACAGCGCGGCTTCTTTGTATATAAAGTGCCCCACAAAGTTATGAAATTATTTACAATAATGTAGTGAATGCGAGAAAAAGCCACACTTGTTCCAGTGAGATTCAGTAGACGCGAAAGCAACTGCATCACACGGCGAGCTCCTTTTTGATAACTGCGCCACAACGCCGGGCGAGGCCACTGTGTATATAATGTACCCCAAAAAGTAACGAAATTCGTTACAGTGATGTAGTGGATGCTAGAAAAGGCATACTTTTCCCAGTGAGATTCAGTAGACGCGAAAGCAACTGCATCACACGGCGAGCTCCTCTTTGCTAACTGCGCCACAACGCCGGGCGAGGCCACTGTGTATATAGTGTACCCCAAAAAGTAACGAAATTCGTTACAGTGATGTAGTGGATGCTAGAAAAGGCATACTTTTCCCAGTGAGATTCAGTAGACGCGTACGCAACTGCATCGCACGGGCGAGCTCCTTTTTGCTAACTGCGCGACAACAGCGCGGCTTCTTTGTATATAAAGTGCCCCAAAAAGTAACGAAATTCGTTACAGTGATGTAGTGGATGCTAGAAAAGGCATACTTTTCCCAGTGAGATTCAGTAGACGCGAAAGCAACTGCATCACACGGCGAGCTCCTCTTTGCTAACTGCGCCACAACGCCGGGCGAGGCCACTGTGTATATAGTGTACACCAAAAAGTAACGAAATTCGTTACAGTGATGTAGTGGATGCTAGAAAAGGCATACATTTCCCAGTGAGATTCAGTAGACGCGTACGCAACTGCATCACACGGGCGAGCTCCTTTTTACTAACTGCGCGACAACAGCGCGGCTTCTTTGTATATAAAGTGCCCCAAAAAGTTATGAAATTATTTACAATAATGTAGTGGATGCGAGAAAAAGCCACAATTGTTCCAGTGAGATTCAGTAGACGCGCAAGCAACTGCATCACACGGTCGAGCTCCTTTTTGATAACTGCGCCACAGCGCCGGGCGAGGCCACTGTGTATATAATGTACCCCAAAAAGTAACGAAATTCGTTACAGTGATGAAGTGGATGCTACAAAAGGCATACTTTTCCCAGTGAGATTCAGTAGACGCGAACGCAACTGCATCACACGGGCGAGCTCCTTTTTGCTAACTGCGCGACAACAGCGCGACTTCTTTGTATATAAAGTGCCCCAAAAAGTTATGAAATTATTTACAATAATGTAGTGGATGCGAGAAAAAGCCACAGTTGTTCCAGTGAGATTCAGTACACACGAAAGCAACTGCATCACACGGTCCAGCTCCTTTTTGATAACTGCGCCACAACGCCGGGCGAGGCCACTGTGTATATAATGTACCCCAAAAAGTAACGAAATTCGTTACAGTGATGTAGTGGATGCTAGAAAAGGCATACTTTTCCCAGTGAGATTCAGTAGACGCGAAAGCAACTGCATCACACGGCGAGCTCCTTTTTGCTAACTGCGCCACAACGGCGGGCGAGGCCACTGTGTATATAATGTACCCCAAAAAGTAACGAAATTCGTTACAGTGATGTAGTGGATGCTAGAAAAGGCATACTTTTCCCAGTGAGATTCAGCAGACGCGTACGCAACTGCATCACACGGGCGAGCTCCTTTTTGCTAACTGCGCGACAACAGCGCGGCTTCTTTGTATATAAAGTGCCCCAAAAGTTATGAAATTATTTACAATAATGTAGTGGATGCGAGAAAAAGCCACAATTGTTCCAGTGAGATTCAGTAGACGCGAAAGCAACTGCATCACACGGTCGAGCTCCTTTTTGATAACTGCGCCACAACGCCGGGCGAGGCCACTGTGTATATAATGTACCCCAAAAAGTAACGAAATTCGTTACAGTGATGTAGTGGATGCTAGAAAAGGCATACTTTTCCCAGTGAGATTCAGTAGACGCGAACGCAACTGCATCACACGGGCGAGCTCCTTTTTGCTAACAGCGCGACAACAGCGCGACAACAGCGCGACTTCTTTGTATATAAAGTGCCCCAAAAAGTTATGAAATTATTTACAATAATGTAGTGGATGCGAGAAAAAGCCACAGTTGTTCCAGTGAGATTCAGTACACACGAAAGCAACTGCTTCACACGGTCGAGCTCCTTTTTGCTAACTGCGCCACAACGCCGGGCGCGGCCACTGTGTATATAAAGTACCCGAAAAAGTAACGAAATTAGTTACAATAATGTAGTGGACACGAGAAAAAGCCATACTTGTCCCAGTGAGATTCAGTACACGCGTAAGCAACTGCAACACGGGCGAGCTCTTTCTTGCTAATTGCGCCACTACACCGGGCGCCGCCACTGTGTATATTAAGTACTGCAAAAGTTATGAAATTACTTTCAATAATGTAGTGGATGCGAGAAAAAGCCATACTTGTCCCAGTGAGATTCAGTACACGCGAAAGCAACTGCAACATACGGGCGAGCTCCTTTTTGCTACCTGCGCCACAACGCTGGGCGCGGCCACTGTGTATATAATGTACCCCAAAAAGAAACGAAATTAGTTACAGTGATGCAGCGGATGTGAGAAAAAGCCATATTTGTCCCAGTGAAATTCAGTGCACGCGAAAGCAACTGCATCACACGGCGAGCTCCTTATAGCTAACTGCGCTACAACGCCGGGCGCGGCTTCTTTGTATATGAAGTGCCCCAAAAAGTTATGAAATTAGTTACAATAATGTAGTGGATGCGAGAAAAAGCCATACTTGTGCCAGTGAGATTCAGTACACGCGAAAGCAACACCATCACAAGGGCGAGCTACTTTTTGCTAACTGCTCCACAACACTGGGCGCGGCCACTATAAGGTACACCAAAAAGTTACGAAATTAGTTACAATAATGTAGCGGATACGAGAAAAAGCCATGCTTGTCCCAGTGAGATTCAGTAGACGCGAAAGCAACTGCATCACACGGCGAGCTCCTTTTTGCTAACTGCGCCACAACGCCGGGCGAGGCCACTGTGTATATAGTGTACCCCAAAAAGTAACGAAATTCGTTACAGTGATGTAGTGGATGCTAGAAAAGGCATACTTTTCCCAGTGAGATTCAGTAGACGCGAAAGCTACTGCATCACACGGCGAGCTCCTTTTTGCTAACTGCGCCACAACGCCGGGCGAGGCCACTGTGTATATAGTGTACCCCAAAAAGTAACGAAATTTGTTACAGTGATGTAGTGGATGCTAGAAAAGGCATACTTTTCCCAGTGAGATTCAGTAGACGCGAAAGCTACTGCATCACACGGCGAGCTCCTTTTTGCTAACTGCGCCACAACGCCGGGCGAGGCCACTGTGTATATAGTGTACCCCAAAAAGTAACGAAATTCGTTACAGTGATGTAGTGGATGCTAGAAAAGGCATACTTTTCCCAGTGAGATTCAGTAGACGCGTACGCAACTGCATCACACGGGCGAGCTCCTTTTTGCTAACTGCGGGACAACAGCGCGGCTTCTTTGTATATAAAGTGCCCCACAAAGTTATGAAATTATTTACAATAATGTAGTGAATGCGAGAAAAAGCCACACTTGTTCCAGTGAGATTCAGTAGACGCGAAAGCAACTGCATCACACGGCGAGCTCCTTTTTGATAACTGCGCCACAACGCCGGGCGAGGCCACTGTGTATATAATGTACCCCAAAAAGTAACGAAATTCGTTACAGTGATGTAGTGGATGCTAGAAAAGGCATACTTTTCCCAGTGAGATTCAGTAGACGCGAAAGCAACTGCATCACACGGCGAGCTCCTCTTTGCTAACTGCGCCACAACGCCGGGCGAGGCCACTGTGTATATAGTGTACCCCAAAAAGTAACGAAATTCGTTACAGTGATGTAGTGGATGCTAGAAAAGGCATACTTTTCCCAGTGAGATTCAGTAGACGCGTACGCAACTGCATCGCACGGGCGAGCTCCTTTTTGCTAACTGCGCGACAACAGCGCGGCTTCTTTGTATATAAAGTGCCCCAAAAAGTAACGAAATTCGTTACAGTGATGTAGTGGATGCTAGAAAAGGCATACTTTTCCCAGTGAGATTCAGTAGACGCGAAAGCAACTGCATCACACGGCGAGCTCCTCTTTCCTAACTGCGCCACAACGCCGGGCGAGGCCACTGTGTATATAGTGTACCCCAAAAAGTAACGAAATTCGTTACAGTGATGTAGTGGATGCTAGAAAAGGCATACTTTTCCCAGTGAGACTCAGTAGACGCGTACGCAACTGCATCACACGGGCGAGCTCCTTTTTACTAACTGCGCGACAACAGCGCGGCTTCTTTGTATATAAAGTGCCCCAAAAAGTTATGAAATTATTTACAATAATGTAGTGGATGCGAGAAAAAGCCACAATTGTTCCAGTGAGATTCAGTAGACGCGCAAGCAACTGCATCACACGGTCGAGCTCCTTTTTGATAACTGCGCCACAACGCCGGGCGAGGCCACTGTGTATATAATGTACCCCAAAAAGTAACGAAATTCGTTACAGTGATGAAGTGGATGCTACAAAAGGCATACTTTTCCCAGTGAGATTCAGTAGACGCGAACGCAACTGCATCACACGGGCGAGCTCCTTTTTGCTAACTGCGCGACAACAGCGCGACTTCTTTGTATATAAAGTGCCCCAAAAAGTTATGAAATTATTTACAATAATGTAGTGGATGCGAGAAAAAGCCACAGTTGTTCCAGTGAGATTCAGTACACACGAAAGCAACTGCATCACACGGTCCAGCTCCTTTTTGATAACTGCGCCACAACGCCGGGCGAGGCCACTGTGTATATAATGTACCCCAAAAAGTAACGAAATTCGTTACAGTGATGTAGTGGATGCTAGAAAAGGCATACTTTTCCCAGTGAGATTCAGTAGACGCGAAAGCAACTGCATCACACGGCGAGCTCCTTTTTGCTAACTGCGCCACAACGGCGGGCGAGGCCACTGTGTATATAATGTACCCCAAAAAGTAACGAAATTCGTTACAGTGATGTAGTGGATGCTAGACAAGGCATACTTTTCCCAGTGAGATTCAGTAGACGCGAAAGCAACTGCATGACACGGGCGAGCTCCTTTTTGCTTACTGCGCTACAACAGCGCGGCTTCTTTGTATATAAAGTGCCCCAAAAAGTTATGAAATTATTTACAATAATGTAGTGGATGCGAGAAAAAGCCACACTTGTTCCAGTGAGATTCAGGAGACGCGAAAGCAACTGCATCACATGGCGACCTCCTTTTTGATAACTGCGCCACAACGCCGGGCGAGGCCACTGTGTATATAATGTACCCCAAAAAGTAACGAAATTCGTTACAGTGATGTAGTGGATGCTAGAAAAGGCATACTTTTCGCAATGAGATTCAGTAGACGCGAAAGCAACTGCATCACACGGCGAGCTCCTTTTTGCTAACTGCGCCACAACGCCGGGCGAGTCCACTGTGTATATAGTGTACCCCAAAAAGTAACGAAATTCGTTACAGTGATGTAGTGGATGCTAGAAAAGGCATACTTTTCCCAGTGAGATTCAGCAGACGCGTACGCAACTGCATCACACGGGCGAGCTCCTTTTTGCTAACTGCGCGACAACAGCGCGGCTTCTTTGTATATAAAGTGCCCCAAAAAGTTATGAAATTATTTACAATAATGTAGTGGATGCGAGAAAAAGCCACAATTGTTCCAGTGAGATTCAGTAGACGCGAAAGCAACTGCATCACACGGTCGAGCTCCTTTTTGATAACTGCGCCACAACGCCGGGCGAGGCCACTGTGTATATAATGTACCCCAAAAAGTAACGAAATTCGTTACAGTGATGTAGTGGATGCTAGAAAAGGCATACTTTTCCCAGTGAGATTCAGTAGACGCGAACGCAACTGCATCACACGGGCGAGCTCCTTTTTGCTAACAGCGCGACAACAGCGCGACAACAGCGCGACTTCTTTGTATATAAAGTGCCCCAAAAAGTTATGAAATTATTTACAATAATGTAGTGGATGCGAGAAAAAGCCACAGTTGTTCCAGTGAGATTCAGTACACACGAAAGCAACTGCTTCACACGGTCGAGCTCCTTTTTGCTAACTGCGCCACAACGCCGGGCGCGGCCACTGTGTATATAAAGTACCCGAAAAAGTAACGAAATTAGTTACAATAATGTAGTGGACACGAGAAAAAGCCATACTTGTCCCAGTGAGATTCAGTACACGCGTAAGCAACTGCAACACGGGCGAGCTCTTTCTTGCTAATTGCGCCACTACACCGGGCGCCGCCACTGTGTATATTAAGTACTGCAAAAGTTATGAAATTACTTTCAATAATGTAGTGGATGCGAGAAAAAGCCATACTTGTCCCAGTGAGATTCAGTACACGGGAAAGCAACTGCAACATACGGGCGAGCTCCTTTTTGCTACCTGCGCCACAACGCTGGGCGCGGCCACTGTGTATATAATGTACCCCAAAAAGAAACGAAATTAGTTACAGTGATGCAGCGGATGTGAGAAAAAGCCATATTTGTCCCAGTGAAATTCAGTGCACGCGAAAGCAACTGCATCACACGGCGAGCTCCTTATAGCTAACTGCGCTACAACGCCGGGCGCGGCTTCTTTGTATATGAAGTGCCCCAAAAAGTTATGAAATTAGTTACAATAATGTAGTGGATGCGAGAAAAAGCCATACTTGTGCCAGTGAGATTCAGTACACGCGAAAGCAACACCATCACAAGGGCGAGCTACTTTTTGCTAACTGCTCCACAACACTGGGCGCGGCCACTATAAGGTACACCAAAAAGTTACGAAATTAGTTACAATAATGTAGCGGATACGAGAAAAAGCCATGCTTGTCCCAGTGAGATTCAGTAGACGCGAAAGCAACTGCATCACACGGCGAGCTCCTTTTTGCTAACTGCGCCACAACGCCGGGCGAGGCCACTGTGTATATAGTGTACCCCAAAAAGTAACGAAATTCGTTACAGTGATGTAGTGGATGCTAGAAAAGGCATACTTTTCCCAGTGAGATTCAGTAGACGCGAAAGCTACTGCATCACACGGCGAGCTCCTTTTTGCTAACTGCGCCACAACGCCGGGCGAGGCCACTGTGTATATAGTGTACCCCAAAAAGTAACGAAATTCGTTACAGTGATGTAGTGGATGCTAGAAAAGGCATACTTTTCCCAGTGAGATTCAGTAGACGCTAACGCAACTGCATCACACGGGCGAGCTCCTTTTTGCCAACTGCGCGACAACAGCGCGGCTTCTTTGTATATAAAGTGCCCCAAAAACTTATGAAATTATTTACAATAATGTAGTGCATGCGAAAAAAGCCACACTTGTTCCAGTGAGATTCAGTAGACGCGAAAGCAACTGCATCACACGGCGAGCTCCTTTTTGCTAACTGCGCCACAACGCCGGGCGAGGCCACTGTGTATATAGTGTACCCCAAAAAGTAACGAAATTCGTTGCAGTGGTGTAGTGGATGCTAGAAAAGGCATACTTTTCCCAGTGAGATTCAGTAGATGCGAACGCAACTGCATCGCACGGGCGAGCTCCTTTTTGCTAACTGCGCCACAACGCCGGGCGAGGCCACTGTGTATATAGTGTACCACAAAAAGTAACGAAATTCGTTACAGTGATGTAGTGGATGCTAGAAAAGGCATACTTTTCCCAGTAAGATTCAGTAGACGCGAACGCAACTGCATCACACCGGCGAGCTCCTTTTCGCTAACTGCGCGACAACAGCGCGGCTTCTTTGTATATAAAGTGCCCCAAAAAGAAACGAAATTAGTTACAATAATGTAGTGGATGCGAGAAAAAGCCATACTTGTCCCAGTGAGATTCAGTAGACGCGAAAGCAACTGCATCACACGGCGAGCTCCTTTTTGCTAACTGCGCCACAACGCCGGGCGAGGCCACTGTGTATATAGTGTACCCCAAAAAGTAACGAAATTCGTTACAGTGATGTAGTGGATGCTAGAAAAGGCATACTTTTCCCAGTGAGATTCAGTAGACGCGAAAGCTACTGCATCACACGGCGAGCTCCTTTTTGCTAACTGCGCCACAACGCCGGGCGAGGCCACTGTGTATATAGTGTACCCCAAAAAGTAACGAAATTCGTTACAGTGATGTAGTGGATGCTAGAAAAGGCATACTTTTCCCAGTGAGATTCAGTAGACGCGTACGCAACTGCATCACACGGGCGAGCTCCTTTTTGCTAACTGCGGGACAACAGCGCGGCTTCTTTGTATATAAAGTGCCCCACAAAGATATGAAATTATTTACAATAATGTAGTGAATGCGAGAAAAAGCCACACTTGTTCCAGTGAGATTCAGTAGACGCGAAAGCAACTGCATCACACGGCGAGCTCCTTTTTGATAACTGCGCCACAACGCCGGGCGAGGCCACTGTGTATATAATGTACCCCAAAAAGTAACGAAATTCGTTACAGTGATGTAGTGGATGCTAGAAAAGGCATACTTTTCCCAGTGAGATTCAGTAGACGCGAAAGCAACTGCATCACACGGCGAGCTCCTCTTTGCTAACTGCGCCACAACGCCGGGCGAGGCCACTGTGTATATAGTGTACCCCAAAAAGTAACGAAATTCGTTACAGTGATGTAGTGGATGCTAGAAAAGGCATACTTTTCCCAGTGAGATTCAGTAGACGCGTACGCAACTGCATCGCACGGGCGAGCTCCTTTTTGCTAACTGCGCGAAAACCGCGCGGCTTCTTTGTATATAAAGTGCCCCAAAAAGTAACGAAATTCGTTACAGTGATGTAGTGGATGCTAGAAAAGGCATACTTTTCCCAGTGAGATTCAGTAGACGCGTACGCAACTGCATCACACGGGCGAGCTCCTTTTTGCTAACTGCGCGACAACAGCGCGGCTTCTTTGTATATAAAGTGCCCCAAAAATTATGAAATTATTTACAATAATGTAGTGGAGGCGAGAAAAAGCCACAATTGTTCCAGTGAGATTCAGTAGACGCGCAAGCAACTGCATCACACGGTCGAGCTCCTTTTTGATAACTGCGCCACAACGCCGGGCGAGGCCACTGTGTATATAATGTACCCCAAAAAGTAACGAAATTCGTTACAGTGATGAAGTGGATGCTACAAAAGGCATACTTTTCCCAGTGAGATTCAGTAGACGCGAACGCAACTGCATCACACGGGCGAGCTCCTTTTTGCTAACTGCGCGACAACAGCGCGACTTCTTTGTATATAAAGTGCCCCAAAAAGTTATGAAATTATTTACAATAATGTAGTGGATGCGAGAAAAAGCCACAGTTGTTCCAGTGAGATTCAGTACACACGAAAGCAACTGCATCACACGGTCGAGCTCCTTTTTGATAACTGCGCCACAACGCCGGGCGAGGCCACTGTGTATATAATGTACCCCAAAAAGTAACGAAATTCGTTACAGTGATGTAGTGGATGCTAGAAAAGGCATACTTTTCCCAGTGAGATTCAGTAGACGCGAAAGCAACTGCATCACACGGCGAGCTCCTTTTTGCTAACTGCGCCACAACGGCGGGCGAGGCCACTGTGTATATAATGTACCCCAAAAAGTAACGAAATTCGTTACAGTGATGTAGTGGATGCTAGACAAGGCATACTTTTCCCAGTGAGATTCAGTAGACGCGAAAGCAACTGCATGACACGGGCGAGCTCCTTTTTGCTTACTGCGCTACAACAGCGCGGCTTCTTTGTATATAAAGTGCCCCAAAAAGTTATGAAATTATTTACAATAATGTAGTGGATGCGAGAAAAAGCCACACTTGTTCCAGTGAGATTCAGTAGACGCGAAAGCAACTGCATCACATGGCGAGCTCCTTTTTGATAACTGCGCCACAACGCCGGGCGAGGCCACTGTGTATATAATGTACCCCAAAAAGTAACGAAATTCGTTACAGTGATGTAGTGGATGCTAGAAAAGGCATACTTTTCGCAGTGAGATTCAGTAGACGCGAAAGCAACTGCATCACACGGCGAGCTCCTTTTTGCTAACTGCGCCACAACGCCGGGCGAGTCCACTGTGTATATAGTGTACCCCAAAAAGTAACGAAATTCGTTACAGTGATGTAGTGGATGCTAGAAAAGGCATACTTTTCCCAGTGAGATTCAGTAGACGCGTACGCAACTGCATCACACGGGCGAGCTCCTTTTTGCTAACTGCGCGACAACAGCGCGGCTTCTTTGTATATAAAGTGCCCCAAAAAGTTATGAAATTATTTACAATAATGTAGTGGATGCGAGAAAAAGCCACAATTGTTCCAGTGAGATTCAGTAGACGCGAAAGCAACTGCATCACACGGTCGAGCTCCTTTTTGATAACTGCGCCACAACGCCGGGCGAGGCCACTGTGTATATAATGTACCCCAAAAAGTAACGAAATTCGTTACAGTGATGTAGTGGATGCTAGAAAAGGCATACTTTTCCCAGTGAGATTCAGTAGACGCGAACG
This sequence comes from Dermacentor variabilis, assembly GCF_050947875.1. Taxonomy (NCBI): domain Eukaryota; kingdom Metazoa; phylum Arthropoda; class Arachnida; order Ixodida; family Ixodidae; genus Dermacentor; species Dermacentor variabilis. Next base: position 21,599,811 of record NC_134576.1, read on the forward strand.
CAACTGCATCACACGGGCGAGCTCCTTTTTGCTAACAGCGCGACAACAGCGCGACTTCTTTGTATATAAAGTGCCCCAAAAAGTTATAAAATTATTTACAATAATGTAGTGGATGCGAGAAAAAGCCACAGTTGTTCCAGTGAGATTCAGTACACACGAAAGCAACTGCTTCACACGGTCGAGCTCCTTTTTGCTAACTGCGCCACAACGCCGGGCGCGGCCACTGTGTATATAAAGTACCCGAAAAAGTAACGAAATTAGTTACAATAATGTAGTGGACACGAGAAAAAGCCATACTTGTCCCAGTGAGATTCAGTACACGCGTAAGCAACTGCAACACGGGCGAGCTCTTTCTTGCTAATTGCGCCACTACACCGGGCGCCGCCACTGTGTATATTAAGTACTGCAAAAGTTATGAAATTACTTTCAATAATGTAGTGGATGCGAGAAAAAGCCATACTTGTCCCAGTGAGATTCAGTACACGCGAAAGCAACTGCATCACACGGGCGAACTCCTTTTTGCTAACTGCGCCACAACGCCGGGCGAGGCCACTGTGTATATAATGTACCCCAAAAGGTAACGAAATTCGTTACAGTGATGTAGTGGATGCTAGAAAAGGCATACTTTTCCCAGTGAGATTCAGTAGACGCGAAAGCAACTGCATCACACGGCGAGCTCCTCTTTGCTAACTGCGCCACAACGCCGGGCGAGGCCACTGTGTATATAATGTACCCCAAAAAGAAACGAAATTAGTTACAGTGATGCAGCGGATGTGAGAAAAAGCCATATTTGTCCCAGTGAAATTCAGTGCACGCGAAAGCAACTGCATCACACGGCGAGCTCCTTATAGCTAACTGCGCTACAACGCCGGGCGCGGCTTCTTTGTATATGAAGTGCCTCAAAAAGTTATGAAATTAGTTACAATAATGTAGTGGATGCGAGAAAAAGCCATACTTGTGCCAGTGAGATTCAGTACACGCGAAAGCAACACCATCACAAGGGCGAGCTACTTTTTGCTAACTGCTCCACAACACTGGGCGCGGCCACTATAAGGTACACCAAAAAGTTACGAAATTAGTTACAATAATGTAGCGGATACGAGAAAAAGCCATGCTTGTCCCAGTGAGATTCAGTAGACGCGAAAGCAACTGCATCACACGGCGAGCTCCTTTTTGCTAACTGCGCCACAACGCCGGGCGAGGCCACTGTGTATATAGTGTACCCCAAAAAGTAACGAAATTCGTTACAGTGATGTAGTGGATGCTAGAAAAGGCATACTTTTCCCAGTGAGATTCAGTAGACGCGTACGCAACTGCATCACACTGGCGAGCTCCTTTTTGCTAACTGCGCGACAACAGCGCGGCTTCTTTGTATATAAAGTGCCCCACAATGTTATGAAATTATTTACAATAATGTAGTGGATGCGAGAAAAAGCCACACTTGTTCCAGTGAGATTCAGTAGACGCGAAAGCAACTGCATCACACGGCGAGCTCCTTTTTGATAACTGCGCCACAACGCCGGGCGAGGCCACTGTGTATATAATGTACCCCAAAAAGTAACGAAATTCGTTACAGTGATGTAGTGGATGCTAGAAAAGGCATACTTTTCCCAGTGAGATTCAGTAGACGCGAAAGCAACTGCATCACACGGCGAGCTCCTCTTTGCTAACTGCGCCACAACGCCGGGCGAGGCCACTGTGTATATAGTGTACCCCAAAAAGTAACGAAATTCGTTACAGTGATGTAGTGGATGCTAGAAAAGGCATACTTTTCCCAGTGAGATTCAGTAGACGCGAACGCAACTGCATCACACGGGCGAGCTCCTTTTTGCTAACAGCGCGACAACAGCGCGACTTCTTTGTATATAAAGTGCCCCAAAAAGTTATGAAATTATTTACAATAATGTAGTGGATGCGAGAAAAAGCCACAGTTGTTCCAGTGAGATTCAGTACACACGAAAGCAACTGCATCACACGGTCGAGCTCCTTTTTGATAACTGCGCCACAACGCCGGGCGAGGCCACTGTGTATATAATGTACCCCAAAAAGTAACGAAATTCGTTACAGTGATGTAGTGGATGCTAGAAAAGGCATACTTTTCCCAGTGAGATTCAGTAGACGCGAAAGCAACTGCATCACACGGCGAGCTCCTTTTTGCTAACTGCGCCACAACGGCGGGCGAGGCCACTGTGTATATAATGTACCCCAAAAAGTAACGAAATTCGTTACAGTGATGTAGTGGATGCTAGACAAGGCATACTTTTCCCAGTGAGATTCAGTAGACGCGAAAGCAACTGCATGACACGGCGAGCTCCTTTTTGCTAACTGCGCCACAACGCCGGGCGAGGCCACTGTGTATATAGTGTACCCCAAAAAGTAACGAAATTCGTTACAGTGATGTAGTGGATGCTAGAAAGGGCATACTTTTCCCAGTGAGATTCAGTAGACGCGAACGCAACTGCATCACACGGGCGAGCTCCTTTTTGCTTACTGCGCTACAACAGCGCGGCTTCTTTGTATATAAAATGCTCCAAAAAGTTATGAAATTATTTACAATAATGTAGTGGATGCGAGAAAAAGCCACACTTGTTCCAGTGAGATTCAGTAGACGCGAAAGCAACTGCATCACATGGCGAGCTCCTTTTTGATAACTGCGCCACAACGCCGGGCGAGGCCACTGTGTATATAATGTACTCCAAAAAGTAACGAAATTCGTTACAGTGATGTAGTGGATGCTAGAAAAGGCATACTTTTCGCAGTGAGATTCAGTAGACGCGAAAGCAACTGCATCACACGGCGAGCTCCTTTTTGCTAACTGCGCCACAACGCCGGGCGAGTCCACTGTGTATATAGTGTACCCCAAAAAGTAACGAAATTCGTTACAGTGATGTAGTGGATGCTAGAAAAGGCATACTTTTCCCACTGAGATTCAGTAGACGCGTACGCAACTGCATCACACGGGCGAGCTCCATTTTGCTAACTGCGCGACAACAGCGCGGCTTCTTTGTATATAAAGTGCCCCAAAAAGTTATGAAATTATTTACAATAATGTAGTGGATGCGAGAAAAAGCCACAATTGTTCCAGTGAGATTCAGTAGATGCGAAAGCAACTGCATCACACGGTCGAGCTCCTTTTTGATAACTGCGCCACAACGCCGGGCGAGGCCACTGTGTATATAATGTACCCCAAAAAGTAACGAAATTCGTTACAGTGATGTAGTGGATGCTAGAAAAGGCATACTTTTCCCAGTGAGATTCAGTAGACGCGAACGCAACTGCATCACACGGGCGAGCTCCTTTTTGCTAACAGCGCGACAACAGCGCGACTTCTTTGTATATAAAGTGCCCCAAAAAGTTATGAAATTATTTACAATAATGTAGTGGATGCGAGAAAAAGCCACAGTTGTTCCAGTGAGATTCAGTACACACGAAAGCAACTGCATCACACGGTCGAGCTCCTTTTTGCTAACTGCGCCACAACGCCGGGCGCGGCCACTGTGTATATAAAGTACCCCAAAAAGTAACGAAATTAGTTACAATAATGTAGTGGACACGAGAAAAAGCCATACTTGTCCCAGTGAGATTCAGTACACGCGAAAGCAACTGCAACACGGGCGAGCTCTTTCTTGCTAATTGCGCCACTACACCGGGCGCCGCCACTGTGTATATTAAGTACTGCAAAAGTTATGAAATTATTTTCAATAATGTAGTGGATGCGAGAAAAAGCCACAATTGTTCCAGTGAGATTCAGTACACGCGAAAGCAACTGCAATACAGGGGCGAGCTCCTTTTTGCTAACTGCGCCACAATGGCGGGCGCGGCTTCTTTGTATATAAAGTACCCCAAAAAGAAACGAAATTAGTTACAGTGATGCAGCGGATGTGAGAAAAAGCCATATTTGTCCCAGTGAAATTCAGTGCACGCGAAAGCAACTGCATCACACGGCGAGCTCCTTATAGCTAACTGCGCTACAACGCCGGGCGCGGCTTCTTTGTATATGAAGTGCCCCAAAAAGTTATGAAATTAGTTACAATAATGTAGTGGATGCGAGAAAAAGCCATACTTGTGCCAGTGAGATTCAGTACACGCGAAAGCAACACCATCACAAGGGCGAGCTACTTTTTGCTAACTGCTCCACAACACTGGGCGCGGCCACTATAAGGTACACCAAAAAGTTACGAAATTAGTTACAATAATGTAGCGGATACGAGAAAAAGCCATGCTTGTCCCAGTGAGATTCAGTACACGCGAAAGCAACGGCATCACACGGGCGAGTTCCTTCTTGCTAACTGCGCTAAAACACCGGACGCAGCCACTGTGTATATTAAGTACTGCGAAAAGTTACGAAATTAGTTACAATAATGTAGTGGATGCGAGAAAAAGCCATACTTGTCCCAGTGAGATTCAGTACACGCGAAAGCAACTGCATCACACGCGCGAGCTCCTTTTTGCTAACTGCGCCACAACGCCGGGCGCGGCCACTGTGTATATAAAGTATCCCTAAAAGTAACGAAATTAGTTACAATAATGTAGTGGATGCGAGAAAAAGCCATACTTGTCCCAGTGAGATTCAGTACACGCGAAAGCAACTGCATCACACGAGCGAGCTCCTTCTTGCTAACTGCGCCACAACGCGGGGCGCGGCTTCTTTGTATATAAAGTACCCCACAAAGTTATGAAATTATTTACAATAATGTTGTGGATGCGAGAAAAAGCCATAATTGTTCCAGTGAGATTCAGTACAAGCGAAAGCAACGGCATCACACGGGCGAGCTACTTTTTGCTAACTGCTCCACAACACTGGGCGCGGCCACTCTATATATAAGGTACACCAAAAAGTAACGAAATTAGTTACAATAATGTAGCGGATACGAGAAAAAGCCATGGTCGTCCATATGAGATTCAGTACACGCGAAAGCAACGGCATCACACGGGCGAGTTCCTTTTTGCTAACTGCGCCACAACGCCGGGCGCGGCCAGTGTGTATATAAAGTATCCCTAAAAGTAACGAAATTAGTTACAATAATGTAGTGGATGCGAGAAAAAGCCATACTTGTCCCAGTGAGATTCAGTACACGCGAAAGTAACTGCATCACACGAGCGAGCTCCTTCTTGCTAACTGCCCCACAACGCGGGGCGCAGCTTCTTTGTATATAAAGTGCCCCGCAAAGTTATGAAATTATTTACAATAATGTAGTGGATGCTGAAAAAGCCATAATTGTTCCAGTGAAATTCAGTACACGCGAAAGCAACGGCATCACACGGGCGAGCTCCGTTTTTCTTACTGTGCCACAACGCCGGGCGCGGCCACTGTGTATATAATGTAAACCAAAAAGTAACGAAATTAGTTACAATAATGTAGTGGATGCGAGAAAAAGGCATACTTTTCCCAGTGAAATTCAGTACATGCGAAAGCAACTGCATCACACGGGCGAGCTCCTTTTAGCTAACTGTGCCACAACGCCGGGCACGGCTTCTTTGTTTATGAAGTGCCCCAAAAAGTTATGAAATTAGTTACAATAATGTAGTGGATGCGAGAAAAAGCCATACTTGTCCCAGTGAAATTCAGTACTGGCGAAAGCAACTGCATCACATGGGCGAGCTCCGTTTTCCTTACTGTGCCACAACGCCGGGCGCGGCCACTGTGTATATAATGTACCCCAAAAAGCAACGAAATTAGTTACAATAATGTAGTGGATACGAGAAAAAGCCATACTTGTCCCAGTGAAATTCAGTACATGCGAAAGCAACTGCATCACACGGGCGAGCTCCTTTTAGCTAACTGCGCCACAACGCCGGGCACGGCTTCTTTGTTTATGAAGTGCCCCAAAAAGTTATGAAATTAGTTACAATAATGTAGTGGATGCGAGAAAAAGCCATACTTGTCCCAGTGAAATTCAGTACTGGCGAAAGCAACTGCATCACATGGGCGAGCTCCGTTTTCCTTACTGTGCCACAACGCCGGGCGCAGCCACTGTGTATATAATGAACCCCAAAAAGTAACGAAATTAGTTACAATAATGTAGTGGATGCGAGAAAAAGCCATACTTGTCCCAGTGAAATTCAGTACATGCGAAAGCAACTGCATCACACGGGCGAGCTCCTTTTAGCTAACTGCGCCACAACGCCGGGCACGGCTTCTTTGTTCATGAAGTGCCCCAAAAAGTAACGAAATTAGTTACAGTGATGCAGTGGATGCGAGAAAAAGCCATACTTGTCCCCGTGAGATTCAGTACACGCGAAAGCAACTGCATCACACGGCCGAGCTTCTTTTAGCTAACTGCGCCACAACGCCGGGCGCGGCCACTGTGTATATAAATTACCCCAAAAAGTAACGAAATTAGTTACAATAATGTACTGAATGCGAGGAAAAGCTATACTTGCCCCAGTGAGATTCAGTACACCGGAAAGCAAATGCATCACACGAGCGAGGTCCTTTTTGCTAACTGCGCCACAACGCCGGGCGCGGCTTCTTTGTATATAAAGTGCCCCACAAAGTTATGAAATTAGTTACAATAATGTAGTGGATGCGAGAAAAAGCCATACTTGTCCCCGTGAGATTCAGTACACGCGAAAGCAACTGCATCACACGGCCTAGCTCCTTTTTCCTAACTGCGCGACAACGCCGGGCGCGGCCACTGTGTATATAAATTACCCCAAAAAGTAACGAAATTAGTTACAGTAATGTAGTGAATACGAGAAAAAGCCATACTTGTCCCAGTGAAATTCAGTACACGCGAAAGCAACTGCATCACACGAGCGAGCTCCTTCTTGCTTACTGCGCCACAACGCGGGGCGCGGCTTCTTTGTATATAAAGTGCCGCACAAAGTTATGAAATTAGTTACAATAATGTAGTGGATGCGAGAAAAAGCCATAGTTGTCCCAGTGAAATTCACTACATGCGAAAGCAACTGCATCACACGGGCGAGCTCCTTTTAGTTAACTGCGCCACAACGCCGGGCGCGGCTTCTTTGTTTATGAAGTGCCCCAAAAAGTTATGAAATTAGTTACAATAATGTAGTTGATGCGAGAAAAATCCATACTTGTTCCAGTGAGATTCAGTACACGCGAAAGCAACACCATCAGAAGGGCGAGCTCCTTTTTGCTAACTGCTCCACATCACTGGGCGCGGCCACTGTGTATATAAGGTACACCAAAAAGTTACGAAATTAGTTACAATAACGTAGCGGATGCGAGAAAAAGCCATGGTTGTCCATATGAGATTCAGAACACGCGAAAGCAACTGCATCACACGCGCGAGCTCCTTTTTGCTAAGTGCGCCACAATGCCGGGCGCGGCCACTGTGTATATAAAGTATCCCTAAAAGTAACGAAATTAGTTACAATAATGAAGTGGATGCGAGAAAAAGCCATACTTGTCCCAGTGAGATTCAGTACACGCGAAAGCAACTGCATCACACGAGCGAGCTCCTTCTTGCTAACTGCGCCACAACGCGGGGCGCGGCTTCTTTGTATATAAAGTACCCCACAAAGTTATGAAATTATTTACAATAATGTTGTGGATGCGAGAAAAAGCCATAATTGTTCCAGTGAGATTCAGTACAAGCGAAAGCAACGGCATCACACGGGCGAGCTACTTTTTGCTAACTGCTCCACAACACTGGGCGCGGCCACTCTATATATAAGGTACACCAAAAAGTAACGAAATTAGTTACAATAATGTAGCGGATACGAGAAAAAGCCATGGTCGTCCATATGAGATTCAGTACACGCGAAAGCAACGGCATCACACGGGCGAGTTCCTTTTTGCTAACTGCGCCACAACGCCGGGCGCGGCCAGTGTGTATATAAAGTATCCCTAAAAGTAACGAAATTAGTTACAATAATGTAGTGGATGCGAGAAAAAGCCATACTTGTCCCAGTGAGATTCAGTACACGCGAAAGTAACTGCATCACACGAGCGAGCTCCTTCTTGCTAACTGCCCCACAACGCGGGGCGCAGCTTCTTTGTATATAAAGTGCCCCGCAAAGTTATGAAATTATTTACAATAATGTAGTGGATGCTGAAAAAGCCATAATTGTTCCAGTGAAATTCAGTACACGCGAAAGCAACGGCATCACACGGGCGAGCTCCGTTTTTCTTACTGTGCCACAACGCCGGGCGCGGCCACTGTGTATATAATGTAAACCAAAAAGTAACGAAATTAGTTACAATAATGTAGTGGATGCGAGAAAAAGGCATACTTTTCCCAGTGAAATTCAGTACATGCGAAAGCAACTGCATCACACGGGCGAGCTCCTTTTAGCTAACTGTGCCACAACGCCGGGCACGGCTTCTTTGTTTATGAAGTGCCCCAAAAAGTTATGAAATTAGTTACAATAATGTAGTGGATGCGAGAAAAAGCCATACTTGTCCCAGTGAAATTCAGTACTGGCGAAAGCAACTGCATCACATGGGCGAGCTCCGTTTTCCTTACTGTGCCACAACGCCGGGCGCGGCCACTGTGTATATAATGTACCCCAAAAAGCAACGAAATTAGTTACAATAATGTAGTGGATACGAGAAAAAGCCATACTTGTCCCAGTGAAATTCAGTACATGCGAAAGCAACTGCATCACACGGGCGAGCTCCTTTTAGCTAACTGCGCCACAACGCCGGGCACGGCTTCTTTGTTTATGAAGTGCCCCAAAAAGTTATGAAATTAGTTACAATAATGTAGTGGATGCGAGAAAAAGCCATACTTGTCCCAGTGAAATTCAGTACTGGCGAAAGCAACTGCATCACATGGGCGAGCTCCGTTTTCCTTACTGTGCCACAACGCCGGGCGCAGCCACTGTGTATATAATGAACCCCAAAAAGTAACGAAATTAGTTACAATAATGTAGTGGATGCGAGAAAAAGCCATACTTGTCCCAGTGAAATTCAGTACATGCGAAAGCAACTGCATCACACGGGCGAGCTCCTTTTAGCTAACTGCGCCACAACGCCGGGCACGGCTTCTTTGTTCATGAAGTGCCCCAAAAAGTAACGAAATTAGTTACAGTGATGCAGTGGATGCGAGAAAAAGCCATACTTGTCCCCGTGAGATTCAGTACACGCGAAAGCAACTGCATCACACGGCCGAGCTTCTTTTAGCTAACTGCGCCACAACGCCGGGCGCGGCCACTGTGTATATAAATTACCCCAAAAAGTAACGAAATTAGTTACAATAATGTACTGAATGCGAGGAAAAGCTATACTTGCCCCAGTGAGATTCAGTACACCGGAAAGCAAATGCATCACACGAGCGAAGTCCTTTTTGCTAACTGCGCCACAACGCCGGGCGCGGCTTCTTTGTATATAAAGTGCCCCACAAAGTTATGAAATTAGTTACAATAATGTAGTGGATGCGAGAAAAAGCCATACTTGTCCCCGTGAAATTCACTACATGCGAAAGCAACTGCATCACACGGGCGAGCTCCTTTTAGTTAACTGCGCCACAACGCCGGGCGCGGCTTCTTTGTTTATGAAGTGCCCCAAAAAGTTATGAAATTAGTTACAATAATGTAGTTGATGCGAGAAAAATCCATACTTGTTCCAGTGAGATTCAGTACACGCGAAAGCAACACCATCAGAAGGGCGAGCTCCTTTTTGCTAACTGCTCCACATCACTGGGCGCGGCCACTGTGTATATAAGGTACACCAAAAAGTTACGAAATTAGTTACAATAACGTAGCGGATGCGAGAAAAAGCCATGGTTGTCCATATGAGATTCAGAACACGCGAAAGCAACTGCATCACACGCGCGAGCTCCTTTTTGCTAAGTGCGCCACAATGCCGGGCGCGGCCACTGTGTATATAAAGTATCCCTAAAAGTAACGAAATTAGTTACAATAATGAAGTGGATGCGAGAAAAAGCCATACTTGTCCCAGTGAGATTCAGTACACGCGAAAGCAACTGCATCACACGGGCGAGCTCCTTTTTGCTAACTGCGGCACAACGCCGGGCGCGGCCACTGTGTACATAAAGTAACCCAAAAGGTTACGAAATTAGTTATAATAATGCAGTCGATGCGCGAAAAAGCCATAGCTGTCCCATTGAGATTCAGTACACACGAAAGCAACTGCATCACACGTGCGAGCTCCTTTTTGCTAACTCTGCCACAACGCCGGGCGCGGCCACTGTGTAAAGTACCCCAAAAAGTTACGAAATTAGTTACAATAATGTAGTGGATGCGAGAAAAAGCCATACTTGTCCCAGTGAGATTCAGTGCACGCGAAAGCAACTGCATAACACGGGCGAGCTCGTTTTTGCTAACTGCACCACAACACCGTGCGCGACCGCTGTGCATATCAATGAGCCACTTGATATCCCCTCCAGCCTCCAATAATATTTAATCCGTGTGGTGTAGTACCAACCTTCTTCATGCATCTCACTCGCCCTTATGTCTTTCTACAATCCTCCTGTCACATCCTGTTCATTCACTGCCTTGGGAAGTTCCTCCATTCTCTTGCCTCCCCCTTCCATCTCCTCCTTGGGGGCGACTTTAACGCCCGTTACACACTCTGGAGCTACCACCAGACACTCAAGCCTGGCCGCCTGCTCCACTATTTTGTCCAGGAACGGCACCTCACCTTTCTTAATACTCCTGGTTCCTCTAGTCGAGCGGGCACTGTCTCACAGCGCTCCACGGCACCCGACCTCTCTTTCTCTCGGGGCTCCCTTTCCTTTCACTGGCACGTCACAGCTGGAACTCTTCTCAGGGAGCATTTTCTCATTCATATTAGCGGCTCTCTTTCCCACATCCCTCGATCGCACCCAATCACGTAAACTGACTGGCACGCATTTCGTACTAATCTCCTTTCCGCCTCCTTTGAGTCACACGACGACTGGACGTCGCGCATCTCCACTGCGCTTTCGACCAGTGATTGCCTTCCCTCACGTCACCCTATCCCACACCCGGATCCTCACTTTCTCCGTTTATGTCGTCATTGCAAACGTCTACAACGCTCCTTCCGCTCCCGACCCCATAGCGAACTTTCCTCCCGGATTGCTGCTCTGCGGGCCTCGATAGTCGCCCACGGCGCGTCCCTCGAGCATTCTCGTTGGAGTGCGCTTTGTGAAGGCCTCGAATCGGCGTTGCACTCGCGATGCAAGTGGTCCCTTTTTAAATATCTCTTAGGTACGAAGCCTGCCTTTGCTCCCACTCTAGCGAAAGTCCCTACTCAGGGGACTCCCTCCGATGTCGACAAGCTCACTTTGTATCTCCCACTCCCTCTCACACCTTTCCACCTAGCCTACTCAGGCGAACCTAACCAAGACCTGGACCGCCCTTTCAATCTCCGGGAGCTCGAAGCTGCCCTGGCTGCTAATGCTACTCGCTCGGCTCCCGGTGAGGACGCCATCACATACACCACACTTCGCAACCTTCCCTACAACGCCAAGAAATTCCTCCTGTAGATTTTCAACAATACCTGGGACAGCGGTTGCTTGCCGAGTTCTTGGACATCATCCCTTATTTCTATGATTCCGAAGCCGGGCAAACCTCCCTCCCTTTATAACCTTCGCTCTATCTCCTTGACGTCGTGTGTTGGCAAGACCCTTGAGCGAACGGCTTTGACTCGCCTCCTTGATTTTCTTGAGGCGAGGGAGTTCTTCCCCCATTCTCTTATCGACTGTCGACGCCGCGTCTGTGTACAGGACATGTTCCTGATACTCCAGCACACCTTTCGCTCGCCCACCCCCAGCAAGATCCATGCTCTTGTGACTGTTGATGTCCACAAGGCCTTCGACGGTGTGTGCCACGACCACATCCTCTCTCAGCTCTCATCCACTGACTGCGCCAACCACATGTACTCTTATCTCCACTCCTTACCCTTTAACGGAGTGGCTCGCTTACGAGTAGACACACATCTGTCCGATCCCCACCCGTGGCACTCCTGAAGGTGCTGTTCTCTCTCTTACCCTTTTTAATCTTGCTGTGATCCGTCTAGCCTCCCAACTAGCCCAAATTCCTGTCCTCTACCACATCTTTTATGTCGACATCACCCTCTGGTGTTTGTCTGGGTCTCCCGGTAACGTACAGGACACCCTGCAACGTGGCCTCGATCTCGTCAACTTTCTTCTCTTCCCTGCTGACCTGTCTCCTGTTATGGAGAAATCGGAGCTTCTCCTTCTTAACTACTCCTCAAACCAGCGCTCCCACAACGCCCTAATCTCCCTCCATATTTCCGGCTCTCCCATTCCTATTATCCCCCAATGCAAAGTTCTTGGCTTCCCTTTGCATGTAGCCAAGAATGTGCAAGCCCTCCACCACACTGTCAGGACCTGTCGCTCGGTAATTCACCTTCTGCGCGGCGTGGTCACTCGGCGCTCGAGCCTCCACAAGGCTCATGCGTGCCGAGTTGTCCATGCGCTCGCCCTCAACAAGTTTCTGCACTTTGTACATTACGTTTCCTTCACCCACACTCAGCTTAACACGCTCGATACCGCCCTTGCGGGCCTCTACAAGGCAGCTCTCAACCTCCCCATGACCATCTCTACTCCTAAGCTCTTTGCCAAAGGCCTCTTCCATCCTCTCCGTTCTCTTCTCTCTCTCCACCGTGACTCGTAGCTTACGGGGCTTTCTCTTACCCATCAGGGGCAGTGGTTACTGGCCCAGGCGGGTATCTCTCCCATACCAGTTTCCACCTTTACCTCTCCAAAATCCACCCCAGCTCCCAATCTTCGTATCCTCCCCCTCCCATCCAATATGTCCCCTGTTCTGCTTGCCGACCGTCGTCACGCGGCCGCGCAGCACCATTCACCCTCTTTACTACCCAGGAAGTAGCCTACACGGATGCCTCTTTCGTAGCTCGTCAAGGTTCCTGCGGCTACGCTATTTACCATCCTCAACCCACCTCCCTGCAACTGAAACCCACACCGGTGGGCCGTACCTGCATCCTCCAGATGCTCTCTCTCGAGGTCTTTGCCATTGTACATGCCCTACAATCATTTCCCTCCCTTCTCTTTAGCGGCTTCTACAATATTCAACAACCCATCAACGCGATCCAACCTTGCGCAAGGTGGCGATACCGTCGTCAAATCATGTGACCAAAGTGGCCACGTGATTCGTGATGCCAGGCAGCCGGGCGAGCCGGGCATAGTCGCGTCGTCATGGCGTCGTCGCGTCACCGCACTCGCATTGCGCTGTGGTGTGTTTGCGGCTGTTCTGAACGTGCTGCCGCTGCCCTTTGCTATGTAAGTGTTGCAGTGTTTTGCTGTCAAGAAAACGATATTCTGTGATCAGTTTGGGTTGTGCGATATGTTTGTGTGGTTTTAATTTGGAAATCAGTAGTGTTTTCAATTGTTATGTGACCAAGGCGGCCACGTTATTCGTGAAGCCGGGCATAGTTTCGTTATCGCACTCGCATGGCACTATGGTCTGTTTGCGACTGTTCTGAATGTGCTGCCGCTGCCCTTTGTCATGTAAGTGTTGTAGTGCTTTGCTGTCAAGAAAACGACATTCTGTGATTAGTTTGGGTTGTGCGATCTGTTTGAGCCGGGCATAATAGCGTTATCGCACTTGCATTGCGCTGTGGTATGATAGCGGCTGTTCTGAATGTGCTGCCGCTGCCCTTTGCCATGTAAGCGTTGCAGGGTTTTGCCGTCAAGAAAACGACGTTCTGTGATTAGTTTGGGTTGTGCGATCTGTTTGTGTAGTTTAATTTGGAAATCAGTAGTGTTTTCAATTGGAGGGCGCGGAGTGGAGGGCACTAATCAGCTCTTCAAGTTCATTGTCATGTTATGTGAGGCGCCTTTTCACTGACGCTGTAATTAAGGCGTTAAGGGCAGTATAAGGACGAAAGTTAGAGGGACGAAATCGTGCCTGTGTGTCCCTAGCGTCGGGGTCGGCCGCTATGCGTGATCCTAACAAGAAAGCATTTTGCAGAATGCGAAGAAAGGCGGCAAAATTTCTGTCTGCGCGCACCTTGCCGATCTCCACAATAGAGCCATCATCGTGGTATTTTAGTCTCCCGTTTAGCAAGAGTGTTGCAGACAAAGGAACTGGTTCAAGCAGGCTTTTTTTTAATGATTCAGTACTAGTGCGGTATCCCAAAAGGTGAGGTCAAGTGCTCGCCCTATTTTCTTCCCTCGCGCTACAGCGCACTGAAAGAATTTTGCGTGCACCATACCGTGCTTTTATCGTTTGCGCTTCAGGTTCTCGATTGTGGTTTCGGCCCCTTTACCCACGTGATGGGTATTTCATGGTATTACCGGGTACCACATGTGTCCACATATTGTGTCCAGTATATGAAACGGCCAAATTCGATTTTATTTCACGCCTCAAATGCTGGTGATGTATTGAGTCCCTTGTAGCTTTGTGCTTGTTATCAATTTTACTATTTGGCGAATGGATACAGCATGTACGCTGCATAACTCGCTTGTGGATACTGTATACGTGAGTCGAGTATGCCCTTGGTATAAAATAACTTGTATGCTTTAGGTAGTACGATTGTTAGCAGTTTGGGACATGTGTCGGAATGTACGCTGTGCGCCCTTCGCCCTTTACGGCGGCCTGCCGAGTTCGTGCGGGTGCCATGTGTGCGCATGGAGTTCGCGAAGCGCTCTCGCAGTTTTTATATATATATATATATATATATATATATATATATATATATATATATATATATATATATATATATATATATATATATATATATATATATATACATGTGTTCTGTTCGTGCGCTTCGCACAACAGGGCATGTCGCAGTTCTTTGTCCTTGTGCAACACATTTTCCAAGCGTACGTCTGTGCATTATTTGATACCGGTTTCACACGGGGCTCTTTTAGCCGCTATCCAGTCCGTTACAAATCGAATTTCTCGGTCGTGATTGGCTCCTCTGCGCAAGCTACGAGAGTGAGCCAGTCGCATCGATAATTTCGATCCGGATCGGGCTTGATCGCGATTGAGAGTGGTCGTGTGACACCGGTTTTACACATGGCTCCCACATAGGGAACACATTAAGTTCAATGCTACTGAATGAAGAGCAAGTGCATATACATGCCAGTGGTGGTATGTGGGCAAGTCTTTCTGGTGAAGCCAATACTTGTGCATTCAAAATATTTCAATTACCAGCGTAGTGCATCAATGTGTCTACTTCGACAAAATGGAGCACCAGTGTAGATATCTGAGCATAACTGTCCAGGGCAGCAAGTGTGTCTACACTGAAACCACTACCAGCATGTGCGGCAGTTCTATTTCCAGCAGCGGGACTGCACAATAATCAGTAGGGTGCTCTCAAGCTGTTTATCTATGAAGCTCTGCCTGGACTGTGTGCCAAATATTTTTGGACGTGAAAGTGGGGGTGAATTGGTAAACATCAGTGGAACTGTGCCTGGACTTTGTGGCAAATGTTTTTGGATGTGAAAGTGTGAGTGAACTGGCAAAGAATTTGCTCTGGGCTACATGTGTTAAACGTTTTTCTCATTCAGAGTGCTTTTTTTTACTTTAGGAGACTGGAGATGTGCGCAAAGTGTGACATGTCAGTGTGCTAATTAATGTATTTGCTGCCTTGCAAATTATTCGTTGCAACTTTATTTTTGCCAGAGAGGTACAACTTTGCCTCTTGTAAAGGGCTTTTTAGATAAAACACTTACTATTTATTATGACCATTGCTTCCTTTGTTACACAAATGCAGCTTCCAGTGCATTCCAGTTTATTTCCATGTTTATGTAAGTTTCTAATATGAGGCTTGCATATTCATTTCTCACGTTCTGGAGTGGAAAGATGCAGCACTACTGTCTCCTCGTTCGCTGTACTACAGTAGTGTTCACTTGTTACACTGAATCCCCCGTTTAAGTATTCTGTACTAATTTCACTTTATTGCTTTTTTGTTGTATGGTTATTTTTTCTCGCCATTACCTTCTTTGATATATCCTAAAGGCAAAATTTCCAATTTGGCATTGTTCCCATTTTTTTTATTTCTGTCACAGGATTGTTTTATGATGGTATGCGGTGGTATTTCTTTTTGTGCTCTTCTCAAGCTTCTAGATGATTGGTAACATTGCTTCCCAGGTAGCACAAAAGAGATACGTAACGTTTTCGTAGCGTTTATCCAAGACGATAAAAACGGGTTAAAGAAGACACGAATGAGAGAACTTCAGCGGGAAAACGTCGGATATCTCTGCTAATGTCCGGCTTAATTACTTTCTTGAGACGATCTAGAACAGGTCTGCAAGACGTATTCGAAAAGCTGGTCTAGAAATAGGATTGGGAAAGACACAAGTAATCCCTTTGCCGAAACTATTCGTAACAAATTTCTAAACGTTGTTAGGACGTTATCAAAAAGCTGGTCTAGAAGCGGTCTTGAAAGGTTTACGATCATCTGAAGCTAATTTTCGCGGGTGACGGGCGCGATGAGACATCGTTGTTCAAAGCACGCGTTTAGTTTCGCCTCACGCGACTGGCCTATGCCGCGCAGACGTCGTCAGCCGCACCCGTTGGCATGGCCTAGGCCAATCGCGTGAGGTGAAACTGATCGGGCGTTTCGAACAACGATCTCCAATCGCGCCCCAGGTGAGTAGAAGCGTCGGTGTTGACTGTAAGAGCCATGGCGCAGTGCCAAGCACTGTTCCCCGCATGGCCGGCGCATCGTCTACCAAGTCGCACGAAAATGAGCCTGTTAGGAATAATAAATCCTTAATACCGCCTTTAGTAAGCTACGATGCTTACAACCACAATGGGAATGACATCCTGCAAAGAACAAACGGCCACGTATTGGCAAGTGGCCAGACCAAGCCCTTCATGCCAAGAGTGCATGAAATGAGAACATTGTGACAAAGCAAGAACACTTTATTAAAATGTAATGCTTATGCAAGGTTCGAACAAACTGTGTGAGAAATGCAAATAGAAATAAATGTACATCAATAATGACAAAAGTCGCAGAAAGGATTCGTAATGAACTCGAAAGTGAACATTCACTAGCACATAAACAAAATTCCAAGTAAACATACAAAAATGAACAGAAAAACCTGGAGTGTACTAAAGTGTCTAATTTATCATAGTAAAGTGCGCGTGCTATTAGATGGACTAGAGTTATGCAGAAGTGACATCGGAGCGAATGGAAGAAGTAGACTGAAAAATGCAAGAGTATGAATTGGATGGTAACTGCCTCCAAGCAATGTTACCAATCATCTAGAAGCTTGAAAAGAGCACAAAAAGAAATACCACCGCATACCATCATAAAACAATCCTGTGACAGAAATAAAAAAAATGGGAACAATGCAAAATTGGAAATATTGCCTTTAGGATATATCAAAGAAGGTAATGGCGAGAAAGAATAACCATACAACAAAAAAGCAATAAAGTGAAATTAGTACAGAATACTTAAACGGGGGATTCAGTGTAACAAGTGAACACTACTGTAGTACAGCGAACGATGAGACAGTAATGCTGCATCTTGCCACTCCAGAACGTGAGAAACGAATATGCAAGCCTCATATTAGAAACTTACATAAACATGGAAATAAACTGGAATGCACTGGAAGCTGCATTTGTGTAACAAAGGAAGCAATGGTCATAATAAATAGTAAGTGTTTTATCTAAAAAGCCCTTTACAAGAGGCAAAGTTGTACCTCTCTGGCAAAAATAAAGTTGCAACGAATAATTTGCAAACCAGCAAATACATTAATTAGCACACTGACATGTCACACTTTGCGCACATCTCCAGTCTCCTAAAGTAAAAAAAAGCACTCTGAATGAGAAAAACGTTTAACACATGTAGCCCAGAGCAAATTCTTTGCCAGTTCACTCACACTTTCACATCCAAAAACATTTGCCACAAAGTCCAGGCACAGTTCCACTGATGTTTACCAATTCACCCCCACTTTCACGTCCAAAAATATTTGGCACACAGTCCAGGCAGAGCTTCATAGATAAACAGCTTGAGAGCACCCTACTGATTATTGTGCAGTCCCGCTGCTGGAAATAGAACTGCCGCACATGCTGGTAGTGGTTTCAGTGTAGACACACTTGCTGCCCTGGACAGTTATGCTCAGATATCTGCACTGGTGCTCCATTTTGTCGAAGTAGACACATTGATGCACTACGCTGGTAATTGAAATATTTTGAATGCACAAGTATTGGCTTCACCAGAAAGACTTGCCCACATACCACCACTGGCATGTATATGCACTTGCTCTTCATTCAGTAGCATTGAACTTAATGTGTTCCCTATGTGGGAGCCATGTGTAAAACCGGTGTCACACGACCACTCTCAATCGCGATCAAGCCCGATCCGGATCGAAATTGTCGATGCGACTGGCTCACTCTCGTAGCTTGCGCAGAGGAGCCAATCACGACCGAGAAATTCGATTTGTAACGGACTGGATAGCGGCTAAAAGAGCCCCGTGTGAAACCGGTATCAAATAATGCACAGACGTACGCTTGGAAAATGTGTTGCACAAGGACAAAGAACTGCGACATGCCCTGTTGTGTGAAGCGCGCGAACAGAACACATGTATATATATATATATATATATATATATATATATATATATATATATATATATATATAAACTGCGAGAGCGCTTCGCGAACTCTATGCGCACACATGGCACCCGCACGAACTCGGCAGGCCGCCGTAAAGGGCGAAGGGCGCACAGCGTACATTCCGACACATGTCCCAAACTGCTAACAATCGTACTACCTAAAGCATACAAGTTATATTATAACAAGGGCATACTCGACTCACGTATGCAGTATGCACAAGCGAGTTATGCAGCGTACATGCTGTATCCATTCGCCAAATAGTAAAATTGATAACAAGCACAAAGCTACAAGGGACTCAATACATCACTACCATTTGAGGCGTGAAATAAAATCGAATTTGGCCGTTTCAGATACTGGACACAATATGTGGACACATGTGGTACCCGGTAATACCATGAAATACCCATCACGCGGGTAAAGGGGGCGAAACCACAATCGAGAACCTGAAGCGCAAACGATAAAAGCACGGTATGGTGCACGCAAAATTCTGTCAGTGCGCTGTAGCGCGAGGGAAGAAAATAGGGTGAGCACTTGACCTCACCTTTTGGGATACCGCACTAGTAGTGAATCATTAAAAAAAGCCTGTTTGAACCAGTTCCCTTGTCTGCAACACTCTTGCTAAACGGGAGACTAAAATACCACGATGATGGCTCTATTGCGGAGATCGGCAAGGTGCGCACAGACAGAAATTTTGCCGCCTTTCTTCGCATTCTGCAAAATGCTTTCTTGTTAGGATCACGCATAGCGGCCGACCCCGACGCTAGGGACACACAGGCACGATTTCGTCCCTCTAACTTTCGTCCTTATACTGCCCTTAACGCCTTAATTACAGCGTCAGTGAAAAGGCGCCTCACATAACATGACAATGAACTTGAAGAGCTGATTAGTGCCCTCCACTCCGCGCCCTCCAATTGAAAACACTACTGATTTCCAAATTAAACTACACAAACAGATCGCACAACCCAAACTAATCACAGAACGTCGTTTTCTTGACGGCAAAACCCTGCAACACTTACATGGCAAAGGGCAGCGGCAGCACATTCAGAACAGCCGCTCTCATACCACAGCGCAATGCAAGTGCGATAACGCTATTATGCCCGGCTCAAACAGATCGCACAACTCAAACTAATCACAGAATGTCGTTTTCTTGACAGCAAAGCACTGCAACACTTACATGACAAAGGGCAGCGGCAGCACATTCAGAACAGTCGCAAATAGACCATAACGCCATGCGAGTGCGATAACGCAACTATGCCCGGCTTCACGAATAACGTGGCCGCCTTGGTCACATAACAATTGAAAACACTACTGATTTCCAAATTAAAACCACACAAACATATCGCACAACCCAAACTGATCACAGAATATCGTTTTCTTGACAGCAA
Source organism: Dermacentor variabilis (assembly GCF_050947875.1). Lineage (NCBI taxonomy): Eukaryota > Metazoa > Arthropoda > Arachnida > Ixodida > Ixodidae > Dermacentor > Dermacentor variabilis. Next base: position 21,619,673 of record NC_134576.1, read on the forward strand.
AACACTGCAACACTTACATAGCAAAGGGCAGCGGCAGCACGTTCAGAACAGCCGCAAACACACCACAGCGCAATGCGAGTGCGGTGACGCGACGACGCCATGACGACGCGACTATGCCCGGCTCGCCCGGCTGCCTGGCATCACGAATCACGTGGCCACTTTGGTCACATGATTTGACGACGGTATCGCCACCTTGCGCAAGGTTGGATCGCGTTGATGGGTTGCTGAATATTGTAGAAGCCGCTAAAGAGGCTGACGCGCCGTGGCGTGGCGGTGGCGTTTTGAGTCGTTTGCAAAACGTATTCACCCCTCGTTTTTAAGCTGTCTGGCTTCCAATGTTATCAAAACGTATTCACCCCTCGTTTTTAAGCCATCTTGTTTGGAACGTCTTTGATGCGTCGATTTTGGTCAAAAATCCGTTTCAGACGTTGAATCCCTTAATACGACGTTTTCAAGACTTTGTGTGCTACCTGGGTTGGAGGCAGTTACCATCCAATTCATACTCTTGCATTTTTCAGTCTACTTCTTCCATTCGCTCCGATGTCACTTCTGCATAACTCTAGTCCATCTAATAGCACGCGCACTTTACTATGATAAATTAGACACTTTAGTACACTCCAGGTTTTTCTGTTCATTCTTGTATGTGTACCTGGAATTTTGTTTATGTGCTAGTGAATGTTCACTTTCGAGTTCATTACGAATCCTTTCTGCGACTTTTGTCATTGTTGATGTACTTTTACTTCTATTTGCATTTCTCACACAGTTTGTTCGAACCTTGCATAAGCATTACATTTTAATAAAGTGTTTTTGCTTTGTCACAATGTTCTCATTTCATGCACTCTTGGCAAGAAGGGCTTGGTCTGGCCACCTGCCAAGACGTGGCCATTTGTTCTTTGCAGGATGTCATTCCCATTGTGGTTGTAAGCATCGTAGCTTACTAAAGGCGGTATTAAGGATTTATTATTCCTAACAGGCTCATTTTCGTGCGACTTGGTAGAGGATGCGCCGGCCATGCGGGGAACAGTGCTTGGCACTGCGCCATGGCTCTTACAGTCAACACCGACGCTTCTACTCATCTGGGGCGCTATTGGAGATCGTTGTTCGAAACGCCCGATCAGTTTCACCTCACGCGATTGGCCTAGGCCGTGCCAACGGGTGCGGCTGACGACGTCTGCGCGGCATAGGCCAGTCGCGTGAGGCGAAACTAAACGCGTGTTTTGAACAACGATGTCTGATCGCGCCCGTCACGCGCGAAAATTAGCTTCAGATGATCGTAAACCTTTCAAGACCGCTTCTAGACCAGCTTTTTGATAACGTCCTAAAAACGTTTAGAAATTGGTTACGAATAGTTTTGGCAAAGGGATTACTTGTGTCTTTCCCAATCCTATTTCTAGACCTGCTTTTCGAATACGTCTTGCAGACCTGTTCTAGATCGTCTCAAGAAAGTAATTAAGCCGGACATTAGCAGAGATATACGACGTTTTCCCGCCGAAGTTCTCTCATTCGTGTCTTCTTTAACCCGTTTTTATCGTCTTGGATAAACGCTACGAAAACGTTCCGTATCTCTTTTGTGCTACCTGGGTAAGATCCATAGAAAGGGGCGTTTTTCGCTGTCATTTATATAATGCTGAGAAAGAGAGACTTGACACATTGAAACTACTTACAGAAATTCACCGACAATTACCGAACGCGGATAGTTTTAAACAAGTCGAGTAGCCTTCCTGCTGCGCCCGCGGACGGAGTAAATCTAGCTACACACGCCAGCTGAATGCGCCCGATCAGAATTGCGGTTGGGCACATGGCGCATTTCTATCATTTACACACGTGGATGCACGCAGCGTACTAAAAGAAAATCGATGTTTCCAACTCTCTATACGTTTCTTGTGATGCAGACGTTATTACCCTAAACGAAACATGTCTGCAGCCTGTCCACTGAACCACCGATATCCTGTTAACATCCAGGTATGATCCCTTGGTCCTTGTCTGGTCATAGCATCTAAAAGGCGTCCTACTAACATACATTTTGTAAGGTAGCCGATGTGTTATTGACGTTCATTCTAGTTTGGCATGGTCGATATTACACGCTGACGTAGATATGTACGCGCTACGTCATATCGGTCGCTACGTCATATCGGACACTTGAAGTTTCCTTGAAGATTTATGTAAGATGGCGCATCGGTTGGGGGATGTAATTATGCGACTAGATCTTTGAAAACGCTGAATTGCAGGAGCCTTATTGCACATAAAATACCACGAACATTGAATGTGGAACTTAAATTTTGCAGAACCGAAAGCGGAAGCATGATGCTCGTCGAAAATTTTCTCGTAATTTTTGTTCCGAAACGTCCGTGGCTAAGGCGTTGCGCTGCGGATCATGTACAACGTATAATGTATGATTTTTGTACATGACAAAAAACTTTTTCCGGACCACACATGAATAGTCACCGGTCACCCATAGCCCTTTTTTCCCAGTTTCTCTACAACAGAATTTTTTTGATTTATTCAGATTATAGTTGGAAACTATCACGTCTGCATCTCATAAGTATACATCTATTCTCCCTAGTTTGTGATACAATTTCCTTTTATAACTTTCGTTAATTTGATATGTTCAGTGTGTCAGGTACAGGAAAACGAGTATACGCAGCGCTTTCTTGACGTCGTCGGCGTGTGTAATAATATGTGTGCACCAGATGTATCTGACCCTGCTATGTGGGTGTTCTGCCGCACAGCATCTGCTGGGAACATAATACTGAATTTGGTTTTTACAGTACGTCTGTATTGGCCCCTGCGTGTATACCTCGCTAGCGTGAAGTGAAAAATCTGCACTGGATGTTCTATAGACATTTGTATGCCTAAAGTGATCAGGTATTAGTGGTCGCATATGTCTAGTTGCGACATACTTACAAGGGGTAGTGCAAGGACTTAGTTTATGGGTGTCGTTTATGCGAACTTGGACTTTTCTGGGAACTCTTGAGGCTTTTGTATTTGTGTTGAAGAGAATGAAGAAACAAGAAACAGAAGAAGGCGAGCCAGGGACAGCTTGCGCGCTTGGTAGCATCAAGGAAATTGAACAAAAGAGATGAAAGAGGGCGGCTGGGCCGAACGGGCAGGCGAGGGGGACTTGGAAGAGGCAGGAGCAGTGCGCTGTTGCGGGAGCTGGTGTGCTGCCGCACCCGAGGCGCCCGTCAGGTTAACGCACCTGCCTGCTAAGTGGCGCCCGGTGTGACGCCGTTTGGAGCAGGCCTGGCTGTTGCCTGCTCGAAGCCGGCTGCTGAAACAGCTTGAGGCCGGGTCCGGAGCGAGGCCTTTGCTTTGAGGTCATCTCTTCCTCGAGGTGGCACGTAGAGTTGTGGTGGTGGAAGCCACCCACCTGACACCCGTTCGAGTGCGCTGACCACGGTATGCATCCGGAGACCGTCGCCGGCCTCATCTGATGACCAGCGCCGTCACTGCGCCTTGGCTTGCCTCCAACGAGAATCGTCGCGACAGGCGATCTACCGCCGATAGTCCACGCCATCGGAACTGAATCTTTGAGACGCTTTTGACTTCTTTCTGGAACACGAGCGTAGGACTTTTTGTAGACATATGTTTGTTTTAGTGACCTTAGCTCTGTATTCCGTTTTTTTTCTGTTTCACTCCTACCATGTGAGATAAATCTTGGTTTACGACTGTTTGAGTCTCCGACGTTAATTACCGCTTGACTGCACACAGACATACGTGAAGAACAATTGTTCCACCACACAAGGCTACAGCAAGGTGGTTTGGATGGGCCTTTGATTATGCATGGTATGTATTTATAACATTGTTTGGACAAAGCTGGATATCTATAGGATGTGTGCAATGTCTAAAGCATCATGTTATCTACGTAACATACTTGGTTATCCGGGTAACGTACACGATCTCAAAATTTTCTTTGACGATTCGCGTTTCAGAATAAATTGTTGTAGTCAAACTAAAAGTGTTGTCGGCGGCGTACTCTTGGCCTCTAAAACGCATTTAACATCTCGCCTCATTCATGTCGATTCCCAGCTTCAATATGTCTTGGCATGCGTCAAATCGTGCCATCGTAGGTTAATTTTTTGTGCGTATGCCACCCGCTTTTCTATTCTGAGTTTATTCATGAACTACATGATGGTCCTTAGCCTTAATAGTACAAAATTTCCAAATGCTCCTGTTTGTTTTCCTTATGGGAGATTTTAATTTTCCCAACATATCGTGGTCTGTTGTGCTTCCCGCTTCTATTTCACCCTCAGCCGAAACCAGTAATTTTTCGAACCTTTGTTCATTGTTCTCAGTAACACAGTTGGTCTCCCAACCGACCCGAAATTAGATTTAGTCATGCCCCAAACTGGTATTAAATTTATACATGCCAGGCGTAAGTGATGATTTATCATTAGAATATCTTTATTTCAAAGCCTTGTGCACTCACAAAAACAATTCTACACTACAATAAAGCTCATTTCTACGCCATCAACTGCGAGTTGTCCCATTTCCTTTATCCACTCCTTGACAACGTCGGCGGACCCTTCGTTTACAACTGCCAATGATTTAAGTATAAAGTGCACGAACGAACAAATATGTGCTTCTGCGCACCATCCCCTATAACGTAAAATCCCATTGGTACGACGCCACTTTAAAACAACTAGTTAATAGAAAGAAATGTGCATTTCGCTCCGCCAAGTATTCCACATCAAAGCACATCGGAACGTCTACAACCGCGCCAATCACGTTTACATAGATGCTTTAAAGCGAGCGAAAAATAACTTCCTAAACGTGACACTATAACCTCCATGCTGACCAACGATCCAAAAAGTTTTGGCATGTAGTAAATCTTGCTTATGACACTATCCGCCTTGTTGGTTTCTACTGGGAGCCTTCTACCGGACAAACACTCCGTCCATTTTTAACAACAAATTTTGAAATAATTTTGTTGCTATTTCTAATCCCTCCTTCAAATGTTTCGATCACCTGTGTACCTTGATATGGACCCAATAATTAGTGAACCACTTGGCATTAATAAAGTAATTGACTTTGTTAAGATATCCGCTAGCCCTGGTGCTGACTTCATTAAAGCAAAGCTTTTAAGTGCTACTTTGTACTCATTTCAGATTCTTTGAAAAAAATTTGAGCAGTCACTCGACAGTTATTGTTCCCACAGACTGGAAGCTCGGGAAGGTGATTCCACTCCACGAGTTTGCTAATAACCATTTACCTATCAATTACTGCCCCATCTCGCTAACTAGAATCCCCTATAGAATGTTCAAACAAATACCAGTATCATAGTTAACGAAGTTTCTTGACTCCATCTCGTTCTTTTCTCCAGCACAGCGCGGTTGTCGTAAATCCTTTCCTTGCGAAACTCCACTTCTTTCCTTCATTCACAAACTTCACCTAATTTCAGACCATTCTTCGATGGCTGACTGTATTATCCTCGATTACTGGAAAACGTTTGATAAAGTTTGTCATGAACTATTACTCAGCTAATTAAATCATCAGCAGCAGCATATTTTACGTCCACTGCAGGACGAAGGCCTCTTCCTGCTATCTCCAATTACCCCTGCCTTGCGCCAACCGATTCCAACTAGCACGCGCGAATTTCCCAATTTCATTGCCCCACCTAGTCTTCTGCCCTACTCGACTGCGCTTCCCTTGGCATCCATTCGGTAACCCTAATGGTACACTGGTTATCTAACCAACGCATTACATGACCTGCCTACCTCCACTTTTTTTCTCTTAATGTCAATTAGAATATCGGCTATACACGTTTGCTCTGATCCAAAGCGCTCTCTTTCTCTTAACGTTATGTCTAGCATACTTCGTTCCATCGCTCTTTTCGCTGGCCTTAACTTGTACACAAGCTTCTTTGTCTGTTCATGCCCAATATGTCAGCGCCGGTAAAATGCACTTATTGTACACCTTCCTTTTCAATGATAATGCTAAGCTTCCAATCAGGAGCTCACGATGTCTGCCGTATGCGCTCCAACTCATTTTTATTCTTCTGTGAACTTCCTTCTCATGATAAAAGCTCCCTTTGAGTAATTGAACTAGGTAAATGTGCTCCTTCAGAGACTCTAGAGGCTGACTGGCGATTTTGAATTATTATTCCCTTCGCAGGCTATTCATCATCTTTGGCTTCTGCATATTATTCTTCAACCCTACTCTTACACTCTCTCTGTTAAGATCATCAATCATTTGTTGTAACTCGTCTACAGTATTGCTGAACTGGACAATGTCATCTCCAAACCGAAGGGAGCTGATATATTTGCCGTTGATCTTTACTCCTAAAGCTTCCCAGTTTAATAGCGTGCATACTTGTTCCAAGCGCGCCGTGAATTGCACTGGAGAGGTTGTGTCTCCTTTTTCTTTATAGGTATATTCCTACTTGTGGAGAATTAAGGCAGCTGTTGAATCTCTGTAGATATTTTACAAGATATTCACGTAAGCGGCCTGTATTCCTTGGTTACGTAACGCCTCTATGACTGCTGGTATCTCTACTGAATCAAATGTCTTTTCATAATCTATGAAAGCCACAAGCAACTGAACCACAAGGCTGATTGTACTCTGCGGATTTATCGGTTACCTGATTATTGACAAGTATGTGATCGATTGTAGGGTATTCCTTCCTGGAACTAGCCTATTCCCTTGGTTGACTAAAGTCCAGTACGTGCTGCCCTTATTCTACTGGAAATGAGCTTGGTGAATTATTTATATAATACTGAGAGCAAGCTAATGGACCCATAGTTTTTCGATTCTTTAACTCTCCCTTTTTGTGGATTAGTATATTGTTTACATTCTTCCAGTTCTTTGGGAGCCTTGAAGTCGATAGACACTTCGTATAGAGAGCCGCCAGTTTTCCAAGCGTTGTTTGTCCCATATTTCATTAAATTGACTTTTATACCATCTTCTTTTGCCGCTCTTCCGCGCTTCATGTCTTACAAGGTAATTTTCGTCCTTCGCTTGAAGTAGTCTCTGCAACCTGCTCATTACTGCTTTGAATAGAGGTATCGTGGCTCCTCTGGGTACTGCACAAGTCCGTATAGAATTCCCCCGCTTTGCTATACCTTCGAGATTGCTGCTGATATTATCCGGCATATCTTTAAGTGCATACATCTTGGTTTGTCCTATATAGATTGTATCGGACTGGTAACCAAAGTCCTCAAGAGTGGCAACCATTCTGTGCAAGCATGACAACCGGGTTACTGATATAAGAGCGCCAGCGCCCAATAAAGGTTCTGTTGCTCTGCACCTCGAGCTCGACGGCTGTCTGCGTCGCATGCTATCTTGAACGACACATGGTGTCAGAAGTTTCTTATAGCGCTCATTCCCGCTGCGACTGAGCCAGTGCCACGGAAGGACTGCCGCCCCCTGATACTCTACTGCTCTCCGAAGCACCGGCAGAAAACTGGAAGAAATTCAGGCAGAGGATGGACCTCTACTTCAAGGCACCTTCATCTGCTAGAGTGCACGAGTGCACAGGAAGCTGCAGTCTTCCTCCATGTGGCAGGTAAGAAAGCCATTGATATATTTAACACGTTTAAACTGTCATCCGAAGAGTGTGAGGGTTACAATGCTATTGTGATGAAGTTTGAAGAGTATTGCACGCCAAAGCGTAACGAGACCTATGAGCGTTAAATATTCAGAACTCTTCAACAGCGAGATGATGAGCCGTTCGAGCAGTTCTTACGCGATGTTTAGCTGAAAGCTCAGAGTTGTAACTTCAAAGACCTGAAAGATTCAATGATTCGAGACCAGCTGGTGTTTGAACGGCAGAAAAGAAGTTCCGGATGCGGCTTCTACGGGAGAAGGACGTCACCCTGGAAAGGGTCATAGAATACTGCAAAGCTGCAGAGCTAACAGCCAGCCAAAATCAAGCGTTTTATAAGGACGAACTGAAGCTAAATGCCATGCGGAATAAGCAAGCCGAGCAGGAAGACGCCACAAAGAAATGTACTCGCCAGTGCCCCTACTGCTACCGAAGTCGTGAGCCACGAAAATGTCCAGCCTGAGGCAAAACGTGCAGAATATGTCCTAAAAAATAAACCATTTTGCGCTGTGCTGCAGAACAAAAGAAGCATTCATGAAGTTGACTGTTCAGCGCAGACTGAAGCAGAGTCCAGCGACGAATTCCAAATTTTGGTCGTGAGCATAAGCGATGTACCCAGGGACCAAGACTGGATAATCACAGCAACGCTGTTTAATCGCACCATGCGTATCAAAGTTGACACGGAGGCACACGCCAACTTGCTTCCTTACGCCCTTTTTCGGAAAGTGAACGAGGGAAGATGCCTTACACCATCTACCACGGTCCTAACGAGCTGCGACGGCAGAGTTATAAAGCACTTTGGAACTGTGACGCTACCTACCACTTCGCATCGGCGAAATTGAAGAACCGACCGATTTCTTTGTGGTCTAGAAAGGAAAGCAAGCGCTACTGGGCCTTCAGGCTTGCGAATCTTTCGGTCTAGTTTCAAGAATCCAAGCGATTCAAAAGCATGCTGATTTGGAGACTCAAGTTTTTCGCAATTTACCGCAGCTTTTCGAAGGTCTTCTTGGTGCGTGAAGGAAACCTACAGCCTCGAGCTGACTGAAGGGGCAAGCCCAGTATCTCTGCCCTCACGCCGAATTCACCATGCGCTTCGTGAGCCCCTCCGCCAAGAAATAGCCCGCATGGAACATCAATGAATCATCAAAGAAATGCAAGAGGCTGCTGAGTGGGTGAGTCTCCCTGTCGTTGTCCGAAAAAAAGATGGCCATTTGCGCATTTGTATGGACCCTAGGCACGTGAACCCGTGCGTGAAGCGTGATTACTATCAGCTACCGTCCAGAGAAGAAATCGAGTCTGAGCTTGCAAATGTAAAGGTTTCAGGAAGCTAGATGCTAACTGCGGTTTTTGTCAAATTTCCTTAGATGAAGAAACTTCAAGGATCTGCACCTTTGCCACGCCGTTCAGGAAGTATGGCTTTTTAAGGCTGCCTTTCGAGATTTGCACCGCGAGCGAAGTGTTCCAGAAAGCGACGGCCAACATTTTTGAGGGCCTAGAAGGTACTCGCGTCTACATCGACGACATACTCGTGTGGGGCGCAACGCAACAGGAATATGTTGAGCGCCTGCGAAGAGTACTGCTGGCAGGAAAATCGGCAAAGTTTTTAGGGGACGTCATTTCAAAAGACGGAATTAAGCAGGTGAAACGTTAGTTAGGTGTGTAGTTGAGTTGCCGCTCCCAACGTCAAAAGAAGGTGTTCAAACAGTACTGGACATAGTGAGCTACTTCGAAAGATTCATTCTCCCTGTCTGAGAAGACTGAAAATCTGCGAGCTCGCAGAATAAAAGGGGACTGCATGTTCGATTGGTCAGGTAGTCATGACAAGGAGTGGAAAAACCTCTGCGAAACATTGTCGACCGCACCAGTACTCGCCATATTTGACCCGTCATAGCAATCCTAAGTAATAGCGGATGCATCCAGCTTTGCGCTAGGGGCGGAGCTTTTAGAGCCGCATGGCGAGCACTGACGATCAGTTGCTTATACTTCCCGAGTGCTAGACGACGCGGAAACAAGATACGCGCACGTTGAGAAAGAGGCTCTGGAGGAGGAGGAGGGAAAAACATTATTCTGCAAAGCAATTTGGGACCTCCCAGGCCCCCTGGGTCCCCGCACGATCCCCACTGCACTCAAACGCTCATGTTTAACACGTCCATGACGCTGACAGCTCGGCTGGCGGGGATCTTCTGCCTTGCCGGGTCCGTGGAGCGTAGTGAGATCTCCCAGTCCTCCCAGGTTTGGAGTGGTGCCGGCCAGCCGGAGGAGGAGAAGCCGGGCAGGCCAGGAGTATATGCTTTCGGCGCATTGCACAGAGCGCAAGAAGGTGGGATGGGTCGGTAGTGGGATAGGAGGGATGGAGTAGGTAGCGTGCGCGTTTGCAGGCGGCGCCATAAGTGTTGCTCCCTGGTAGTGAGAGAAGAGTGTGTGTGTGGGGGGGGGGGGACGTATATTTGCCTCTCGGCGCGAGCATTCGCGATGAGGTCAGCGAAGGTACACGCACGCTAACTCGAGAAACCTACCCCCCCCCCTCCCCCCGAGGTCCGCCTGTGCCCGGTTTCTCGACCCTCGGGCTAAAGAATCGGCGGCCTCATTGCCGGAGCTTCCCGAGTGCGCGGGCACCCAGATGAGCTCAGCGCTGCGGGAGGGTTCTGGGTCAGTATGTGGAAGGTGGCACGGTGAACTCTGCCCCAGGCATAATTTAGCCGTGCAGTTTTAGAATCGCTCAGGATGTAGGTAGCACTGGAGCTGCCGAGCGCTAGCGCTATAGCGGTCTCTACCGCTTTCTCTGGGTCTGTTCCCGGGGGTAGTTCCTGTTTTAAGGGAGGGGTGTTCGGTGTGTAAGCAACCGCTGTGGCTCCGTGCTGATCACGTGCAGCATCTATCCATATTGCATTCTGTTCATCGCCATACGGTTTATGAAGGGCTGCTGCTCTGGCTTTTCGTCGCTCGCGGTTTTGGTCGGGGCGCATATAACGGGGGAGCGGTCGAATGCGTAGCGTTTGACGAATTATAGTCACGTTCGCATGTGAATGGTTTCGTGATTTAATCGCTGGCTTCGACGTAATTGTAGAAGCGGATCATCGACCACTGATTGCTATAGCTGAAAACAACCTGTCAGACATGCCTTCTCGCCTGCAGCGTTTCTCTCTGCGCCTCATGCTGTTCAACATTTCCTTGCAGTACGTCCCAGGGAAAGACCATGTTCTGGCCGATGCTCTTTCAAGAATCAGATGCGACATCAATGAGCCACGTGAAAGCGAACTACATCGAAGATGTGGCCATTCATGCAACGGCTATCCTCACCACGCTCGTCAGCGACACAACATTCCAGCGGATAGCAAAAGCAACGAGTAAAGACGACGAGCTAAGGCAAGTAATCGAAGCGCTACAAGAGGGACGCAGCGTAACAGGTCAGCTGGTTCCCTTCGAGGCCGAGCTATCATGTGTAGAAGGCATACTGTTGCGTGGTTCTAGAGTTATCATTCCGAAGCCCCTGCGCAAATAAATGTTCCAGCGCCTACATGCGGGTCACTTAGGCGTCGGAAAATACAAAGAAATGGCGAGGGTATTGACGTATTAGCCTGGTATGACTGCAGAGATAACTGAGAAGGCTTCTAGGTACCCCACCTGCCGCCTTTTCGCTTACAGGCAGCCAAGTGAACCGCTAATTCAAAGGAACTGTCTGGCATTACCGTGGACTAGGGTCGGCGTGGACTTGTTCGAGCATGCCGGAAAGAACTACCTTGCAGTCTATGATGCCTATTCCAATTACCCCGAAGTAGAGCCGCTTCCTCAAACTACCAGTCACTGTGTAAAAGCTGGCCATGATATTTGCATGTCACGGCATCCCACTTGAAGTATGCACGGACGGCGGACCACAGTTTTCACCGAAGACCTTACGTGCTTTTGCAAGACAATGTGAATTTACGCACGTTGTCTCTAGCCCCGATTTCCCATGCTCAAACGGTTTGGCAGAGAAAGGAGTGAACGTCGTAAAACGTCTCCTCAAGAAGGCTGCATATGCGGATGAAGACTTTTGCATCGGACTTCTCAATTACAGGACAGCATCACTCGAAGGCCGAAAAGCCCCATGCGAGCTACTCATGGGCAGTAGGTTAAGAGGAAGACCACCCGACCTCGCAGACCACAGGGCACCAGAGGTCAAAAAGCACACTCAAGCGCACCCTCAGAGGCGTCCACTACAAGCGCTGGGCGAACATGACACCATTACGCTACTCGACAAGTCAGGGTGGAACACAAAGGCCCTCGTAGAAAAAGCCGTCGCCCCTCGCTCATACATGGTCCACGCGGAATACGGGGGTCAGTTCCGTCGCAACCGGCAACATCTGCCCCGAACAAAACAATTCGTCCCGTCACTACAAACCATTCCTGGCTGTACGGAAGACGGTGCTAACGATTGTGCCTCTCTTCCAGGCAGCGTGGCACCACAGGAGTCGCAGGCCCCAGCTATCCAGACACCTCAAGGGACGCCAGGGCAGTCCTCTGGCAGCCACTAATGCCGAGCTGGACGACACGGGGCTTTGTCGGAGCACCCGGGTTAGTAAGCAGCCTCGCATTTCAAAAGAACTTTCAGCACGTTGCTTAAATCGATCAGTGCTTTTTTATTCTGCTCGTTTGTTTTCTGTTGTCAGAAAGAGAAATATGTATCAGACCTGGCGACCAGGGTCATCACGATTGGCAACCATGCTGTGCAAGCCTGGCAGCATGGTACTCTCAATAACGTTGTCTCATTAACCTGGGTGCAGTTGTGCCATTTACACAGTAATGTACATGCAATAGAGTGGAATAGAAACCGTGAGACATGAAAGCACGGTTTTTCAAGGCTTTTATAGCGCACACAGCTCTAGAATGCTACCTGGCATACAGAGAGACCGCCAGATAGCCGTAGCCAAGCAGCCGTTTAGAAGAAGCCGATCATTTAGTGCAGTCGGCATGAAAAGCAGTAAACCAGAAGCGTGAATCTGTGTGTACCACCAAATAGGAAGAAGTAAGTCTCTTGCGATTTTTCCAGTAGTGAGACTTAATTTTCTGCAATACGCACATAGAAAGATGATTTCATGTGTTACACACTAATTCGACAGCTTTATGACCAATTTGGCAGTTGAGTGAAACTTTTGCCGCTTAGAGTGCGCTTCACAAAAGTTTTATTGACCACACACAAAAGTACCAATAAATCGGAATGGAAGTGTATCTGTGCGAAGTGTGTTGTGTGAGCACAGCGCTCAAGAAGCACAGCAACACAAGATGCAGGAAATGCAACAAGAACACCCGACGCAAGAGAAAAGCTCTGCCGATATGGCTTGGAAACGCCACAGAGCGAATGCACCTGATGTAACATACGGTGGCAAGGTTACAAACTGTGCACATATCAAGCATGACTTACATTCTTGCGAAGCCCCAGTGAGCCAATAAAATTAGAAGAAACGACATTGTAGGGCACCATTGGCACCCTCGTGCGAGAGAAACTGCGCTAGCTCATTAGCCAGGTTTGATGCTATTGTGACGCTCATTATTTTTCAGCCTGAAGGAAAAGAGAGCAAGTGACGGAAACATGTGCTGACAGCCATTGTAGCAGCTTTTGGTCTAAGGTAGAGAAGAGAAAGCGCCACAGTGTACTGCTGCACGCGGCCGCTGGACTAAGTAAAACCAACATGATCTGGTGTGCTTCTCTAGGCTATAATCGTCTTCCCGATATGCCCTTCTCCAGCTGCAAAAACCAACATGTGAGGGCAATAGACCTTCTGTGCCCCCATACTGTGCTACTCATTTGGTGCAAGGACCAGTTGATCCTACTCAGAAATCAAAATAGTGCTTTTTGAAGTGCGCGAGTACAAATTGCGATATGACAATTGGACAGGACAGGCAGGATGCATACAGTGCTCTGACCATGTAAGGCTTTCATTGCACTACTAATTGATTACATAACGCGATCAACTTCTGCAGTAATTTCTCAGTGCCAATAATATAAGCTATCGTGCTGAATGACGGTGGGCTGCACATAAAAGCGTGCTTTAACAAAAAAATCGTGAAGCTTTCAAATTAGTGTGCAGCTCCAAAGCTACAAATTTAGCTGCACCAAACAGAAACACCTTGTTTTTGCCAAAGATGTGTCGTTCAATGCAATTTTTGTGCACTTTAGCTGGAGTCTGGTGCTTTTAAGGAACTAACTAGTTACTAGGCGTGTTGTTGATGATAAAATCCACTACAAAATTCTTGTGACTTCCTGAAATACAGAAATAAACGTTTAAAAATATACCTCGATTAAAACGAGTTGATTCAACCTGCTGAGAGCATTCATACCAGTGCAAAAGAATGAGTGCGGAAAGAGCACATACGAGACGACCAGCACCCGCTGTGTTGTAATATCTCCTTCTTTCCATCCTTGTCCTCTGCGTTGTTACGAACGATGTCAACTTAGAGAATTTTAGAATAGGGGCCCCAAAGAAATAGCTCAGCTCCACTGCGCGTGCACGATAAGCAAGGAGAGTTTAGTATCTGCATCGGCGACGCTATTTCGCAGAAATAGCGCTGAGCAAAAGTTTTTCGTCGAGGAACATGGTGGTACCCATCTAAGCGACGGCTATCGCCTTGCACCACATTTGACCCCATTCCTTACCTTGCAGACATCAAAATGCAATGTACAACATCCTGCCCTTTCGCTTTCACTCATTTCACGTAAAAAAGAAGGGTTAAGCGAGAAATCATTGTGATTTCTTAGATTGCTAGATGAACTCGAAGGCTGCCACGCCTAACGCAAACGCGTCTCGTAGCTAGGCCGGCCGAGATTGAATTCAGAGCTTCACATGACGCAATTTCTTTAAAAAAACACCGTGCACGAGCACTCCGACTTATTATTAATAAAACACATTTTGAAAGAGCAATTATGTCGTTTCGCTTTATATTACTTGTGTGGGGGTTCCACTCTGCATGCGGCTAGGGCTGAAGGCGAGCTCCGGATCTAGCCCCACGCAGTCGCTTTGTGTTACACCCCAACCCGTAGCGCCGGAATCGCGGCTACATCGGGTTCGAACGAATAAGGCAACCAGCGGCGTCAACTGTAAGAACGTTTATTGCTACCGGCAATAAAGAACACTGGCATAGGGACGTCGTCTCTGTAATAGTAATAAATAGGCTGGCCTCGTTGCCCGGGATAGTCAGGCAACGTGGTCACTCACGGGTTGCGGCAGGTACTCCAGTCCGGCATGTTAGGGGTCCAGCCTCAGAGAGAGAGGGTCTCTCCCGGTCGCACTGTTTTGTACCTTTTTACCTGGACGATGGGAATGTCCTCCTCGCCCGTCAGCTACCTGCCCGCGAGTCGGGGAGAAAGGGCGCGCGCGGGTCGCGAGAGCGAGGGAGAATCGGGAGAGGGCATAGTGCGCCTCTCCCCTGTCTATGCCGGCTCTCGACGCGACGGCGCGGGGGAAGAAGGGCGCGTGTGCTCCCCACACTTGTTCTTGAAGCTTCCATTTTCGCACATTGAAGCGCTGCAAGCGCACGACGCAATCAAGCACTAAATTCTATTCTAAATCTCCTTGATCTCAAGTGACGGAAAGGTTGCGTGCACAAAGCTCTTTGGGGCTGCAAACATTCTTATTCCCCTATTCTCTATTTACCATGTGCTACTTGGGCTGATGCTCAGCGACCGTTAGTGCACATGCAAGTGAGCACCGTAACACAACCACGGTGCATTACATGACAGATAAGAAAAAAAGTTTCTGCTTTATGTGTAATGATCTGAACGCGTGTGGCATCTGCTTGGCTTTCAGTTATCACACGCTACCATGTGAACAGTGTACCATGCTTCACACCTCAGAACTGACGTTCACATGCTGAATTTTCAGCACCTAGAAACAACGGACACGAAGTGTATATAATGGACAGGCACAACCGCTAACTTACAACTAAAGTATTTAAGTGAGACCGTGTTACTTATAAGAAGCAACACGGAAACACAAAGGGCGTAACAAACAAAACGTGACGGCAGTAGCACATTTGAGAGTTTAAAAAGATGTTTAACAGGTATAGGCGGGCTAGTTGGTGGTCGATATTGGAATGCATAATGTAACCGCGCAAACAACAAAAAACAAAGAAGGAAACACACAGAACAGGCGCGGATCCACGCCTGTCCTGTGTGTTTCCTTCTTTGTCCTTTGTTGTTTGCGCGGTTACATGATGCATTCCAAAAAAAAAATGAACAGTCACTCAAGTATCCTAAAGTGCTTTGAATGCGCAAGCACGAGTTCTCTAAGTGGTTACATCCATGATACGTGACATTATACATTGTCACATGTCCTTCAATACTCTACCTTAATCCACTTTAATCCACCATGTTCTAATTTGTACTAACCTCAATCCACCTTCGTTCACTTTACTCCACCTTACTCTAACTTTAATTCCCTTTACTTAACTCCAATTCATCTTAATTACCCATAACTACATATTAACGTTGTTATACCATTTACTATCTTCTGTATTGATACTGACGTCATGCAATATGCTGATGACGCCACATTGATTTTTGGTACGACTCGTTGCGGACAACACCAGCTTTTCTGCCTCGTGGGACATACAATGCTTTCGCATTAAAACCTGCACATGCAAAGCCGACGATGGTGAAACAACTTTTAATGAAAACAGCAACTGTCAGAGGAGTTTATCTCTCCTCCCTTAGATGTTGGCTAGGCGCCCCTGGTTCCTAGCGGCATTTCCAGCTTCCCTTATGAGTTGTAGTTGGACCTCGCTGTCTGAGCTCAGATCTCCCATTGCTCCGCGTTCGTATACGCGTTGTTTGGCCCCTGCACTATGCTGGGGCAAGCCCAGATTATGTGTCTGAGATCCGCCCGCTGATTACAGCGTTCACATCTATCTGGGTAACAATGATTATAAGCAATCGGGTTTGGGAACGCGTTTGTTTGTAGTAGGCGCCATGCTGTCGCCTGCTGTGTAGTTAATGAGGAGTGTGGTGGGGGGTAATACTGCCTTACTAATCTGTAGTGTTTGGTGATTTCATTAAATTTGACCATGCGGTCGCTCTCCGCACTCGGGTCCTGCGTTGTTCCTGCCCCTGCTCGGCTCGCTAAATCCCGAGCTAAGGTGTGTGCGGTTTCGTTGCTCGGGAGGGAGGAGTGGGCGGGCGTCCATATGAAGGGTGTGTGCGATTTCGTTGCCCGGGAGGGAGGAGTTTGCGGGCGCCCATGAACGTCACGCTACCCACGAAAGTCAGTCAGGATCCTTAGCACATCTTTCGAGACCCTTCCCTTGGCGAAGTTAAGAAGCGTGATTTTAGAGTCACTGATTACTACGCTGGCAGAGGCGAGAGCCAGCGCTCTGGCCGCTTCCTCCGCGATTTCCGAATTTCCTGTTTTAAAGGTGTCACTGGCAAGCTGGCGACCTGCTTAATTTGAGGCGACCACTGCCATATGCTGACCGTCTACATATTCTGCCGCGTCTACATAGACCACGTCCGCGTCGTTTTGAAACTTCATGTGTAGTGCTTTCGCTCTTGTATTCCTCGGCTCAGGGCGCATGTTTCTGGGTAATGGGGATATGATGATTCTGGTTTCTCTTGGGATGTCGTATTTATCCCCGCTTTGCCCAGCGTACGTGATACCGAGCTTGTGCAGGACGTGTCTACCTGTGTTGCTTTTGCACGAGTCTTTCGTATTGCGTTATTGTATGAGCCTCGGCGAGTTCGTCAAACGTGTTGTGCATCCCCAGCGCTTCGAACTTCTCGTCAGGCGTGGTGACCGGTAGGCTGAGGGCTTGTTTATATGCCGTTTTGATGAAGCAGTCTATCTTTTGTTTTTCCGTCACTTGTAACGTGAAGTATGGGGCCACATACACTATTGGGCTGACGACGAAGGCTTGGATGAGCCGCACTAGGTTGTGTTTTTTCATGCCATAGTTCTTGTTGGCGATTCTTTTAATCAACCTGATGGTTGGCTGGGTGCTGTTATCCAGTATTATTATTACTTCTCCATTGTGTCCGTTCTCCTAGATACCAAATTTCTCGCATGGATGGCAAACTCATGCATGAGTGGTCACCCCTAGCCATTTCTGAAGCTTCAACTATACCCCACGTTCGTTGATCAGCATTCTTGTACAGAGCGGCGCACTTTGTAAATCCGGTTTGCAATAGGTACACTGTGTTGCCACATGTGCCTGTAGCCCCCTACAAACGTTGTAGTTATGTTAACGGAACCGGTCATTTAGACACAGCCCCGCTTAACCAACATATGATATCTGTTGCCATACGACAGAAGGGATGAATACACTACTTACCTTTTAGTCTACAAAACGCACACAATGCTTTGTACAGTTTGTTGTAGACCATCTGGATTTTGCCTTCACATACTGTAGCACAGTGGTGACAACTTATGTTGTGGCTGCATTACCCCCTTCACATTCACCACCTTCTTTCCTACCGTCTTCAAGTTGTGTGAAACCTAGTGAATGTATACAGGACGACCACGATTTCCTTAAACGTGTTTATTTCTTCGTTTTCTTTTCCACAATGCTGTAAATTTCTTAGGCATCGTGTTCCTGTACTTTTCATCTCATGATGCAACAGGTTAGCTATAGCTGAAAGCCGTTCCTAGAGGTAGCCAGCTGCTTCAAAACAGTTTATTTGCGAAGCTGTTCTGTATCAAGTGCGCCGGATTTATTTAATGCATTTCCAAGGCACAACTGAATCTTCGTTCTTACGAGTTTGCTGTGCACAGACTGGCCTGTAAGAGAGACTTATTCCCTCCAATAGAATGGAATGGAAAAACTTTATTTCTCTATATCTCAGAGAGATTGGCGGTGGGCCGGTGTCTTCATGTTTTGAGTCCTGGCTGCTTCACAAGGTCGGCGCCCCTATTCCAGGGCACCGCTGAGTCTTGCTGCCTCGCAGGCGTGCTGCACAATTGCCCGTTGGGCCGCGAGCTCGCTGCTGGTGAGCAGACCCTCCCATTGTTCCGCACTTGGGTTATTTACTTTATGGAATGCGAAATTACGCTTGCATTCCCACGTGATGTGGTATAACGTGGGGGTTTTCCGCACCACGGACATGTATCCCTGTACTGGGTAGGGAACATTTTGTGTAACGTGTGCAGGTTGAAGAACGTACCTGCTTGCAGTCTTCGCCAGCTTACTGCCTCATGTTGTGTGAGCGATGTGTGGGGTGGGGGGTATTTAAGTCTCCTTCCTCTGTAGTGGTTAAGTATTTCTGAATACGTCGGCTCCACCGTTAAGGGGGCCTCTAGGGTTTCCGACTGCCCTGCTAGGTGCGTGAGTTCGCGAACTAGGCGGTCCACCCTTGAGTTGCCCTCTATTCCGGTGTGTGCCGGTATCCAGAAGATCCTATGTTTTATCTTTTTGTTAGGAGGCTCTGTTTTGAGGAGGATTCTCAGTGCTTCCTTACTAACTCTGCCTTGTGTGCAGTTCCTGCATGTTGCTTTGGAGTCCGTTAGAATTATCAGAGATTTGTTCCTGCGGTAACCTTCAGCCGCCGCTAGAGCTACGGCGACTTTCTCCCCCTCCGTTACCGTGCAGTTTCTCAGGGTCGCACAGCTAATTGGTTCTTCCGTGTGGTTTACCACTGCTGCCGCGACTCTAAACATTCTAGTGTTGCGGTCCCATGGGTATACGGCCGCGTCTGTGTATACTGTGTTTTCTAGTGCGGCTAGGTTTCGTTCCACGAAATCTGCTCGTGCCTGCCTTCTGGCGGCGTGGAGATTCGGGTCCATGTTTCTCGGTAGGGGGCTAACCTCTAGGGTCTGGCGAACGCTGTCTGGGATGCTAGCAGCCCGATCCTCTATTCCGTCTGTGTTATGCCCTATTCTTTTTAGGAGCTTGCGGCCGGTGGCAGTCTGCTGGAGTCTGGCGATCTGTGCAACGAGCTGCGCTTCCGCGAGTTCTTTGAAGGTGTTGCTTAGGCCCATCTGTAACAGTTTATCGTTGGGCGTGTTTCTAGGCAGATGTAGCGCCGTCTTATACGCTTTCCTTAGTAGCGTTTCCGTCTGTTCTTTTTCGTGCTTGGTCATGTTGTGGTACGGGAGCGAATACGTGACTCTGCTGACCACTAGGCTTCTGACCAGCTTGATTGTGTCTTCTCTCATTCCGCTTCTTCTTTGAGACACCCTCGTTATCATTCGGCTTACTTGTTCTGTCGATGTTTTAGCAAGCTGATTGTGTGGCTGCATTTCTTGCTTCCTTGAATCCACATGCCTAGGACGCGTATCATGCTCCTTTCAGGTATGTTTTGTCCCTCTAGTTTTACTATTAGTTCTTCCTTGGTGGGGTTTCTTCCCACTCTCAGGATTTCTGATTTTTCGGTGGAGCACGCCAGGCCCCTTTCTCTGACATATTCTTCCACGCACTCGGCCGCTTCCTGCAATTTTTCTTGCTTCTGTCCCAGGGAGCCTCGATTGACCCAGACCGTGATGTCGTCAGCATATATTGCATGCTGGATGCCATCAATCTTGCTGAGTCTTCGAGCCAGTCCGATCACTGCGATGTTGAAGAGTATTGGTGAGATCACGGAGCCCTGCGGCGTGACTTTGCGTGGGGTGGTAAAGACGTCACTTCGCAGATCCCCCATCCCACCGTTGCCGTGCGTTTGGTCAGAAAGGCCCTCACGTAGTCGTGGATTCTTTTGCCGCAGTTGGCGTTGTTCAGTCCTTCCATGATGGCTTCGTGGCTAACGTTGTCGAAGGCCCCTTTGATATCTAGGGCCATGATAACGTTTTCGCCTGCTCTGGGTGACGTGTTTATGATTTCTTCTTTTATCTGTAGCAGGACGTCCTGTGTTGACAGGTTCGCCCGGAAGCCGAACATGTTGTGCGGGTATAGCTCCTTGTCCTCCAGGTGGTGTTGGATTCTTCTGGTGACTATCCTTTCGTAGAGTTTACCGAGGCACGAGGTGGAGGGAGATGGGCCTCAGGTTTTCAATCTGAAGCTTTTTGCCGGGTTTAGGTATCATCAACACGACAGCGTGCTTCCATTCCTTCGGTATCGTGCCCTCTGCCCAGTGTGTTGAGGTATGCTGTGAGCTGATCTATGGCCTCGTCGCTGAGGTTGCGTATTAGGGAGTTTCTGATCTTGTCGGCGCCCGCGGCTGTGTTTTTGGTTGTCGCTCTAATTGCCGCGTAATCTTCCTCTCTTGTAATCGGTCTGTACATGTGGGGGTTCTCTGTCCCCAGATACTCCCCGTCGTAGCTTTTTGGATTGTCTTTGCCGTAACATTTTACACGCACTGCCTCCAATAGTTCCTGGTCGGAGCCTTCTTGCTGGTGGACCAGTTTCTGGATTGCTTTGCCGCTTTCTGTTTTCGTTTTGGTTGGGTTCATGAGGGCTTTTAGTATGCGCCACGTCTTGGCTGTGCTGAGCGTGCCGTTCAGTGAGCTGCAGAACTGCTGCCACCCTTGCCTGGCCAGCTGTGTTGCGTACTCTTCTGCCTTCTTTGTGATCTCTGCTATCTTCTTCTTGAGTTTCCTGTCTAGCTTTTGTCTTTTCCGGCGTTTTGTGAGGCCGCGTCTTGCCTCCCAATTCCCTCCAAGCTGATGCATTCAACACACCTGCTTTGAGAAAAGCCTCAGAGCTTGTGGGTACCAACTCCTAGAGGGCGCAAACGATAAAAATGGGCAAAGTGCTCGAGACAATAACATCAAAGTTGTCTCCGATCAACATAACACTACGGTAACTGTCCAGAAACTTAAATTTCAGGACACGAGTGACCGATCTAGCATAGTTAATGTCTTTTTATTGATACGCACTTCAAAGAAATCACTGAGAATCGGGGTGATACAAGAACCGATACATGCACCTTCTTTTGTCAGCTAAATATTTTTCGTTTTGTACACTGCAAAAAGTAAGCTGTGTATTTGTCTGCTCTGTTCGACAACCGATATCATACGTTGGTGAAACGGGGTGATGTCTAAATGACTGGCTCTGCGAGTAGAACTACAACACCTGTAAGGGGCTGGAAAAAACAGGGGGAGTTCGGGAGATGGTAATTCAAGATGGTGAGCAAAACGAGAACAAAGTGAAAGCGGGAGCCAACGTTTCGACTAGTGGATTTGCTTTTTTGAAGGTGACATATGCTATCCTCGCGACAGTTTTTATACTGTGGCGAGGAAAGCATATGCCACCTTGAAAAAT